>NC_062280.1:149672953-150314203 GCF_902655055.1 Lutra lutra | reverse complement strand
TCGGGGGCATGGGTGAGCCTGGTGGTGGGTATTAAGGAAAACACGTATGCATGGAGTACTGGGTGTTATACGTAAACAACGAATCTTGGAACACTACACCAAAAACTAATGATGTAATGTATCGAGACTAACATAACACAATAAAATATTGGTTAAAAAAAAAGATTTAAAAAAATATATCATTTACCCAGCAATACATTTAGAGCTATTTATCATGAGAGAATAAGGCTCTGGCCAATGCTTGTGTTACATTCATCAACACACTATTCAGAAAAATGGAAAGATTAAGAAACCTAAACATACAACAATATGGGATTAATTAATTGTTGGTTAAATAAAATATAAGACTTCTTAAAAGCAAAGTTCACAAATTATGAATTACATTGTGGAGAAACTGACACAGGAAAAACATGAGTTTTATTTTTATGTTAAAAATCAGATTACAAATTAGAATATGCAGAATATATACACATATATGTAACATACATAGAGAATGACTGATGACTATATAGAAATAAAACTGAAAGCTATTTTCTTTTAGTTATGAAATTAAGCAACATGTATTAATGATTCAGTAAAAGACAACTATTCTATGAAAGAAAAAAGATAATTCTTTAATATGTATCTCTCATCAAAATCCAGTAATTACTTTAAGATATAGTAGGTCTGGTTATCTAAATACTTTTGTAACAAAGATTTATTTCTTCCAAAATTATTGTCATTACTGTACACTTCAGACATGCATCCTTTTAGTAGTTTATTAAATATTTACTACATTGCCCCTTACATAATGAGGATACTAAGGGAAAAAGGTATCTCTACCTTAGAGAAGTCCATAATAGAGATATAATATATTTGTAAATAGATAAATCATACAATGCTATAACACTCATTGTGGAAACATGGCCCAAGGGTTTTGAATACTATAGACATATTATGTCCTATGTGTCCTCACCTGTGAAGCAAAATAATATGGGAATAGAATAATGTGAGGAAGATTAAGGCTGAATCTGAGATAAACCAACCTAGTTGTGGAATTGACCGGCTTCTTTGAGAATGGTCTTCCTTCCAGATCACAGTATCCAAAGGTATCATTTACTGAGAAATATATAAAAGTGTGCAAGTCTTAAATATAGCTAAGATTGAGAGGTTTTATAAAATGTATTTTGGTAGAAGTAATACCCAACCATGAAGCTCTTTGGAAAATTTTGTGCTCTTGAATGAGAGCTTGAAAAGACAAAACCAGGTCTAAGGACCCCATACAAATGAGCTACAGAGTACAAATGAGAGATCAAGAAAATCGCTGTTTGGTGATTTGAGCACAGAGTGTGCTGAATACAAAAGCTGGAGGTAGCTAGGCCCACTCAGGGACATCAGACACCAGGTCTGTAGCAAAGGTTTATGTTGATGTTTGCTTCATGATGAATAAAGTTGCCATTTCAGATGTTATTAATACAAATCAAAGGGCATCAATAAACATTCTGAGAAAGGTGATTACTCAAATGATGTCCTACTATATACCACATCTTGAAAAAGTCCCAAATATACTAGAACCAATGAGTGATGCAATCAAAGAACAGAAAACTAATAAGCTATTTCATTTTTTCAAAAGGCTGACAGTAGGAAAGACTCACTTAACAAAAAGACTCTTCTTCTTCTTCTTCTTTTTTTTTTTAATATTTTATTTATTTATTTGTCAGAGAGAGAGAGAGAACGCACAAGCAGGGGGAGTGACAGGCAGAGGGAGAAGCAGGCTTCCCAGAGAGCAAGGACTCGATCCCAGGACCCCAGGAACTGACCAAGCCATCCAGGCATCCCCAAAGAGGCTCTTCTAATGGAAACATGTATAAGAGTGATTTAAACAAAAGGAAAGCTGTTTTTATATTTTCTAAATATAAGAGCCCGGCAGTTGATTTGGGCTGTTTTTTATGACTATTTAAGTGGAGGCAACATTTTGTTTTGTGGAGTATCTTGTTTTTAGCTAACAGTCATGTTGATGTAGTACTGATAAACCAAGGTCTATCCAACTATCTCCAAATACAGTTCTAGGCATAACCCTTCAAGTCCCTATAAAACTAACCTCCTTCATTGAAATTCACTTCACTGAATTTAACTCTAAGGATATTATCAAATTAAAATATATTGAAAAATATATAAATGTTATATTAATTTATTCTAATATGTGGTCCTCTGTGGGATTTCTAAAAGTTTCATCTGATTAGCTTTTTTAAACTAAAATCTTTATGGGTTTCAAAATTATCTCTATAGCTTGTAATGTATGTAACGCATCCTCAAAATATATTGACTCTTGAAATAATGTAAGATCCACATATTGCAATTATGTTAGTTTACAGATCACACTCAAGTACGTTGGTTTCCGAGTTTTTTTGGCACTTAAAGTTACAACATTGGTCTTCCAAATCTGACATTTGTATGATTGGTGGACTGCACTGCAATTTTATTGACCTTTATCTTGTTTTTGCGCTCACTGGCTTGTCAGATGCCATTCTGTCAAAAAAGCATTAACAATTTTCCTCCTTCCCTGTCAATTAATGTATCTTTTGCAAGAGCGTTGCTGACCATTCATGAATAGTCCTTGGTTGTAGACTTCAACTCTCCATAACCTTTATAGCCTTTGGGGAGCTATTTTGTCTTTGAAATTCCTAATCTTTTGGATTTATATACCAGTAGGCCCAAGGGCTACTTCCCAGCCTCAAGGTGGCAACACATAATCTCTCATTTCTTTGCTAAAGCTGCCTTTACTCCTGTTTTAAAACAACCATTACTTTCTGTACTCTTTGAGGATCCTTTTTTCAAGACTGGCTCAATTTTTCTTGCTGGGTCTAAAGAAAACCTATTATTAACCTACTACTAAGTCCTGCTATTATAAATTCTGATCACTATGAAGACGTCCTCAGGGAACGACATATTTATTTTTAAATGGAATGTTACAGATATGCTGGATTACTGAAAATCTCAGCCCCTAGTGTCTACTTACTGATTTCTACTTCATTTAAGATTTTCACTTAAGAGGGGGCGCCTGGGTGGCTCAGTGGGTTGAGCTGCAGCCTTCGGCTCAGGTCGTGATCTCAGGGTCCTGGGATCGAGTCCCGCATTGGGCTCTCTGCTCAGCGGGGAGCCTGCTTCTCTCTCTCTCTCTCTCTCTCTATGCCTGCCTCTCTGTCTACTTGTGATCTCTCTCTATCAAATAAGTAAATAAAGTAAAAAAATCTTAAAAAAAAAAAGATTTTCACTTAAGAGGATTTTGCTTAGAAATTTGACTTTTGTTTTCTGTATTTAAATATGAATATAATGTTTGCATTTTTCTTTTTTTTTAAGATTTTATTTATTTATTTGACAGAGATCACAAGTAGGCAGAGAAGCAGGCAGAGAGAGAGGAGGAAGCATATATATATATATATATAATATATGTATATATTATATATATAATATATATAATATATTATATAACATAGCACAGACTATTTATATATATTTTATAAATATATATTTTATAAATATATATTTTATATATATTTTATATTATATATATTCTATAAATATTTTATAAATAGTCTGTGCTATGTTATATAATATATATATAATATATATAATATATATAATATATATAATATAATATATATAAAATATATAAAAATACACACACATATGTGTATATATATACATAAATACAAATATAGATATATCTTATATACATTTATTGAGCAATTGGAAGATTGAATGGAAGATTGAATGAATGTACTATCCATTTTGTTGGTCAATAAAAATCCTATTAATTCTTCTAATAAATTAATTGTATCTTTCTAATTTTGCAGGTTTTAAATCTAAAGGGAACTCACCTCATAAAATGTATTTGAATAACATTTATTTTTAACACATTATTTAATCATAATAAAGAAAAAATGAAGTCACAGACAGGTTGAATTCTTATTTCATTAGCATCCACCAAAATTGAGTATTATTCAAATATAACATTCTTACTAATTTTCTGAAACAAAAATGGATAATGAAAAGATATCTTTACCTGTTATTAATGTTCCAGTTACTGAAGTGTAAAATTTTAATGAAAGTCTTCTTAGGAAACTTTATATAAAAAAATAGGTATACTCAATGGAAAATGTGTGAAACATATTTAATGTGTTAAGTAGTTAAAGCCAGTCTATTGTCAATGACATGCTTTTTAAAAAAAAATTAAAGTACATTATGTACGATTGAAAAGTTTCAATTTCACATCTGTGTGAGGAATTCTAAATTGCTTATCATGCTTTTCACATAAAATTACTTTGTAAACTCCATTAAATAGAAACCTTCACATATTTATGTTCTCTATACTCTAAATTTTTACATAAATATTCATCCTGTAACTAATGCCATTATGATCAGAAAACTTCTAATAAAACCTTTCACATAATTCAGTTATCCAACTCTAGTAGTCATGCCAACAACAGTTTACAGGCACAGACTCTTCTTCTTTCATCAACCCCTTCCTCCTTTCCTTCTTTCTATCCTTCCTTCCTTCTTTCCATATTTATTGAGGCTCAATCTATTTGGGTCTAGGAACTGGGTAGAATTAGGGATACAGTATTATGCAAAACTGACATGGTCAATATCCCTCATGAATGTTCCAGTTTAGAAAGGAATACATTATGCTAATTAAAAAGCTATTCAAAATTTTGGAATTACTAACTGTGGTAAATATTGTGAGTAGGGAGGTTCATGGATCAATAAGAGGTCTTGGGACAACTGGGTGGCTCAGTGGGTTAAGCATCTGCCTTTGGCTCAGGTCATGATCTTAGAGTCCTGGGATGGAGCTCCATGTCGGGCTTCCTGTTCAGTGGGGGGCCTGCTTCTCCCTTTACCTCTGCCACTTTCCCTGCTTGTGCTCTCTCACTCTCTCCCTCTGTCAAATAAATAAATAAATAAAATCTTTCCAAAAAATCAGAGGACATAATAGAGAGGCTTGACCTAGATAGAAGATTGGAGATTATTCTCCAGGAGAACTGAAAATAGAGCTAAAATGTAAAGAAAGACTACAACTTAATTAGGTGAAGGGAGAGGGTAGAGTACTACATGAGC
This sequence comes from Lutra lutra, assembly GCF_902655055.1. Classification (NCBI taxonomy): domain Eukaryota; kingdom Metazoa; phylum Chordata; class Mammalia; order Carnivora; family Mustelidae; genus Lutra; species Lutra lutra. Next base: position 150,309,106 of record NC_062280.1, on the reverse strand, counting down.
AGAAAGCAAAGGTGAAAAAGCAAACTGGCAGCAGAGCAATGTTTCTCCGAGTTGAAAAAGGTCAAGATGACTGAACAAAGAGGATAAGTGTAATACGGTGTAAAATAAAGCAGGAGAGAAAGGCAGGGTCAGCCCATGTGTGAAACTTTCTAGTACATGCATGTTTAGTATGTTATACCTAGTCCTCAATAACTGAAGAGAAATTGAATGGCTTTAAGCAAGAGAGTGCGGGACACACACTTGGCTACTAGCTGAAAGGGTGACTTTTATGTAAATCAGGGAACAGGGCCCTTTCTCCAGGACACTTTAAAGACATCTGCTGGAAAATTGTCAAATACTTATATAAACAAGACTACTGAGTGAAGGAGTCTCTCTAAAGCTGTTCAAAACACAACCTGCATGACTATAAGCAGCAGCTCTAAATGACTGGAGAATGTGCGAGAACAGCATTATATCTAAGAGAGAAGAATACAGTGGCTGAGGCTAGACCAGAAGCAATCAGGCAATTAATTGGGAGGTTATTACCAGAGTGCAAGAACAAGAGTAGCAGTTTGGATATAATATTAGGGATGCAAGAAAAGAATTCAACATACAATTAGAAGATAACATTGGCAGGACAACATTGCATATAGATACGGGGAAAGAAGGAAAAGTTGTCAGATCACCATTTGCTTTCTGGCTCACAAACTGAGGGCTTTGGAAGGGAGAGGGGTGGGGGGATGGATTAGCCTGGTGGTGGTATTAAGAAGGGCACATATTGCATGGAGCACTGGGTGTGGTGCATAAACAATGAATCTTGGAACACTGAAAAATTTAAAAAAGAAATAAAAAGAAAAAAAGAATACCTGCCATTCGTTGTGACAGGACACACTAGAAGAGAAATGGCTCTGGGGGAGAAATGAGGAGGATCATTATTCAATTCTTGACTTAATAGTTTGGAGAGAATTTGGAGCATTAATGCGGTGAGACTAAGAAGATGGTGGAAATATAAATCTGGAGTACTGGGAAGAAATTTCAGCTGAAGTTAAAATTGCAAATCTTTGACCTCTATATAAAAACCATACTTGTGTGTTTGGAGGAGACTGTCTTGTGAGAGAGTCAGGGTTGATAAGGGTTAAGGGTATAGCACTTAGAGGTTGTAGAGAAGAAAATTATTCTTTGAATGTTATAGCAAATAACCATAATAAAAGGGGAAATATCAGGGGCACCTGGGTGGCTCAGTGGGTTAAAGCCTTTGCCTTTGGCTCAGGTCATGATCCCAGGGTCCCGGGACCGAGCCCCGCATCGGGCTCTCTGCTCGGCAGGGAGCCTGCCTCCCCCTCTCTCTGTGCCTGCCTCTCTGCCTACTTGTGATTTCTGTCTGTCAAATAAATAAATAAAATCTTTTTTAAAAAGGGGGGGGAAATATCACCAAATCCAAAGAAATAATGAGTTTCAAGAAGGAAGGAGTGGTCAACTATATTCAGTTCTACTGAGACATTGCAAAATGGAAAGTTTAAAAAGCTCTCTTTGTTAACTTTTTCCAGGACTGTTAATTAAAGTTAGGGTAATGAATTGGTCTAGTTTGGAGTAACCCACTGAGTGTAGATGTAAGAAACACAAGCAGCAAGTAAAGACCCTTCTTGAGAAATGTGGTTAAAAAGACATAAATAGAATTCAAGGAGGTATAAGAAAGAGTATAACAGGGGCGCCTGGGTGGCTCAGTGGGTTAAAGCCTCTGCCTTTGGCTCAGGTCATGATCCCAGAGTCCTGGGATGGAGCCCCGCATGGGGCTCTCTGCTCAGCAGGGAGCCTGCTTCCTCCTCTCTCTCTCGGCCTGCCTCTCTGCCTACTGTGATCTCTCTTAGGAAAAAAAAAGAAAGAGTATAACAATAATTAGTGTCTGTTTATGTCTTTTTCTTATTTTTGCTGTTATTTTCATTTAATGTGAGATTTTCCAGCATATTTAAAAGAATATATTTCACAACTATTTTCAACCTTCCTGAGCCTTGTATGAAATATTTTGTATATTGGATTAAACTATACTTGTTTTAGGAGGGCAGATATATTAAGGTTATTAAAATCAGAAGGAAATATCAAACAAGTAGGTTTGTCCCTTGACTTTGAAAAATTGTTAGAATATCAGAAGCGGAGGAGAAAAGGCAAAGTTTTTGATAGAATATTTGGGGAATCATAGATGACTGCTCCAGTAGCAGTTTCTTTTTCTGTGGTCATGAGAAATAAGGTTGGAAAAATAAAATAAACTTCACCAGTTCAATATTTTAAATGCCAAGCTAAAAGATCTATGGCAGAATAAAGAGAAGAATGAGACTAGAACATGAAAGGTAGAGTGATGAAGGGATTCCTGTAGTTCACACAGCTGTCAAAATCATCATAATGAACCCTCACAATCTTGGTGTAATTCTCAGTGATGCAAATGCCTTAGAAGCTGCCAGATCTCCATTCACCTGATGGTGTCACTGCTCTTGCAAAGGTCAATAAATACTTTTGTGAAGCTCTTGCTGCTGCTTCTTGCCCTTCTCCTGTGCTTGAGGTGCAGCCAAAGCTATTCAAACAGCTCTTGAAAATTTAAACCTATACAGGAATTATCTTGGGCTGAAGCATCCTGTACTTGTGAATTTAGTGACTCCTACACATTATTCTATAAATTTAAATTTAAAAAGAAAAATTTAAATGTATCAGTTTTCTTTGCATATGTCTTAAAGCATCATATGCTCCTTATGGAAAAATTTTTAAATAATAACGTTTTAAAGGATCAAAAATTAAAACCTGTATTTCTACCATTCCAGATAATCATAGTTGAAAACATATATGGGAAGATCTATATTTTATTCTCTAGGCAATTTTATTTATAATGTTTAGATACAAATAAATTTAAAAAAATTGCATCCTGAAATTTTTATAGACATAATGAAATACATATTCCTCTTTCACCAATTATTGTCTCCCCTCCTCTTCTGATATAAGCATGGTTAATATTTTGGTGCATTATAATAGAATTTTCAGGGGAAAATTATAAACATTATAAAACATCATGATTAAGAATTGGTTGTGGTATTAAAAGAACTTTATTTCTACTTATTGATGTTCCTCCTTACTAAGCAGTCTAAGATATGTTTCTTAATGACTAATTTTCATATAGTTGTAGTCCAGACATGAAGGCACTTGGATATATGTCAGTTATTACAAAGAATAATTCATTATCTTCTCATTAATGGTATAATTTCATTATCTTTGGTTTTAACCTTTTGTATGAAAGAAACATCTCACTTTAATGTATTAAAGCTTACAAAAAATGTATACTGGTTAAGTATAGTGCTTTCAGTGTAGACATTTGATGATTTAATCTGATTCTCTGAATTGTTTATACATGTTACCTGTCCATTTTTTATTTTGAGGAGATTGTTTCTCTGTATCAAATAAAATTCAAATCCTTTGAAAATTAATCCTTTGTCTTATATAGTTCTACTGCTTATCAAATGTATTATTTGCATAATATTATATATAACACTGACTTACAAATGTTTCAATAATGAAAAAATATATATGACTTAAATATGTATATATGTATATACATATGCATATATATATATATATATATATATATATATAGTATGTGTGTGTATAATTTATTTTTTGAGCATAGAAAGTTCTTCCCACTGACAGATCATATTAATCTCATTTGATTGAATGATTCATTCATTCATTTCATATTTAACTCTCAGATCCATTCAGAATTTCTTTTAGTATGTTATAAGTAGGTATCCAACTTCATTAGTTTTCACTTAGGTGAGTTACTAATCCAGGAACTTTTCACTGAAAATTTGCCGGAAATTTAAAAGTTTCCTTTATCCATTATATACACGAATATATTACAGTCTGTATCTTCTTGTTATTTTTTTCATGTAGATCACACTTGAATTATTATGTCTTTCTACTATCTTTTACTCTCTGGCAAGCCTCTTGATGATACTCCCTTTTTGTTTGATTATTTGATATAAATTCTTGTTCATTTATTTTTCCCATTAACCTCAGAGTCTTTTGTCAGGTTTGGGGTGAAAATATCCCATGGTGAGCTTGAACTGATTTTGTCTTGATTTATTAAATAACTTGGGAAGAATTGAACCCTTTATAAAAAATGTGTTTGCTCAATTAGGGACAGGTTGATTTTTTTCCATTTATTTATATTTTTAAAAACTTTTCCTAGCTAAAGATTCTCTATCACTTAAAGTAATTCATTACTCTACTACTAATTAACTCTTTTTTTATTAATCAAGACTAGATATTCAGTTTGTCCAATTTTGTTTGGGTTTATTCATTTACTTACATGTTTTCTAAGGGCCAATTATAGGCCAAGCATTCAGCAGGTACCTAATATATATATATATATATATATACATATATATACACACACATTAGAATTTAATTCAGAATTAGTTCCTACCTTCATGGAACTGATTGACATTTGATCATACAGCAAAAATAAGGTCAGAAATCAAATCTAGAAATAAATTACTCCAAAATTTAAAGGATTGCAAAGAAATCAAATAATTTCCTGCAATAATGATTTTGGCAGAAGGTTAAGAAGAACAAGTGGAGAGTGTACCTTACTATGCTGCTCTGGAAATCACTGTTAGCACACTTAAGCTGAAACCTACAGAATCATGTAATAATCATGGCAACAAAAACAGCCAGGACAAGAACTGAAGGTAATCATTTGAGATATATTATGCCAACGTCCCCCCCAGTTGGGGAAACTCTTAAGAGTGCACTCTAGGAAGTGAAAGGCCAATGAAGTTGGGGTGGTAGGCACCAGGCCAGAAGAAGAGGAGCTGTGTTGGGCCAGGCAGATGGGTCTAACCTTATACAGCCCATAGCTAACAAAATTAGATATTATCTTATAAAACATGGAAAGCTATTTGCCTCTTGTTTGTCTGACTCGCCACAGCCAATCTTTCTGAGAATCAAATTAGTTTTGTCTTCAAAACTATCCAGTACCCAACCAAACTTATGACTTCTACTGTTACCATCTTATTCCCATACACCATGACTTCAACTGCTTCCACACTATTCTACTTGCAACAATTTTTGCACTCCTATTACCCTCCACACAGTAGCCATTAGGCATCTTCTTAATGGTAGGAGTTATTCAAGCTGTTTTAGTCTCCCCACCATGCTGGCTTCAAAATCTACAGATAAATAAAACTAGTGTGTTGTTGTTTTTTTTTTTTTTGCTCTCCACTAAAATTAGGATTTTGAACAAATCATAAAGTTAACTTTTTTCCCAATGCTCTCAAACTATATAAATATATATATATAGATATAGATATAGATAGATATTATTTGTTCTTTAAAAGAGATCCAACTAAAAAAGTCAAGAAGTTTGAGAGTTTATTTGATGAAAATATATTAAAATATTTTGAATTTTCTCTGGGTTATTAATCTATTTGGTGATACATATTGTTCAATAACTTGGTGAATTATAATTAATTATTCACTATTGAATTCTAGTTTTATTACACTGCAGCTCAAGGAATGTGGCCTTTATCTACTGTTTTCGCATTAATTTGGCATATCATTGCAGTCTTATTTATTGATTTTATCATGGAAAAATTGTATCCTCTCTATATAAAACTTTTTATAAATCATTTTATGTAACTATGTCATTTTATATATCTATATGTTACTTTATATATCTATTAATGTCATATAAGTTTAATGTTCTATTATTCTAGATACATTCTTATGCATTTTAGATTATTTTTTTCTTTCAAAGTCAGAACAATTTATTAAAGTCTTCTTCCTAAATAGTTGTTTATGTTGTTTTTTTCTTGTATTCATTACATACTTTGTCTTATTTAATACCTTGTTTTGTTACTTGAGGCAAAGAGCTTCATGACTTATATAACCACTGGGGCTATAAGCTAAGCATTTTGTGTCATGTGTTTTTTTGTTTGTTTGTTTTTTAGAAATGCTGTTTTAGGTATCTTGATACCTCACAACAGGATTTTGTGTTCTGAACCTTTCTCTGAGGGAATTTTTACTTTTCATCATAGAGTATAAATCCAATTGTATAGATATTAATTTTGTTGTGTGACTACCATCCTTTCCTGGTTTCCATCATTACAGTAAGTTTCATCTAATTTTTATCCTAAAGTTCACATTTAAAGAGAGTTTTTGACTGCAGAAAAGGAGATTGTTGATGTACTATTGCCATTCCCTATTTTCCTCTCCATCCATGCAATCTGGTTTTCATAGTCATAATTTTGATTCAATAACATAACATCAAGTGTTTTTAAATGAACCTAAATTATGTATAAGAAAATCAGAGAAGATAAAGAGGGACCGATCAGTGGTAATCAGCCTTCCAGAGAGCACTATTCATTGTTTGCCATTGTTCTTTCTCTCTGTTTCTGTCGTCTTTTATTACAAAGCATATTTTATCATGCAAAATTAAAAAAAAAAGAGAGATTTAGTAGCCAGTCAAACCAATTTATTATTCATCTTTAATTTAATAAGATACTCTAAATTCAGGAAAGACTAATATTCTGAAAATGTGGCTTGGGCTTTTCCCCCCACTTTCACCATAGCAATTACAATTACATAACAATTAAATGTTTCAACTTGTCAGTAGATGAACTACTGACTCCCATTAAAGTCAGTTTATGACCCTCTTGAGTGAGGCCTCTTTGTTGCAAACTATTGTGAGGCACAATTTGAGACAGCATTTTCTGTTTCAATAGTACTCCATACCCCTTAGGTAATTCTATCCATGCTACTCACACAAATCAAGACAATTCTGTGATATGGGTTGTATACTGTAGTTCCTTATCTGTTTATTATTCGGAGGCTGATGCTTCTGAAGCTTTTTTTTTTTTTTTTTTTCACTGCAGTGTAAACTGACGGTTTGCCCTGAGGGGTTCTTTCTTTGAGGAGCAATGACTAGAGGCTGTTATTTTATTTTTTAGCCTTAGAACTGCATTTGTAAATTGATTAAACTAAAATGCATATATGTTATAACTAGGAAGGAAAAACAGGTTCCTAATGGACTTGCTAGAACAGTTTTGGGCTTTTATTTGTAGAGCTTCAGTTAATACATAAATGATAATTGTTGTATCAGTTAGGATATCTTAAAAACAAAGTCAAATAAATTACGGTCCAATCTCAAAAGTAGGCAACAGCTTTAGAACAGAGATTAACCAAAGTATAGTTTTTTAGGACTCTTCACTTTCTTCACTTAAACCTGAAACCGGAATATTAACATTTTTGTTAACTAAGGACTTCCCCTGTATTTGAACTGGATAAAATGACCACAAATATTTATTTAAGGATTTTCTTTGCTTTGCACATGGTTTATACTCCCTACCTACATAATTAGTTATCACTCAAGAGTATTTCACAAAATGAAAGCAAGCAAATACAAATAAAGAAGAGTATATAAGTTATATCATATTATCTCTAGGAAATGTAGGGAACATACAAATAATCAAAGAGACTGGAATACAAGCAAAATTATTATGCAATTGAGAGAATAAAAAATAGGAAACACTGGCAGATGTAAATAAAAATTATTTAAATTAATGAAAATTGTAGGGTAAAACCTTTATCTCTGGTACAAGAGCAGAAATAGAATGAACATTGTCAACCACTAATAGAGATTTAAGTTAGCTATGGTGAAAATAATGAAGAGAGTTGTAGGTGTAAGAGAAAGAATCGGAAAAAAAATGGGAATTGGAAGCCCAGAGAGAAATATTATGTGAAGAGCTGCTATAACCTATCAAAGCATACATTTAACAAGTTACATTAACAGGATATAATTAGCAATACAGTAAGTATGGTGAGAAAAGTCAGCCAATGCACAGGGACATTTGGAAACAAGCACTCTCTAAAGTCAATAGTCAAACTGAATAAGAATCCAAAAATGTCTTTCAGGGTATCATTATCACCATCTATTTTCAATGAAGCTTTTGAACGCACAGATAAGCTTGACAACACATTTTTTCAGAGTATTTGCTATTTTTGTCCTATGGGATTTATTTTAATTTAATGAGGATCATACATATTTCCTCTCTCTATTGAACAATTTGGAATGTTATTAATTAATGGCAATATAGATGATATTAACACCTAAACAGAATGGTCAGTTCTATATAATTACTATTTTTTTAATATTCTGATTATTTTAATTTCTCTTTTTAAACTATATAATTAAAAATGCTTAATACACATGCCTCACACTGCAGTAAATTATAAGGTTGCAACTACTTATAGACTATTCAGTGAATGCATACAATTCAAGTTAAAGATTTTATAGTTTTACAAAATCTCAGGTTCTACATGTCAAAGGCAGCAGTTATTACGGTCCTAGGAAAAAAGCACTGTGAAACCAGCAAACCACCCTCTTTATCAAGTGATATGGTGCTAATAAACATTAGAAAATATTTTGTGCCTGGATGTCAAGTACTGAGGAATGGTACTGTGCCCTCGAATATGTTCTTAATATTAGTTGACTGATAAAGTCACTGCAGGTGGCATTTATTGCCATGAACTATAGTGCTTCACTTTATCACTCAGACTAGATCACAATGTTCCAACAGCTACAATCTGTTAACTCTCATCCAAATAGCTAAAATGCCCTTAAAGGAAGCATTACTTGCCTCTGAAGGTTCTCTGGCAATTTTGGAGATTTCATAAACCTTGGTAGCTCAATATCAGCTATTGGACTGATATTCAATTAACTGTGAAACGGAAGAAAAAAAATGTTCTTTCTTTCCCACAAGAAACCAAGCCTTGTATACTATGATATTTGTAAGATTTGCATGCATATTCAGTAAAAATCAAGAACTATGCTCTACTGGATTGTCCTTTCAAACTACAAAAGATAATATGCTTATTGGAATGGATGACATTAAAAAGTACATAAAAATTCAGCATCCACTCTCATCTCTCCATTCCCCTCTCTCACCCCACAAAGAAAAAATATTGACTGTATAAAATATATCTTTCCAGGTAATTTTCTATGTCCATGTAAGCATAGGAAAACATCTATACACACAAAAATATTTTACAAAAATGTCATCTTTTACTTATATTACTCTGCATCTTGCTTCTTTAATAGAACATTACATTTATATAGAAATTTATTTTTCTTTAATGACTATATAATATCAAATATTTATAAATATGTCATTTTCTTTTTTAAAAGATTTTATTTATTTATTTATTTATTTAAGATAGAGAGGGAGAGAAAGAGAGAGCATGAGGGGGGTGCAGGTCAGAGGGAAATGCAGACTCCTCATTGAGCAGGGTCCCCCCAAGAAGTGAGACTCAATCTTGGGACTCTAGGTTTTAGTCGCTCAACCAACTGAGCCACCTAGTCACCCCTAAATATGCCATCATTTTCTTAGTCATTCCCCTATTAGTGGGTATTTAAGATGCTTTTATTTTTTATCACTTCAAGGAATTCTGCAGGAAATCTTTATATGATGGGGTTCTCCTTTCATATTTTTATTTCAAAGTGAGAATGTTGAGTTTAATGAAATGCATACTTCAATTTTAGATTCTGCCATTTTAGCTTCCCAAAAGGTTGCTGTAATTGGCATGTCCATTAGAAATATATGGGATATTCTGATACTCTCACCAACACTGGATGTTATTAATCTTTAACTTACTTGCCAATATGATCGATGAAAATTGTTATCATTGATTAGCTCTTCCCCTGATTAATAAAGAGGCTGAACATCTTTTTAAATACTTACTGAAATTTTGAATTGAAATCTTTTCTATTCTATATGTTCTTGTCATAGTCTTTGCTGTCTTTCCCATTGTAGATTCTGTGCTACATGCTTACAGCCTTCCAAAGAAAAATTATTAGTAGAGCAATTACATTTCTGTTAACATTTATGTAAATATGAATAACAAAGGAAACTATCTCACAATTTTATGAATTACAGTCAAGCTTTGTGTTTTAGATGATGTGGGTATTAATGCTGCTTTGTATTGGTTTTGCTTTCCTTAGCAAACACTGCTACATTTACAGGATTTGGTCAATGCTTATTCTGAGAAAACATTTCATGAATTACAATAATCATAAAAGCTTGATTCCATAATATAACTATGTTGAATATTTATGATTTATATGAATCTTCTAATTTCCATGACATTCACATAAAGAAAAAAAGTAATTTCATTCTCCTCGGAAGGACCTAAGCTGATAATACATAATATTTATCTTTAAATCCAAACATTGATGACTCAACTTATGACCTAAGAAGTACTTGAATAAAAGTAGATTCCATATTATGTACAATATTTTGTGCATTACCATGTAGAGTTATGTTTACATTTTGTTCACATTTATTTGACAAGATATTTATGTATATGATCATCAAGAAAGCTATCTTGTAAGAATTTGAAGTTTTAAAATAGTAAAACAGTTGTTAATGTAGTGAATTGAAAGATAAAAAGGAAAAGTATATTATACCATTAGAGTCAGGAAAAAACACCTCATTAAAAAACTCATTTGTAACAAAAAAATTCTTAGTTATGCAATAGGCTAAAAATATTTTTGAAGATTTTATTTATTTATTTGAGAGAGAGCAAAAGCAAGAGTGAGAGCAAGAGAGAGAGCATGCATGAGTTGGGGAGAGAGGCACAGGGAAAGGGAGAAGCAGACTCCCCACTGAGCAGGGAGCCAGACATGGGCCTCAATGACCTCCACTAGAGGCAGACATTTAACCAACTGAGCTACCCAGGTGCCCCATGCTAAAAAAATTTTAACTAATTAAGGGAGTGACCTAAACGTACCCGCAAACAAGTCTAAGCCAAGCATCACATTTACAGTTGCTTTAGATATATTTTCAATAAAATCATGAATAGAATTATGCTCACTATCATTTCCATTTAACTTCATAGGCTACGGCGTGGTCAAGGAGGATGGCATATCCTGGCCAATTTCAATAAACCCAGGAACTCTATGATATAAAGGTAGAAAAATAAACAAAATTGTCATTAATTACATAACACAGGCAAACTTTAAAGAATCTAGAAATCATTATAAATAAAATAGTGAATAGCAAGGTTTTGGGGGCATAAAATCAATATCCAAAAGTCAGAACAATTTATAATCACAATTAAATATTTTAAAATATTTTAATATATCATAAAAAACTAAAACTTTTAGGTACAAACAAATCAAACAACTAAATGATGTATAAGGCTTTTATAAAGAAAATTATGAATTTATATTAAAACAAATAAAAGATTTTAAAGACTTGAAAAACATACCATGTTCATGGATGATACTATTTAAAATTATGAAGATTATGGTTTGTCTCTCTCTCTGATTTCTTCCCATTCAGGCTTTTTGTTTGTTTGTTTGTTTGTTTTAATGCTCAGTTTTCCCTCCCTTCCCATATGGTCCTCTGTGCTATTCCTTATGTTCCATACATGAATGAAATCATATGACGATTATCCAAAATTAGTTCATAGATTTATAAATTTTCAGCAGAATATCAGCAAGATTTTCACAGTACTAAACTATATAATTTGAAACTATGCATAAATAAAGACAAACTGTATAAGTGCAAAGGACACCCAAGGAAATATGGAAGAAGCACAGATAATAAGACTTATAAATGAGTGGATGTTAAAGAGACAGCAGAGGATATTTCTCCAGATAGAAAGAGATGCCAATATAATGAGTCTTCATGGGGGAAGAAAAAGAGCAAGTGAAAGGGCTGCTTTCTCTTATTGCAAACTAAGTGAGGAGGTTTTAGGTCAACCATCTAGAGAGCTGAACAAGTGTTCCCTCAGATTTGGGAACCATAGAGCTTTGTGTCTGGTTTCCATTGTGGAGAGGTAAAGACGAAAGGTGTAGTTGGAATAGTATTCCTAGCTGACTCTACTCAAAGCACTCTGTACTTTATAAATGGTATAAAGATGCACGGTGGGTTACTTGAATCTTCAGAGGCAGTGGAATTCCAACACAAGAGCTATATGAGGTCTCTAGACCTATCAGTGGAGGAAGGAGTACAAAGCAGCCTTCCAGATAAAAGACATTATTTGCCAAGTAACTTTAGTCAGAAGTTGCCACAAGAGAATCTCTAAAAATAAAGAGAGAGAGAGAGAGAGACAAAGAAAAAAGAAAAGCACTCCTAAAAAGAACAACCAGAAACTACCTATCTGCATCACTCAGAAGAAACAAAAGCCAGAATTAAATACCACCCAACAAGAAAAACAGGGTTCTTTTACCTGTTAAAGTTTGATTTTCAAAAAGTTGAAACATATAACTTAAGTATAAAATGAACATGTATCAAAGAAAAAGTAATTGAAAAGAAAGCATTATGATGGTTCAAAGAGCATCTGAGGAGTTGACATTTGTAGACAATATAATAAATGAATGCTAAAATCAGATTGTTTGATTACTTATAAAACTTGTTGATTTCTTATAGAACAACAAATTGTAATTTCTGGAATTATTTTGTTTGGTAGAGAGGACATATTTGTATCTCGGACAAAAATATGCAAGTTACCATATAATTTCACTAAGTCTGGGACTTTGTTTAAATTGAGTTAAACAAGGGGTGCCTGGGTGGCTCAGTCAGTTAAGCATTTGACTTCTGCTCAGGTCAGGATTTCAGGGTACAGGAATCAAGCCCTACCTTCAGTTCTGTGCTCAGCAGGGAGTCTGCTTTTCCCTCTCCTGCTGTCCCTTCTCCTACTTATGCTGTCTCTCTCATGCTTTTTCAAATAAATAAATACAATCTTTTTAAAAAAAAAGGTGAGTTAAACAAAGTAAATATTTCTCTGGATAATCCTCAGGTCTATTAAACAATGTCTCTATATGATCTTAAAATGACGTATGGCCCACCTTTTATCCTTATTTCCAAGTTTGGAATAATTTGTCTTAACATATGTTTATCCTGAACTCCTTTAACCTTGCCAATCTCCAAGAATAAAAATCCACTTGTAGTGACATCTCCTAACGATGCCCATGCTTCACAGCACACTACCAAGTCTGAAGCTCACCCCAGATGGAGGAAAAGCTATTTAATTTGAATAACATTCAAGGCTTTTATGATCATACTATATAACACATTTTGGTAATTAAAGGGAAACTGGTGGCACTGTATGTATATTTGAAATTTTCTAAGAGAGTAGAACTTAAATGTTCTCACCAAAAAGATAAAGAAGGTAAATATGTGAAGGGATGTATGTTAATTAACTCAATGGAGGGACTCCTTTCACAAAGTTCATGTATATCAAAACATCTTATTGTATACTTTAAAATCATACAATTTTAGGCGGAGGTTCAAGATGGCGGAGAAGTAGCAGCTGAGACTACTTCAGGTAGCGGGAGATCAGCTAAATAGCTTATCTAAAGATTGCAAACACCTACAAATCCAATGGGAGATCGAAGAGAAGAAGAACAGCAATTCTAGAAACAGAAAATCAACCACTGTCTGAAAGGTAGGACTGGCGGAGAAGTGAATCCAAAGCGACGGGAAGATAGACCGCGAGGGGAGGGGCCGGCTCCCGGCAAGCGGCGGAGCAACGGAGCACAAAATCAGGACTTTTAAAAGTCTCTTCCGCTGAGGGACATTGCTCCAGAGGCTTAACCAGGGTGAAACCCAGGCGGGGTCAGCTCGGCCTCAGGTCCCACAGGGTCACAGAAGGATCGGGGGTGTCTGAGTGTCGCAGAGCTTACCGGTATTAGAACAGGGAAGCCAGCTACAGAGACAGCCGAGGAGTAAGCTCTAAACTCGGGGTTACCTTGAACCGGTTGCAGGCTCGGTCAGCTCGGAGCACGGCCGGAGGCCAGGGTGACGGGAGTAATTGGGCACTGTTCTCTGAGGGCGCACTGAGGAGTGGGGCCCCAGGCTCTCAGCTCCTCGGGGCCAGAGACCGGGAGGCCGCCATCTTCATTCCTGTCTTCCAGAACTCTACGGAAAGCGCTCAGGGAACAAAAGCTCCCAAAAGCAAACCCAGCAAACCCGAGCGGATTACTCAGCCTGCCCCGGGTAAGGGCGGTGCAACTCCGCCTGGGGCAAAGACGCTTGACAATCACTACAACAGGCCCCTCCCCCAGAAGATCAACGAGAAACCCAGCCAGGACCAAGTTCACCTACCAAGGAGTGCAGTTTCAATACCAAGGAGAGCGGCAGAATTCCAGAGGAGAAGAAAGCAAAGCACGGAACTCATGGCTTTCTCCCCATGATTCTATAGCCTTGCAGTTAATTTAATTTTTTTTCTTTTTCAATTTTTCTTTCTCTTCTTCTGCTAAATTTTTTTAACTTTTACCATTTTCTTTTTTAACATTTTTAAAATAGTTTATCTAATATATATATATATATTTTTTCCTTTTTATATTTTTTATTGGCTTTCTTTTTTTAATAGTTTCTTTTTTTTTTTTTTCTTTCTGAACCCCTTTTTATCACCTCTCTCCCCCCTCACGATTTGGGATCTCTTCTGATTTGGCTAAAGCATATTTTCCTGGGATTGTTGCCACCCTTTCAGTATTTTACTTGCTCCTTCATATACTCTTACCTGGACAAAATGACAAGGCGGAAAAATTCACCACAAAAAAAAAAAAAACAAGAGGCAGTACCAAAGGCTAGGGACCTAATCAATACAGACATTGGTAATATGTCAGATATAGAGTTCAGAATGATGATTCTCAAGGTTCTAGCCGGGCTTGAAAAAGTCATGGAAGATATTAAATCAACCCTCTCGGGAGATATAAAAGCCCTTTCTGGAGAAATAAAAGAACTAAAATCTAACCAAGTGGAAATCAAAAAAGCTATTAATGAGGTGCAATAAAAAATGGAGGCTCTGACTGCTAGGATAAATGAGGCAGAAGAAAGAATTAGCGATATAGAAGACCAAATGACAGAGAATAAAGAAGCTGAGCAAAAGAGGGACAAACAGCTACTGGACCACGAGGGGAGAATTCGAGAGATAAGTGACACCATAAGACGAAACAACATTAGAATAATTGGGATTCCAGAAGAAGAGGAAAGAGAGAGGGGAGCAGAAGGTATGTTGGAGAGAATTATTGGAGAGAATTTCCCCAATATGGCAAAGGGAACAAGCATCAAAATCCAGGAGATTCAGAGAACCCCCCTCAAAATCAATAAGAATAGGTCCACACCCCATCACCTAATAGTCAAATTTACAAGTCTTAGTGACAAAGAGAAAATCCTGAAAGCAGCCTGGGAAAAGATGTCTGTAACATACAATGGTAGAAATATTAGATTGGCAGCAGACTTATCCACAAAGACCTGGCAGGCCAGAAAGAGCTGGCATGATATATTCAGAGCACTAAACGAGAAAAACATGCAGCCAAGAATACTATATCCAGCTAGGCTATCATTGAAAATAGAAGGAGAGATTAAAAGCTTCCAGGACAAACAAAAACTGAAAGAATTTGCAAACACCAAACCAGCTCTACAGGAAATATTGAAAGGGGTCCTCTAAGCAAAGAGAGACCCTAAAAGTAGTAGATCAGAAAGGAATAGAGACAATATACAATAACAGTCACTTTACAGGCAATACAATGGCACTAAGTTCATATCTCTCAATAGTTACCCTGAATGTTAATGGGCTAAATGCCCAAATCAAAAGACACAGGGTTAATGGATAAAAAAACAAAACCCATCTATATGTAGCCTACAAGAAACTCATCTTAAACCCGAAGACACCTCCAGATTTAAAGTGAGGGGGTGGAAAAGAATTTACCATGCTAATGGACATCAGAAGAAAGCAGGAGTGGCAATCCTTATATCAGATCAATTAGATTTTAAGCCAAAGACTATAATAAGAGATGAGGAAGGACACTATATC
The DNA here is from genome assembly GCF_902655055.1 of Lutra lutra. Lineage (NCBI taxonomy): Eukaryota > Metazoa > Chordata > Mammalia > Carnivora > Mustelidae > Lutra > Lutra lutra. The sequence goes on along the minus strand of NC_062280.1, from coordinate 150,293,263 downwards.
ATACTCAAAGGATCTGTCCAACAAGAAGATCTAACAATTTTAAATATCTATGCCCCTAACGTGGGAGCAGCCAACCCTATAAACCAATTAATAACAAAATCAAAGAAACACATCGACAAGAATACAATAATAGTAGGGGACTTTAACACTCCCCTCACTGAAATGGACAGATCATCCCAGCAAAAGATCAACAAGGAAATCAAGGCCTTAAATGACACACTGGACCAGATGGACATCACAGATATATTCAGAACATTTCATCCCAAAGCAACAGAATACACATTCTTCTCTAGTGCACATGGAACATTCTCCAGAATAGATCACATTCTTGGTCCTAAATCAGGTCTCAACCGGTATCAGAAGTTTGGGATCATTCCCTGCATATTTTCAGACCACAGTGCTCTGAAGCTAGAACTCAATAACAAGAGGAAATTTGGAAAAAACCCAAATACATGGAGGCTAAAGAGCATCCTTCTAAAGAATGAATGGGTCAACCAGGAAATTAAAGAAGAATTGAAAAAATTCAGGGAAACAAATGATAATGAAAACACAACGGTTCAAAATCTGTGGGACACAACAAAGGCAGTCCTGAGAGGAAAATATATAGCCGTACAAGCCTTTCTCAAGAAACAAGAAAGGTCTCAGGTACACAACCTAACCCTACACCTAAAGGAGCTGGAGAAAGAACAAAAAAGAAAGTCTAAACCCAGCAGGAGAAGAGAAATATAAAGATCAGAGCAGAAATCAATGAAATAGAAACCAAAAAAACAATAGAACAAATCAACGAAACTAGGAGCTAGTTCTTTGAAAGAATTAATAAGATTGATAAAGCCCTGGACAGACTGATCAAAAAGAAAAAAGAGAGGACCCAAATAAATAAAATCATGAATGAATGAAAGAGGAGAGATCACAACTAACACCAAAGAAATACAGACAATTATAAGAACATACTATGAGCAACTCTACGCCAACAAATTTGACAATCTGGAAGAAATGGATGCATTCCTAGAGACATATAAACTACCACAACTGAACCAGGAAGAAATAGAAAGCCTGAACAGACCCATAACCAGTAAGGAGATTGAAACAGTCATCAAAAAATCTCCAAACAAACAAAAGCCCAGGGCCAGATGGCTTCCCGGGGGAATTCTACCAAACATTTAAAGAAGAACTCATTCCTATTCTCCTGAAACTGTTCCAAAAAATAGAAATGGAAGGAAAACTTCCAAACTCATTCTATGAGGCCAGCATCACCTTGATCCCAAAACCAGACAAGGATCCCATCAAAAAAGAGAACTACAGACCAATATCCTTGATGAACACAGATGCAAAAATTCTCACCAAAATACTAGCCAATAGGATTCAACAGTACATTAAAAGGATTATTCACCACGACCAAGTGGGATTTATTCCAGGGCTGCAAGGATGGTTCAACATCCGCAAATCAATCAATGTGAAACAACACATTAATAAAAGAAAGAACAAGAACCATATGATACTCTCCATAGATGCTGAAAAAGCATTTGACAAAGTACAGCATCCCTTCCTGATCAAAACTCTTCAAAGTGTAGGGATAGACGGCACATACCTCAATATTATCAAAGCCATCTATGAAAAACCCACCGCAAATAACATTCTCAATAGAGAAAAACTGAAAGCTTTTCAGCTAAGGTCAGGAACACTGCAGGGATGTCCGTTATCACCACTGCTACTCAACATAGAACTATAAGTCCTAGCCTCAGCAATCAGACAACAAAAGGAAATTAAAGGCATCCAAATCGGCAAAGAAGAAGTCAAACTATCAATCTTTGCAGATATTATGATACTATATGTGGAAAACCCAAAAGACTCCACTCCAAAACTGCTAGAACTTGTCCAGGAATTCAGTGAAGGGTCAGGATATAAAATCAATGTACAGAAATCAGTTGCATTTCTCTACACCAACAACAAGACAGAAGAAAGAGAAATTAAGGAGTCAATCCCATTTACAATTGCACCCAAAACTATAAGATACCTAGAAATAAACCTAACCAAAGAGACTAAGAATGTATACACAGAAAACTATAAAGTACTCATGAAAGAAATTGAGGAAGACACAAAGAAATGGAAAAATGTTCCATGCTCCTGGATTGGAAGAATAAATATTGTGAAAATGTCTATGCTACCTAAAGCAATCTACACATTTAATGCAATTCCTATCAAAGTACCATCCATTTTTTTCAAAGAAATGGAGCAAATAATCCTAAAATTTATATGGAACCAGAAAAGACCTTGAATAGCCAAAGGAATATTGAAAAAGAAAGCCAAAGTTGGTGGCATCACAATTCCGGACTTCAAGCTCTATTACAAAGCTGTCATTATCAAGACAGCATGGTACTGGCACAAAAACAGACACATAGATCAATGGAACAGAATAGAGAGCCCAGAAATAGACCCTCAACTCTATGGTCAACTCATCTTCGACAAAGCAGGAAAGAATGTCCACTGGAAAAAAGACAGCCTCTTCAATAAATGGTGTTGGGAAAATTGGACAGCCACATGCAGAAAAATGAAATTGGATCATTTACTTACACCACACACGAAAATAGACTCAAAATGGATGAAGGATCTCAATGTGAGAAAGGAATCCATCAAAATCCTTGAGGAGAACACGGGCAGCAACCTCTTCGACCTCAGCCGCAGCAACATCTTCCTAGGAACATCGCCAAAGGCAAGGGAAGCAAGGGCAAAATTGAACTATTGGGATTTTATCAAGATCAAAAGCTTTTGCACAGCAAAGGAAACAGTTAACAAAACCAAAAGACAACTGACAGAATGGGAGAAGATATTTGCAAATGACATATCAGATAAAGGGCTAGTGTCCAAAATCTATAAAGAACTTAGCAAACTCAACACCCAAAGAACAAATAATCCAACCAAGAAATGGGCAGAGGACATGAACTGACATTTCTGCAAAGAAGACATCCAGATGGCCAACAGACACATGAAAAAGTGCTCCATATCACTCGGCATCAGGGAAATACAAATCAAAACCACAATGAGATATCACCTCACACCAGTCAGAATGGCTAAAATGAACAAGTCAGGAAATGACAGATGCTGGCGAGGATGCGGAGAAAGGGGAACACTCCTACACTGTTGGTGGGAATGCAAGCTGGTGCAACCACTCTGGAAAACAGCATGGAGGTTCCTCAAAATGTTGAAAATAGAACTACCCTATGACCCAGCAATTGCACTGCTGGGTATTTACCCTAAAGATACAAACGTAGTGATCCGAAGGCGCACATGCACCCGAATGTTTATAGCAGCAATGTCTACAATAGCCAAACTATGGAAAGAACCTAGATGTCCATCTACAGACGAATGGATAAAGAAGATGTGGTATATATACACAATGGAATACTATGCAGCCATCAAAAGAAATGAAATCTTGCCATTTGCGACGACGTGGATGGAACTAGAGGGTATCATGCTTAGCGAAATAAGTCAATCGGAGAAAGACAACTATCATATGATCTCCCTGATATGAGGGAGAGGAGATGCAACATGGGGGGTTAAGGGGGTAGGAGAAGATTAAATGAAACAAGATGGGATTGGGAGGGAGACAAACCATAAGTGACTCTTAATCTCACAAAACAAACTGAGGGTTGATGGGGGGAGGGGGGTTGGGAGGGGGGTGGGGTTATGGACACTGGGGAGGGTATGTGCTATGGTGAGTGCTGTGAAGTGTGTAAACCTGGCGATTTGTAGACCTGTACCCCTGGGGAGAAAAATATATGTTTATAAAAAAATAAAATATAAAAACCATATGGGCTACAAAAAAAAAAAATCATACAATTTTATTTGTCAATTATACCTGAATAAAGGTGAAAAAAAAAAGAAACTGATTTTAAGACTAAGAGTTCACAGAATGCTATGGAATAAGTCAGATTTCGTTTTCAATAAGACAGATTAAAGAGACAATGGAAGAAAGAGTAGAATTGCTTCATAAATTTACCTAAATGATTTCAAACTTATTTCATAAAAAATATATTTGTAAGAGTGAAACTTGGAAATAATTGTGATCTAGAAGAGAATAAGCAATAAATTGTAGCATGATCATATAATGAAATACACTATAAAATTAAAATGAATTAATTCTAAATGCAATGCAGGATCCTACATTGGATACTAGAACAATAAAAAAGCATCAATACAAAAAAATGGCAAAATCCAAATAAAGCATGAAGTTTAGTTAAAACAATATACCTGTTTTGGTTTGTTGGTTGTAACAAATCCGTGATAATAATGTGTACACACACACACACACACACACACACACACATCTATTGCTTCTGTTTCTTAGGAGAACCCTGCCTAATATAGGAACTGTCTATACAATCTTTGAAACTTTTCTATAATATTAAGATTATTCCAAAATAAAAAGTTATTAAAAACATTAATTAACTAAAGCTACACACATAAACAAAGATAAATCACAAAATATGTCTTTGAGGAAAGTTATAAACATATTGCTTTCACTTTTCTACTCGCCTTTAACCTACCCAATGCATCCAGATATTAAATTTGCTGATATTTAGACTTAAGAAATGCAATGTCACATACACACACACACTTACATCAGTAAAATGTATTTTTTCCTTAAATACTCATTGGTACATACTTGTTCATAAAGTAAGAGGAGGTTAATATGGTAAAAAAAAAATACTGACATTTTAAGAACATTAATCATTATTATGTAACATTTTTGTATTTTTCAAAGTTAACATACATAATTTTATGTAACTCTTAACGGTAGTTATTTCAAGTAAGCAGAGAATTATACTAATTAAGGATATTCAAGAATGTTAAATGACATCACTAGATAGAGTATAGTAGTAGTTGAACCTAAATTCAATTGTTTCAACACTTTATGAATTTTGGATGACTATGGAGTCTATTGAAAAGTTAACAAATTAACAACAAAATATCTTGAAGGTCCTCAGGTGAATCTCTGCTATCAGAAAGTATCCCATGTGGTAACCAACTTGCTCAAAATCTATGTCCTGTACATCTCATATTACCATACTGGAATATGTCAATTTATTACTATATACACTTTCCTTCTCCTTCCACTAAATAAAATAAATAATATATAGGTAGATAGGTAGGTAGATAAATATATATATATATATATATATATATATATATATATATATATGCTTCATTTATGGCTGCACCTTGCGATGTTCCATAATCCTGACAGATCTACCAAAAATACACAGTAGAGATGAAGCTCTTCCATTTCTTCTATTTCTTCAAAACAACAACAACAACAAGACCTTTATTTCTTCAAAACCGCCAATGGCTATTTCAGATATGTTGTTCCTGAAACTTAACAAAAACATATTTCTAGGTCATAGTCAGCTGAATGTAAATTGATTCTATTTGAGTAAGTCAGGGAGTGTTAATGAATCTATCAATTATTTGGATCTTAATACTTTCTCCTATGGGTGGAAAATGGAAATGGCTTCCTGCTAGCTGTCTTACTCAGTAGAACCCCACATCCAGCGAGAGATGGAGGAATTTTAAATCCAAGTTGCTATCCATAAGAAATCATTTTACTCCCACATCATTTCTTGCTATCCAAAATGATATCTATTATTATAATTTCACTTTTCTCTTAATTCTCTAGGATGCCCTTTCTTTTCAAGCATGTTCCCACTTACACAAACTCATAAACTTCCAATTTGCAAAACAAACAAAATTTCAATTCCTTTTTACTATTTTGTTCCAGTCTCTTTAAAATTCCCACAACTATAATAACACCGTTTATTGAATTTATGGATCTTTACCCTGTAATACTTGTAGCTACTTTTGCCAGTCTTAACTTTATTGTGTCTGATGGTACAACAAATTACAAATGTTTGTTTTAGTTACTAGATAAACACAAGTAAAGAAAATAAGTTTAAAAAATGCCACATCTGCCACATTGTGATAATTTTAGTATTACACCTGTGGAACTAGTTGCATTAATAATCTGCATAAACTCTGGTTTCTATCTATTCACCCAGACTGTCTAATAAGAACAGGAGGACATATTGCTAGTCTGTATTTCATGTCTTACTTCTAGACGTGAACAATTAAGAAGAAAATATAATATGGTCTTCCTCTCCTTCATAGTACATGCAGGTAAGTCTCCCCAAAGAGACCATCCTTGAGGCAAAATTCAAACTCCTTTCTATGGCCTTGGAGTTTTTCTCTACTGCTCCCCCAACATGGTTAACAGATTCTTTTTAGAAAACTTCACATCAATCTTTGCAGAACCTACTTTTTGCTTCAAGAAGTGATATAATTCCCCAATTCAGAATACTTTTGGCTAGTATTTTTTTTAAATTTTCCAATTATATTTAAGGTTCTTTATCCGAACGCAGCATTTATAAAATTCTTCCTTTCGTTTCTTTTTCATCTCATTAATGCAAGTAGAATAGAAACAAAACAATTTACTCTTTTGATTGATTTTACTGAAGTGTAAGTTATAATAAGATGAAAATAATTAAAAATAATGCTGCATACTTGAAGAACAATGCCAGAGGAAGCACAGGATAAAGATAAAACTTCAGGAGAGAATGCTGCCCTACAAAATGAAAATTCAACTAATTGAAATCCTGGGCATCTGGTGACTCTAAGTGAAAATTTGATATAACATTTTTGCCTTCAGTTCTTCCTATCCATTTAACAGACTAAGCAAAATGTACAGTGCAATCTTGCATAAAGGAAAAAACATAAAAATCATTGACTGAGTTACCCTGTGGATTTGATAAATTATACATCAGGATTTGATACTGGGAGCATTCTCTCCCTGTGTCCTTTCCTGGAAACAACTCACAGGGAAAGAAAAAGAACATAAGGGGAGCTTGATTTTTCCTTCTACTTGATTGCTGTCTTTAACCTCTCCATTTTAGCCCAATCCTAAGGTCCCAGGTCCCTTAACCTTTTTACTTTTAGGACTTGATAGATCACATGCCGTTTTTAAAAAAACATTTTAAACCTAGCTTATTTCTGAAATTTAACACTTTCTGGCATTTTCATGCTATAGGAATAACAGCTCATGCAAAGTTCAGAATTAAAATTAATCTTTTTTTTTATAGCTGTATGCTTGACTCATTGCAACTCTACTCTGTATAAGTCTTTTTTTTTTAGTTTTTATTTAAATTCTAGTTAGTTAACATATAGTGTAATATTAGTTTCAGTTGTGCAATATAGTGATTCAACATCTCCATACAACACCCTGTGCTCATCGTAAATGCCCTCCTTAATCCCTATCACTCATTTAATCTACTCCCCCCTCACCTCCCTTCTAGTAACCATCAGTTTCAGAACTAATTTTTAAGTATTCTTTACAGCTGAAGAAATGCATTATTCCTCTTTATTTTTTAAAGTGTTTGTTTTGGGATGTTTTTCTTGATTAGCAACTCTACATGTCAGGTAACAAGTGTGTCACAGGATTAATAGCAAATGGAAGGACATTAAGGTAATCTTAATATTGGGAAACGGGGAGTTCCCACTTTGACTGATGTTCCCAGCTGCATCAATTCTAATCCAATTCCATCCTGATCCAACAGAATCTGGAAAAGTGTCTTTTGTTTCAGGACTTCTAAGCAAAAAGAGGTACCATTTGGAGACAATTTTCACTACATTTTTAAAATAAAAATCATGTAAAAACCACTTAGCTTAAAAACAAATGTGCTCTGAATGGTGATTTTAGCCCAAATCTCCTTCAGAAAAGCAAACATACATTACTTGATGGATTTACACATTCTGATATTTTTAATCTTTGATTTCTGACTTCTAGTCAACCCCTTATCAATGGAAAGTCTTTTGTATTTAGACAGAGAAGAGGTCTTCAGTATCAGTACAGTCCATTTTTACTGTGCCTTGTGGTATCCCCACCTGGGCTAAACAGGCATGCTTTCTTTCTCATTGGTTAAGTGAAGTACTCCCCAAGAAAAAGGTCTCTGCTCAGCATATCTCTAAAAACTGAGAGAGAAAACAAAACTAGGAGATCTCTTCTCCAAAATATTCCTTTATTCCAATGGCATAATTGGCAGACAGATCCAATTCTACTTTAATATTTTCCTATAGTGCCATTTCTTTCTTTCTAGTTTGCTCTTCTTATACTAGAAAATGAATCCATATCTTTCTTGCATCATGACCATGGTTAGTAAATTCACTTAAGTTAGTATCTTATGACATATTTATTTCCCCAAAGCCAAGTCATTAACAATAAAGATAAATTGAAGTTCTTCATCCATAACTTGATTAAAAATTTATGATATTTAAGGATTTCTGGAACTACTCTCCCATTTCCCCAATTTAAAATGTTTTATGTAATATTATACTGCATAGATCTGTGAATCTGGCACATCCTTTCATTATTCCAAAGCTGGGTTAAATTCCCAAAATCCCTACAACAATAAAATATTTATTTATCTATCTATTTATTTATTTATTTATGAAGATTTTATTTTTTTATTTGACAGAGAGAGATCACAAGTAGGAAGAGAGGCAGAGAGAGAGGGAAAGCAGGCTCCCTGCTGAGCACAGAGCCTGATGCGGGTCTCTATCCCAAGACCCTGATATCATGTCCTGAGCAGAAGGCAGAGGCTTAACCCATGGAGCCAGCCAGGCACCCGGACAATAAAATATTTAATAAAATCCACAAACATAATAAAATATTGTGAGACAAACTGACATTAAGTGTTTGAAACAATTCTAGCTAGTTTTGTTCCTACAATTACCCCAGTAATTTCTACCTTCATTTCGTTTTCCTTCTTCCACAAAAGAATCATGAGCTCAGAGAAATTCCTTCCCATGTTTGGTTTCACAATTTATTATTTCATATTTTTTCAATATTCTTTTCATCTCACTCTGTCAAAGCTTCAGGAAACGAGGTTGTAGTTTTAACTCATAGATGATGGAATATCATTATTTTTCTGAGTCTTAGGAGAATGTCCTTCTTCACTGTTTATTCACTGATTAGAATTTTTCTGTACATATATACATCATTCATGGATTTTCCTGTTGTAGGATTTGTAATACACCATTCTTAAATGCAGTGGATTTCTTATATTCTAGTTTAAATAACGGGATGCATTATTCCACATTTAATATTAATTTAATAAGTTTGGTAAATCCCTCTTCTATTTGGTCCTAGAGGAAAAGTTTGGCAGAAAGAACATTCCATATTTGGCTCTTTGCCTCCAATAGATACCTCCTATTCTTTCAAAACCACTGCTACTGATATAACAATTTTCTCACTGATATAACAATTTTCTATTTCCTAGAAAAGCAGCTTCAATAAAAAATAGGTGCATGTATCCCTGTAGCTCACACATCTATGAAGGTGTAAGTATCCCAGAGAAAGTCTGAATGAATGACAATAGTTTATAGTCTCTAGATTGTCACTTAAGAAGAGTATTAAATTAAATACCTGGTGCTTGTATTATGAATCACTTATGATTCGTTGTTGTTACTAATTATAATAAAATTTGACTCTAAAGATCTAGGTAGTGTTCGAGGTTGTTATTATTTCAAAATGGTGTTTTAATCAGAAAACCAATATTAATCAAAACATTTATATCATATTGAAATAAAGTATTTTCATGGCTATTAAAAATTCCATATAGTTTTGAATCTCAAAGCTATAGACCTTCTCTGTACTTTATGCTTCAATATTGGTTCTAAAATGTCAAATTCTATGTTTGTCTTTGGTTCTCTCTTGAGCAATAAATTCCACATTGCAAATATGATTTGAGTAAATGACCTTCGATTAAGCTCTCTCTTTGCTACTCTCGCTGCAGTGCCAGTATACTGGCACCAATATAAAGATTTTAGTAGCGATGTTTCCCTTGCATGTGATAAAACAGATAATAAAGATCAGATTTCCCTAGGTACAGACTGGCCAATGGTAGATTTAAAAGACACAAAATGTGCTCTTCACATAAGCTGTCTACTAAATAAAATACTCAAAAAGATAAAACAGGGCTCTTTACAACTATATCAACCATGTTCCAATGCCAAAATGCACGAATATTTGGAGAATTCAACAGTACAAGAGATTTATAAAAACAAACCTCATGATATTATATTAATAATAATTTTAGTAATAATATTATAGTCAATATTTACTGAAGGATTTCTGTGAACATTATACTGTGTTAAATATTTTATATATATTATCTAACTTAAATTATTTCATAATACCTCTGAGGTAGATGTTATTATTCCTCTCATTTTTTTAGATGAAAAACAAGTTTTCTGAATTATCTAGTGAGAAATTGTCACAGCCATTCTTCATACCCGGGTGTGTCTGTCATATCCAAGTTCCTAGTCATTCTCATATACAACGCTAAGAATAAATTCATCTTTCGCCCTTGTTAATAGGCTTTATTTGTGCTCTTCTCTGGAACATCCTATTTCATCCAAACATTAAAAGTCACCCTAGTATTTATTATAACTCTCTCTTTTATGTTTTTATATGTATTAATATTTTTCTTGTAATTATGTGCTATATTTGAATGTGATACATATAATCCAATGGTATTTTCTGTGGGATTTTTTTCTTTAATCAGTGTTGCCAAGGCCACACAACACATACTGAATTTTTCCAACAAGCTCCAATGCAATGTTCTGACTTGCTGATAATGAGGAATGTTGTTATGAAAACACTGTCAGGAAAGTTTGTCAATAGTTGCAACATACATAAGTCTATGCTAGATATCTTCCATTTATGCCTCCAGATCTATTTATTCTCCTTCCTTCTCTTCCTCCCTTCTGATCTGATTGGCTGGACTGCATAGACTATATTAACAAGGTGCATGTACTCTAATGGCTTCTGGTCATTTTACCTCAGAGGTAACCAGGCAAGAGGTTGGAGCGATGGTGGAAAGTAAGATTCATGCACTTTTAAAAAGCAGATTATATTTTTTACAGCAGCTTTAGGTTTATGACAAAATTGAGTAGAAAGTATAAGAGAGTTCCCATGTACTTCCTGCCCCCACACATACTACTGCCTCCCCCACTGTCAACATCCTAAGCCACAGTCATGCTTCTGTTACAATCAATAAACTTACAGGGACAGATTATTATTACCCAAAATTCATAGTTTACATTAGAGAGTTATACACTCTATGGCCTTGGACAGGTGTATAATGACATATGTCTACCATTATAGTATCATACATAACAGCATAACAGTTTCACTGCCCTAAAAGTCCTCCAAGGGCTCTTCTTCTCCCTTTTCCTAACCCGTGACAACCACTCATCTTTTTACTATCTCCATAGTTTTGCCTTTTCCAGAACATTTTATAGTTGGAATCATGCAGTGTGTAGCTTTTGCAGATTGGCTTCTTTCACTTAGTAATTTGCATGTTGTTTTCTCCATGTATTTTCATGCCTTGATAGCAGATTTCTTTTTAGCACTGAATAATATTCCATTTTGTGGACAGGCTATAATTTATTTATCCCTCTACCTATTGAAGAACATCTTGGTGGCTTCCAAGTTTCACAATTATGAATAAAGCTGCTGTAAAGTTCCATGAACAGGTTTTTGTGTGGACATAAGTTTCCAACTCATTTGGGTAAATACGAAAGAGTACCACAGCTGGATTGTATGATAGAAATTAGTGTAATTTTTTATTTTGGTTCCCTTTCTGCAAGCCAGGAATCTCTACAAGTTGATGTCTCTGGTTAGGGTCCTTCCTTCATTTCTTCAGGACTTTGGGTGCTAATATCTGCACTGCTTCTAGCCTCAGATTATGCCACTATTCTAAGTGGTTTCTTCCTATATAACACTCCTCTTTCTGGCTTGCCATCTGTTTCTTATTTTGACAGTAACTGATAGAAAACCCAAAGTAGACAAAGACCCAATGTCTATTTCTCTGCATTTTGCTATTATTTCCACATGTGAAATAGTCAGAAGAAAAGTATTGCAAAGTAAAAATGACATCTTACCAGCCTCTTTACTAAATAGTCTGCAATATGAGACTCTTTTTAGTACAGTAGCCTTCAGGAAGAAACAAACAAGGTACATCCTTACAACAGCAACAATATCTAATATCTCTACATCAATATAATAAGGGAGTACCATTTTTATAAGAGCTTTCTCTGTACTATATTTGTGATAAATAGTTATGATCACTTCATTTATTACTAATTGCCATATGCAAAACTATTATTATCTACATTTTACAAATAAGTAAACTGGAGTCTTTTGAATCAGGAATTGAAATGGAATTGAAAACTCAATCTAAATTCAAGTCTTGTGCTCTCATTAATCTCAGTTCTGCCTTCCTTCTGTAAAATCAAAACATTTAGTGTTCTGTACAATATATAAATGACCTGGTTTTAAATTCCAGATTCTATAATTGAATGCAGAACTATGAGTTCCCACATACCTGAATCATCTCTCTGTATTCTGATCTCCCAGGCCCCAGATCCATGTTCAGCAAATTAGCAATGGGGGTACATGATACTGCTCCCTCTGCCCTCTGCCCCCATGTACAGTCACAAAGCTCAGGCTCCTGCCTCTCCCCCCAGCAAATGTTCTACCTGCATATTCTTCTTACAGGAAGCCATCTCTCTTTTGCACTAGATTAATAAATTAATTTTGAAAACTGTAGATGGAAGACAGATCGCTTAGAAAACCAATGTATCTGATGTTTTAGCAGCCTTGACCAAAATGAAGTAAAGAGTGTTGGGAAGATTGGTAAAGGCACACAAAGTTGCTATGATTATAAAAAAACAATGCTGATAAGTTTCTGAAAACAAATTTACTGAAGTATATTGAAGCCTTAAAAAAATATAAGGGTATCATAAAAATGATAATAACAGAACTATTAAATTAATAAGAAATATCAGAAAAGCTACTTGTCTTCTGTCTTTCAAATATTAGAGTTTCATCTCTCCTGCCTAATATGCTAAAAAAAAAAAAAAATCAAGTAGACAAGGGAGATGTTTCAGAGTTTTTTTCTTCTATTTATTAGATGTTTCTGAATATCTACCATGGTGTGCCATGTACCATATCAGCTTCCACCTAGATTTCTAGGCTGATCAAATACATGCTCTCAAGGAGTTTATATGTAGTAGGGAAATTAAGTAAGTAAACAAATACATAAATACAATAAATTAGTATAGATTGTGATAAAGGGTGAAAAGGGAACCAGCTGTGATCTAAAAATAGATACCAAGAAAAGGTTGCCTATCTTATTTACATTTTTGGGAAAGATTTCTCGATAATGAGATATTTATGGTAAGAGCTGAAGGAAGAGAAAGGCTTATCTTGGGATTATGGGTAAAAGCTTTCTGCAGAGCCAAACGAATGTAAAATTCCTGGATCATAAAAGCACAGTAGACCAGAGGGGATTAGGGCAGTAAGTGAGATGCAGGAGATGAAGCAAAAGAGATAAGCAAGACCAAGATCATGCAAGGCTACTAAAACTATCTTGAGAGGGTGCCTGGGTGACTCAGTTGGTTAAGTGACTGCTTTGGCTCAGGTCATAATCCCAGGGTCGTGGGATCTAGTCCCACACTGGGCTCCCCCTGCTCTGCAGGAAGCCTGCTTCTCCCTCTCCCTCTCCCTCACCATTCCCCCTTGTACTCGCTTATGCATATGCTCTCTCTCTCTCTCTCTCTCAAATAAATAAATAAAATCTTTAAAAATTAATTAATTAAATTATGTTGAGAAATTTGAACTGTACTCCACATATAATGGAAGCCATTAATAAATTATGAATAGAGGTTGATCCAAATATGATTCCTCTGGTCACCTTGTAAAGAATGAGGAAGGTGATAAGAGCAAAAACATGGAAGGATGTCATAGCTCAAGCAAGGAGAAGTGATGCTCTAAAGCAAACTGGTGACAGAATATATGACTATAAATCTGCTGATGAGTTGCATTTGGGGATGAGACTGGAGAATGAAACAAATAATAAATACCGATTTCTGATTTCAGCAAGTGGGAAAGTGATGGTATTGTATATATGTACTGTGTATTGAGAGTTGTGTATGTGTATTTTGTATGTGTATTATGTATTGAAATGAGAAATATCTGGGTAGGGACACAGATTTCAAATGTAAGAAAAATGTTCTTTTTGGATAAGTTATTTCTGAAATGTTGGTAAAGATGTTGAAGTAGGAATATCGAATAGGCAACTGAATGTGTGCTTTCTAGAGGAATCAGACGAGAGAGATACATTTGGAACTCCTAGCATATGAATGACTTAAATGCCATGAGAAAATGGAGATGATCTGGAGAGAGTGTGTAAAGAAAAAAAAAAAAAAAAGGGTGGGGGAACGTGAACACATGCCCCAGGATAAATAAGAATATGTGGCATGGCATCACAGGACTCAGAAAAGTTTGACAATAGGTATCATGAAAAAGATGCTTAAACACAACACTTATAGGAATAAACTGAATTAAATTTTACAGTCTATAAGTAGTCATCAAATGCCTTTCAATATAAGAGGCGTGCAATCTTCACTGTGGTGTCATAAGACCTGTCTAACAATTCCATCTGGAAGGGCCTGTAGGATAAGTGGTCATGGATAAATTAATATGCTAAGACCAGAGTGCACAGTAGAGGAACAAAACATGTTAGAGGCAGAGCAATGTTGGATTACATAATGTTGGTGTCAGGGAGAAAGGAAAACAGGAAAATGCAAGGTTAATATCCCAAAAATACAACAGTGAAGGGGGAAACAAAGTGGTTGTTATCGAAGGTCTATTAAAGAAACGCTTTACAAAATATACAAAAACAAAGAATTAGATCTTTTTTTTTAACAGATTGGTAGGGATATGCTTCATGAATATCCTGTTGGAGATATCCATAAAATGTTTAAAATAAGGGGTCAATCTATTTTCCAGATAGGTACCTACTGGTAGATTCCATGGTCATAAATACAGCATTTAAAAGGAGGATATAGATGCTATCACCAGACTGATGAAGCTATATTTAATGACAGGCATGGAAAAGCAGTCTCAGCAAAAGCTAACAAAGAAAGCAAAAGTTACAATGAGCATTCCAATAAGAGTTATCTAGGAAAAGGCAACATCTTTACAGTCTGGAGGTAAAGCTTCACAAAGTCAAGGGTTGGAAAAGACTGCAAAATTTGAGGCCACATTTTTGTTTAGTGATAAGAGATGAGACACACAGACACACAGACACACAGACACACACACACAGATATATATCTGTGTGTGTGTGTATATATATATATATATATATATATATATATATATTTCTACTAAGGCTTCTATTGTTTGTTGTGAGATTAGAGCCATTGTCTATTCTTATCAGAGTCCTAGAAACAGATAATAGTGTTTAGAACACTCTGCAATAAATATCTGTCTGCTAAATTAATAAACGAGGAAGGAATTAACTGAAAAAGAAAAACCTTAAAAAAATGATGAGCATTTACAAAAGCAAAGTAGACAGTGCTGACAACTTTGGGCAATATCATATTTTGCAAAGGACTTCCCTTGAACAAAGTCAATTGGCTACAGGCACTGGATACGGACGTTCAATCTCGTTTTTCTTAAAGTAAAGGGCACATTTCTATCTTTCAAACAAATTGGTGCAATTACTGGAACCAGATAGAATTACACTGCTTGCTATTGTATGTGCTCAGTTTCCCAGAATATGGAATATACCTTCAGGGATTTATTAACAACTTTCTATAGTCAGACTATTTTAATGTTATGAATGCCCTGGACACTGAATCCTCAAGGTATAAAAAGAGTTTTATTTCCAGAAGTTTTTGCATAGCACTCTTATAATTGTGATAGGAATAATGCAAAATTTAACTCATAAATGTTCACTGGCCGTTTTTCCTTTCCACAAATCCTCTGAAGAATATGCTAACACTGTCTGATTTGCCTCCCAATCCTTATCTTGGCATCTGGGATAGTAAATTATGGCTGGGGGTGAGAGGCAGGGCTAAGGCGGGGAATGGTTAAATTAGAGAAGTGGAGATATAGAAGGATTTTACATTTTATGGGTGGAACATAACTGCCAGAAGAGAGATAAATAGAGCAAAAAGTAGAGAGAGGGAGGCGAAGTAGAAGGTGAATACAGATAAACTACAGATAGAATTGTAAAGTTTGGGAGGGGGATTTTTAAGAGACTGGTCATCTGCAAGGTAGGAGAGAATCAGGAAGCAGCCATGGGTAAAATGACTTTAAAATATTACTGAACATAATAAATATGTTCCTCTTTTGGCAGCATTTCAGAGTACACATTTCAGCAATATCAATTGTGTAAGCATTTACAAACACCTAAGAATACAGTCATCCTCAATTTTTAGAAAATTAAAAAAAGAAGTCTTATGAAATTCACTATTACTGATCTCCTCTCCCTCCCATCCCTCCCTCCCTCCATACCTTCCTCCTTCCTTCTTTCCTTCCTTCCTTCCTTCCTTCCTTCCTTCCTCCCTTCTTTCTTCCTCCCTTCCTTCTTCCCTCCCTCTCTCCCTTCCTTCTTTCCATGTTTCTCTATTAAATGAGTGAATACACATGAAGTTATTCAACAGGACCTGCGATATACCAACCATTCAATAAATAGTATACATTATTATGTGCCTAAAATACAGTGTAAGGAAGATTTCATGATCCTTATTAAATCAGAATAAAGGAAACATAACAACACTTTCATCTTTAGAAATCTTTGATAATGATCCACACCATGGGAAATATCATGCCAAATCTCAAAATAAACCTAAACCCACCACATCTACAATGTAATTTACTTTTTAACTTATACAGTTGATAAAATATGGGAATCTGGATACTTAGAGATAGAATATATGTGTATTAATTATAACAGCACTTTCTTTAACTTTACCAAATTATCAAAAGAGATAGCTTATGGATTGAAAAATGGACAACCTCTATGAAAAATTAAATACAAACTTTCAAACTGGAACCTTTGAAATAGATAATATTAACCACTAGTAACACAGCTAGCTTATCTTTTCCATCTATTCTCTTTTCTATCTTAATTTGATTCATCATTTTAGCAATAGCTTAAGTTGAACATTCTTTATGAAGTCTCCTATAATGAATTTCTGTGCTGAAAGCTGATAGCCTTTCTAGACTGTCTTCAACTCCTGTAATTAAGCAAATGCTGACTTATTTTTTTCATATATATGTGTGTGCATTTGTTCTTATCTTGTAAATAAAATTACAAATGTCTTCAATTAAGTCTTTTTCTCACACCGCAAATAACAAAGTGCCTAGCAAATTGTAGGCATTTACTGAAAATTTTTGAACTCATCTAAAACTTTCTCCATTTCTTAACTTCCATCTTTAATTAGTTAAAAATGTCTGGTCACTTTTACTTCTCTAATATCTGTCAAAGCACTCTTCATCTTCATTGCTGTTGTCATTGTGTTATATTTTTATATCATCATTTCTCACAAGAGCTATTTCTAGACATCTAATTGGACTCTATTTCTTCTAGTCTGTCCTCTAGTCCACAGTCAGAGGTAGCATCTTAAATTGTAAATCTCATATTTATCCTCTCTGGGATTAGTAAAAGATACTACTGTTAATAAGAAGATCTGAAAGCACAGAGATTTAGAGAAGATAAAAACTCATTGTTCTCTCAAGTAATAGGGTAATACCCACAGGGTAATCTAGTCATTTAGGACCTTTCTATGTAGTTTCACCATTCGCTAAGATGTCACTTCATTCACACCACCCGATCTGTTTCTTATATTAGGAAAAGAGAAAAATAGAATGGAGAGTAAGCAGCCTCCTTCTTAGCCATGTCCTGTAATTTGAACATGTATCTTCCCTTCACCTGCCATTGACCAGAATATATTCTCATGGCCACACTTGAATGCTATCTCTAGCTGATAAGTATCATTTTTCAAAAGTAAAATTCTTCCTCAGCCAATCCCTATAAACACAAAAGTATCTTTCCTTTCATATATAAAACATAACCTCAACACACACATGCACAAACTAGGAAGAAATCCCAACATCCTATCCATGTTCTCCATCCAGCTAAGGTTTGTTCACAATCTCTGGATGAGAAAGGGTCCATTCCATCAGGTCCAGATGTGGCTCCTTAATGTTACAGTGACCTCTACTTAACCAAATGTGCTTCCTATTATATCTAATCTACAATGGTGGAGTATGAGCTGAGTAATTGCATTAAATGCTTTACTCAGAAAGAATGAGGAACACATAACAGTCACTGTTCTAGAATGTTATCAAATTCTGCTTGGTAGAAATTGTGTTTTTTTTTTAAGATTTTATTTATTTATTTGACAGAGAGAGATCACAAGTAGACAGAGAGGCAGGCAGAGAGAGGGAGGGAAGCAGGCTCCCTGCCGAGCAGAGAGCCCGATGCGGGACTCGATTCCAGGACCCTGAGATCATGACCTGAGCCGAAAGCAGCGGCTTAACACACTGAGCCACCCAGGTGCCCTTGGCAGAAATTGTGAAGAATCATTCTTTGGCGCCTACTAAGACCATCCGCAATCTCATTTGTTGCTGCTTGTTCATTGTTCTCTATGTCCACCTCTGTAGTTGTCACTGGAGAGTATGTTCTGACAGAATCTTCCCAACTTTGTCCTAGTAGAGATTTGTCCTTTCTTGTGGGGGTGGGAGGGGTTAAGAAACATAGACTTTTGCAGGCCAGGATTATGGTTTCTTTGGCAACACACTTCAGCTTTGTAGGCTTCCAAATGTATGCTTCCAGTTTGTTCCATGTACAAATGCCCTTAGCCAAATACTTCCTACACATATTTCCTAAGCTTACATCCTTGTGCGGAGAATACCCCCCCTCCTTCAAGCTATTTGTGATTACCTTGATGCCACTTGAAAAATGATGCTTTGTGAAAAAAGATGCTTTGTGAAACAAGAACACCCTGAATCCAATACTTACTACCGAGTTAATTCCCATTGGGTAGCAAAAGACATTTAAACAGAAGCTGTGAATCAAGCTTGAGGTCACAGTGAAAATTCTGGTGTTTGAGGTTAAAAAGTAATTGGTCACCCCAACCCTGCAAAACCTCTAACAAACGTTATAGTACAGGGCATGGCAGAATTTTCCATAGAAGAACATATCTGCGGCCATCTCTGCTGCAGTCTGATTCTTTCATAAATTCATATTTCTGATGATATCTTGTTAACTATTGTAAGATTAAACATCAAAAAAACAAGAATATTTTTTCTAACCACTTCAAGAGCTATGGGTTATGTGGAAATGTGATCTGCCTTCCAAATTGTTATAGAATGGTTTAACATTTTCCACCACTAACCAGGATGAAAAGATTTCCAGATGATAGTGTCTATATCCTTGCTGTCCAGCTTGTGATTATGAAACTAACGTCATATACTTTGGAATTTTATTACAAAAGCACCTAATTGCCAGATACCATTTTTTTTTTTTTCTATTGCATAGGCTGGAAGCTAAATTTCTACAACTAGCAGACTATGAAATACAGTAGTTAATAGAAAATAGATGTTAGTATCTTTCTCAACATAATAGCTCAGGGGCTGGTGAATGGTCCAAAAAGAATTAGGCTGCTCCCCCTAAAATTTTCCATGGATCTGGAGTTCTGTCTTCTTACTCTGCTTTTCTCTCAGGTGTAGCTTTCATACACATGATTGTAGCCAGCTCATCAGGACCAGAGTAGCATTCAGGTCTTCAGGAAGGAAGAAAGGGAATGGAGGTTAGCAGCAGCTTTTTTAATGCCATGACTTGGAACTTACACATGTTACTTTTCCCTCATATTCCACTGTCAAGAATCTAATTTTATTGGTATATCTGTGTGAAGGAAGAAAGAAATATGGTCCTCTATAATCATCTTAGCTAAAAGATAAAAGGGGAAGGAAATTCTATTGATAAAGGAACAGAGGGGGAAAACAGAGAGAATATAAACTCAAATCCTTACCCTTTCCATTGCATTTGTTCTTGACAAGACAAAAGGATAATACACAAACTGCTTAGCATGGTGTGCCAACATCTCCATGGTCAATCTTTTCAAATAATGAAGATGGAAGGGCGAAATAGTTTGTTATATATTTCATTCTATCATATTACTTTACCATTAACTTGTCTGTCTTCTGCTGTAACAACGAAAACTCTAACAATTTACAGTCCTCTAAAGTCCACATGCAATCCCTAAATACAAGGTGTCTTAATGGGTAATAACTGCTAATTAAATGGAAATTACTTTAGCTGAGTTCTTGGAAGAATTATGGTAGAGGAAAAAAATAGCAAAAACCACTGTTCTAGGTAGGATGGCTTCTGTGGAATCTATTTCTCTGAGTTATTTATTAAAGCAATTTGCCATCCAGAACTACCCTTTGTCTCTGTCACACACTTGAAGAAATCAGCCATTATTTTAAAGTAATATTCAGACACAAGACTCTACTTACCATAATAATAAATATTTTACTCTGTGAGCAGAAAGCAATGAGCTGGAGGGTTCAACTAGGACAGAGAAGGTAGATTCAACTTGTTTTATGGTAATACAGGTTATGCAATGGAGGAAGTCCAAAATTCCTTTGGTGTGAATGAATTTGCCTTAAGGTATTGGACGTCATTATGTTCCAAATTTAAACAAGGAATCCTGAAATGTATGTGGCACAATTTTATCATAGGAGGGTTCTTTTCTGTGAAAGAAGAGATCCTTCTGCAGTCTTTTTTTTTTTTTTTCAAGATTTTATTTATTTATTTGACAGACAGAGATCACAAGTAGGCAGAGAGGCAGGCAGGGAGAGAGGAGGAAGCAGGCTTCCTGCTGAGCAGAGAGCCTGATGCAGGGCTCAATCCCAGGACTTGGAATCATGACGTGAGTCTAAGGCAGAGACTTTAACCCACTGAGCCACCCAGGCGCCCCGAGATCCTTCTGCCTCCTTAAGAAAATAATAAATGCCCTTTAAGGAGCTGAAGGTAAATATAGTTTACCAAGGTAGATATAATTTACCTTGATTTAGTAAATATAACTGGTGTTCCTGATTTAAAGTGTTGTTTACATTTTTAAATTCTCTCCATTTGTACTCTGCCCTGGATTAACATAAATATCTAAGAATTTTAATCAAGTAATTTATGTAAAAATAAGACTTTTGAATATAAGCTTGTCTTAAGTCATTGGAATTAGTTTGAAATCTCCAGATGTTTATGTACCATTAACAGATGAAAATTCAAGATTTTTAAAACTATGTTTAAAATCTATTCGATACATGGTTTCAAATTTGAATCAGATTAAAATCTTCTAGAATTCAAGGGGATTCTTATATCAAAAGTACATGATTTGATTCAAAGGACATTATATTAATAAGTTAAATAACGCTTATAAAATTTACCAATCAACAACTGTATCACAGAAAAGAGCATTCTGGCAAATCTAAATTTTATTATTTGTTAATATGTTGTATTTTCTTTTTTTTTTTAAGATTTTATTTATTTCTTTGACAGACAGAGATCACAAATAGGCAGAGAGGCAGGCAGAGAGAGAGAGAGAGGGAAGCAGGCTCCCTGCTGAGCAGAGAGCCCGACGCAGGACTCGATCCCAGGACCCTGAGACCATGACCTGAGCCGAAGGCAGCGGCTTAACCCACTGAGCCACCCAGGCGCCCCAATATGTTGTATTTTCAATGCATGGAATACTTGAACTCTAATCACTTGTATAAATTTTGTGTTTTTAAGAAAGCATTTTACCATTCAATAACTTCTCCTTCCATTGAATAAAGGATGGAAAAAAAAACAAAGATAATTTCTTATAATTAATTTTTGCATTTTTATATTAATACTTGTACATATTTCAAGCACAAACTTATGATGAAAAGCTTATAATTGAACTTAGCAGTAGCCTGGCTATCCATTCATCTATTCCACAGACACACAAAAAAGTAGTTTGTCCTTTGAGTCTACTGTTTTCAACTCTTATAAAAAACTGTTTAGAGAGAGGTTGGCTTTTGTTTCTCTATTCATTAATATTTTCAATGTGCTGGCAACAATTCATAATATCTTATCTGTTGATTTATTATTATTATAGTTTTACACTCCTGTGTATTATTTTAGAAACCCCACGCATTTCTACTTACTAGTTTTTGCCTTCAATCTTTGGTTAAGCATATCTTCCAAGAATTTCCCAAGAAAGGGTGAGTGGGGAATAAAATGTTGATATTTCACTGTCTGAAGTTATCTTTATTTTGCTCTTTTTCTTGGTTTGGATTTTTGTAATTTGAAGATTTTAAGATAGAAATAATTTTATCTCAGACTTATGAAGGCAGTGCTCCATTCAAACTTAATTCCCAATGTTTTTGAGTAATTTAATGCTATGTTTGAATATTTGTCATGACCTTACTTTTACCCTGTGAAATTCTAGAATTGACTACTGAACCCTGGTGATCTAAAATTTCAAAATTATGTTAATGATATATCTACTGTTCAATTCACTGTATTTGGACTTGGTATGCTATTTCCATTTGGAGTTTTATACCCTTGAGTTCTAATAAAGGTTCTTGTACCATTTCACTGGAAATTTCCTCCCCACTATGCTCTTTGGAACTCTTATTAATCAAATGTAACAATTAGTTCTTCAGTCTTCTAACTTTCCTTCTTTATTTCTCAACTTTTTCTTTTCTTTTGTCCTTTGAAAGATTAACTTTGATTTCTAAATCTCTCTAAGGAACTTCAATAAAATTTCAGCTTTCATAATTTTATTTTTTTAGAGAGAGAGAGCAAGAGGAAAGCAGGACAGAGGAAGAGGGAGAGAGAGAATCCCAAGCAAGCTCCACAGTGAGCCCAAGGCAGGGCTCAATTTCAGGACCCTGAGATCCCGACCTGAGTTGAACTCAAAAGTCGGATGCTTGACAGATTAAGCCAAGCACCCAATCAGCTTTCATAATTTTAATTTCCGATTGATATTTATTTTCTTTTGTTTCTTTTGTTTCTTTATACCAGCATATCTTTATTTCACAATGTAGTATCTTATCTCTCTGAGAAGTGATCACATCTTTTTTTTTTTTTTGAAATTTTGCTCTGCTGAATGCCTCTCATGGTTTCCTTTGCTTTATTCCCCCATTTACTTTAGAAGATTTTTTAAAAGAAATTTATACTTAAGATTAAATATTTGAAAAACTAATTGCAAATATTCCCCATGGGTGGACCAAGTTTGTCAAGTGGTAGAATCATTTGTACTATTTTTACCTTGGGGTTTACTCTCCACGCTTAGTTTCTGCAAGACAATCTTTTAAAAACATTCATTTTCTCCAGAGAGGGATCCTTTACTCTGCTGACAAGGTTGAGGGAGTAAGGGCAAAAGAAAAGGAATGAGATTAGGAAAGAATCCCACCTGCATTTTGGGTCCTTGTGAGATATGGGGCCAAATAATTCATTGTGCTGACTTTCATTTATTCTTTCTGCCCCATCTTTTACCTCTGCTTTTCTCTGAAACCTTTCAGGTTCAGGTTCTTAAACACATTGCCTAAGACTGGTGGTAAAGGGGAATGTATCCAGATCAAATTAGGGGTCACTGGGGTCTGGCCCCCATTCTACTCCATTAATAAACATTCAAGCAATCCCTTTCTTTACAGCCTCTCCTTCCACCTCCCCCTTGTCTTACACCAAAGTTGTCCTTTTCAGTTTCTAAGATTTTAAATTCTACAATGTGACACAATTTGTTTCTCATCTGTGTTATCCTCGGCAAGCCTCACTAATCTGTTTTCGTTCTTCACATAGGTCTAAGTTACAAATATCCTCTAATTTCATCAAATTTGAGCATCATGTTATAATTATGTTTCTGCTTATTTTATTTGTGAATAATATTTGAGCCTAGGAATGATGTTCAGTATAAACAAGGACAGTTGAGTCATTTGTAAGAAGTTTAACCAATAAAATTATATTTATCTGCTCTTACATTGTCTTGCAGAACTAAAAAAATAAAAATCACATTCCCAATAAAGGGTTTTCCTCTCCCTGTAAAATAAGCAGACCAAAATCATGTGAGTTTACTCATCCATTCTATGGCTTTTTTTTTTTTTTTTTTAACTAATGTGCCAAGCATTGTGCTGTTTTACTGGGGATTCAAGGGTGAATAAGGTGCTTTGCCATCTGGTGTGAGGTGCAGACAAACAGGCCATTACACACTAGTGTGGACATAGAACAGTGTTTTATGGGAGCTCATAAGAAAAACATCTGTCTCAGAATTACAGGGTCAAACAAGGGTTAGGACCTAGTGTAGAAAATTATGTCTAAGCTGACATTTGAGTGATGAGTACAAGTTAGCCAGGTTAATTTTGGAGGGAAAAAAAATGTCATAACAGAAATATGGAAAAACCTGAAGGAGAGAGATAACAGAGCATATATAAAGAAATGAAGGAAGTTTAGTAAGGCTTCTGGGAACTGTCACTCAGAAACAAGGTCAGGAGAGAAGCCTGAAGAGGTGAGCTGAGGTCAGATTCTCAGTGCCTTAAAAGAAACACGAATGGGTTTACATAGCTATTAAAGGAAATAGGGCATTCCTCTGAGGTGAAGTAGATGGTGCTGGGTGGGAAAAGTGTTAATAAAGTTTAAATTTTTTAGCACATAACTGAAGTAATCCAACCTAGATACTTTGGAAGCCTCAAATAGAATTATAACAAAGATGATAGAAAGAAGTATATAGAACAATACCATCATTTTAATAATGCACAATTAGAAAAGTAAGTAAAATAATATTTTTTACTATTTCCACATCTTTACTAATCGCCATGTTTAAATTTCAATTTCTTTGTTTTGCTAATTGTCAGCACAATTGAGGAACAAGTTTGCCTAGCTCATGGAATTTTTAGGGATCTATAGCCTAATCTATTAATTCTCTTGATCTATCAGAAGAACAATCCTGGGGAGCCTAGATGACACATTCAGTTAAGCATTTGACTCTTGGCTTAGGCTCAGGTTGTGATCTCAGGGTCAAGAGATCAAGCCCCGAGTTGGGCTCTGTGCTCAACATGGAGACTATTTAAACACTCTCTCTCTCCCTTTCTTCCTCTTCACTCCAAATAAATAAATAAATATTGAAAAAGAAGGAGGAGGAGGAGGCATAGATGATACTGATCAGACCTCTGGTATTCACTTTCTAAGTATGCGTGTAGGAAATTATATTTCATTGACTGCAGATCATCTATGGAATCAGCAGTTAATGAACTATATTGTCAATAAGTTGTGAAACTCAAAATCAGTAGATTTTAATGTTTTTAACTAATCGAAATTACTTCATTCCACAAAATGTTACATGCAGTTTTATGATTTCATGAATTAGCATTTCTCTTAGACATAAAATTTAATTGAAAACATAGAAAATAGAAATTATCTGAGAAGCAATAAACAATTAAAAATATTGTACAACTTAAAATGTCAGACATAATCTTCATAAGTAAAACATGAGTTAAGTTGAATAGATTCAGTTAATATTCCATTATTTTGGAAATTAACAAATTAATCCATAAATTCTTATTTTTACTAGGTTTCAAATCTTTGCTTCAGCATCATTTCCTTCTATAAAGTCATTCCCAAGGTGAGGAACTATAGAGCAGTAGGTAAATTAGTAGGAAAAAAAATATTGCCTTTATTTACCATCTACTGTATGCTCAGACATAGTGAAAAGATTTTGAGAGATGCATTTAGGCATATTTATGTTATCAAGATCCCAGTGGGGGGAAAAAATGGGATCTATGTTAATCTACATATCATACCAACAAGAAAATTAACAATCACCCAAATCAGTAATTACCCTATTATACAATCAGCAGAGCCAGGGTTCAGAATTAGGTCTGACTGCCTCCATTATTCATGCTTTTTCTACCATCCCCAGCTGCTCAAATTCTTTAAAATAACACCTTAGTGGAGCATAAGTTGGAAGAACAATATTAGTGGCTTTTTAAAAAAATTTTTGATTAACTTTCTCATTTGTGTGTGCTTTGCTTCTGTATTATTTGCATATTCACTAACCATTTATTCCTCTATCAAAATATCTATTAAATAAATTAGTATACTACATTGCCCCTGCCTTAAGAAAACTTTAAGTCTGACTTGAAAAGTTAATTAACATTGTGAGATGAGAATAAAGTGCCATCACAAGAGAGCATATTATCAACAGCTAATGACACTATACACATAGGAATGCTTTTGGAGTTTAGGAAAGGACAAGATAATTGCGCCTAATCAAGCATAACAAAATAATTTTTAAAAAGCAAAAACTTTATAAAAATAAATATTCCCCAACCCCTTCCAGGAACACTCTTGTAAATTTAGCCTGCTTAATGATTTCAAAATGCTTTTTACCTTTCATCAACCATTGCTCTCTGGAATTTAATTCATATTGCATGTTTTACAAGTTGGATTCTGACACCGCTTGGTGACATAAGTCGGATCATGTAGCATGCAATCTGCTTCCACAAATTCACTACCATCTTCAGTAGAAGTATGCAGAGTCACATGCTCCAATAAAACACAATCTTCCTCGCTTTATCAGATACCGTAGAAGAGAGTGGAGTGCAATAGAACAGAACACAGTAAGGCAGTGCACATCTTAAACAAAAACATAATAAAAAGATATTGTACATGAATTCCAACTTTGTTAACATTTGCCTTTACTTCATACAAATTTTATAATGCCATCACACACTCATCTTCCTTTGCTTATCTATAACTTGCATGGTTAATTCAATATAAAGAATTATACCTATCAAATCCTATTTTTCACACACACAAAAACAAATATTTTAGCAATTCAGATTTTCATGAAATAAGTCATAATGAAGACAATAAGATAAAACTACTTTTCATAAGATAATGGAAGAAGTATAACTGAGAAGGGTGAGAATCCTCTCTGTCCTTTCCCTTTTTATTTGACAGATTTGACAGATTTCGTGGCTTGGTTTCCTCCTGTGAAACAATAGTATCTCAGAAAAGAGAAGTGCTAAACAGAAAGCAAAGGCTGAGATGGCTGACAACATTGTGTAAGTTTTTGAAACCTTGAAGTCACAAGAATGGGACAAATAAATGAATATCACCAATACAAAGTACAACTGACTTTTGGAGATATACTTCCTGGGTTCCTCAGGCAATTGCAGACATCAAGTGACTTCAGTGGAGCCTGGGTACAATGGGGGTAGAAATGAGGATCACTGAGAAAATATTGTCTTCATGTGGGGATGTTTATCCCCACATGAAGAGAAACCTAGGAAGGTTTTGTGATTACATTGGAATAGAGTTGGTGTTACTCTTTCATGAAATCGCAATTACAGTTTCCATCTTGAATATTCACTCCATGCCTGGTAGGATACTAGATTGTTACATTCACTATCTAATTTAATCCAATCTTCAAAACACCCTTATGATTAGGCATTTAACAACATTTTAGAAACAAAGAATCATGTTTCAGAAGAAGGAAGTAACTTTCCACTCTTAACCCAGAGAGTACATAATAGAATTGGCATTTGAACTCAGCTCTGTCTTATCCCAAATCATGTACTTGCCTTTCTATATTATGATGCTAAATCATCATTGAAATGTTGTCCCAGGCATTCTGTCCTAATCAACAGAAAGTATTCATATAATATTAAGACATATAGGAGCACTGGCTAGTTCAGTTGGTAGAGCATGAGACTCTTGACCTTGGGGTTGTGAGTTTGAACCCCACATTAGGTTAGAGATGACTAAAAATAAGATCTTAAAAAATAATATCAATACATATAAACATTTTTGAGAAATACACTATTAATTTTCTATTTGATTCAATTAATGATTTTAGTAGATATAATTTTGGATTTTCCTTCTTGAAAATACATGCTACTGCTTATTTTTATTCCTGATTTATATACTTAATGGAACATAGCAGAAATGTTGCAGCCCTAAGACATTTTCATTATTCTATTAAGCTTATATTACTAATAATTTAATATTTCAAGGTGTTTTTAGAGAGACACAGATTTCACTAATCAAAACCCTTGTTTTAATGACAAAATGATATTCACAAGCTCTTATTTGATCAAAAATTGAGTTTCTAATGTCAAAATTTTGTTGACTATTCACATTCTCGCTTTGCTTTTGCAGACTCATGCTGACACTTTATGCCAATAAGCTTGGCTACCTCAGGCATGAGTATTACTTGTTTACCTTATTTGAATTTGTGCCAGAGCCTTGGGTGAAGTTGCCCATTACTTTATTAAACATCTTCAGTTCTTGGTCTACTCAGAACACTTTCAGTCAGTAAAAGGATTGCTTATAATTCAGTGTGAATTGCTAATTATCCTCATTTAGTATACCCTGCCATTTTGCCAAGCTATATATTCTTAAAGAACTCCATCCATATCAGAGACGACTGGATTTTTAAATATTCACCTGCCAGAATTTAGAACTGAGCAACTGGTGAAAATTATTCTCAAACCTATTGTAATAAATAAGGTAAAATTCTCTCGTAATGTGTGCAAGAGCTTAGCACCTTTATTTGACTACTTTCTAGCACTTCATTAGAATAATGGAGTTTATTTTTTCACTTTTCTGTTTCAGTAGATTCTAAGCTCTGGGTTAATTTGTTTCCTCTGTCTACATTGGCTTGTCATCTGACATCATCCTTTACTTTTTGTTATATCTTTACCCTTTATTTTCCCTTCTTTCATAAAATCTCTTTCCTCTTTCCTATTAGCTATGACAAATTCATGTTTAACTTGCTATAGAATCTTCCCTATAATCTCACAAAATATTCAGTTTAATATTAATTCCCTTCCTCTTTTCACAAAATATGTAGATTATTTAGAGTTCTAAACTGCTCTTGTCATTATTTTTCTGGCAAGAACAGATTCTGATATTTCAGACACTGCTGACAACTTTTAGTACATAATCCTAATGAAAATCCTCCACCTCTTATTGTTTGGCTTTTTCCATTTTTATTTTGAGGATTCCAACAAAGTAGAAAAAAATACTTCAATAGTCTGCTTCCCACCAGAGTCTCCAAGACTATTCCATTTCTCATGGATACATTAAACTTAATTCTTTCAAATCCATCAGAAGGCTTGTGATTTCAAATCATGATTTTAAAGTCCAAATCTAATTTAATCAGGGTAATTTGTTGAAGTCTTTCCCAAATGTATTCTGAAACAATTATTCCACAGCTCTCCTATTCAATAACGGCTTACTAATTTTGAAATAAATAAACTTGATTTCACCACTCAATGTATTTCACGACTTTATCACAGATCAATTTAGACAATTAAATTCTATGAGACATTACAATTAATAATGAAAATTGTATCACATGCTTTCTTTAGGCTGTTCCCAATGATGATTATTAAGATAAGAATTTAAAATTCGACAGCATGCCCTCCAGAGCCTATATCCAGGGAATTGCTATTTTCTATTCCTTAAGAGCAAAGATTATAGATTTCTTTTTTCTTCTTCTTCTTTCTTCTTCTTTCTTCTCCTTCTCCTTCTTCTCTTTAGAAGCTGCTTATTTTCCGTCAACCTTATTCCCACTTTCTGTTTAGAGTTGCTGGAAGAAAAGCTTCAGACTGGTCAATAGTCCCCACACTCAGGCCTAAGCAGTGGGAGCTGCAGCCCAGACCTTGGCAGGGAACCAATGGCCAGTAGCTCCCAGAGGGCACCCGCGTGCCTTTAGACCCCGCATCACCTCAAGCTGAGCAACCATGAACCCTGGAGACCCGGCTGTGCATTCGGCCTGAAACTCCTCCTTGCTCACAGCCTTTCCAGCAGCAGTCGGCTCTTCCCTGTCATTTCCAGCAGCAGCTGAGTCTTCCCTGTCAGTCTCCTCAGGATCTCTGAGGAAGCAGAGAACTCATGTGACCTCCCGCGAGAGCTCATGGGAGCCAGGACCGCACATGCGCAGAACTTCCCAGCCCGCGTCTGCCTCCTCAGACCCATCTGGTTAGGTCCCTGTGTTGCACAGGATGGCCGTGTCCACATCGGTTGAGGACAGTCTGTTACACTCGGTGACGGTAGGCAGGTTAACATGATATGGCTCTGGAGAGGTTGGTGGTGAGTACTGGGAGCTGGAGCCACCAGAACTCCCGGCCCTGGAAGGCTGCCTGGATCTGGTTGTGGAAGGTTCCAGGAATGAAGCAGCCAGCACCAGGAGTGGCTCCAGGGGCTGCAGCACACTTCGGCACAGCCTGCTGGCCAGTATTCCTGGAGGACGTGACATGACACCATCGGGTTTTAAATGGCAAAAATGGCACGAGCTGCCTGCAGAGCTTTTCCCAGGCTCTCTTCACATTTATGGCATAGATGCCATTTTCCTTTTGTAGATGCACCGATCCATTTGGAAGTAAGGGTTGGTGCTATCTAAGTGGATTCCTGCTGCAAGAAATTTAAGGAGACCCCCTCCTTCACTTGTAGGACATCAAGGGCTCTAGACATTGTGAAAATTTCCCTTTAAGTAATGACAGAAACTCAAAACAACACTGTATGGACCCCTCTCTGGGTAACACAAAAAAAGCCAATTTTTTTCATACTTTAAAAAAGTTTTAATTTAAATTCAATTAGCCAACTTATAATACATAATTAGTTTCAGGTGTAGTGTTCAGTAATGTATCAGTTGCATATAACACCCAGTGCTCATCACATCATGTGCCCCCCTTATTGCCCATCACTCAATTACCTCATCCCCTCCACCCATCTCCCCTTTATGCTGAGCAAAATAAGTCAATCAGAGAAAGACAATGATCATCTAGTTTCACTCATATGTGGACTATAAGAAACGGGGCAGAGGATTGTAGGGGAAGGAAGGGAAAACAGAATGGGACATCACCAGAGAGGGAGTAAAACCATGAGTGACTCTTAACTATAGGAAAAGCATATATTTCTTAATTAAATTTTAAAAAGAACATATTAGATATAAAAATATGACTTGTTTATTTTAAAATAACACATAAAATTATAAATTTGGCAATGGAAAGAGCATTAAGTATGATCTTATACAATTCTTTATACATAATGAAACTCAGGCACAGAGACTAAATGACACAAGAAAGTA
Organism: Lutra lutra; assembly: GCF_902655055.1. Lineage (NCBI taxonomy): Eukaryota > Metazoa > Chordata > Mammalia > Carnivora > Mustelidae > Lutra > Lutra lutra. The sequence goes on along the minus strand of NC_062280.1, from coordinate 150,262,231 downwards.
TAGCTCTTTTGTTTGATGAGCTCCAAAAATCTAGGTTACTATTTACACATAAAATTTAATAACTGATATGTACTTTAGCCTGTTTAAAACCAAAATTGTTTTCATAATTATAATATGTGAAGTGATTCATTAGATAACATTATTTATGGCAGTATTGCAATGATTTCTTCACAGAGAATGCTAAAGTACTAGCATGATTATGGATTAAAGTTTTTCAGATACTGGTTTTTTTTTTAAAGATTTTATTTATTTATTTGACAGAGAGAGATCACAAGTAGGCAGAGAGGCAGGTAGAGAGAGAGGGAAGCAGGCTCCCCGCAGAGCAGAGAGCCCGATGCGGGGCTCGATCCTAGGACCCTGAGATCATGACTTGAGCCGAAGGCAGAGGCTTTAACCCACTAAGCCACCCAGGCGCCCCCAGATACTGGTTTCTTAATTGATTGTCCCATGAACTTTAAATTATAAAAAACATTAAGTACCTTTGGAAGATACTTTTTTTTTATAGTTATTTTCTTTTCCACGTTCTTTTTCCTATTTTCCTCTTTTCGACTTTTTAATGGATGATACTAGTTTGTTGGCATCTAAATACAGTCAATAAATACTTGCCATTTACCTTAGAATCGTACTCTGAGAGTCTCTTGAAATGGGACACTAGGACAAGTAAACTAACAGGTGTGGTGTAATAGATATATTTTGTTGGATACTGAAGAAGATAAGTGAAGGAAAAATAAACTCAAATATAGTGGAAATTGAGAAATGTCTATAATTATATTTTTATTCATATGCATATTTACATGTAATTATTTGCTTTCTTTAGTGAGATAAAATGTGAACAGTTAGAAATGCTTCTTGTTTCATTATGGGACACACAGGCCTGGACCCTTAAGATTCTCTTTAAGTATTTATATGTGTAGGGAAAAATGGGAAATTCTGATACTTATTGATTTTTGCTTTAACTTCAATGTATATCCATGGATATTTAATTACTACCATATTTATCAGTAAGTTTAAATATTATAATGTATTTTTTTTCACTTTCAGATGAAAAAAATGAAAATGACATCATAAAATCTTCACAAAATGTTATGCAATTTTTGAAAAAAATTATTTTAATAATAGTGATATTAGTGGGGCACCTGGGTAGCTCAGTTGATTAAGTGTCTGACTCTTGATTTGGCTCAGGTCATGATCTCAGAACTGTGAGATAGAGCTTGTGAGTTGGGATCCCCACTTAGTAGGGAGTCTGCTGGAATCTACTAGAGACTCTTTCCCTCTGCCCCTCCCCCTGCTCGCTCTCGCTCTCTTGCTCTCTCTCTATTTTTCTCTCTCTCTAAAATAAATCCTTAAAAAAAATAATGATATTAGTAACACTTGTTGGATTTTATGGTATGCCAGGGAGTGTGGTACTCACAGTAAATGAATAAGTCTACATCTATTTCAAAATAGCATTGTTATTTATGTGCTGTTATCACTCCATTTTGTAGATGATGGACCTAAGGTTCATACAGTAATTTCTCTAAATTCAGGTATTTTTTAAGGACTGGAGTTGAGATTGTAATCCAGGCAGCCTGATTCAGAGTCCATGATCTGGCCTCAGTGAAATAGGAATTAATGTAAACATTGTTTTATTCCTTTTCCTGTTATAAAAGTCCTGGTTTCTTCAGTGAACATGTATCATTTTCAAATTGAAGGGAAAAGATCAACAGTGACAAACATTTTTTTTCCAGAGAATAAAAAGAAACTTTGTTCTATTGTTTACAGAAATCCAGATATTTAGATTCATACTGAACATGTGTATTAAACAGATGGCAATGTAAAACTGTTCTTGTTTCCCTTTGCTGAACTGCCCTGAGTTTGAAGAAATAATAGATTTTTAAAAATTACACAGCTCTTGCCAGAAAATGAATTCTCAATTTCAAAAGTGGTTAGTGATTATAAAATGTGCTTTATTTTGTGTAGCTGTGCTTTGAAGTGCAAATCTCGGAAATGTCTCAATTATAAAGTATCTGCATCATCAGAATGTTAGCTTCCTAAGCAGCTGAAAATATACTATGTCCACTAAAAACTTCCTGTAAAATAGGAATTTGGGGAACAAAAACTAGAATTTGTATTTGACTCCATGGTTCTATAAAGTCTCTTTCATTCAATTGGCTTTCTTTTATGTAATTTCTGGAAATAAAACTGAGTTCTAACAATGATGTGAAACTGGAGACAAAATGAAATTTAGATCTAACTGAAGTCACTTCTCAGCTCTTAAGACTGTTTCAGAATATGATAATATCTGTTGGCTTGATCAAAAATGACCAGTGACTAGTGCTTTGTCAAGACTCTGCACTTAAAGTTCACTAAGTGTTCATAAAAATACAATGACATAAATATAATACATGGCATACACAGATATTAAACATATAATGTTTATGATATTGATTTTATAATTAGGTGAAATTTGTAATTGAAATATCAAGTAGTGGTAATCTGTATTATATGTTTTACTCTTACTAGACACGTACATAGTTCATATAATAAACATCCAAAAATAAAATGACAAATATATTTTGATGAAATATTTGTGCTTCAAGTATAATTCAAATTCTCAGAGACACTGATTTCAAGTTTTAGGGAATTATTATATGTTGATCATTTTAAATATGTTGAATTAAAAAAAGACACTATCAGAGGTGTTAAAATAGACAGAAATGTACAATTTTGAACTGTATACTAAAAGGCTTTGGGAGAAAGGAATGTGAATAGAAGCTGCAAAGGTGATAGAGAAATAAAAAGCAAAGAAAGAAAAAAAAAACAGAGAGAAAATGAAAGAGTCTCAGTCTTAATGGGGAGCGTGTGTGTTTGAAAAAGGAATGGCAGTAGGAAAAACCACATTCCGGCATTTCTCCATACCAGCCTGTTGTTCATTCCCAAAACTTTTTCCTGCCCAATTTATATTCTCTATGAAAAATAAATTTTGTTAGCATGTTATGAATGTTAACAAGTGCTCCGGGCACTTTACAGAAAATACCACCAAATTAAACTTTCTGGAAGGAAACCCATTTTCTACCCTTGCATAACTCGACCAACTCCTGTCTACATTCCAAACTGGTAGTTTACATCTTAGTTTTTTTTTTTTTTTTTTTAAGATTTTATTTATTTATTTGACAGACAGAGATCACAAGTAGGCAGAGAGGCAGGCAGAGAGAGAGGAAGGGAAGCAGGCTCCCTGCTGAGCAGAGAGCCCGATGTGGGGCTCGATCCCAGGACCCTGGGATCATGACCTGAGCCGAAGGCAGAGGCTTTAACCCACTGAGCCACCCAGGTGCCCCTACATCTTAGTTTTAATATGTATAAGACTTTGCTTTTCTCCAACATCCCTGAAGAGCTATTAAAAAGAAGCAAAAGAAAAAAAAAAAGAAGAAGCAAAAGTTTAAATTATATCCATTTTATAAGAACTGAGGCCCAATGTGTTTGGAGGAAGAATGGCAAGATAAAAGAGGGCAGAATAGAAAAGGCAAGAATGCAGAGAAGACAATTAGACAATTTAGTGACCTAGTGATGTCTTTATTAAATTAACATACCTATTTGAAAATAAAGAAATGAGTAAAATGAGTAAATGCTTATGTTTCACTCATGTATGTTTAACAGAAATTTTTATATAGTAGCTCACATTTCTCATACAAAGTGTTTATACATTTTTTCTTTACCTTTTTCCTTGGAGATGATGAGACAACCAAAGTATTTCAGCTTATCAAAATATAAACAAGGTATATTTGTTATTAAAATATAATTAATAAAGATATAAAGTGGTAGTCATAAAGCAGCACACTGATATTTTGTGAGTCCTTGCTTTGCAAAGGAATCATTCCTGACTGTAGGAAAACACATTGTATTCCAATGTTTTTTATACAATACACCAAATAGTAAAAATGGAATGAGGATTCTTTAAATTAAAACTACATGTTCAGATTCCTCAACTTCATAAAATCTATCTATGAAAGACCCACAGTAAATATCATCCTTATGGGAAAAAGCTCACAGCCTTCCCATTGAGATAAGGAACACGACAGGGATGCCCACTCTCACCACTCTTGTTCAACATAGTATTAGAAGTCCTAGCAACAGCAATCAGACAACAAAGAGAAATATAAGGTATCCAAATTGGCAATGAAGAAGTCAAACTCTCTCTCTTCACAGATGATATGATTCTTTACATGGAAAACCCAAAAGACTCCACCCCCAAACTACTAGAACTCAAACAGCAATTCAGTAACGTGGCAGGATACAAAGTCAATGTACAGAAATCAGTGGATTTCTTATACACTAACAATGAAAATACAGAAAGGGAAATTAGAGAATCGATTCCATTTACTATAGCATCAAGAACCATAAGATACCTGGGAATAAACCTAACCAAAGAGGTAAAGGATCTGTACTCGAGGAACTACAGAACACTCATGAAAGAAATTGAAGAAGACACAAAAAGATGGAAGACCATTCCACGCTCTTGGATCGGAAGAATAAATATTGTTAAAATGTCTATACTGCCTAGAGCAATCTATACTATTAATGCCATTTGGATCAAAATTCCACCAGTATTTTTCAAAGAGCTGGAGCAAATAATCCTAAAATTTGTGTGGAATCAGAAGAGACCCTGAATTGCTAAAGAAATGTTGAAAAACAAAAATAAAACTGGCAGCATCACGTTACCTGATTTCAAGCTTTTCTACAAAGCTGTGATCAACAAGACAGCATGGTACTGGCATAAAAACAGACACATAGACCAGTGGAACAGAGTAGAGAGCCAAGATATGGACCCTCAACTCTATGGTCAAATAATCTTTGACAAAGCAGGGAAAAAATATACAGTAGAAAAAAGACAGTCTCTTCAATAAATGGTGCTGGGAAAATTGGACAGCTATATGTAGAAGAATAAAACTCAACCACTCTCTTACACCATACACAAAGATAAATTTGAAATGGATAAAAGACCTCAATGTGAGACAGGAATCCATCAGAATCCTAGAGGAGAACATAGGCAGTAACCTCTTCGATATCAGCCACAGCAACTTCTTTCAAGATATGTCTCCAAAGGCAAAGGAAACAAAAGTGAAGATGAACTTTTGGGACCTCATCAAGATCAAAAGCTTCTGCACAGCAAAGAAAACAGTCAAAAAAACAAAGAGGCAACCCACAGAATGGGAGAAGATATTTGCAAATGACAGTACAGACAAAAGGTTGATATCCAGGATCTATAAAGAACTTCTCAAACTCAACACACACAAAACAGATAATCATATCAAAAAATGGGCAGATGATATGAACAGACACTTCTCCAATGAAGACATACAAATGGCTATCAGACACACAAAAATTGTTCATCATCACTAGCCATCAGGGAGATTCAAATTAAAACCACATTGAGATACCACCTTAAACCAGTTAGAATGTCCAAAATTAGCAAGACAGGAAACAACGTGTGTTGGAGAGGATGTGGAGAAAGGGGAACCCTCTTACACTGTTGGTGGGAATGCAAGTTGGTGCAGCCACTTTGGAGAACAGTGTGGAGATTCCTCAAGAAATTAAAAATAGAGCTTCCCTATGACCCTGCAATTACACTACTGGGTATTTACCCCAAAGATACAGATGTAGTGAAAAGAAGGTACCATCTGTACCCCAATGTTCATAGCAGCAATGGCCATGGTCAGCAAACTGTGGAAAGAACCAAGATGCCCTTCAACAGACGAATGGATAAGGGAGATGTGGTCCATATACACTATGGAGTATTATGCCTCCATCAGAAAGGATGAATACCCAACTTTTGTAGCCACATGGACAGGACTGGAAGAGATTATGCTGAGTGAAATAAGTCAAGCAGAGAGAGTCAATTATCATATGGTTTCACTTATTTGCGGAGCATAACAAATAGCATGGAGGACAAGGGGAGATGGAGAGGAGAAGGGAGTTGAGGGAAATTGGAAGGGGAGGTGAACCATGAGAGAGATTATGGACTCCGAAAAACAACCTGAGGGGGGGTGGGAGGTTGGGAGAGCCAGGTGGTGGATATGAAGGAGGGCAGTTTTTTGCATGGAGCACTGGGTGTGGTGCAAAAAAATGAATACTGTTATGCTGAAAAGAAATTAAAAAAACACAAAAATTAAAAAACAAAAACAAAAACAAAACAAAACAAAACAAAAAACCCTACATGTTCTGTATTTGTTATATGGTTTAAATATAAAACAAACAAATTGAAATTCAGTTTTGTGAGCCTGGTAGGAGGAAGTCATTATAAAAGCAGAATACAGTCTCCTCGTATGGTGTTTTATTTATAATTATTGTGAGCTTGGTTTACAGTATTAAGGAAATCTGAACAAATCCACAAGCACCCTACCACCACCATCTACTATCCACCCTAGAACTTGAAGAGTGAATATATTTTAAGTAGAGGAGTCACACAAGGTAAAGATGGTAAATGCATTTGACTCTGTGGTTAAGGGCCAGTATTCTGTCAGTTTTAAGATGATCATCTGCCATAGCAATCAGATATCTCCCTGAGGTCTGCGGGACACTTTCCCAAAGTGCAGGGATAATGGATAGCTGTTTTTACTTAGGAAATAAGTCTACTGGCTCAAAGTGAAACTGTTCAGACTACTTAGAGAGGTCGCTAACACCAGGAAACTCATACAGGAGGGAAAACAGAGTTTAACTTCAGCCCCTTTCAATGGTCCTTACATCATATATGCTTTCATGGGTTTATATTTCATACTCACCATCTTATTTGTATGAGAGCATTGACTTTTCAGGTTACAGCCTTTAAATTCCAGATTCCTACAACCAAGAAAAAATTTAGAAAAAAAAATGTATTCAAAATGCATTTACTTTTTCAACTCAATCCCAAAGAAATTAAGGTAAACCATTGTGTTAGTTTTCCACTGCTGCATAACAGATTACCACAAATGTTTTCTTTACTATGGTCTCAGTGAGGCAGGAGAAAAGGCATAGCCTGGCTGGTTTCTCTCTACTCAAAGTATCACAGGGTAACTTCTCCTTTAGAAGCTATACTGGAGAAGACTCTGCTTCCAGATTCATTCAAGTTGTTGATAGAATTCATTTGCTCATAGTTCTATTCCTAGGACACTGGCTTTTTGCTGTTCTTAGAGGCTGTCTGAAGCTTTCTGCCACATGGAATTCTCCCATAGGGTCACTTCACTTATTGAGCTACAGAGAGTCTCTTGCTTGAATCTGATAAGATGGATTCTTATATACTGTAACATCCCATCATCTGGGAGATACTGTTTGTTAGAAGCAAGTCACAGATTCCCCCCCACACTCAAAGGGAGAGGATTACCCAAAGGCATAAACATAAAAGATGAATATCCTTAGATATTGCATTGGGTTGGCCCTCCATAATTATTTAAAGTCATAGAGCAAGTTAAAGGGAAAACTTGAATAGGAAAACAGTTCTTTTGCAAAACACACCACCTTCTCCTCCAATTTACTGCCTGTCTTCACAGTCTTACCTTCCCATTGCTCCATTAGCCATTACAATGGGTTTTAATTAAAAATTCTCAGATGTTATTTGTAATCAACATCCCATTATAACATAGCTTATTCTTTATTTATGATTCTACGTTAAATTTTTATATATTTTTTTCTATCTTTACACCAAAGTAAGAATATGAGACAAAGTAGGGATAGGAGGAAAATTCAAATTGTCTTATGATATATGTAAGTATATATTATTTATATGTATTATATTTCTTAATCTACTTAATAAATATCCCCCTATCTAGGCTCTGAAAATTACTGAAATTGAATCAGAAGAGTTTAGCCTTATGCCCACGACATTATCTCATATTGTTGTTGTATTGAGAATGAAATACCCCATTATAATGTTCAAATTTGAAATCCACTGACACCTGGCTGAGAAACTCATGGCAAATTCTTTAAACACTTTGAATCTTCTATTTTTATCAAAGTTACCTTAACAATAGGGTAATAATATGAATTCCATAAGATCTCTTTAAAGATCAAGTAAGTTCCACTATTGAAATAATTTTTTCTTCTTGGTATTCATTTTCTTATACATAAATTGAAATGGTTGAACATTTGTTTGTTTGTTAAAGATTTTATTTTATTTATTTGAGAGACAGAAAGCAAGAGACAGAGCATGAGTGGGGGGGAGGGGCAAAGGGAGAGGGAGAAACAGACTTCTCACTGAGTAGGGAATCTGACATGGGGCTCTATTCCAGACCCTGGGATCACCACTGGAGTGGAAAGCAGATGCCCAACTGACTGAGCCACCCAGACACCTCAGAATGACTGAGCATTTGTACTCAATTTTCTTTCACCTTCAATTTTCTATAGGTATAGCTCTATAACAAGAACAATTCAATACTTCGATTGAATAAAGATTGGTATATAAGATCTCCCAGGGGATTGACAGGTCTGCTGAAAGCCCTTTACCAAAGCAAGTGGTTTAAATCTGTGTTTTTGCACAATCTGGACAATGACAAAATAGAGATTAGGGCTTTCAAGAAAAGTATGTCTGATAGCCTTTCATTTTGCAAATAGAACTGACATGATTCTAAGATGTTCATTAGCATATTTTAATGTTTTTGGATTCTTTTTTTATTCTCTTCAGAAAATTATTTGGCAAGTTATATCTCTGGGAGGATACAAATCACATCTAGTTCATGATCCGTTATGTCCAGAAATGCACTAAATTATTGTGTTTCCTAACAGAAATTCCTTAATTTTTATTTCTAATGTTCAAAACCTGTCTTGGTTTGTTTTATCCAGATTTAATGTCTTTTTCTTTAATGTGTATCAAATATTTCTACATATTCATGACATTTTTTTCTGCCCACTTTCAAATTCTTTGAGTCTCTATAGACCATTCACATAACTCCAGTCTCAAAAATGTGACTGATTTCTTTTCCTTCTAAGCTAATCTTTTGTAGCTTAATCATACCTTAAATATTTGGCAAGTTTTCTGAATATAAAGTCTGAAAACATTATGATTTAAAGTAATGAAAATTTTATTTGAATATAATACCTTATCCCTGTTAAATCCCGCTAAAAATTCTTTGCTGTTTTCTGTCAACTGCATTTTGCCTGAAAGGGAGGAATTATGAAGAACAGGATTAGATTATTTTGGGAAATATTTTCATGGCACCCTGGAAGCATTTTAGTTGACTTTGAAATTATAGCTAAAACAAAGTAGTTTTATTTCCTTTCCTGATTTTGTAGCTTTCTTGCTTCCAGAGAGTTATAACATGGTGACTAGTGGTGCTTACAAGAGTATTGGATTTCACTGGGTGCCAGATCATACCATCTTTTTAAGCCATGCTACTTTTAGAGATAATTTGCCCCACTGTAAAATCATTAAGGATATGCATTAAGTATGTCAGTCTTTTGTAGGAGATCAATATATCTAAAATAAAAGGCACAGTTGTTTGCATTTAGTTTCAGTCATGTTTTCTTTCAGGCTTTCAGTATTTTGTTTTTAATAAGCCAGAGGAGCTCCTCTCATAATGAGACAGCATCTTGTGTAATGAGCTACTGTTTATTGTTATTCCTAGCAACAGACCATAGAAGGGCAAGGCCTGTTAAGTACAAGTGCGCACATGAGATGCTCCTTCACCTTGCAGTGAGAGCCTATATGAGCAGAGGAAGGACAATATTTCTCCTTCTTTTAGTCTCCAGGCAGATTATATTGGCTCCAGCCTTTCTGTCTAGAGGCCTAGATCTGCTGTGCTGGGTGATTCTTTCCCCTACAAGTTCACTGATAATTTCCAAGACTTACAAACCTAAAAGCACAAAGCAGAAAACATTTTCTTCTTATATTAAGTCAAATTGAAAATGTAGGATCAGTCTTAAAGCAACTTAACCCAATCCACCATGAACTCAACTTAGATCATCCTAAAAAACCAGCATGGGTTTCAGTTGAACAACTTATGCTTAGCCCACTAACCAATTCTTTGCTTTTGCTTTAGTTACTTTTTCCAAAAATTAGTTTGTCTTTAATTTGGGCTATCTAAAGTATGAATACTTTTAAAAAATGTTTATTTTTATTGAGCACAGTTTCAATTAAGACTGCAAATATATTGAAAATACTGAAATTATTTTAAGTTACGTATTAGTAATTGGCCATCCATCAATTACCTAGGCTGAATGAGGTGCAGTTTTTTGGCAAATTAAAATAAGCAGGTCAGAGAAAGACACATGGGTGACTCGGTTGGTTAAGCATCTGACTCTTGATTTTAGCTCAGGTCATGATCTCAGGGTGGTGGGATCAAGCCTTGTGTCAGGCTCCATGCTCAGCATGGAGTCCACTTTGGATTCTCTCTCTCCCTCTTCCTATGCCCATCCCCTCACTCTATAAATAAATAAATAAAATCTTTAAAAATGGATAAATAAAATATGTCATGTCAAAGAGGACAGGTGAACCGATGACACAACTCAAAATGAATTTAGACAGAAAAAAATTGCATATACAAAATGAAATCATTTGAATTGAGAGGGAAGAAAGGAAAACCACTACTTATGGCATTTCTAGGTTTTCAAGATTCTACCCTGTATTTTGAATATTTGACAGATATGCAAAGAATAAAATCTGATTACAGTTGTTTTTGGCTTGGTTAAAAAAAATAGGAACAAGGAGGGAAATGGATTTTTTTCTTCAATAAATTTGGCATTACATAGGCTCAATGCATTTTAAATATAGATACTATTTAATGAAAAGCATACTCTATTGATACTCTGCTGGGGAACATGAGTGTCCAGAATGGATCTTAAGTATCCAAAGGGATCTTCAGTAACGCTTAACACCCCTAACTCAATGGAATAGCTTGTATGATCCATTACAGATTATGTAATTCTATGGTCATAATATTGTTATTATCTGTAAATAAATACCCAAACAAAAGTAACTGAGTTGAATTCATAATCTGATACCATCAGAGCTGCTTTCCACATTGTAGAGTGATTACCAATCTTAAAAATTCTGATGAAAACTTGAATGAATACAATTTTACTTAATTTAGTTCTTTAAGAAGCAAAACAAACACAAGTAATACATGCAACTTTTATAACATTCCTCCTAGACTTTTCTAAACTAAGGCAAAAATAGATGGCTTGTTGGGTAGTTTTAAACTATTGACTTTCATTCTGCACATGTTGTTGCTAAGAAATGAGGCAATATAAAGTTTAAGATCTCTTTACAAATGCTTATCAGAACTTTCTATTTGCTTCACCCAGCATTTTTCTGGGCTTAAAAAAAGTGTCAGAAATACTGCATGATATAGTATCTGTCCTATAGAACTGTAACCAATATACACACACACACACACACACACACACATACACACACATATGCATATATATATATATATATAATTTAAATATACATTTAAATTATTGCTATATTATATATATATTGCTATATATAAGCTATACACAAAGATAAAACTCAGGCTATTAGAGACTCCAGTATGTGTTGAGAAATGTTACTGAAAGGTATGATATAGACAGTAGCAAATATAAAGTATGTGGTATTTGGCAAACAGGATAGGAGTCTCCATGCTAGTAGTTGAAAATGAGAAATGTAGTTTTTTTCTCCTGTTCTTCCTCTAAATGTAACATTTCACAGTATGAAATTTTTCATTTCCATAATATTGATTGAATCATATATAAAGTTTATAATTCCACTTTAAAATCATATTTCTTTTTTTTTTTAAGATTTTATTTATTTGACAGACAAAGATCACAAGTAGGCAGAGAGGCAGGCATAGAGAGGGGAGGAAGCAGGCTCCCTGCTGAGCAGAGAGCCCAATGTGGGGCTCGATCCCAGGACCCTGAGATCATGACCTGAGCCGAAGGCAGAGGCTTTAACCCACTGAGCCACCCAGGTGCCCCTAAAATCATATTTCTTTACATTTTGAAAAATGTTACTAGTTTTTATATTGAAAAAATGTATGCAAGAATTTAGTATGTCTGTAAGAAGACATTTCTTTGAAGAGAACAAGGGATTTTAGAGATTGAATAAGTAAAGCCCATTTAGATTATATCTTAATGTGAATAATGGGGAAACTGGAAGAGAATTGTGTACCATTCTTGCAACTTTTCTATAAATCTAAAACTAATTCCAAAATGAAAATTTCTTTTTAAATAAGCAATTAAATAAATTGAAGGTAGATGGAAAGGAAATTTACCATACTATGGCAGTACATCAAGAATTGAGTTAGCCATCTTAAATGAATTATTTCATTTATAATGTATTAATAATACCTATTGAGAGAGAAAAAAGGCATACCAACACTAGAGATTGAAAGGAAAATTGACAGCACAGCAATAACCTTGCATAACAGCAGCCAACAAAAACAAGTCCTCTCTTTTACCAAACCAAACTATCATGACAACATTTTGCATTTAAAGTGCCTTCCCAAATTTCACTAATATAGGTTATTTTAATGTTTTGGTAAATTTGCTATAAGTGCAGTGTATGGTTATGGAGGATATTTTACAAAATGTAAAAAAGAAAGAAGAAACTAGAAATCCTCATAATCCTACCATTCACAGATAATTATATGTGTTCTTTTTTATTTATAAGTCTTTTTGATATGCCTATGTGTACATAAAAAGAAAACAGAAAATTTATACTATATATTGTTTAAGGCCCTACTTTTGTGTTTATTTTCTAATTACACAAATTATACATTTCATAATTTCATAAATGCTTTTCATAATTGTTTTGTGCATTTTTTCATTTTATGTAGATTTATAATATACACACAGCACATTTTAACATAAGTTTGATCACATAATTGTGTTTTTCAGGGTTGTAATTTTTCATTCACTACTATAGTACTTTATATGAATGTCTCTCTCACCCATACATCCTAATTCTATAAGGGTACATACCAGGTCTCCTGTTATCTTCATATAACCAGGTCTAAGTATCAATCCCAGCATGGTAGTAACAAGACCTCTCTATAGGTGTTGAAGTTAATTTTGATTCTTCCCAGACATGTCACTAGATTTTATATTACTCTGTTTTGTATTTGTTTGTTTTTATGATTGCTGTTAACCTTTCATAATCCTTTTAAATAATATGTTTTAGTCTTTCAATTTAGAAGTTGCACTGTGAGCTACTAGATGCTGTGTAAGCTCATATAGATAATTTCTTAACCTGAAATGGAATATTCTTTTGAGAATATTCTGTGTTGTTCTGTGTTCGCAGCATTGTTACAAGTGGAATTACTAAAAGAATAAATTTTAGCAGTTGTGGGGACTAAAGCAAGATATTGCTTTTCTATTTAATGTCCTAAAAGAGTAATCAAGAGATATTGCTCCTGAAAATGAAACCATAGTTATCCCTATAAAATATTCTTCTCATTGTCCTCTTGTTGTCAAGTTTCCTGTAGGAAAGCATTTGAGTCTGATCAGATTCTCCCACTGCACATTGTAATTCTTCCTTCATAATACTCATCACACTAGTAGTTACTTATTTATCATCTGTGTTCCCCACTAGACTGTAATTACAAAAGAACAGAGACAATGTTACATTTTCTCACCTCTACAAGCATTGCACCTAAAAATCTGCTTGACACATAGTTATTTGTCAAGCCGAATTGAGCAGAACAGTGCCATCCTTGGATACAATGCTTAATCTTCTTGATCAGTACTTTTCAGGCAAGAAAAAGTAATCATGTAAAATTGTAGAATCAGGAGGTCCAGGCAGATCAACTTATAGAATTACCAAAATACATTTCATAAATCTTTGTATGAACCTAACATGACAGTGCATACTGGCACACAATTGATACTTAATAACCATTTATTGAATGATATATGATTTATTGAATGATGATTAAATAAATAAATAAATACTTGCATATGTTATTGAATGAGACAAGATGTCAATTATGAGACATTGTCCCTGATTGAACCCTTTTTGTCACTTGCTGGTTATGCCATAGCTCAAATATTTAAACAGGACTTCTTCACAGAGAGAACACAAATTCTTGTCACTGGGTCGTTATGGGGCTTTAATAAGATTACACTTGTGAAATCCCCTAGCACTATGTCTGGTATATAATAAACATGAGGTACATATTCTGAAGATTCTGGCCACCATTAGAATTCCCCTTCTGGTGTGGATTAGAAAATCTAAGATTTATTTGTTTTCATTTGTTTTTGAGAAGAAGCAAAATGGACTTTTTTAAAGAGTATATAATGCCTAACTTGAATAATCCCCTATAAATTTGATAAAATAATATCCTTAAAGCATTTAGAAAATGCCTTAAGTTACATGTTGCAGTTATTTTTATTTTATAAAACCTTTATTTTTAAATTTGCCTCACAAACTCTCTAATTATATATGTTTATAAAAAGACATTATTTCAAAGTACAGATATCTTCTTCATATCCTTTACTAGCAACTAAATCATCTGCCAACTTCTTTTCTTTCTTCAATGAACAATTCCTGATGCCTACCTACTCAATGGTTTACTTACAAGAGTTTAACTAAATGAAATATATTGAAGATCAAGGTAGGAGGCAGTATGCAGAGGTAGTTGACTTTAAATGCATTAAATGTATTATTTTATAATTAAAACATTTATTATTTCAATTTCTTTTAAGGTTATTTCATAGTGTTATAGATCAAAGAAAAATAGGAAATATTGATATTTCATTATTAAACAAGACATTTAAAAATTTTGATATTATCTGCTTGCTTTATCATCAAATGTCTTCAAAGAAGTATGTACTTATTTTCTCTATTCCTCATGTATCCCTGTTTTATTGCAACATTCTGATTCTCTTTCCAAGTTTCCACTTGCTCCCTTTTTCTTCTTCATTTGGTGTACAAATTTTGTCATCACAACCATCAAGATCCTTAGTCTCTCCTCACCTCAACGTTGTCATGCAGGAAGGGGATTTCAAGATACTCACTAAACCCAAGAATTTATGTATCTGTTTTTTTTTTTAAGATTTTATTTATTTATTTCACAGAGGTCACAAGCAGGCAGAGAGAGAGAGAGAGAGAGAGAGAGAGAGAGAGGAGGAAGCAGGCTCCCTGAAGAGCAGAGAGCCCAATGTGGGGCTCGATCCCAGGACCCCGGGATCACAACCTGAGCCGGAGGCAGAGGCTTTAACCCACTGAGCCACCCAGGTGCCCCCTGTATCTGTTTTTTTTAAGGACCTTATTTTTTACATCACCTTCTAAATGCACATATTTACCAGGGTTTATTCCTTGACTTTTCTCTCCTGTGTTTTACACAAGTAGGCAGTCTTAATAATCTCTGCTTCAAACTACAGCTCTATGGAAACTCCTAAATTGATACCCCTAAGCCTAATATTTCACCATTTTCTCTCTTAACTGAAACTCTTTAACTTGGCTGTGTCTCAGAATCTCTTCAGGAAACAGAGTTGAATAAGCCACATGAGACTTTGTGTTCTGAACATGTCTGGTGTATTTCTCTGTTCATTGACATCATTCCATCCACAGAATGGAATAAACCTATGTGAATAAAAACCCAGTCTGGTTTTCAGCACCAAAATATATCCACCTTTCCCATGCAGCTTTTGTTCTTTCACTACTCTGCTAGAATATTGCTCAATCCTTTGTAAAGAATATGGAATAGAATACAAATAAAATAGAAAACACATGTCTGTTCTCACAGAAGACATTGTTTAGTTCTCATTCTCAAACCCACTTGGAAAATTTTCTTCTTTTTTCTCCATGTTTCAATTTTTTATTTAAATTCTAGTTAGATAACGTATAGCATAATACTGGTTTCAGGAATAGAATTGAGCAATTCATCATCTACATATAAGATCCAGTGCTCATCACAAGTACCCTCCTTAATACCCATCCCCCCATTTAGCCCATCACCCCACCTATTTCCCCTTCATCAATCCTGTTTGTTCTCTATAGCTAAGAATCTCTCTTATGGTTTGCCTCTGTCTCTTACCCTTTTCTTTCCCCTATTTTTATCTGTTTTGCTTCTTAAATTCCACATGAGTGAAATCATATGGTATTTGTCTTTCTCTGACAGACTTATTATGCTTAGCATAATATTCCCTAACTCCACCAATGTCACTGCAAATGACAAAAATCATTCTTTTTGATGGCTGAGTAATATTCCAATTTTTCTATATTTTATATATAAATACCATTATCTTTATCCATTCATCAGTTGATAGACATTGGGACTCTTTCCATAATTTGGCTGTTATTGGTAGTGCTGTTATAAACTGTAGGGTTCATCTGCCCTTTGAATCAGTAGTTTTGTATCCTTTGTGTAAATACCTTGTAGTGCAATTATTGGATCATAAGGTGGTTCTATTTTTAACTTTTCAAGGAAACTCCATACTGTTTTCCAGAGTGGCTACAGCAGTTTTGATTCTTTTTTTTTTTTTAATTAACATATAATGTATTATTAGCTCCAGGAGTACGGGTCTGTGAATTGCCAGGTTTACACACTTCATAGCACTCACCATAGCACATACCCTCCCCAATGTCCATAACCCAACCACCCTCTCTCTATCCCCCTACCCCCCAGCAACCCTCAGTTTATTTTGTGAGATTAAGAGTCTCTTATGGTTTGTCTCCCTCCCAATCCCATCTTATTTCACTTTTTCCTTCCCTACCCCCTATCCCCCACACATTTCCTCTCAAATTCTTCCTATCAGGGAGATCATATGATAATTGTCTTTCTCTGATTGACTTATTTCATTCAGCATAATACCCTCTAGTACCATCCACGTTGTTGCAAAAGGCAAGATTTCATTTCTTTTGATGGCTACATAGTATTCCATTGTATATATATACCACATCTTCTTTACCCATTCATCTGTTGATGGACATCTAGGTTCTTTCCAAAGTTTGGCTATTGTGGACATCACTGCTATAAACATTCAGGTGCATGTGCCCCTTTGGATCACTACATTTGTATCTTTAGGGTAAATACCCAGTAGTGCAACTGCTGGGTCGTACGATAGCTCTATTTTCAACTTTCTGAGGAACCTCCATGCTGTTTTCCAGCTTGCGTTCCTACCAACAGTGTAGGAGGGTTCCCCTTTCTCCACATCCTCGCCAGCATCTGTCATTTCCTGACTTGTTAATTTTAGCCATTCTGACTGGTGTGAGGTGGTAGCTCATTGTGGTTTTGATTTGTATTTCCCTGATGCTGAGTGATGTGGAGCATTATTTCATGTGTCTGTTGGCCATCTGGATGTCTTCTTTGCAGAAATGTCTGTTCATGTCCTTTGCCCATTTATCAATTGGATTATTTGTTCTTTGGATGTTAAGTTTGATAAGTTCTTTATAGATTTTGGATACTGACCTTTTATCTGATATGTCGTTTGCAAATATCTTCTCCCATTCTGTCAGTTGTCTTTTGGTTTTGTTGAATGTTTCCTTTGCTGTGAAAAAGCTTTTGATCTTGATGAAGTCCCAATAGTTCATTTTTGCCCTTGCTTCCCTTGCCTTTGGCAATGTTTCTAGGAAGTAGCTGTGGCTAAGGTCGTAGAGGTTGCTGCCTGTGTTCTCCTCAAGGAAGTTGATGGATTCCTTTCTTGCATTGAGGTTCTTCATCCATTTTGAGTCTATTTCTGTGTGTGGTGTAAGGAAATGGTCCAGTTTCATTTTTCTGCATGTCCAGTTTTCATAACACCATTTTGAAGAGACTGTCTTTTTCCATTGGACATTCTTACCTGCTTTGTCAAAGATTAGTTGACCATAGAGTTGAGGGTCTATTTCTGGGCTCTCTATTCTGTTCCATTGATCTATGCGTCTGTTTCTGTGCCAGTACCATACTGTCTTGATGATGACAGCTTTGTAATAGAGCTTGAAGTCTGGAATTGTGATGCCACCAACTTTGGCTTTCTTTTTCAACATTCCTCTGGTTATTTAAGGTCTTCCTGGTTCCATATAAATTTTAGAATTATTTGTTCCATTTCTTTGAAAAAAATGGATGGTATTTTGATAGGGATTGCATTAGATGTGTAGATTGCTTTAAGTGGCATAGACATTTTCACACTATTTGTTCTTCCAATCCATGATCATGGAACTTTTTTCCATTTCTTTGTGTCTTCCTCAATTTCTTTCATGAGTACATTATAGTTTTCTGAGTACAGATTCTTTGCCTCTTTGTTTAGGTTTATTCCTAGGTATCTTATGATTTTGGGTGCAATTGTAAATGGGATTGACTCCTTAATTTCTCTTTCTTCTGTCTTGTTGTTGGTGTAAATAAATGCAACTGATTTCTGTGCATTGATTTTATATCCTGACACTTTACTGAATTCCTATACAAGTTCTAGCAGATTTGGAGAGGAGTCTTTTGGATTTTCCACATAAAGTATCATATCATCTGCAAAGAGTGACAGTTTGAGTTCTTCTTTGCCAATTTGGATGCCTTTAATTTCTTTTTGTTGTCTGATTGTTGAGGCTAGGACTTCTAGTACTATGTTGAATAGCAGTGGTGATAATGGATATCTCTGTGGTGTTCCAGACCTTAGCAGAAAAGCTTCAGTTTTTCTCCATGGAGAATGATATTTGCTGTGGGTTTTTCATAGATGGATTTGATGATATTGAGGTATGTACCCCCTATCCCTACACGTTGAAGAGTTTTGATCAAGAAAGGATGCTGTACTTTGTCAAATGCTTTTTGAGCATCTATTGAGAGTATTGATAGTATATATGATTCATATTATTTTTTATTAAATGTATTGTATCACATTGTTTGATTTGTGGATATTGAACCAAGCTTGCAGTCTAGGAATAAATTCCAGTTGGTCGTGGTGAATAATCCTTTAAATGTATCATTGGATCCTATTGGCTAGTGTTTTGATGAGAATTTTTGCATCTGTGTTCATCAAGGGTATTGATCTGTAATTCTCTTTTTAGATGGGGCCTTTGCCTGGTTTTGGGATCAAGGTAATGCTGGCCTCATAAAATGAGTTCGGAAATTTTCCTTCCACTCCTATTTTTTGGAACAGTTTCAGGAGAATAGGAATTAATTCTTCTTTAAATGTTTGGTAGAATTCCCCCGGGAAGCAGTCTGGCCCTGGGCTTTTGTTTGTTCGGATTTTTGATGACTGTTTCAATCTCCTTACTGGTTATGGGTCTGTTCAGGTTTTCTATTTCTTCCTGGTTCAGTTGTGGTAGTTTATATGTCTCTAGGAATGCATCCATTTCTTCCACATTGTCAAATTTGCTGGTGTATAGTTGCTCATAGTATATTCTGATAGTTGTTTGCATTTCTTTGGTGTTGGTTGTGATCTCTCCTCTTTCATTTATGATTTTATTTATTTGGGTCCTTTCTCTTTTCTTTTTGATAAGTCTGGCCAGGGGTTTATCAATCTTATTAATTCTTTCAAAGAACCAGCTCCTATTTTCTTTGATTTGTACTATTGTTTTTTTGGTTTCTATTTCATTGATTTCTGCTCTGATATTTATTATTTCTCTTCTCCTCCTGGGTTTAGGCTTTCTTTGTTGTTCTTTTTCCAGCTCCTTTAGGTGTAGGGTTAGGTTGTGTATTTGAGACCTTTCTTGTTTCTTCAGAAAGTCTTGTATCACTATATAATTTCCTCTCCGGACTGTCTTTGCTATGTCCTACAGATTTTGAACTGTTGTGTTTTCATTATCATTTGTTTCCATGAATTTTTTCAGTTCTCCTTTAATTTCCTGGTTGACCCATTCATTCTTTAGTAGGATGCTCTTTAGCCTCCATGTATTTGGGTTCTTTCCCAATTTCATCTTGGGATTGAGTTCTAACTTCAGAGCATTATAGTCTAAAAATTATGAAGGGAATGATCACAATCTTTTGATACCGGTTGAGACCTGATTTGTGACCCAGGATGTGATCTATTCTGGAGAATGTTCCATGTGCAGTAGAGAAGAATGTGTATGTAATCTGTTGCTTTGGGATGGAATGTTCTGAATATATCTGTGATGTCCATCTGGTCCAGTGTGTCATTTAAGGCCTTTATTTCCTTGTTGATCTTTTTGCTTGGATTATCTGTCCATTTCAGTGAGGGGAGTGATAAAGTCCCTTACTATTATTGTATTATTGTCAATGTCTTTCTTTGATTTTGTTATTAATTGGTTTATATAGTTGGCTGCTCCCATGTTTGGGGCATAGATATTTAAAATTGTTAGGTCTTCTTGTTGGACAGATCTTTTGTGTATGATATAGTGTCCCTCTTCATCTCTTATTACAGTCTTTGGCTTAAAATCTAATTGATCTGATATAAGGATTGCCCCCCCCAGCTTTCTTCTGATGTCCATTAGCATGGTAAATTCTTTTCCACCCCCTCACTTTAAATCTGGAAGTGTCTTTGGGTCTAAAATGAGTTTCTTGTAGACAGCATATTGGTGTGTTTTGTTTTTTTTATCCATTCTGATACCCTGTGTCTTTTGCTTGGGGCATTTAGCCTATGTACATTCAGGGTAACTATTGAGAGATATGAGTTTAGTGCCATTGTATTGCCTGTAAGGTGACTGTTACAGTATATTGTCTCTGTTTCTTTCTGACCTACTACTTCTAGGCTCTCTCTTTGCTTAGAGGACTGCTTTCAATATTTCCTGTAGAGCTGGTTTGGGGGTTACAAATTCTTTTAGTTTTTGTTTGTCCTGGAAGCTTTTAATCCCTCCTTCTATTTTCAATGATAGCCTAGATGGATATACTATTCTTGGCTGCATGTTTTTCTCATTTATTGCTCTGAATATATCATGCCAGTCTTTTTGGCCTGCCACTTCTCACCAGTTTGGATTTTTACTAACAGTGTAAATGTGTTCCCCTTTCTCCTCATCCTTGCTAATATCTATTGTTTCCTCTGTTGTTAATTTTAGCCATTCAGACAAGTGTGAAATTTATCTCATCATGGTTTTAGTTTGTATTTCCCGGATGATGAGTGACATTTAGCATCTTTTCATGTTTCTGTTAGTCACCTGTATGTCTTCCTTGGGAAAAGTTCTACTCATGTCCTCTGCCCATTTCTTAACTGGATTATTTGCTTTTTTGATAATTTCTTTTTTTTTTAAGATTTCATTTATTTATTTGACAGACAGAGATCACGAGTATGCAGAGAGATGCAGGCAGAGAGGGAGGGGGAGGCAGGCTCCCTGCTGGCAGAGAGCCCGATGCAGGGCTTGATCCCAGGACCCTGGGATTATGACCTGAGCTGAAGGCAGAGGCTTAACCCACTGAGCCACCCAGGCGCCCCTTTGATAATTTCTTAATAGGTTTTGGATACTAGCCCTTTATCAGATATGTCATTTGCAAGTATATTTTCCCATTACACAGGTTGCCTTTTAGTTTTGTTGATTGTTTCCTTCTCTGTACATAAGATTTGTATCTTGATGAAATTACAATAGCTTTGTGAAAAATGCTGGTGTTATTTTTATAAGGATTGCACTAAATGTGTAGATTGTTTTGGGTAGTATAGACATTTTAACAGTATTTTTTTTTCCAAGCCATGACCATGGAATGTTTTTCCTCTTTGATTAGGTTCATTTCTAGGTATCTCATGGTTTTTGGTACAATTGTAAATGGGATTGATTCCTTCATTTCTCTTTCTGCTGCTTCATTTTTTATATATAGAAATGCAACAGATTTCTGTACATTGATTATGTATCCTGCAACTTTAGTGAATTTATTTATCAGTTCCAGTAATTTTCTGGTGGAGTCTTTTGGGTTTTCTACATAGAGTACTATGTCATCTGTGAATAGTGGAAGTTTGACTTCTTTCTTGATGATTTGGATGCCTTTTATTTCTTTCTGCTGTTGATTGCTGAGGCTAGAACTTCCACTACAATGTTAAATAACAATGGTGAGAGTGGATATTCCTGTCTTGTTCCTGATCATAACTAAAAGCTCTCAGTTTTTCTCCATGTAGTATTGTATTAGCTGTGGGTCTATTGTACAAAGCTTTTAAGATGTCGAGGATATTCCTTCGATCTTTACTTTGTTGTTGAGGGTTGTTACCTAGAATGGATGCTGTACTTTGTCAAATTCTTTTCTACATCTATTGAGAGGATCATATGATTCTTATTCTTTTCTTTATTAATGTGGTGTATCACATTGATTGATTTGTGAATACAAAACTCTGTGAAACTCTCCTGCAGCCCAGGAATAAATCTCACTTAATTGTGGTGGATGATTCTTTTAATATACTGTTGAAGTTGATTAACTAGTATCTTTTTTAGAATTTTTGCACTCATGTTCATCAGGAATATTGGTCTGTATTTCTCTTTCTTAGTGAAGTCTTTTCTGGCTTTGGGATTAAGTAAATGCTGACCTCATAGAAGGCATTTGGAAGTTTTCTTTCCATTTCTATATTTTGGAAAAGTTTAAGAATAGGTATTAACTCTTCATTAAACATTTGGTAGAATTCCCCTGGGAAACATCTGGCCCTGGACTTCTTTCTGTTTGTTGGGAGATTTTTAATTACTGATTCCATTTCTTTACTGGTTATGGGTTTGTTCAAATTTTCTATTCCTTCCTGTTTTGGTAGTTTATGTTTCTCGGGATTTATCCATTTCTTCCAGATTGTCCAAATTTTTTGGCATATGCTTTTTCATAATTTTCTTTTATAATTGTGTGTATTTCTACGGTATTGGTTGTAACTTCTCCTCTTTCATTTTTGATTTTATTTATTTGGGTCCTTTCTCTTTTCTTTTTGATAAGTCTGATGAGGTGTTTATCAATTTTATTAATTCATTCAAAGAACCAGTTCCCAGTTTCACTGATCTGTTCTTCCTTTTTGTTGTTGTTTCTATATCATTTATTTCTGCTCTAACCTCTATTATTTCCTCTTTTTTTCTTTAGGTTTATTTGCTTTTCCTTGTTTAAGTCCTTTTCTTGCTTCTTTAAGTGGGTTGTGTTGCTTTCTACTTCCCTCTTTCACCTTGTTTCTGCTGCATCCCAAAGGTTTTGATCATTTTGCTTTCATTTTCATTTGCTTCCATGTATTTTTTTTTATTTCTTCCTTAATTTTCTAGTTAATCTACTGATTCTATGGTAGGATGTTCTTTAACCTCAATGTATTCATGGTTTTCCTAATTTTTTTCTCGTGGTTGACTTCAAGTTTCATAGTGTTGTGAAGGGAAAATATGCATGGTATGATTTCAATCTTTTTGTATTTGTTGAGACCGGATTTGTGACCCAATATGTGATCTATTTTGGAGAATGTCCCATGTGCACTTGAAAAGAATGTGTATTCTGTTGCTTAAGATGAAATGTCTTGAATATATATATTAAGTCCATCTGGCCTGGTGTGTTATTCAAAACCATTGTCTCCTTGTTGATTTTCTGCTTAGGTGATCTGTCCATCCAAATGGGGTGTTAATGTTACCTACTATTATTGTATTATCAATGAGTTTCTTCATGTTTGTTATTAATTGTTTTATATTTTTGGGTGCTCCCCAGTTAGGGGCATAAATATTTATAATTGTTATATCTTCTTATTTGATAGGCTCCTTTTTTTAGTGATAGAGTGTCCTTCATCTCTTGTTACAGCCTTTGGTTTAAACTCTTTTGTTTGCTATCAGAATGGCTACTCTGCTTTCTTTTGATGTCCATTAACATGGTAGATGGTCCTTCATCCCCTCACTTTCAATCTGCAGGTGTCTTTATGTCTAAAATGTGTTGCTTGTAGGCAGCATGTAGAAGGGTCTTATTGTTGTTGTTGTTGTTTTATCCATTCTGATACCCTATGTCTTTTAGATTGGAGCGTTTAGTCCATTTGCATTCAGAGTGATTAATGAGAGGTATAAATTTAGTGCTATTGTATTTCTGTAAAGTTGGTATTTTGGGAGATGTTTTCTGTTCCTTTATAGTCTTGGTCACGTTCGGTCTTTCCTTTCCACTTGAAGAGTCCCCTTTAATATTTCTTACAAGGGTTTTCTAGTGATTATGAAGTTCTTTAGTTTTTTGTTTGTCTGGGAAATTCTTTACCTCTCCTTCTGTTCTGAATGACAGCCTTGCTGGATAAAGTAATATTGTCTGCATATTTTTTCCCATTCAGCACACTGAATATATCATGCCAATCTCTTATGGCCTGCCAAATTTCTGGGGAGAGGTCTGCTCCTAACCTTACTTGTCTTTGCTTTAAGTGAGGGATTTTTTTTCCCCTTGCTACTTTCAGGATTCTTTCTTTATCTCTGTATTTTGCAAGTTTTACTGCCATATGTCTCGGTGTTGGCCTTTTTTTGTTGATTTGGTGGGAGTTCTCTGTGCCTCCTGGATTTGGATGTCTGTTTTCTTCCCCAGATTAGGGACATTTTCAGTATAATTTGTTCAAATAACATGCCGCCCCTTTTTCCCGCTCTTGTTCTTTTGGGACTCCTATGATATGAATGTTATTATGCTTTATGGAGTTGCTGATTTCCCTGAATCTCCATTCATGATGCAATATTCTTCTTTTCTTCTTCTTTTCAGCTTCATTATTTTCTATAACTTTATCTTCTGTATCACCTAATCATGCCTCTTCTTCTTCCATCCTTGTTGTCATTACATCCAGTCAATTTAGCATCTCAGTTATAGCATTTTTTGTTTCAGCTGGCTAGTTTTTAGGTCTTTTATCTCTGCAGTACAGGATTCCCTGATGTCGTCTATGCTTTCCTGAAGCCCATCTTCTATCCTTATGACTGTTTTAAATTCTGGATCATCTTATTTTTATCTGTTTGGATTAGATCCCTGGCCATGAGCTTTTCTTATTCTTTCTTTTGGGATGAATTCCTCCTCTTGGCATTTTGTCTAGGTTTCTGTCTTCTTCTGTGCATAAGGAAAACCTGTTATGTGTCTTGCTCCTGAGAGTAATGGCTTTATTAAGAAGAGGTCATATACTGTTCAGGGCCTGGTGCTTCAGGAAGTATTTCTGATATATGTTGTGTGTACCCTGCTATTGTGTTTTAGCTTTTTTTTTCCCTCAGGGCAGTCCTCTGCAGGGTTTCTTCCTGCCAGCAGTGGGGAATGTTTTGACCTTTTACAGGGTGTGGTGAGTTTTATATAGGTGTGCTCTGGTTTGCTTGTTTAAAAAGAACTGATCACTAGAGGTATCCTATTTACGCTAGAGCTATTTCCACTAGAGCTTTGCAGCACTCTATGGTCAGTAGACTTGGTATGTGTGCGTGTGGGGGATTGGTAGTGGTGTTGTGCTGATCTTTGGAGGGGAGCAACTACTCTGATTCTCAGACACACTTTCTCTAGTACAGAAGCATCTGCAGAGTTCGGGGGAGTGAGGCTTCATGTAAGCTGCTTAAGACTCCACCGTCGTGCTCTATGCTATGCAATGAGTTCTATCCATGCTGGTGGACAGGGAGATAAAAATGTTGCCAGCCAACTCCCTATCCATGGAGAGGGGAATTTGCAACCACCACTGTCCAGGAAGCCCTCACAGAAGAGCAAACAATCTCCCCTCATGTGTCCCACCCATCCCTCATATCACTACCTTTACCCTGTGTCTAGGCCATCTGCCCACCTGGCAACCCAGTGCACCTGTGTTTTATCTCAGGTATGCTGGCTGAGATTCAAAACTCCAAATTATAGGTGCCAAGCATGATGCAGACCCACACTGATCCTGTGGGGAGGTCTTGAAATACTGGGGCTGGTGCCAGTTTATCTCAGAAAAGCAGTTGTGTGAATGTACAGGGGCTTGGAGTTTAGAGTAAAGCACAGCAAAAATCCGCTGGCCAGGTTAGCTGCCCTCAGCAGGTTTCTTGCTCATATGATAAGAACAGGACAGCTTAGTGGTGCCCACCAGGCTCTTTTGTTCCCAGAGAGGCAGTACTACGTCTCCCAAATGCACTCCAAGAAAGGAAACTCTCCCAGTTGACCCAGGGCATCCTCAGACCATGCTATCTGCTCCCGGGCCCCTGCCTCCCTTCTCCATAGAAGCACTGCTGTGCCTACTGATCTCCATACCAGCCATAACACAAATTTCTAAAACTTCTGTCTTTGAGCTCAACTGCTTGTAAAAACTCATGCTGATCATCCCCTCTCATTTTCCCAGTCAGTGGTTTTAGAGAAATGTTTTTCTTGTGCAATGCCCTGTGCACTGTTCTCTGTTTCCCTCTCTCCTCTGTGATCAGGGTTCCCTCCCTACCATAGCACCCATGATTCTTTTCTACCCCAAATCATATCTCTGCACCTCCTATCTTCTGCAGTGTGACCTCCTTTCTCTGTCTAGTTGTGCAGTTTGTTCTCTCATTCGTCAGATTGATTTCTTTGATGTTCAGATGATTTCATATTTATCTAGCTGTGTTCAAAGGATTAGGTAAGCATTGGGTTCCTTTCTACTCTACCAGCTTCACCAAAAACTTCATACATTTCTTCTGTTTTTTCTCAAATTTAGTATAGGCACCTCTCTTCCAACACTTATCCATCCTCATATGTCTCATGGGACATTATACATACTAGAAATTCATGTGGCATTTGGTCAATGAAAAAAATGTCTAATTTTAGATTGATAGTGTGTAAAATAGAATACAGATTGTTTAACCTGTCTGATCATATACACCTTATAAAGCAAATTAGAAGAAAAAAATAGAATAAACTCAGTCACAGCACAGACCTAGATGAGCATGATAGGATGACGTGGAGTGAGATAGGAGAAAGGTAGACAACCAAGGCCATGTGTGGATTTGTAGGAGGGTAGAGAAGAGAACCAAAAATATGAATCTCCATTACTCTTAATTTGTTAGAAATAAAGTAAGTTATTTTAGAGTCAAATTTGTTAGGATCTTATATCGGTAACTATGTTCCCTAGAGTTGACAGAATGGTCCCAGGGTAGAAAAAGACAAATCTGTTTAACTTGCAAGTAGCAAGTAACATTGAGGGAGATGTGTCAGGAGTAAGTCCTCAGACCCACAGCTGATATCAGTAAGGGATTTTAGTTCTTAGGCAACAAATTTTTGAGAACCAAGTGGAACACCAAGTTTTAGGATCAGGACACAGAGCATGTCAACCAAGCCAAGGACTTCAACGTTGTGAACAAAGGCAAAAAATAACAAACTCTAATTCAAAGGGATCCATGTTTTTAGAAGAAGGCATATGTCTGGTTATGGGGACACCGAGTGGCATATGGGCACTAATGTTAGCAGGAATAGTTTCATGTTGAGTTTATGAAAACTGGGTTATAGTTATTTAAGTCTTTTCTGTCAGATGTCAGGGTTAGTGTATCAATCTGAGACTGCTGATTGAGGTCAAGGGTTTTGGTTTTTTTGTTTTTGTTTTTGTTTTTTTTAGAGAATGAAGTAAAAGGAATTCACAGGTTGCAAACAGCAGGAGGTAGAATCATCGATGTATATTTAATCAAGAAAGACAAAGGTTCTAACTAAAAATTTTTAAGAAAGTGAAGTATTTTTTAAGTTCAAAGTAAAAGTTATTGCCATGTAGTATAACATAGAACTATTTAAATGTAATAATTAAAATTTTAAAAATTAAGAAAATAGTTGTTTTGAATAAAATACGAAGTTTTGATTTGGAGTATACCTATATAAGGTAGGATAAAATGTTTTATTTGAGAAAATGGAGTAAAATGGTTTTATGTCTTAACACATTGTAGTATTTTTTCAATGATATGTATTATGCTAGACAATGAATAATTTGGCTTTTTATTATATCTACCACTACCCTAGAAGATTTTTAAAAATATTATTTATCGTTTTCACACTCATTATGGGTTGGTGTCTATGGTAAGAATTTTACCTACATTATATCAATTAATCCCTTTTATATTCATGTATTCACACATGCCAAATATTATTTTCCTTTTAAAAAGAGACCATTGAACCTCAAAGAGATTAAATAATTTGTTCAGAGTTTTGCCATTGGTGAACAGAGTTAGGTTTTTACAAGTATTTGGTCCTGGGTATTCCAGCGTCCTGGGATTTGAAGAACACACTGCTAAATCCAGGTCAGCATGAATACTCACAGCGTCTTAGAATGGGGATGCCATAAAATTCATCAGACAGAATGAGAGATTTTGAAAATATACCTATAAGAACAGTTTCAAGATAACACAGTTTCACTCATTAATGAAATGGTGAAGTAAAATTGTAATTTATCTTCAGAACTGAACTATTTCAGCTCATTTGCCCAGAAGTTTGAAGTGTTTTATATTCTTTGCATGGGTCAACAGATAGTGGTGAGAGAACATACGGATGGAGGGTAAGGCTATTTTATTAACCTCTACCATGGGCCCCAGTAACATTGCATACACCTTTATAACTTTTCTTCATTAGCATAGCTTAGTGGAAATTTACCTTACCTACTATCATAAAATAATTTGATCTTGCTACCTGCTATGAAATGTGTACCTTTTGAACAATACCTTGAAATAAGAAAGCACAAAGTACTACCTACAAAGCAGCACACAGGAAGGCCTTGCAAAAAAATATAGTGATTATATAATTTGGTGAAGTTTTAAAATTAATGACTGATCCTATGGTATGTAAAGCAATTTTGCACAGGTAGGCTTAAAATTTTGGAGGCAAGAGTTTATTGTTAAGTAGTAGAAAGAAACAGAAACTGTAAAAATGAACTTTCTTGAGTTTTAATTAACTTGTGAACACAGAAAGAAATGGATAATTTTCTAATAAATATTCAGTTCTATTCATCAAAGGAAAAATGTTTATCGTAGTTGCAGTGTTAGGAATTATGTGAAGAAAAGCATTGTGTAAATACAAATAATGCTTATTCTAAAACATTATGCAACTTTATGAAATGTAAGTCCTGCTCCCATGTACATCTCTGGTTTCAGGAAAATAGGCAATATATTGGTTTACATACATTTCTAATTCCTCTATTGTTTTTAAGCTTCCAAGTCAAAAGATTACATAGAAATGAAGACAAACAAAATATATATATTTAAAATTACAAAGGCAGACAACTGTCCTTTTCTCAGTACTCTGAACAACAACAAAAATTGCTAAACAAATAAACAAAAATCCCCTCTTGCTGTTGAACATTTAATTAGATTGAGCAGCAGGTTTTCTTAGCACTGATAACACTCCTAATCATTCCTGACTCAGAATAAAAGAATTGTCAGAGGATTATTAATTGAATAAGAGTCTATTGTGTTTTTCTTTTCGTCCTCATTTAACTTTACTCTCATATTGTCTAAAACAGGCAAAAGTTTAGCTCCACGTACCAGAATATAACGAAGTTTTCATAGTTAGCAGCTAAGTGATTTACTACTGTTTTGGTTATCACATTAGCCCAAGGAAAGTGAATATATTAAATTATGAATATGCATTTATTGGAAAAAACAATTATGATGAAGTATGCATAACACTGGCTTTGGAGTCAGAAAGAACAGGTTTGGAGGCCAAGATCTGTGTTTACTAACAGTACGGCATCTGATAAACTCCTTAATTTTTCTTAGACTCAGTTTCCTTATATGAAAAATGGCATAAGCATACCTCAGAGTTGTTCTGGAGATTAAAAGGTATAACATATGTAAATCACTCTGCATAATGTCTGGCCTATCATAGGCACTCAAAATTGTTAGATCTTTCTTATGATAAATTAAGAGGGTTGGAGATTATATACTAAACAGATAACATTGATCTCATTTTGGTTTTGAAAATCGGTGGTTTATAGTATGAGTAACTGATGGGAAGACCTTCTCACCAACTCTAAAACTGGCGCCAGACAAAAACATCTACCCAGGAACCATTCTTTTATACATATATTTTGCTTTCACTCCTAGATAGACTAACCCTCAGTATAATTATCTAAAGCCAGATCGCAAACCTTCTTACTTACTAAAAGTCATTCTCTATATTTTCCTTATCTTCCTTAGACCATCAGTTTTACTCTTACATGCTGGATCATTTCCATTGGCAAACATCCTAAAATATATTTCAGAAAGTCTTCTCTTGACCACAGCAGTGTACCAAGGGCTGTAATAGAAGTCTCTCAAAATGCAGACAATATTAAGAGATGATCATATAATGTTATATATGGTATGTTATATGATGTGTGCACCTGTGTGATTAAAATTAGCATATTATCTATCCCTTCACAAACATTATTTTTACATTGATGTTAATTTCTAAAACTCTGGTGTAGTGTTTGCTGGACTCATGAGAACTGAGGTACACATATTCATTTTGGGGATTAATCAATAACAGATTGGAATTTTTTGAGCTTGCTTTAGATGAACTTCATGTCTCCAATCCCACTACATTAAGGTCCACAAAAGAGAAAAGGTAATAAATTAATGCATTTAAATTACTACAATGAATTGCCTAAGAAAATGGAAAAAAGTAGATGAAGAAAATCTTCTGTAAGGCTTAGAAAATGGTTTGTGCATAAATAACAGAATTGAAGTAAGTCAGTTCTGTTTCTCATGTTTACAATCTTTGTTCTGCCATTGCTCACTTTGAATCTCCTATCTTAATGCAGGAATATGTCAGAGTACTGGGACACTCCAATCATATGAAGCACAACCACCAAACTAGACAGGTACTTATTTATTTAAGGAAGCAATTGAATAGAATGATGATCTCATATACAAGATTTAAAAGTATGGTCAAGCAAGAGGTGACTATATTCACTAGTTTTTTACAACTCTATGGATGGTTTTGTTGTTCTCTTTTTAGCTAAGCAAAGTGTTTCAAACTTCACAAAGAAGTTTGTTAAACCATCTCTGAGAACTATACTTGTCAGTGATATGAGTGAGTGTGAATCTTCTGAAATTGTTTTATGAGATCTGCATACAGAAAATGTCTCTTGGGAGCATACTGATGATATCAAACTCTACACTTAAGCTCCTACAGCTCTAGAAGAGATCATTTACTTTTAGGTTTGTTAATTGATACATTTTTGCAAGATTGTCAAAGTGCCCCAACTATTCCAAAAGAAAATCTTTTTTACTCATGAGAGTCTTAAGAATGAATTCAATATCTTATCCATAAGATGAGTATTTTATTCTTATCCATATTTATTAGCTGCCCTTTGTACATTTTATCACTCTAAAACATTTTGCTAGCATGATCTCATTTATCATTTATTGCCTCTCTTATCTTTTTGCTACTGGCAGGACACTCAGTGAATTGTGTACCTTTTCAAAGTAACACATGCTCCATGAGGCAAAGTGCCAAATATCACTCCCCAGGTTACCATCTCTTTCTCAAAATATTGATTTTGTTCTCTGAGGTTGATCCAAGAGTCCCATGATATTGGTGGCTGTCTACTGATTTCCCCAATGAGGGGTAGGCCCCTAGGGTTCCAGTCATGGCAAGCTGTCATGGCTTTAAAAACTGGCACACGTTTTGTCAGGAAAGAGAGATTAAAGTGTAACCTTGCTGTTTCATATTTCACTGCTAATACCATGGCCATCTATTAAAAGTGCTTTCTTTGGAGGCATATACTGCTGTTTCTGGTATAATATCACCTGTGTATTGCTCAAAAATCTTGGGGTGTGGAAAAGTGCACACAAAATAATGGAACTTATGGGGAAAATATGATGGAAAAATTTATGCAACTTTGTAGCTAGAACACTAACAGATAACTTTTTTTTAAGATTTTATTTATTTATTTGTCAGAGAGAGAGAGAGAGAGAGAGATCACAAGTAGGCAGAGAGGTAGGCAGAGACAAAGGGAGAAGCAGGTTCCCTGCCGAGCAAGGAGCCCAATGTGGGACTCGATCCCATGACGCCAGGATCATGACCTGAGCCGAAGGCAGCCGCCCAACCAACTGAGCCACCCAGGCGTCCCCTAACAGATAACTTTTTAACTATTAAAACAAACAAGACACTGCTATGCTTAAGAACACATATTAAATTGCTAATGACCTTCCTGTTAAAGCAATAACCATTTAATGACAGTTTGATAGAAAGTATAGGAGACGATTGCAATAACTGAGTAATTTAGACAAGAAAAAAGTGTATATAGTGGAGAACCCTCAACAAACATTTCTAGACTAGAGTATGTGGCAGAAGGAAGAATGGAGGACGAATGACATCTTATATAGCAGCTCTACTTTCATTATCTATGACAGCGAGCATGATAATAATTTAGTATGGGTTCAGCTGCCCTCTCAGCAGGGCCAATTATGAATGAGTTAAGAAAAATCACAAAGAATCTACACAGTTTCATTCCTGAAGTGTTGAAACTGACAATTTTCCCTAATGAACCCCAGAAAGGTGAGTGGCCCTAACTTCTCATCCATGAGTCATCCAGAAAACAGTTGTATTTTCAGGAGTTACTATTATTGGGGTAAAGAGACCATAATATGTGTAAGGAGCAATTCTCAAAAAGTGAACAAGAAATGAAGATTTGCAAGAATGGAAATTGTAATATTAAGTTTTAAAATTTATATATATTAATTTAAACATTTTATATTATCTCATATTCGGCTCATTGTATTTTCAATTTAGAGATGGCTGAATATGAGATGTTCCTAAATTTTAGATCTCAATGGTCAAAGTATAACAATGTTTTTATAACAAAATTAAATATGCATGAAGCTTGAAATTATGTATTATCATATTGTTGATGTTTTTTCTTTCTTTCTTTTTTTGATATTTTGCAGTATTTGCAATGTTCTTTGACAATGGAAAACAAAGATTTGGAAGGTCGGACTCCAATGATTGACATTCATGTGGGCCAATAACAATGTAATATGCTGATTTTATTTCACTTTAAAATTCACAACTACTCATATGCGGAACATAACGAAAAGTGCAGAGGACAATATGGGTGGGTACTGGATAGGAAGAAATCAGAGAGGGAGATAAACCACATGAGACTCTTGACTCCAGGAAACAAACAGGGTTGTGGAAAGAGAGGTGTGGGGGAGATGGGGGAACTCCGTGATGGTCATTAAGGAGGGCACATGATGTGATGAACACTGGGTGTTATACCGAGCTGATGAATCATTGAACATTATATCAAAAACCAATGATGTACAATAAAAAACAAAACAAAAGAAAAAGAACACAACTAGTCTATGTAGTATATACTATTATTAGCGGTATTTTACAAATGAGAAAAGCAAGGCTGAGAAAGATTATATAAAGCTCCTATATTATAGCTTGTCTTGTAGGTAGTAGATTTGTGATTGGAATACAAGCAGTTTTATTCACAGCCTATGCTTTTAGACAATATAATATATTAAAACATAAAACTAAAAATTGATTCTTAATGTATATAAAATACAGAAATCCAGGCAGGAATAGGTAAATAAGCTAGAAAGATCTATAGTGAGAAGGTAACTACAGAAAATGGCTCAAGACGAAGCAGAATGTTCATGCCCTAAGAAAGGAAGAACTTAAGAGAAAAAAAAAATTATGGCGAACAGAAGGAAAAGAAAATAAGTTCTCTTTCCTGCGGCACAAATAGCAAGAAATTTGACACCACATGACCTTGAGATTCAGAATTAGACTGACTCATACACAGTCTGAAATATGAATAGAATAAGATCCAAGAATGTCAAGAAATTTAACAGTCTCAACAACAATTTCATAAAAGTATGACCTACCATACACTCAGAAATTCAGATTGGAAGCTACTCCCATACTGAACAATCACTAGTTATGTTTAATCTACAATTTGAAAAGAAAGTCAGATTAAGCACCTTATGACCTATAAGATACATATGTTAATTACTAAATTGATGCTGTTTTATATTATTTCATATTAGTTAATAAATATGTTCTACATTTTAAATATTCCTAGAAGAGTTGTGAAGAAGGGAAATATTCCAATATGGCAATGTTACATGAATATACTTAGCTGGAGAAATTCATAGAAAGATATTCTTGCTAAATGTTCTTAATATAGTCAGTATTTTTCTTTCTCCAAATCAGCTTTTAATCTCACACACACACAAAAAATGTCTTCTTGGAAAGACATAAGCTGCAAGAAACAATTTATTTGCATTGATGATATAATGGATTGCTTAGATTATACATATCTCTTTTTATAAACCATACTATTAATTTAATAATACATTAAAAAAAACTTGTGTTTTTCATTCATTGATTTTTTAAAGGAATCTCAACCTCAGAATATTAGAAGAAATGAAAAAGAAAAAAAGAGAGAGTCTTTGGAAGAAGAAATACATTAATTGCTACACTGTTATTACTATAGACAAGTCCATTTAGCAATTTTATTAATATGAAAATTTGTATAAATCAATTAAAATTAATCAGTGTGTATTTAAAAAAAATTTTTTTTAAAGACCTTTTTCTTTTTTATTTATTTGACACGGAGAGAGAAAGTACAAGCAGGCGGAGCAGCAGGCAGAGGGAGACAGAGAAGCAGACTTCCCACTGAGCAGGGAGCCCTATGCAGGACTCCCTCCTAGGACCCTCAGATCATGACCTGAGCGGAAGGCAGCCACTTAACCTACTGAGCCACCCAGGCGCCCAGTCAGTGTATATTTAAATCACTATTAATTCTATCATAAAGAGTTGACATTTTGTTGAGTGGTCCTCTAAATACATGTTGGATAGAAAGATGGTTAAGTAGATGATAGATGGATGATAGATAGACAGATAAAGTACTAATATGAATCTGTTACCTGTTGCCTCGAAGTCTCCCTTCTAGTCTTTTCTCTGTCATAGAAGACTGCGTTTATCAGATTCTCTTTATCTGGGTTCTAGTTAGTGTTGGCCACTAGAAAACCCTGACATATAAGAAAAGAAGAAGAGAAAAGCCATTCTGCTTCTTGCTTTAGCATTGATAGAGGAAGCTGCAGAGGTCAGTGACTAAAAGTGATGGTACCCTCCAGTAGGGACAGTGGGTGAGACACCTGGACGGTGGTATCATTTGTGCCTCCAGCAACTTGAACATGAGCATGGACTCCCGAGAAGCCCAGGGACAGTGACAACTCTCTGATCTCTGAGCAACAACATTTAGTTCCATTGCTCTTCTTTTCTTTCTAAGAATCTTGTAATTTGTTTTGCATCAATCTCTTTCTGCTTGAAATGTCAAGACTGGATTCTGCTTTTCTGTTTAGATATTGGCTGATATAGATAACGAAGATAGAAAAGAGAAAAAGGGAAGGGAAGGGAAGGAGAGGGGAGGGAAGGGGAGAAAAAGAGTAGAAAAAAAATTCCTAATATATCATTATTAGCAACCTTCTCACTTTCTTTAGTTTCTTTGGTTCTTCTCTGCAGGTTACTGGGATTTTATTATCTAATCCGGAATTTGGTTGATGAGGTAAACAAAAAATGCTAAGCTAAGTTGTGTTTTAAATTGTTGAATACAGAACGCACAAAAAAGAAAAATTAAAGGGGCACTGAGACAGGCAAAAATGATCAGGAGGGGAAGTAAGAAAGAGAGATAAGAAAGTAAACCAGGCAGAATTAGGGCAAGGAAACATGGAAGAAATAATGGGTTACATCTCTTGTCAAGCTTAAAGCTTTTGAGCTTGAATTCTACTTTGTGTGATGCCAGACACTCAAAACTACTTTCTTACTGGTTCCATTTGTTTGGTTAAAAAAAAAAAAAAAACCCTTCAGCACTTGGGAGTCTCAGTCGGTAAAGTGGTCTGCCTTAGGCTCAGGTCATGATCCCCAGGGTCCAGGGATCCAGCCCCATGTGGAGCTCCCTGCTCAGTGGGGAGTCTGCTTCTCCCTCTGCCCTACCCCCTGCAAAACTCATGCTTGCTCTCTCACTCTCTCTCTGTATGAAATAAATAAATAAAATCTTTAAAAATAAATAAATATCCCTTTTAAAAATGTTTAGCTTCTATCAGTTTAATTTTGTTTTCTGTTTTGCTAGTACATAGCATTTAGCTGGCTCTTGATTTTGAGTCAAACTAAAATTTTATTTTCCTTTAGTAGGTAAATTTGCTGACCTCATTAGTTGATAACACTGATGTATTTGGTCTTTGCCAGAATCTGTTATAATAATTATGTAGGGGCACCTGGGTGGCTCAATTAGTTAAGAGGCAGATTCTTGATTTAGGCTCAGGTCATGATCTTGGGGTCCTGGGTTAGAGCTCCATGTAGGGCTCCATGCTCAGGAGAAAGTCTGCCGGGATTTTTTCTCCCTTCCTTCTCTTGCTCACTCTCTCTTTTTCTCTTTCTCTCTCAAATAAATAAATAAACATTTTATATCTACTGCATTTGTCTAGATCCCCTTGCTTTAAAAAAGTTCTGATATTTTGTAAAACTGATATTTTTGTTCATGTGATTAGCTTTGTACCTTTCTTTACTTTTTTTTTTTAAAGATTTTATTTATTTATTTGACAGAGAGAAATCACAATAAGCAGAGAGGCAGGCAGAGAGAGAGGAGGAAGCAGGCTCCCTGCTGAGCAGAAAGCCCGATGTGGGGCTCGAACCCAGGACCTGGGATCATGACCTGAGCCGAAGGCAGCGGCTTAACCCACTGAGCCACCCAGGCGCCCCCTTTCTTTACTTTTTAATTGACCTTTTAATACCTTCATAACCTATTATTATTAATTAATTATTTTTACTGATTAGTTAGTTTTTAAGCAAATCTTTTAGTATTTGTTTTTGTCAAGTCAATGTGTTCATTCTTTTTTTTTTCCTTCTTTATTTCTACATTTTTATCTTGTCTCTTGATTCTTAAGTTTGGTCTGTCTGGTTTTCTAGGCATTACAATATGCATCTTTAATTTATCACAGCCTGTATACATACACATAATAATAAGCTACTTCAAATGATATAAAAACTTTTAATGGTATAAAATTATTACCCCCCCCAACCAATTTTCTATGTTCAACAGTGTCTTTTTACTATTTATTTTAAATGGGCAATCATATTTTAAAGTAATCAAAGATAAAATAAAATGTTTCATATTTCACCAGATATTTCTCCTCTTTGATATTCTTCATGACTCTCCAAATTACAGGAAATCTCTTTCAATTGACAACATATATGGTACCTTTTTGTGTTATGGGGAATCTCTGCTCTCCAGTCCCACCCCCAGTTTTCTGCCCTCAGGAATTCTTGGTTCCTGGACTCCAGCCTTCCTAGGGCAGCTGCAGGGGACCACGTAAGAGAGATTTTTCTCAGCTCCCTGCTTCCTGTTTCCACTTGGTAAGGGACAAGAGAGCCCTGTAAAAACTTCTCTAAGTTCTGGCTCACCGTGTAGTTCAAATATGGTGGCAAATTTATAGGATTTTGTTTGTAAATATACTTAGAAACAGACTAAAATAACTGGTAGGAAAAAAGGCTGGTTGTGTATCAACTGGCGAAATTCATTGCTGAGGTGAAAAAAAGTCTAAATTTAGTCCATTTACTAAAAACAGTGCATTTTTTGAGAATGTGCTTCAAGCACAAGCTCTTTATAGAGCAGCACCCAATTCAGGATAGTGTACTGAGAATGTATTTTCAGAAAATGTTGCAGAAGTCAAGAACGAGGCTTTGTGGGAGGCATGGTTGGTCTGAGTTTTCAAATGCTGTTCAGTGAACAATGGAAGAAACATTTGCTGGAAACTTTGGGAACCCACCCCAACATACTGAATTAGAAACTCTGGAGGATGAGGCTCAACCATTTGTGTTTGAAAAAGGTGATCCTAATGCATGATCAAGTATATGGACCACTGAATCAGAACAACCATTTAATTTTTTTTAAATGTTTAAAATTTTAATGAAATTGAAAATATAACAAAATAACATAGAAAATCCACCACTACGAAGTGTTAGAGTCTTACTTAAAGCCTTTATACACAGGAAGTGCTGATCTGTAAAATTTTACAAGTAATCCCTATGAAGTAAAAGAAAGAAATTCCTATTGGAACTGCATATTTTCATCCATCTATTACGTAAAACTGACGTAGAATAATTTTTCTATTTGGGGAAAAACTTTTCCTTGAAGCTCTCAGAATGGAATTATGAAAACCCTATGTAATTTTTTTGCAAAGAACACTGACAATGCAGCAATCAAGGAACAGCTTTAAGTGAGAGTTTATATAAAGACAGGCTTATTTCGTGCAACAAAAGACTGAGTCAGAAAGAGCCCTCCCCCTACACACACACACACACACACACACACACACACACACACACTATTCTTTCTTCCCTAGGCTATAGCACTTTCATCTGTTATAATAGATGATTTGGGAAATAGGGGTTGTCATTTATGGATAATTTTATGATTTGACCAAAATCCTGGGGGTCAGTCCTATTCCTAGTAATCAATATGGCAGGGTGCTTTATAAACATTCGGTGTTTACTAGATTGCAAAAATTAGTAAAATAGCTGAAAACACAAAGTTGCAGAGTAGTATTCTTGGACACTTATTTCTAAATCTATTTAATAGTAGTTATTAACTTATACAAAAAAAGTAATAGAGGGAAAATCTTTGATATATAATATAAGCTGAATAAAATTAGAGATGTGGAAAGAAATAAATAGTTTCATAAGGAGATTTTGAATTTGGAATTGATTTGGTAGAAATTTCAGCATATTGCAGAAGACATTAAAAGATCATCATCTACAGAAAGGTTTACTTAGTACAAAATGAGAAGTGGAAATAAATCTTACAACAGACATCAAATTCTCATTCTTCTCTACCCAAGTTCTAATTTACTGCCCACTTTAAAACAGTATTTCTCTGTCCCATCTAAGTTCGTTTACCATTCTGCTTTTTTCACAACCCCTCTGCTGTCCTGATCAAAGCTACCACCATTATCGCAGAATGACCTCCGTGCCCCTCCCCCTCCTCCGGCCCAGCATTCCTTGCTCCATGCTATTCGACTATTCAGCTCTACCCACACTGCCTTCTGTGATATTCCCAGGACACATCAGGCATGCTCCTGCCAAACTGCATTTGTCTTTTCTGTTTTCTTTGGTTTGCATGGGTGTTTCTTCAAATATTTGCATGGCCCATCACTCTTTTTCTTCAGAAGATCTTTAATCAAATAACTATTTCCCAAAAAAGTAATATTTGGCCACTGTTCAAAACTGAAAGCCCCTTTATACTTTATTTCCCCCCTTATCACTTATTACTATCTAACTTGCTCTATACTTAATTATTTATCTTGTTTATTGCCAGTCTCCTCTCCCCACTCCTATGCACACAAGCTCCAGAGGGGTAATTCTCTT
This sequence comes from Lutra lutra, assembly GCF_902655055.1. Classification (NCBI taxonomy): domain Eukaryota; kingdom Metazoa; phylum Chordata; class Mammalia; order Carnivora; family Mustelidae; genus Lutra; species Lutra lutra. The sequence goes on along the minus strand of NC_062280.1, from coordinate 150,223,196 downwards.
TTGTTCTATATGGTATCCTCAGTGCCATTAGAATCATCTAGCATAAATACCCAAATAAATATCTATTGATTAAATAAATGAAAATATAAACAATAGTGATACAAAAATAGGGTATAGAACATCAGCATTAACTTATAGACTTAAAAACCCCAAAACAAAGAAGCATATAAAAAATAATCAAATTCATACATAATCAAATAAATGAATAGTTAAAATCTTCCAGTTATAAAATAAATAAAACAGGAGGATGTAATGTACAGCACAGGAAATACAGTTTATAATATCATAAAAATTTTGTCTGGTGGCAGATGGTAACAAGAATTATTTTGGTGATCACTTTGTAATATATATACATACCAAATCATTATGCTATTCTGAAACTAATATAATATTGTACGTCAATTGATCGCCAATAAAAATATTAGTGAGACTACTCTGTACTTGGTACAGACTGAAGAGATTCTGAGACTTGCTAAACAATGAGGAACCATTATTTGCAAAAGCAAACAAAATCTCAAATTCTTTATCATGTGCACTTTCTTTTAAGAATGTTTCAGTAAATACAAAGTAATGCTTTTAATCTGACATGGTCACCAAAAGGAAAAGCCTATAAAAACAAAATTTGAAATAAGAGATTGTTAGAGTACATTCTTCATTGACTTTGGAAAATTTATTCAGCATTTCAGAAAACTGATAAACATTTACAAGGAAAAAAAAAAGTATTCTCAGGGACTTAAAAGTTCAACAAAGCAGCCAACAATGTGAAACAGCAGCAGAGCATTGTATGTGCTGGCGAAAACTGGGCTCATTAGCAAAGCCATGGCTTGGAGCTGACTCTAGGGGAGGAGACAACTCCCCTGTATTTCATACAGTCCTTCCTTGTGAGACATCCTAGGTCTCACATTGTCAGAGGCCGTTTGCATGCTTCCTGGCCTAAGGTAAGATAGGAGTCAGTACAAAGGCAAGCGGTAAGGGGCCAGCATTTTGAATAAACAGAATAAAGAAAAATCTACCATACAAGTTGGCATTGTATGAAGTGGGATCCCAAATTGAACACAAAATATACCAAAGCTACTGTTGAAGCACACTAAAAGTCTCAATACGGAATCCAAAATATATAAATGTATGAACACACACACACACACACACACACACACACACACACACATACTTACCTATATGACTATTTGATGTTTCTGATTCTAGGAAAAATTTCTTTAAAAATTTTTTGTTTATGAATTTTATGACTGGGTAAAGATGTAAAAAGCATCTAGATTTAATCATCTGAGGTTAATTAAAAACAGGACAATCTATAGTCTCACATTTCAAAGATAATTCTTTAATGATTAGACTAAACAAAACAAAAATTAGCACCTCAGTTATTGTTTTACATAATCAGATTCTAAGAGAAAACTGCTAACAATAATAGCAATCACATGTAAATTTTTAAAAAATTAAATGAACAGAAATTATTATATTATCCATGGGATTTCTGGGGTTTTTCTTGTAATTATTTAATATTTACAAATTTCCCAAGAAAATCAACTCTTGAACTTCTGTAAAAAAAACATAGTTGTAATGATATAAAATTTATAGACTAATCACATTACATTTTAAAACTTGAATATCAATCAGATACTGATACTGTATCAAACAATATGAGAAAGGAGAGGAATGATGACCAACCAGAATTCCAGTGGAGCAAGGAACCAGTTAGAACAGGGCGGTTGGGAATATCCAGGGAAGTAGCATCATTGAGAAAGATGTATATGTGCAAATCATTTTTTAATCAGTCAAGAGGTTCAAAAGGAATGAGGTCAGTTTCAAAACTGGAACCAAAGAAAAGAAAGAAACTTGACAGCAGCCTAGGCTTAACAGGAGCAGGAAGCTGGAAAGAGAACTGTATTCTGGAGCCCTGAGGCAGAAAGAGGTGAATGTGCATGTTTGGGCAGGAGATGGGGGTCAAGCCCTGAGCAGCAGGAATGAGAACTGATCTGGGAAGTCTACCCAAGCAGAAAAGCAACAGATCATCAGTCAGTGAGCAAGGCAGATGGCAGGAATCAGAATTTAAAAAAAAAAAAAAAATTTTCCCGATCAGTATATAGTACAGTGATCACCCCCTTATCTGTGGGAGATACAGTCCAAGACCCCCAGTGGATGCATGAAACCACAGATAGAACTGAACCCTCTGTATACTATATTTTTTATTATACATAGGTGACTATTTATAAAGTTTAATATATAAATTAGGCACAGTAAGAGATAAACAATGCCTAATAATAAAATAGGACAATTATAACATGCTATAACAAAAGTTATGTTAATGTGGTCTCTCTCTCTGTACTCGCCCTTCTTGTGATGATGCAAGATGATAAAATGTCTACATAATTAGATGAAATGAGGTGAATGATATGGGCATTGTGATTAGTAATGGTAGGTTAGGCTACTATTGACTTTCTTACTGTATGTCAGAAGGAAGATCATCTGCTTCTGGACCATGAGTGACCACGGGGTGGGTTACTGAAATGATAGAAAGTGAGACTGTGGATAAAGGGCTGGGGGACTATTGTATGGTAGAATCCTCCTTCCCAGACCTAGGGAACTTTTTAATTCAGACAGGAAAAAAAAAAAAAAAAAAAACATAAAACGTCACTTTTAGATCTCCATTTTTCTCACCATCTCTCAGAATACCTGCCCAAATCTGTACATGTAGGGATACCCAGAATGGAATACATTGGTTTTAATGCACTATTGCTTTTTGTTTGAAGCACTCTCTCGTGGTTAATTAACAGAGGAGCAGTGGCAGGTACTAGGAAGTGCTTAAAGCATATATATTAAATTGCACTCATAGCCCATGAGGGCTGATTCCTGGTCTGACCATTATTAGTTCCACCAGTGATTTTGATATTAAAATTTAGCACCCTCTCATTAAAACCTCTAAGAACGTCAATATTGTGACAAAGCAGCTACCTTAGAGAACAGTTTTAAAACTCAGTGTGACCATGACAAATTGTGGAAGCAAGCACAAATGAATCAGATAAAGTCTGAAAAAGCAGGACCATGCTGCTGTTTTCTTATTGAAACCCACTTAAAAATGTTTTATCACTATGCACATTCTTCCTTTGATTTATTAATTAACATAGCATAGAGATTAAATAGCAGTCTCTATCATAGTTTCTGGTAAACTGGTGTCAAAGGTAGAACTTTGTGTTTTCTTTTAAATGGCTCATCTAAAATTGCTTGTTAATTTGAAGGAAAAACATTTTTTTTTGAGCACAATTTTCAATTTAGCCAAGATGAGAATTACTACCTTACCCCATGTGTACTTTCAGATTGCTCTGAATACATGTGGGTTGCTTTTTAATTATTTTTTGTATTTGTTTCTTTTTTTAATTCAAAGAAATTATATGAAGTATTAAAATGTGTGATTTCAAAAAATCACACATGGGTGCATCTCTGCTGTAAATTTAACTCATAGAAATGACCTTTTTTCCCCTATTCTTTATGGGTATTTGTTAAAAATTAAACATGTACTGCATCATAGGTGAAACCTTGATTATTCCTTCATAAAGAAAGACAAAAAAGTTACAGAAAAGGTGTTACCACTAGAATAATAGAGAAATGAAAATGGTTGAAATTTGGAAACCATCTTGGCTAACAGTTTTTCCAGTCTTTCTAGTCAAGGACATCAAAGTGTCACTGTCCAAGCCTATCCAAAGCAGTTCATAGTCATTGCCTTTTATTGTCAAATGAAAAACGAATTCAGACTCTGCAGGGAAGACTTTATTGAAAAGCATCATCTTGGGGCAGGGTAAGGGACATTGTGAGGGCAGGACAGAGGGACTGCTGCGGTTGGGAGAAGGACTCGGACCAGAAGATCTTCAGGCATCTCAAGGGCGAGGCTAAAAATGTTTCTTTCATACATAGGGAGGAGTAAAAAAAGCCAGAAAGATCAGGGTGTGTGGAAGTGAGAGGACAGGTTATACGGTGGTCTGCTGAGATAGTAGGTCAGAGAATGTTTTACCCTGAGGCCAGCCTACTTTGGAGGCAGTGGTTGGAGAGGTGATGCTATTTTAAGAGGCGTTGTTTGGTGTTCAGCTTACTAGGGGGCAAAATGTTAGGAATCATGTCAAAAAGGAGAAAATTTTAACCGAAGTTTAGCCAACAAGTGTTTTGTTTCAACCGATCACTGGAAACAAGTAGTTCAGCCAATCATTTACGAAACAAAGAATGGAAGTGTGGGGAGGCTATGTTTGCCCTCCCTGATTATGGGTGAGCAAGTGGGGTGCCCTTTAGTCTGGTCTAAGTCATATGGGGAGGATGGTTCTTTTCAGTAACATGTTTCCTTGAATACAAAAGTGTGGGGGAGATTTCTTAACCTTTGATGTTTTCTAGGAGCTCTGGGCTCGTTTAAAATTCAATATTATCAATATGCCCAAGAGTACATTTATTGTCATATTATTATTCTTGCTGTCTAGCGACTAGTGTTTTAAATGTGAAATGCATTCTTAACATACATAAACCTTTATTATTTCGTACCTCTATAAACCTTGGATTTTTGTATCTTTTTGAAAAAAAAAACAATAAATACACTATGTACTTATTTGTTGAGAACTACATGCAAACAGGTGAAGATAATATTTATTAAAAGATTTATAGGTCTTCTAAACTGTCAATATGCTAAAGTAAAAATGTTGCCTTTTCTGACTTTTATCAAATTTAGCATGCGTGAAATGGAGAAGTCCTCAAGATTTACTGTTCAGTATTTCCCCCATCTTTATCAGGTCGTTGGCAAGAGATGCAATTTAAAGTGAATGCATAAACTGGTTAGTTTCATTTTTTTTCCAGGTGCAGCCTCATACCACTTCCTATAAATGTACAATTTGGTAAAGAATAACCAAGAAGCTGCACTGCTAGATAAACTTGCAGTCAAAGTTATTACAATGTAATTTAAATGGCTTTTTTTTTTTTAGTAGAAGAATTGACAGCCTCTTTCGAGTAGCAAATTATAATTTAAAAATACTTATAATTTATTCCTTGACACTTATCTAGTTCACTGAGAAAGTTTACCAGTGACCATGGATATCTGTTGGCACATATAACAAAACCAAGGGCTAGATTTGGAGAATTAGTTTGACTGTAGCAAAATGTTCTTGGGGAGCTTTCGCTCTCTTCTGGAAGAGTTCACTAACAGATGGCAACTTGTCATTGTTAATGGAGTGTTATCCTGAAAAACTTCAAGGATCCATGCAGAGTGTGACACTCTTCCCCTCCTCCTTTCAAGCCACCTCACAGAAATAGCCAATAATGACCTCTTTCTCTTCACAGATGATTCCACCTTATGTCGGCTGATTCCTTCCAAGCCACATTGTGGCTGCTTTAATCCTAATATGACAAAAGACTTTTTGTTGTTTGACAGCTAATCTATGTACTAAATAACAGAGGCATCGTGATGCAGTGGGAAAGATATTGCCACTGTAAGATGGGAGTCCTGAGTTCTAGCCCTCGCTCTGGGAGTTCTCAGCCAGATAACTTCTCCATTCTGGATTTAATTGTTCTCAGTGAAACATGAGCAGATTGCTTTCACAGACAAGAGGCTCATTTCAGGTGAATTTTGAGATTCTGAATTCCTTTGATATAGACAAAGAAAGCATCGGTTTGTTAGCTGGGTATGTGTGACCATTTTACATTCCGTTTACTTTATTCCCCTAAGATTATATTTTCATAGGAAAATTGTCAATTTGGTTTCTAAAGTATACCATAGCCATAAAACAGCAACAAAAACATTTTCTCTTCCTGTATTTGTTTAACAGCACATGGATCTAGGAGCTCATTCACAACATAATTTTTCTTTGTTCCTGTAAATCCTTTAGTAAGATAGCACTTCAGAGATGACAATATAAAATGGTAAAAACTTGCCTAGGATCACACAGCTTGAGGAGATTAGTGCAGACTGCAACTTAGAGGACATGAATCCTGGCACTAACGTTTGTTAACTTACTAAACCAGAAATGACCATTTGATTTTATTAATGATAATTAATATTCACATTACACCTGCTAGTTGCATGATACTTTGTACTTTTAAATGTTCTTCAGGTATAATTTTACTTACAGCTTGATAAGAGCATCCAGAAGAAAAGAGAGAGAGAAAATGTGTCCCGGTCACAGAGTTAATCAGTGATTGATAAGGAAGGAAAATCAATAATAGGCAAGTAGAGAGAGGTACACTGATTCCTCCTCAGTATTCCAAATCCTGCTTTACTATTTAAATCATCCATTCCTCTGGAAGGGAATTAGGCCGGACACTAAATGCCTATTGAACAATTAGAAATCGATTCTTTTAATTAGACATTTGCTTACTTAAATTTGCTTAAATTTATTTAAATCAACCAGCCTATTCTTACACTTTCTTCCCTCCCTCCTTTCTTCCTTAGCATCACCTTTTATTCCTCTCTCTTCATTCTTCACATCTCTTTCCACATTGTCATTTCACACAGGTTCCACAGACAGTTAAATACCTTGTCCCCTTAAGAATTATTATTCAGTGGATCTCACAAATGCATACAGTTTTCATCTTCCTTTGGAAATAAGTGCTGGTACTTTTGCAGGCTTTCCTTTTGTGATTAGAAAAATACCAATACCATTTTCCTGCAAATATATATTAGCAACACTATGAGAAAATTAACATTCTTATTGGGTAGAATTTGTTACTTCTCTGAATGAATAGAAGAGCTAATGCTAATGCAGTTCAAAACTGAAATGAAATGTAAATAGAATTGGAGTTTGATTTCCTGAAAGTATTTTTCTTGAATAAGAGAAATCCTTAAAGATAATGCTTTTAGTTTTAGACAAGACACTCATCTCAAATATTAGCAGTTTTCAATAGCTTACATCTTAATAAACAGTGATAAGTGTGACATTTGTGTTTTACATTTGCATCATATTTTATGGTTTCCCATAAAGGAAACTCTCTCCCATGAGGAGAGTTGGGTTATGAGCTCAGTTTTCTTCTGCTAGTACAGAAGATGTATCTGTGGACTGCACAGTGGCTCTCTATTTTCAAAGGAATCAAAATGCTCATGCATGCAAATTGGTTAAGGCTGATACATTCTAAGAAAAAAAACATTGTTTTTTTTCTACACTGTAACCTTCATTTTATAGATTGATTGTATAGTAATTCATAATAAATCATAGAGTAAGAATGGTAAGCCAGGAAGGTACCCCAAAAGTTCATTTTAACCATTTCAGATAGGCAAACATCTATGATAATATAATGAAAAGAGAGATAAAAGAACAGATAAAATGACAAAAAAAGGAGAAACTTGATATATTAGCACATATTTCTCTGTATATTGGGACATCTACACAAGAAAAATATCTAAAATAAAAGGTACTATCAAAATTTTTAAAATTTATATAAACTTCATTAAAATTCATGCCTTTTCAAGGATATCTCTAATGTGTTACATCCTGAAAAGTGACTCCCTTCCCTGATTACATTAATCACCCTATATAACATATATTACCTATTTAAGTGAAAAGTGTTGACCAGTTAAGAATTCAATGAAAATTTTAAGCAAACAGCTATTTATTGGAATTCAGGAGAATTGCAACTCAGGAGGCACAGATTCAGGTAAAAACCTGACTCCTGTTCCAAGGAAGACAAACGTGGGGGGCAGACTTATACAGGGGAAAGGTACTGAGTGCAGGTCTCATTTAGGTCCTCTGTGCAAAACAGGGATTGAAATGAGGTTAACTGGGATTAGTTGCTATTTTCCAAGAGACTCTTAGCTAAGCTTGCTTGCTCCACTTTGAAATCTCCTTTGAAAATATATAGATAGATATAGATATAGATATATAGATATAGATTTTTTAAAAGATGGTTGAATTGTAGAGGGTAACTTACTGAAGGGTTCCAAAATACCTGTCCCTAACCTCCTCCCAATTTGAAAGTATATAAGGAACTACTCCTCATGACCCCAGCGCAGCTCTTTCTGTCCACGGATCCTGTCCCCATGCTTTAATAAAACCACCTTTTTTTACCAAAGATTCCTCAAGAATTTTTTCTTGGCCGTCAGCCCCAAACCCCAGTGTCTTTCCCCAAATCATGTAGTTCGAAGTTTTCACACTCCAGAATTAAAGTCCTTTCTTCCAAACTGACATCCGACAAATGGTATGCCTATAAATGTCTAACAGCCAGAACTGGGGCAGGGTATGATCATGTATAACTTAGAATGTGTGGTGCCAATTTCCATGGTGTAAATATTCCAAACTCCAGTGACTTTCAGTTGCCTACATGATGTCACTGAACAAGGAATGGGGGACAGATACAAACGGCACACAATTACATAGTATTTTCACCATGTAGATATGAGAGGCATAAAAAAAACCTCAAAAACACAGATACTAGTAAAATGTAGATGATGACTAGGAAGAGATGAGTTTGTGTATTTATTACCTTTGCTTTTAAAGAAATGTAATTCTGTTTATATAATTTAATTTTCAATGATGGTTATGTTTAGCTACCTGGTAGCAAATCTCCTGAGAATCTGTCAGTCATTAATGTATCCAGCCCAGCTAGAATTCTGAGGGCTACCAAAGAATGCTGTGGGTATTGGAGAACTGCACACCCACTCTGCTGCTTTCTAAGCACATTTTCCCTGTGAACTCTGCTGCTTTCTAAGCACATTTTCCCTGTGAACTCTGCTGCTTTCTAAGCACATTTTCCCTGTGAACTCTGCTGCTGTTAAGGCTGTCATGTGAGTGCTGCCTGACCTTTTGTTTTTATTTTCACAAACAATTGTGAGAAAAATCTCAGCATGGGAGTACACCATTGTTTCCTTTTTTTCATTACCCAGAAATCAAGAATTCCAAAACATTTTTTTGTTGAACTAAAACATATATATAGGTTACAAGCATATCCATCTTTAAAGTATAGATGACACTTGGTCCTATGAAAATTCTACTTTATTGAAATTAAATTTCAGTGAAATTTCAAATAGAGATCCAAATTCTGTCACAAAAAAACTTTATTAAATGTTTTAGATGGGACTCACACCAGTCCACATCTGTCAGTAGGCATCGTGACAAAAGATCATGTCATTTTCCCCGTCTCCAGTACAGACAGTGTTCTATGAAATATCAGAAGCAAATTATCTGCTGACTGTGTGACTTCCAGCCATTACCAATGTGTTTAGCCCTTGTTCTACATCATGACTGGGTATGTTTGGAAAGATTAAAATACACTTAGATAAACTGTTTCTAATATAAAAGATACCTTTGGAGACCATTTCTTCTGACTTTCAAAGTATTATTAGGGGCTATTGCCAACAAAATTTCTTCCAGCCCTTCCTTTCCTACAACATGGTGAAGATTTGGATGACTGCATTGGTTCTAATGCTTGTTGCAATACTGTTAAAGCAGATGTTTAATTCTCTGACCCTTTATAGTCCAAATGTGGTCAAGGACCAGCAGCATCTACTCAGAATCACAAAATCTCAGGCTTTACCTCAGACCTACTTAATCAGCATCTGCATTTCATCAGGGTCCCCATGTGATTCCAATGCAAATTAAGTTTACGGGGCACAAATCCAGACAATATCCATGGCCTTGGAGCCAGTTCTGATCATTGTTGTACCTTCAGCGCCTATCAGAGTGCCCGGCAATGGCACATACACTCATAAATATTTATGATGAATGAATATATATTTGTATTGGCATTTGTATTAAACAGAAATAGATTGTTTTCAGGTTTTCAATCTGTTGTCTTCATGAACATTGTCAGAGATAGTTTAAAGATGAAATCTAGAAAAAGCAATGGAAAATCACTAACATAAAAATAACCATATTTCAAACTAATCCAAGCTTATTAATAAAGAATTGTTAATTATAATCAAATATTTTCCTGAGGTATCATTTCATTTGAATTTCATTTTTCTGTTTCAGAAGTATACTAAAATTGTCTTAATTTGGGGGACATTACTTTATGCTCCCCTAAAACATTAATTTTAAACATAACTTTATTATCTAATTCGAGTGTTTTTAAAATGCTTAATATACGTTAAGCATCCTTATCAAAATGCAGGTTCTTAAACTTTACTCTGCATCTGAATAAAATCTCAAATGTGCATTAGAGAACACTTAACTGTAGGTAATTTCCCCTACTGTTTGGGAATCATTTATTTTGATGTAAAAATATGACTTCTGGGGCACCTGGATGGTTTAGTTTGCTAAGCATCTGACTCTTGATCGCAGCTCAGGTCTTGATCTCAGGGTCATGAGTTCAAGCTACCTTGGGTTCCACCCTGGGTGTGAAGCCTACATTAAAAAATAAATAATGAATAAATAAATAAATAAATAAAAATAAAAATAATTAAATTAAAATATGACTCCTTAGCAAGCATTTTTGTAATGAAATACATGTGAACTATTTTTCTTTCTCGAGATGATTGATATAAATAAACAGATATTAACCTAATTGGCCATCTTCTGAGGCTAATCTTACCTTGAGAAGTAGAAATTACAGTGCTCATAAAAGCTCCCCTCTTAAAATCAAATTAAGAAAGAATAAGCTCAGTTTAAAATAAATGCAGAGATATCTAAGAGTGACACCGATTAGAGTTTGACATCGTTTGCCTAAAATTTAGATCATTTTTAGAATTTTTCCAGCCCAGCCAAACTTCTGAACTGTTTTGCTGACATTTAAAGAGCTAACAAAACAAATAACACCTCTTACCATTCATAGACTGGCATGATTCTACTCTGCCTGTCACTTCTTTATTTTTTTTCACCAGGACTACCACTAGTGATTTATAAAAGCAAAGTACCCATGTTGCCCTAGCGTAAATGCATATTGATAGGCTAAAGATTCAATAATTTAACCAATAGTGGTAACTGCAAATTATTTCATGACTCCTGGCTTTTTTAAGATCATCTTTGTGATGATCTCAGATGATGATAAGGGGACATGTCTGATCACCTTCAAATCCTATAAAAGCTGGGGGTGACTAGGTATTCCTAAAGATTCTAAAGAATGAACAAAGTACACATCACCATATATATATAACTATATGCATTTATATAAACAGGCCCTTTAGGTTTAGTTATACCATATATATTACATTTCAGAGTTACACAAGTGAGATTGTAAAACTTGTTAGATAGAAACTAGACCTCAGCAGTAGAAGGAATGCCTCTGGGTGGAGTCCCAGGTCCTTGAAAAGGAATGGTAGAGAACTAAGCTGGAGGTGAGGACAGTGATAAATAAGCTATACATTAAAGGCCCAGCGGCACAATATCTTAACCTGTTGCTGACAGATCAAGAGCCACAGGTTTGGAGCCTGTGCTCCCCTCTTCCACTTTTGCCACAGGGTAGCTTCTAGACTAATTATAATACATTTGCCTTGTAGGTACAGCACCTTCTCCCTTCCCCCATGGAGAAAGGCTGCCATAAAGATTCAAGTACAAACCTTGTAGGTTCAAAAATTCCCCCTCCCAACTGGTGGGAGGAGTTCCCCAAATGATGGGAAAGGCCTTCCTTAGAGATGGCCCCACTGAAGTGTCACAGCTCCTCCCAGCTCAGAGAGATGTAACAAATACCCAATCCCAAAATAACCTAGGGGCTATTCCACCTTCGGGAACTTGTCCCTCTCCTACCTTGGGAGTGTACTTTCACTTTAATAAACTGCTTTATGCTTGCTGCTTTCCTTCTGACTGTCTTTATTCCAGCCTGGATCCCTATGTAAATCTTCCTGTGGGGAATCCGAGGACTGAGACCTCCATTTATACAATGCAGACTCTTTCACGGGTAACAACAACAACAAAAAAATACATTAATGCCTTAGACCATGTTTGAAAACTGTTAAGTTATTAGGAATATTTGATTGATTGATCATCCTATGAATTTATTTATTAATTTTAGGACTGAGGAAAAAAAGTATTTGTTATGGGGAGGTTTGTTTATTTATTTACCTGGTCATAATTTGAACTTGCTAGTTAAAAACTCCATGGTTATTTCTATATTTTATTATTTGATCGATCATCCTCTCTTGTACTGATCACGTTATAGTATGTTCTATATCAACACTCTTACCAAGCGAACTTTTCACTTGCTATCTATATCAAAATAATACATGTATTTTGGACAACTACTTAGACGACTCAAAGGCAAAACATAACTTTTAATACATTAAGCACCAATAGTGTGATTGGGGCTGCAGATTAAGTGTGCAAGTAAGTGCAATTAAGTATGCTTGAGCTATGTCAATAGAAGCTTTACTAATAAATTTTAGATCTTCCATAAGAGGTAAGATAAATTTTTTCCTAAGTGAGATCTTCTTATTCATATGAACATATTTAAATATGCTTAATTTAGGACCCAGTCTATACAGCTTATTTTATTAGCATCCTTTGGTTATATGTATAAGCTTGAATCATTAACAATCACATCACATGTAACAGTCAGTAAAATGCTTTATTTGATACCGTCTCAACATTGGAAACAACTATGCTGCTATGCCCATTTCGGTAAAGAGTAAACTAATTATTGAAGAACTTAAGTGAATTACTCAAGGGAAGCCAGAGAATCACTGAAAGAAGAGGGATTCATTTGAGATTTCAGTTATCTTATATGAGGCTCAGAGTGCATTGCAATCTCACCCACCCTACCGGAAATACAGAACACACCAGTCTTCATTGTTGATTTTCAACAAATGACAGCGACTTCTAGTCATGCTCTTCTTTGTTTCACTTCTTAGATCAGCAGAAAGACAGTTGAGACCACATTACTAGAAGAGTTGTGGCAGTCTGCAATGAGTCTTCCAAAGCAAATGGGCAGAGGATTCAGAAAAAGGTCTTTAGAAGCCTATTAGATTAAGCACATATTAGGAGAAGAGAAGTTTGGAAAGTGGAGTTTCTGGCTTCAGATTCCTGCTCTTCATTTCAAAGCAGTTTAATTTGAAGGCAATCACTCACCCTTCTATGTGGTGGTTTCCTTATCCTCAAAGCATGACTGAGGACATTGCCAGGCTACTTCCCTTACCTATCAATAGTAGGAAATGAGGAAGGGAATATTGCAATAATTGAAATTCATTAAATTTATAATGTTTTAAGCATTTTATAACATTTCTATTATTTATAACACATTACATTGTAATATATTATTTACCACATTTTATAACAATGGAATAACCATGCTGACCTACCTAGTACCCAATTCTCAGACTTCTTTCTCTGTGTTTATTCACTTCCAAGTGGATTTCCTGTCTAAATATTATCTATATGCTGGTAATTTCTAAAATTGTATTTCCAGTGTCCCGTCTCACCTGGAGTAAAATCCTAATTTGTTACCATGTTCCACACACACGCACGCCTTACCTCTTATTATTGCCCACTTTCCTTCATTCTTTCTACATCCTATTATTTCTTAACAGCCTAGGGATTTTCCTGCCTGAGGGTCTTTGTTGTCTGCTGTGCTTCAAATGCTCTCAGATAACAACATGACTGTCCTCTCACTTCTTTCGAATCTCCTCTCACAAATCACTTTATTGCAGAAACATCTTTGAAAAGCTTACCTAAAATATCACTTTCCTTTCCATCCCTTTGTATCTCCATTTTCTTGCTTTATTTTTCTTCCTAACACAAATCTCCATCTCGCTAGCATATTAAATATTGATTAGTTTACTTGCTTATAGTTTATCTTCTTCCATTAGTATAAGAATCACAGAAACAGAGATTTTGTTACTGTCCTGGCCCCAGAACTTAAGATATAGAAGGTACTTAAGAATTATTCATTAAATGAAATTGAGTAGAACACCATCATATGCTGGCCACAGTGGCCAGCTACTTATTAAGAATTGCTTCGCCTAGTTTTATGCCTGTAACCTGTAGATCTAGATTTGTAGACTATCTCTTAACTCTCAGTATTTATGGATCTGTCAGTTGTATCTAACAATGGAAGTGGGTAGAATTGCTTTCAGGTCTTTTCCTCACTTAGGTCTATTTACTTATATACTAAATATGGATTGAATTCTTGTGGGCTATATATGGTGATTATATTCACAGCCAAATAAATGTGATGATAACATCACTAAAAATTTATTTTATATTATCCTCTAATTATATCCCAGAAATAGAGTGGAACTTCACATATATTGTTTCTACTCCTGTGAAGCAATCCTGCAAAGTTCACATATTTCTCTCTGTCTTAGAGATGAAAAACCTGAGTTTCAAAAATTTTAAATATTTTGACTAAGTGAACAAAGCTTTTAATTCTTGTCATTTGAAGCTAAGTTTGTCTCACAGCAGACACTGTATCCACTGCCATATTGCTTGATATTCTATTGGGAAGATTATGAGGGCTATTATGCTAGAATTTTCTCACTTAACAAAATCTACTATATGAGATTGTGTTGATTTATAAGCTCATTTGTTTTAGCAGTCCTTACTATGTTCCTAAAATCTGTTAGAGTCAGAAAGAATCTCAGAGATATTTAGTCTGACTCTCATTTATAGACCTAGAAAGTCTGCCTGAGGAATGTTGTTTCCCCAAAATCACATAGCTGCCCTATTGCACAGACTCTCTGATCAGTGTTCACTATGTTGGGTCTTCCCCAAACTTGATTTACACTATACAAGATTTGAAACAAAATAAACCGTTGTTGGGCACTCTGTTCATAGGCTAGTTTGGCAGCAAGTGAAAGACTTTCACTTCAGGGCTGGAAAATGGACCAGATACATTGTAGGAATTACTTTTAGTCAATCAATACTACACTACAGAATGAGGGGAGAAGGATGTGGGTGGGAAAGCCAGGTGGAAGAAAATAGATTATACATGATAGTAATTGGAAGCCATTGTATAGGTCTAGTGACAAGAAATATCAATGACCCAAAAAGCTGTTTATGGCTAAGGTAGCAGATGCAGAGATCTAAGATGTAACAAATCATGATCACCAATCTCTCCATAGATATGGTGGCAAATATATTACTTAAAAATACCAACAATGTCAATATATCAAAGCAATAAATGCTACAAGTTGTAAGTGTATGCACCTATCACATACACACACATCACATAATATTTAAGTAACATAAAAATACAGGAAAAATACAGAAAAACATGACAAGTATGTTCTTACAGACATAATTTATTTTACAAGTTAAACATCAAACATTCAAATCTAGTGTTTTCTGGAAAAAGTCTCAAAAACCACAATATAAATTAAGTATGTTTTTCCTATATTTACTTACAGATTGATTGTAACCACCTTTCACTTGATCAGCACTCAGAGTTCTATAGTGTAAGTACCATGGAGCTCATTATTTTGATATGTTCAATCAGTATTTCAACAAGATGTTCTATTGAAACAAGCTTTAAGTGACTGTGAAAATCTATATTATGGTCAATTTATGTCTTGGCTTTATTCACTTGCATTCCTGAAACAAATATTTAAGAACCTTCCCAACTGTTTCCATTCTTACAATTTCTTATTTCTAAATGTTTTTGAAAAATAAAATATATATATAGATTAAGCACATATAAGTGTTTAAGCCCCATTATCGAATTCATCTTTGTTTTATATTATAATTGGAGTTTGAGATACTGGATACAAAGTCTAGTAGGTAATAAGAAATCACAACCCTAAATAAATATTCTTCATTATGTTAAACCAAAACAATGATAGAAAATGAATTTAGCTTCTAAAGAAACAAGTCCAATAGTTAGAGACTGCAATTTCTTAGAATAGCTGATTTACACTTGTACAATATTTTGCTTTTTTGTTATTACTTAGGATTTTTTTTTTTTTTTTTTTTTTTTTTTTTTTTTTTTTTTTTTTTAGTTTTAGACAATCATTCTAAATCCCACTTGGGACAAAAGAAAAACAAGACCACTATAATAAATTATTAAATAGTAAGACTTACAAATTATTAAAGAATAGGAGCTATGAAAAAAAAAAACCAACTATTTTGTCAACATTGGAACTACTTGAAGTATTCTAAAGACCAGTATATATATTCTCGTTTTCTAGGCATATTATTGTTTGAATAAGATTGTGAACCAATCAAGGAATTCAATTCCCATTTCTAACTTCATTTCTATGGTGGGGAAAAGAATTTTGAATTTAAAAAATAAATATAAAAATAATAATCTTTAGTATTTTTCTGACTCTAGTACTTCTCAACATAATATATATCCTGCCAAAACAATGATTTCCCTTAAAGTAATTTTTTCTTACTATAAAATAAAAATTTAAAACTTTTATCATTCATTAAATCATGCTCTCTTTTCCCCAGATATGCCATATATATTCCCATTAACTCATTCACTTTTCCCTATTTACATATAAAACTTGAGCTTTTCAATTTGACTTAAATTCTACTATAATCTCTACTCATTAAAATTTGTATCAATATTCATTAAAATGATTTCTTATTCTTTTTATCATTAGCTATCCTCAAGGTTTAAAATTATTAGTTGTTATCGATAAACAATATAATTAGACATCTCAGGTTTAAATATTTTACAGTGAGAAACAGTGAGAAAACGCAAAAAAATATAAGTAGTTCAGGATTCACTTTAGCTGTCAAATCAACAGCTATGTGTTAATTCAATATGGAGCATTTTTAAGAAAAAAAAACAATGATCACTCTAAGATTAAAAGGATGGGGAGCTGAGAGAGTGGTGGTGACATACACATAAATAAAAAGTTTAAGGGATATGGTTTACTCAGAATTAAGAAAAGAATAAAGTTGAACTTTAACATGTTCAGATTGTCTTATCAGTGAACCAACTGGCAAATGGTTGCAAATATAGTTTATAATATTATGGGAAAGATTGGACATCAAAATACATAAGTTGCAGTCAATTCAACAAATTCTGTAGAGTACTTATTCTGTGCCAGAGAATTATCTGAAGAATACACTCAAATATAAAATTAAATTGAACCTGCCTTTAAGGACTTTTTGGTCTCAGTAAAGAGAAATAAATATACACATATTTATATATGTGTATATATATACACTGCTTATAAGGTGTTAGATGGAAATATCTAGAATAAACTATGGAAATCCATGTGAAGAAATTACTTAATTTGCTTTGATGGCTTGGGTAAAGCCATGGAAAGCCATGGAGTTGCAGACAATAAAGTTGTCAACCAAGTATCATCCTTTCAGCCCTAGCTATTACCTTTCCCTACAATGTATCACTTTGTGTAATGACAATTCGATGACAACATAGGACTCCTCTGTAAATGCTATTTTTTTTGTAAATTTATCTCTTCTTACTAATTCTATCTATCCTTTATAGATTGGCTCCATTTGTACTTTCTTATTAAGGTCTTCCTTACTCTCTTGGTGTGTGTTTCTCATTAAGAGTTCTTCTTATGAGAACTTGTAATCATTGCTATTTTAATATATTAAGTAGTGCTAAAATTATCTGTTTGCTAAACTCTCATTAGGCTCCAAACTAATTAAGGGAGAGGCTGATTTTATCTCTGAATCCCTAGAGTCTAGTAGAATACTTGACAACCATGAGATGTGTAATAAATCTTTGTGGAAAAAGGAAGGCAAAATAAACATAAGAGGAAAATATAGTAGGAGAAATGAAAGAAGGCAGGAAGACACAGATTTAAAACTTCTCAAGGCAGAGGCTAAAATTGTTATGGTGATAAGACAGATACAGTAAAGAAATAAATGAAAATAATGTAATGTTCCAGGAAAGGAGTGTAAAAGAAAATTAGAGAGCATTTGAAGTACAATGACTTGAGGGAAAGGAAGAAAATGTTTTTATTTAGATGTGTGTATGTATTTTGCTATTGTGGGACCTAGGGGTCTAATGTAGAAATACGGTCAATATGTCAAATACTATTCAGATTTCTGTAGATCTGAGACTGGATTTAGTTATTAAGAAGTCACAAGTGGGAGGGGCACATGGGTGGCTCAGTTGATGAGTGTCTGATTTCAGCTCAGGTCATGATCTCAGGGTTGTGGGATCAAGCCTTCTGTCATGCTCTGTGCTCAGCAGGGAGTCTGCTGGAGATACTCTCCCTCTTTCTCTATCCCCCTTTCTCTTTTTCTCTCTCTCTCTAATAAATAAAATCTTTATTAAAAAAAAAAAGAAGTCATAAGTACAATGTCAGGAAAATGACAGACTGGGGAATTCTAAGGGGCCAACTTCAATTCAACACCCACCCCCCATCCAAAAAAGCAAAATGGTTACAGTCAACTTTGTTAGAACTCTGGAAAATTATAGATGTTTTATAACAACAACAACAAAAATGCTGAATCAAGAAAAAGGCAATTTTAACCTGGTAGGAGAGCTTTGTGACATTTTAACATAGTTTTCCCCCCTTCATCCCTATCCTCACCATAACTGTGTTCTTGAAGATAACACCCATATTCCCAGTGTGAGTACACACATTTCTGGTGTGTGATCCCCCAGGGAGACCAGAGCAAACCTTGCTAAAAAAAAAAAAAGTTGGGTTTGTCTGTTTAGAACTGTCTGGGAGTTCCTTAAAGGACAAATGCAATGCACTTTTCTTAGTTTCTTCTAACTTGGAACTCTTTCCAGGTAAAAAGGCAGCTAAATGGAAAACATTACTCAAAAATGTTAAAAGACAAATGAATAAGCCACAGCCACCTGGGGCACAAGATTACAGATATGGACAAACAATAGCACGCTGAAAGCCTAGGAGGAAAAGCTGGGAGAGACTTACTTTGGGCATAAGAGCTTTGAAATTCTTTTGCATATAACAGGAAATCTGGAATGCTAAGTGCACAAACAGGCATGGAGACATGCTCAGACAAGACCTGAGAAGACACGAGGGTTTCAAGTACAGCTGATCTGTACTTTATGCTTGGCATAAATAATAAATAAATGCTAAGGAAAAATTGTAAATGTCCTGACTAAGCATTGAAGAAGTGCCCCAACGTGGAACCAATTTGCAAAAGACAAGGAAAGTATTGGTTTTTGTTAGTTGTTTGTTCCAACCATTTAAGGAAATTGCTGTCAATAGACTGGCTGACTGTAACCTAAAGGGTCCAGGACATTAATGATCACACATGACAAAGAATACTGTTTAAAAAAAAGTAGTTTAGAAAAGTTGCTCAGCAAATAACTGCAAATGATAGTAAGTAACAAAAACAAACCCAGAGGAAGGAGAAGAATCTGGTTTCTGGAGTTACCACATTAAAATATTCAAAATATGGGTACCTGAGTGGCTCAGTCAGGTAAGCATCTGATTCTTGCTTTCAGCTCAGGTCATGAGCCCAGTGTTGTAAGATCAAGCCGTATGTCAGGCTCCATGGTCAGCAGTGTCTGCTTGAGATTCTCTCTCTCTCCCTCTGCCCCTCTACCTGCTCTAAATAAATAAATGAATAAATAAATAAAATATTTTAAAAATTAAAATAGTCAAAATGCCTTTGTATGAAACAAAGAAACAAGAAAGTATGAATCAGTCAGAGGGAACAAGATAAATTAACAGAAAATTTTTCTAACAAAAGACAGACATTGAGTTTACTAAAAACCACAGATTAACTGTCTTAAATATGCTCAGAGAACAAAAGAAAATCATAGAAAAAGACCTAAAGGAAATCAGGAGAATGATATCTCGACAAATAGAAAATATCAGTAAAAATATACACATTTTATTTTTTTTAAAGATTTTATTTATTAATTTGAGACAGAAGGATACAAAGAGAGAATGAGCGGGGGGAGAGGCAGAGGGAGGAGGAGAAGCAGACTCCCCACTGCACACACAGGTTGCTGTCCAGGTCCCAGGACCCAGAGATCATGTCCTGAGCCAAAGGCAGATGTTCAATCATCTGAGCCACCCAGGCACCCATAAAATATACACATTTTAAAAGGAAATAGGCAGAAATTTGAGAGCTTTAAATCTTCATAACTGAAATGAAAAACTCATTATATGTGTTCATCAACATATTTGACAAAGCAGAAGACCCAGCAAATGTGAAAGGGTGAAAAAGACACTCCATGCAACGAGTGACCAAAAGTGAGCTAAGAGGCTCACTGATGCCAAAAAAAAAAAAAAAAAAAAGAGACAAAGAAGGACATTATATAATGATAAAAGTATTAATCAAGAAAATATAAAATTTAAAATATATACATACCTAATACAGACCCCCAAATTATTATTTTGTTTCAAATATCACTTATAACTATTAATGCATTAATATAATTGTTTAAGTTAAATCAAAATATTCATTCATATAAAAAGTCACTAGAACATCAAGAATCACTGAAAGAACTTTGCTGTTGAATTTTGATGTGGGTAAAATAAGTAGAATTTATTGGGAAAACATTAACTGGTTGAAAATCCAGGTTTCTTCTCAAATGCCTTGAGGTTTTGTTTTGACATAAAGAATCTGAAACTAGAAATCATAGATGCTTTTCATCATGGCTTGGGCAAAAATATTAATCAAAATTCAAATGAGCTGACTCATTTAAAGAAAAGATAATAGCCACACATTAGAAGATAAGAAGATGAATGTGTATTTACAAACTTTCAGTAATATGCCTAAAATATATGTTTATTATCAATCTTAATGTCTCCATCTTACCTGATTTTTATAACTGAGTACTATGTATTGGATAAGAAGTACTTCTATTCTACTGGTAATAGTAAAGTATAAGGAAAAGAAGTGAGATAGGTTAGTCAATCTTGTCCTGAATGGACTTTGATGAAATGCTGAACAATGTAGCACTGTACCCTGAACAAAAATGTAATTAATAAATACTTGCTGAATGAAAACAATATAAAGTTTAGAATTTAATTTATAAGCAATGGCAAGACATTACTGGGTTTTAGCAAGTGAGATTTTGTTTAGATGGATAGTTCTTTCTCGTAGAGTGGATAGCACATTTAAGGTGTGACAAGGTAGTTGGTAGAAAATGGAGGAGACTATTATAAATATCCGTGTGTGATCCAATTAGGGCCTAAAGCCAGTTAAATTTAGTAAGGGTTCATTTCATATATCATACACTTATTAATAATTGTTACACAGCTACAATATGCCAGATTTTGGATAAGGACCTAAGGGTTTATTTATGAGTCAGACAGCATGCAACATGTATTTATATATTTTTCATCCTAGTATAGAACACAACTAAACGTTAGCTATTGTTGTTATGCTATCACATGCAATGATAGAGGAGGGATAGTGTGCTATGGATACCCATAGGAGGAGAATCTGATAGACTGATGCATGACTGGGGAAGGCTTCTTAGAAGAAGTGAGCTCTATTGTTAAGTTTATCTTTTTTTTTTTTAAATTTATTTATTTATTTGACAGATAGAGATCCAAGTAGGCAGAGAGGCAGGCAGAGAGAGAGAGGAGGAAGCAGGCTCCCTGCTGAGCAGAGAGCCCGATGTGGGGCTCGATCCCAGAACCCTGGGATCATGACCTGAGCCGAAGGCAGAGGCCTTAACCCACTGAGCCACCCAGGCGCCCCTATTGTTAAGTTTAAAGACAGAATCTGATTTAGCCAAACAAAGGGAATGCAGGAGAGGTCTAGGCAAAAGCCGTGTGAAAACTTAGAGGTGAAGGAGAGCAAGGATCAAATCAGCAGAATGGAGTGTATGGCTTGTCAATGGGGAAGTAGTGGCAAGAGGTGAATAGGTAACATGAACATATAAACAGGTCAGATAATGAAAGGTAAAATTAGCTTTGCTAAGTATTTAGAGCCTTGTAGTGAGGAACATCAGGAGCCATTGGAAGTGTTTATAATAAGTATGTTATGTGGTTTATTTCAGTTTATAAAGATCATTCTGGTTATAAAGAAAACAATGGATTAAAAAGTAGCAAGAGCATAAGCAAGCAGTTTAGAAGCTATTCCCATAATCTGGGCAACTGAAATTGGTGGCTGGAGCTGAAATCTCATCAGTTTTATTGTTGATAAAAGATAAAAAAGATACAATAACAAAGACAGACATTTGCTGACCACACCACATACCAAGGCACATGTTAAGCTCTTTTAAGCTTTTTAATTACTCTTTAAAATAAACTGTTGTGTAGTCATTGCTATTATTTTCGTTTTATAGGTGATGATAATCAGATTTAAAGAGACTGACTTTCCCAAAATCAAAGATTGAATAAGAGTTAAGAAACACTATTATAGTTATGTCAAGGATATTTCTATAGAGAGTAAAATATTACAAAATTGTTGGAAGAGCTGATAAAACTGTATAGCTTTGACCATCAAAAATGAAGACAGAAAAATAGACAAATGACCAATCAGTTGACCTACTCTTGGGTCACCCCTGAGATTGTAATGGAATCAACACTCCATTGCTGCTTCCAAGAATTCCTCTGGCCAAACAAGAAACTGGCAAACAGACAAAACTAAAATTAAGGGATCAGGAAGGCAGATAAAGCACTCCCATCTGCCACTATCAATACTGCTCTAATGCTTCTTGTAATGGAAGAGGCTGGGGAAGGGATTCTGAGGTTCTACTGTGGAGAAAACCCAAGAGATCTATGGCTTTACTAGGTTCCCAGAAAATAACCCAACTGGAAGAGAATATGATATCTTCCCAACTTCTGTCTTCCAATCTCACTCTGTGCATTTAATTGATCCAATACCTAACTGCAAGGGAGTCGAGCAAATGTGGTTTTAAGCTTTTCAACATCTCTAATATGAGAAGGGTATACAAAAGGGATTAGGTAAACCAATTAGAGAGGGACAAGAAGGAAATCATGGAAGACATCTAGGAAGCTACAGTAAAATTTCAAATGGAGGGTGATCATGGCTTGCACCAGAACAGTAACAGTAGAGGCAGTGAGAAGTGGTTGAGTTTAGAACATATTTAGAAGGTAAAACTAATAGGATATGCTGATACATAAACTGAAAAGTACAAAAAAAAAGAGAATAGTCCATGGTCACTAATACTCTGAGCCTAAGCAAGTAGAAAACAGGAATTGCTATGTGCTCAGGTGGGGAAATTGCAAAGCAGATTTAGATAAGGAGTGAGGGGAGAAAGTTTAGGAGCTAACTCTTAACATTCAGTTGAAAATGTCTTTTAAACGTCTAAGGGGAGATGTCAAGTAGGCAATCAGAAAAGTATGTCTGAAGTTCAGTGTGAGTTCAGTGGCAGAAAATAAATTTGGAAGACATCTATTATTTTAAAAATTTAATTGTATAAAAGAAAAAAACTTTGATAACTTTTAGTTTGCATATATTTTAAGAAACTTATGCTTCCTTTGTTTTAGCTTAGCAAGTTATTACTGCAACACAAGTATACTATTCTGACAGTGCAAACAGAATGATATAAATAACACTGACTGTCACATATGAATGAGTAAGATATCTCCATGTTGGAATGAACCAGAATCTGGAACAACTCATTACCAAACATAATCAGAGTTATTGCCCAGGACAATATACAAATTATGGAAATCTGCAATGATTCAAATTCAACAAAGAATACAAGAAGAGTTAACAAGCCTCTTGGGGCAGGGAAAATAAAGGAAGATGGTAGATTGTATCGCTTTAAAAAAAATGATTCACAAAAGGATCAGTCAGAAGCCAAAGAAAAAGCTAGATTCTAACAATGAATTGTGAAGAAAAGTCAAGCAAAACCACATTGATTTTATACACATTGTCATGCAATGTTTACTAAAGGAGGAAAGGGTTTGCCAGCTCTTGTGATAGATCAAAAGATTGTTCTAAATTTTAATATTCTTTCTTTTGTGTTCATCATGTAAAAATAATAAAGACTAAAGTAATTTATGGTGAGTAATATGATAAAAAGTTCATAGGTCACCCTGTTGCATTTTGCGCTCTGGTGCTTTGATTCTGCGGCTGTCTCCTTTCCTTGCAGCATTATTTATTCAATCTGTTTAGTTTGCTTTACAGGCTGTGGCAGCATTCACAGGGTGGACCTATTGAACCAAGCCGTAATAGATGTAATACATCAATACATTTGAGCTGAACAGCTTTAATTAGGCCTTCCCGGTCATTTCATCAATTCAGTTGAGTACCATTGGGATTTGGATAACACCAAGCCTCCTGTCAAGCATGAGAATTACAGCACTCCAGCAGGGCTCCACCAGTCACAGAGCAAGGTTAGGCAATCAACGGTAATTCACACAGGGAAGTGCTCCGCGCCCAACCCATAAACTTGCCCTTACAGTAATATCTTTGAAATCCTAAAACCTTTACACCCGAGTGTCAATTTGGAATGCAAACTGCCTTAAAACCCCTCAAACAGACACATAAAGCTCTTTTCCTGCTCAATAGAAGAGCAGGAGTTTACCTTGTTGCTGCCGATATACTCATATAATCAAGATACCTTTTCTGTAGCAGTTAGGTTGATGGACAGGATGTAAGAAGATGCAAAAACTGTGCTGGGTGTAAAATTTTATGTATACAATTCGAAGTTTCAATAACACAGCTGCTTTATATTTTGCACTGTACTTGTCATGTACAGCCCAGAACAAATATGCTGAAAGGAACCTGCTATGGAAAATTGATACAGATGAACAGTACAGCGGGGACAAACCACTGATGTCTGGAAAAGGGTCGACTACACACAGTTTTGGCAAAACTTGCAACTAGTTTTCAACATACAAAATGTCTCCAAAGAGAAAGACCAGAAACAAAAAAGAACAAGACATTTTCAGTTATGTAAAAAGGCATCCAAATAATCTGATGTCATTTTTCTAGACTGTGTACAATGTGGGGACTCAAATTTGTCAAGAACACCCAATGAAGATGTATTGGGGAAGGGTCTACAAACAACACAGGTGCAGCCTTATGGGTGGCCAGCATAGGAAAGTGACCTGCAGGGCTCCAACTAGAAATCCTTGTCAAGGAAATCATGACATTCTGAAAACAGAAGGGTTGGAGCCAAGTGTATTAGACAGAGATCTCCACTTTCTCAAATGCCAAAGAATGAATCAGTAGATTAACTGGGAATACCATATCATAGGAGAAATAGTAAGAGGTCTTTACCATGTAGTCTAACAAGGCTCCCCTCATTCTTTTTCATCCAAATGGTACCTTTCCCCTAGGGTAAATATCCTGGATGCCTGGCTTGTGCTGTAGCCACATCTGCTAAAATTTGGGAGCGGAGCCTGCTTCATTTGACCATGAGGCCAATTTTTTATGACTATGGAGGTTCTAAATTATTTATATTTACTGAAATAACAAAGGGAATGTAATGTTCCTTTAAAAAAAATTAACCATGTTGAAACTGTTTTTGCAAATAGGAAAAAGGTACGTGTGCAAAATTAGAACATAGGAACTGGCAAAAGAATAAGTGGTTTTGTTACTTTAAAAAATTAAGAACATTGAGCTTAAAGGGTTACACCATTTACATTTGAAAATAATACTAAATATAATATAGGTTAATTTGAAATCCTCTTTCTATTAGCTGCAAACAAGAAAACTAAATTAGTCTTAATTGTGTCTTGTTTAACTTGACCATTTAAATTAGAGATTCTTTGCTAATCTAGATGCTTTTATAGTTACCACATCTTTTCACATGGAACTTTTTTATATTTTTACTTCTTTGACCCACAGAATGTTTTCAAGTGGGCATTTTTATCTTTGGAAATGGTAAGAGTGATACTATAATTATACTTATATAATTATACTTACAGGAATCTGTGAATATCTGATTCTCTACAACGTTCAACACCACAGTATTGTTATTTGTCATTCATGTATATGGGTATCAAACATTATTAGTTCATTTGTTTAATATAAGAGAAAATGAAACAGCTTGATTATAAGAGAGAATATAAACCTAATAGATATGAATAGTCCAAATTGCTAGAAATATTAAGTTAAATTGCAGTAGAATTTAACTTCTCTGATTTGGATACGCTTTTTTAGTTTGACAACGAATTGTCCGGACAACAAATTGTTGTGTTGTTACATTTAGAAGAGGCATTATATCAAGAAATGTAATTATAAAGTTTATTAATACCAATAATGACATATATTCTTTTAAAATGTTAAAAAATGAGTTTTCTAATGCACACCAAAGACTTACAACAAGGGTGACTAGAATATATAAAACATAAGTACTGTACAATTGAATCCAAAAATCCTCTATTCAGTGTTTTTTTCTTCAATGTTTTCTAGGCTATTTTTCCCACTCAATTAAGTTCCCCTGGCACATTCATTATAGTGGCTATTTATTAAACTCTGAAAAAATATTTAGATATGGACTCAACATCTGCAATATGTTTCTTCTGTAACTCTTAAAAGGCTATATTACCTATTTGGATGGAGATATATATATATATATATATATATATATATATATATACACACACACATATATATATATTTGGATGACATGTATGTGATATATAATAAACACATATATGTTTGTATATATGTAACATATATACACATATATTTTACATGTATACATAATGTGTGTGTATATAATGTGTATGGGTATATATATACACCCACACACATATATATGTTTATCCCTTACACCCTATCAAAATGCTATGTGAAATTTAATATATTAGAAAAAAACTTTTGGCTTTAATTGTTTTTCAACCTCAAAGCAAATAAACTAATGTAGAAAAGTTTCCTTAAAATAATTTTTAGCAACTAAGTTAATATTAGTTGTTGAAAAATTCGAAGAGTAATAAAATGCTTAGAGAAAATAATAAAACTTCCCCTTCTTCAATTCATACCCCTGCAGGTATATACTGCTATTAGTTTACTGTATATACTTTTAGATATTTATTTTATTTTATTTAAATTTATTAGGTATTTATTTATTTAGATATTTATTTATTTATAAAAATGTTTTATGTATTTATTTGAGAGAGAGAGAGAGAGCGCACCAGTTGGGGGGAGGGGTGAAGGGAGAGGGAGAAGCAGACTCCTGAAAAGCCTGACATGGAGCTTGATCCTGAGACCCTGAGATCATGACCTGAGCCAAAGCCAGATGCCTAACTGAGCCACACAGGTGCCTCTATACTTCAAAACATTTTGATGTTTAAATAAGTAAAATAATATATATACACATATATATGTTATTTTGCAATTATTTTCATTATTTTTAAGGGAAGTTAATGTCATGAAATTTAGACTTCCCTCATTCTTACTAAATATATTAGTATTCTACTATGTACATACATAGCTATTAATTCATCTGATCTTCTTTAAAAAGTTATTTATTTATAAATAGTATAAATAAACAAGTTATAAATAAATAGTATAAATTTTATTTATACTTTAAGTTTTTATTTTGCTATTACAAACTGTGCCACAGTATATATCTTAGACTATAAAACAAGACATTTTTGGAAATATCTCAATGTGTTAAATTTAATGGTATGTCTAGCTTTTATTTAATAAATTTTCTATTACACATTAATAGATTTCCCAATTCTGCTTCAAAAATGTTGCACTAATTAACACCACTATGAAGAGTATATGAGTGCCATTTCTCCCAAATTTACAAGAAAATATATATTAATAATGTATCTGTAAAATACATTTTAGATATTTTCTCCCAGTGTATACTTACTCTCCTTCATTTATTGTGTCTTTCCCCATACCAATTAAAACTTTTTTTTCTGATCAATTTAATTAATAATCTCCTTTATCTTTCTGGAGTTTTATATCACATTTTAGAGAGTGTTTCTATTCCAAGATTATGAAAGTGGTTTTTTAAAAATTTTAATTTATTTGAGAGAGAGAGTGAGAGAGAGAGCATGAGAGGGGAGAAGGTCAGAGGGAGAAGCAGACTCCCCACAGAGCAGGGACTCCGATGCAGGACTCTATTCCAGGACTCTGGGATCTTGACCTGAGCCAAAGGCAGTCGCTTAACCAACTGAGCCACCCAGGTGCCCCCAAAGTGTTTTCTTAGCTCCAATTTTTGGAAGCAGAATATGAGTGGGGCTCCTAGTAAAGTGTTTTACTAGGGAAGAGCTCTCTGAACAAACTTTTAAGGGCAAGAGAGAGGCAGGGTAGGGCAAGGGGAGAAGTTGTCTAAGCTGTGGATTCAGGTGACATCTAATTAATTCCACATGGAACTCTGAAATGTGACTCATACCATAAAGACGGTTTTATTTTAAGACGGGTGAGTAGAGCCTTTGCACCGCATCATCAGTGATTGTTTCCTGAGCTGGGGTGAAACATAAATCCAAGGAACTCCCTAGCCAAGTGACATCATTCTCACAGAGAAGGGTGATTCTCCCGAGAAGACTGCAGTTGTGAACCATTAACAATAGGCAGGGCAAGAAGTCACCAAAAATCTGAGCAGGGCACCAGCACCCCTTGCTGCAAGTGTACCGTTGCCTTTTCTTCAAATAATTGTACCAATTTATAGATAATCTTCTTTTTTAAAAGAAAGTTTGCCTTTTGAAACATTTTAATATGTGGCATGAGATACCGATATTTTCCTCAAAGATAACCACTTATACCAACAGCATCAATTAAATAATCCACGTTTTCTCCCCACAAATTTAAATATGACATTTACCACATATCAGATTCTCACATACAAGCAGAGCAGTTTTTAGACTCCAAATTGTGGTCTACTGATATATTTGTCATTACTGATCTTATCCCATATTGCCTCAATTATGTGGTTTTTAAGCTTTTAAGAAAAGTCCCCCTACATTATTCTTTTTACTCACAAGTGGCTATTTTATCTTTATTCTTTGGGATAATATGTATTGCAATTGAAATCTTTATTTAGATTAAATTTGATTTATTGTTCATGCTTAGGCTGGAAATAAATCACCAGGCAACAAGCAGAATTAAAATACTAAAAAAGAAATAGAAGGCTAGTTACACGCATTGTTAGGACCAAATACCCAATCTCTGCACCATGCTGAAAGCCCATGTGTTGCACTAATATTCCTGTTTTAGAGCTGGAGAATTTTAGACCTCAGCAACAGTAATATACTATAGTATGAGTCACAGTCCAGGGCATAAGTAGTGATTCTCAGATGCCTCAAATAAAGGCAGAAGTCTGCTAAGAAATGACAATATGCACAAGAATTATAAAATACATGAGGAAGTCCAACATGATGAAAACTAATCTATGCAGCAAGAACCTGGAGAATACATATATCCAGGGAATTGAAATTCATAGAAAATTCGATAGGCCGCCTAAAACAAATATGTTTCAATATTCCAATAAAGAAAGGGGCACTTGGGTGGCTCAGTCAGTTGACCATCTGCCTTTGGCTCAGGTCATGATCTCAGGATCCTGGGGTTGAGCCCCACATCAAGCTCTCTGCTCAATAGACAGCCTGCTTCTCCCTCTCATGTTCTCTCTCTCTCTCATTCTATTTCAAATATATAAATAAAATCTTAAAAAAAAAAAAAAGAATTAGTGGTGCCTGGGTGGCTCAGTGGTTAAAGCCTCTGCCTTTGGCTTATGTCATAATCTCAGGGTACTGGGATCGAGCCCCGCATCGGGCTCTCTGCTCAGCGGGGAGACTGCTTCCACCCACCCCCACCTGCCTCTCTGCCTACTCGTGATCTCTGTCTGTCAAATAAATAAATAAAATATTAAAAAAAGAATTAAAAATATCTATAAATAAGGTCATGGATATATAAAATAAAAAGATCTGAAAGAGAACAAGATAGAAATCATGAAGATTAAAGTTTTAGTCACTGGGGAAAAGATTCAAATGATTACTTAAATATTGACCAGTCACTGCAAGCATGGGATTTATAAACTGGAAGAGGGGAGAAAAGGAAAATAAAAGAATGTATCATAGTCGGATATTTTTTAAAATCATGATGTGATTGGAAATTTAAGAGAAAGTGAAGACGGCAGGCATAGCTCCAGTATTCCACTAGTATTTGTTCCAGAAGGATTACAAAAAGAGACTGGATGAGAGACAATATTAAAAATGTTATAATGGTGGATGAATTTCCAGAAATAAGAAAAAACATGAATTCTCGGATTAAAAAGTTCCACCTAGTGCCAGGAGCAATGATATTGCAAATCCATTCATGGTCAAAGCATACTGAAAATGAAGACATTAAGGGTAAGGGGAAAATCCTGAAAGGTAACAGAAGGTCTGAATATCTACACAGGATAAAGTATCAGGAAATATATCCTTAGCAACCATAGGTGACAGACAGGTGACAGCAGGTGAACTTGCTAAGAAGGAAAATCTTTTTTGTTTTTTTTAACATACGCAACCAAATTATAAATATGAAATAAAGATTATATTCAAAATCAATTTACAAATTTTACAGTCCTCAAAACCTCAGTGAGATATTATACAGTGCCCCTCAGCTAGAGAGATATAAATTTCAGAAAGGAATGGAGAGCAGAATAAAAAGAGAGAAAAATAAATAAAAAAAGGAAGGAAGAAGGAGGGAAAGGAAGGAAGGGGGGAAGGAAAGGAATAAATTAGTAAAAAAACAGTAAATCTAACTTAGCTTTTACTATAAACAGATGTTCAGGGGTACATTCAATAAAATAAACAATGGAAATGATAACATTCTTTGGAGGTATGTTTAAAACGTAAAATGAAACTAAAACAATAACAAAGACTTGTGGGGGCATTTAGTGGAAAGTGTGATAAAGCCCTTGCCTCATTTGAGAAGAGGCTAGAGATAATCTCCAAATTAGGCTATATTGGAATATATAAATTTAAACGTCTGTGTTAGCATATTAAGAGGTGCTAGTAAAAAAAATTAGACACAAAGTTTATTATATCTATCCCATAGGAGATAGCGAGAGAAATAGAAACAAAACAAAACAGACCAAAACAAACCAATGCAACAAATAATAATTTCAGAAGCAAAGAAAAAGCATAGCAAATAAAAGCCCCAAAATATGATGACAGAAATGCATCAAACCAACCAGAAGTCAAAATAAGAAAAATGGCTCAGACTTGCCAATTAGGAACCATTCAGTGGTGTGGTAAGGGTGTCACTTATTCCTCACTCCAGATGTTTCCTTCTCTTTGAAAAGACATTCATTAGTGTTACACTACTGGGTTCTCTCCGTCCCTCTGCGCCTTTGGGACTTTTGAATCTGTGGTCTGGAAGTTTGCGTTTCTGCCTTGTCTTCTCTTCTTTGACTTCGTGATCCTGCTTCCCTTGGGTTTCTGTTTTCTGGTCTTTTGCTTCATGCTGAAGTTATTTAGAGGTGTGAACTGCTGAAAGATAAACAGAAGTATCTTACACATTTTAAGAGTTTATTTGAGCAAAAATCAATTGGAATTGGGCAGTGCCCAAGCTGAAGTGGTTAGAAGTACTCCACCAATAGGAACCAAGAGGGGAAAGACTTTCATATAGGCAAGGCGGGACAAAAAGCAGAGAAATTATTTGATTGGCTGTTTGACTGGCTATAACCTTGAACTTCTGCCTGATTTGAAAAAGCCTAGGTGACTGTTTTTGATTGGTTGTCTCTAGGTTTGGCTTTCTTAACCCTGAGGGATTTATAGGCTTAGGTTTTCATTTGCTCTTTTAGGCAAGCTGCTAAGGTATTAAAACCACCTCAGCCTAATCATCTTCTTGCTTAGTTGATATAATGGAACAGGAAGACCTGTGGTTTCCAGAACTATCCAGGGTTGGATAGATATGATGGTTCAACCCTGAGGTTCAGTATTCTAAACCTCATTGTCAGTAAACACCAGGGCCATATTGTTAATGTTAGCATTACAGACAATAATATTTCTATATCTACTTACCTTTTAATATTTCTGTTTCTAACCTTACTGATTTTCCTTTGTTTCAATATTGAGGCTATAAGAAAAATCAGAATTTAAATTATAAATAACCTTAAATATGTCAATATTTAGTATCAAATCAATGTTATAATATATACATTTTTTGCTGTTAGAAAAATTCCCTTCAAGTTTAAGCAAATTTCATTCACTTTACCTTTCCATTAAATATATTTTGCCAACTCTCATTTTGAGTCTCTTTTTTTGGACTAGGAATATCAGGACAAACTTAATATAAACTGCTTTGCAATTGAAAGAGGTCACATGATAGATATTTATGGGATGAGATGGGTATCCTGGGGTGCTTATGACTTTTTCAAAAGCTGTTTACTTTCTAATATACAAAGAAGCTATTTTGTCTTTTAAATAACACATTATCTTTTGAGAATGGGGCATAGTTCATTCTAAAAAAATACCACCAACTTTAAATAATGGCAGTAGTTTACAAAAAAGACAAGTGAAAGCAAACCCCCATAATTTAGTTTTTCTGCAAGTGGAGCATATGGTCAAGTTTATTGGAAATTAAAAGAAAAACATCTGAATTTGGCTGCATATTATGAGAAATTTTACACTATACTGATTGGTTGGCTGAATTCACTTCTTGTCAACTCTAATATATTCTAAAAAAGTCACCTTGCCAAATGCCTGTGTTTCATTGTGCCTGCATTAAGTAATGTATTTCTAACAACACGCTTTGCAATTCGACCAGCTCATACATGCGTTATTGATGATAAATGTGTTTGTATATTCTTTATTCTGCTTTGCTTGTACTATATTCCCTTTGTCTGATTTTGTATGAGTATCATAAATGTGAATTGATTCTGGGGAAACTTTGGGTTAATCATATTTTAAGTTATCAAAAAGTAACTGCATACACCAGAAGTATAGCATTGCATTTAATAGTGGAAATTCTTTAGTGAAACATTGATAGTAGATTTGGAAGCTGAATGATGTATTTCTGGAAATAGGAAGATGTCCTAGAAGTAACTTGTGGCTATTCCTAAAGATTTATTAAAACTAAGCTGACACTTGCATCATTGATGGAGGTAATTTTAAAGCTCTTGAAATTCTACTGACCCTAAGATAATGAAACCACCACCTCATACACATTTGTATTCTGTGGCATGTAGTGTGGTTAGTGGTATGGAATGTGAAATGCTATCATTATCTTCCAGAACAATTCACAAAAGTAACTGAGGGCAAATGCACCAAGAGACACTGCAAAGAAAGGTAGATACAGTGCTGAGGACCTGATGAGTGGTTATGTATAAAAACAAACAATAATGATAAGGGATTATTTAGGCAGTTAATAAATCATGAGGCTCGGTGATGCACATAGCCAACACAGATTTCTTAAAAAGTGTTTCCTTTATCGTGTATCACAGCAGAGAATTTATATTATGCCCTAAAACAAATCAAACCAGTGCATATGAAAAGTACCATGAAATGTACTTAGAAGAGCCTTGCTTAGGCGAAGATATGTGCATATTTATGACACGGACTGCCATGGGCTCCACAAATGAAAGCTCTGCTTATAATCCAAATAACATTTCTAACAGTATTTTCAGATAAGGAGAACGTGTGTTAAACTCTGCTCAGAAGCTTCAAATCTTTAGGCTCATTTAAAATGCGGATTGCGCATATGAAATAGGATGATTGCTTTATATTGAAATTCAGCAGAAATATTAATGAAAATCTATGGGGATGGCTAGCATTCAACTGCTTTCAGAGATTCAGCACTAAACTATGATTTATTAATCACATATTCATGGAAATAGTTTATAACACTCTTCTAGTCCTTCCCTTCCAATACTGATATTCACCAGGTAAAAAGATTGGCTTTTTTTTTTTTTAAGACTTTTTTAAGATTTTATTTTTAAGTAATCTCTACACGGGGCTTGCATTTACAACCCCGAGATTTAAGAGTTGCATGTTCTACTGACTGAGCCAGCCAGGGGCCCATGGCTCTCCAAAAAAAAAAAAAAAAAAAAAAGTGTGAGTCAAATGGAGTATGAGGGGGAGTAGGAAGATGTATAGAGATAAAAGATAGAAAGCATAAATGATCCTGGTACATGGTTCAAGTTAAAGATGTGAAAGAGCCACCACCTGCAGAATTTCACTTTTCCTTTGGCAACATCATTACCATAGATAGCAGGTATAATACCGCTGTATTTCCTTGGCTGGATTCCTCCCCCGCTGCCCAGGAGTGAGACTGTAAACCCATACTCCTATAATGAAGTCTTCTATTTCACCACCCTTCACCATTTTCAGTAGATGGCTTCATCTTCAAATTCACAAAGATAAGAACTGCCTAATTACCTGTCAGCATTTTACACAATAGCTGAATTCATAACCATTTTTCCCTCCTCTCCTCAATGGAAATTGTATTTCTCTAGTCTTGTAGGTGGGTTCCCACCTCTTTCGCACTGCTTCATTCATGATTCATTTTCCATTCATTTCTCTTTACCTCTGGACTTATTTTCTTTGTACCATTTACTATCCATTCTGTTTGTATTTTTTCCCTAACTTATGGCTTATTTCCATTAATATTTAAGCTTTGAGAAATCCACCAGATACTTTGTTTTTGAAAAGCCTTGCTTATACATCAGTCTCCTGCTATCTGATATTCTCATCCATTACTATTTTTCCCAATCTATCCTTTTAAGATAAATACTATTTATATCTCTCTGTTTCTTCCTTCCAATGGTGCCTTTCCTTCGCTTTCAGATACTACAAAGTTTTTTTCTTTTTTTTTTTTTCTTTTTCTGTAGCAAGATTTCTCAACTTTCACACTTTTGACATTTTGGACTAGATAAGACTGTTGTGGGGTCTTGTCCTATGCACTGTGGATGTTTAGTGGCAATCTTGGCCCATTCCTGGATTCTGCCAATTAGATTCTAAAAGCACAATTCACCCCCATCCCTCTCCTTAGTTGTGACAATAAAAATGACTCCAGACATTGACAGATAGCCTTGGGGGGAGGGAAATATTGCCCCCAGTTGTGAACCACTGGTCTACAGTGACTCATATTTCCCTCTCTCTCTTACTTCACTTACCAGTTAAATGTTGAGGTTCCTCACATTCTACTCTAACACTCTGATAACTTCTCACATTATCTATATGCTTCTGTCTTACTGATAAATATTCCATATCAGAATCCTCCTTGAATCCAAAGTATCATCACCTACAGAACTACAGGACCTCTCACAAATGCCTCAAACTCACAATTTATGAAACTGAATACATCATTTCTCACAATTACTTCCCCCAACCTGAATATTCTCCTATCTTCTCAAGGTAAAACAACTATCTATCCAATTTCCAAAGCAGAAATATGGGAATCATCTTTGACTCCTTCCTCACCCAAATGTCATATATCACATAAACAAAATCTCAAAACAATGCAGTATCCCATTTCAGGTTAGTTTTTCTTTTTTCTTTTTTTTTTTAATTTTATTTATTTATTTGACACAGAGAGAGAGAGCACAAGCAGGCAGAGGGAGAGGGGGAAGCAGGCTCCCTGCTGAGTATACTTCCAGTATACATTACTGCAATATTTTTTGGTCCTCTTTCAGATTAGGCTCTTCCCAATATATTTACCACACTGCAGCAAAATGAAAAAAAATAAAATAAAATAAAAACCTGATTGTGGAAGGCCACAATAAGTCTTGAGACGAGGACCAAACTAGGCCCTGACTTGTGCCTCCTTTAAAGTCCAAATAACCTAACAAAAGGTTTAGGACGGAAAAGTTGAGTAGCACTGAGAAAGGGTCCGTGCTATGTGTTGTGCATTCGCCTACGTGACTTCCCACATGCTTGCTAAACAAATGAGAACAATTCGGTTGGGGTCAAAAGTTCATTGCTGGTCCTTGCTGCCCTGGTACTGCTCATAAATTACCTTCAGGTTTGCTGTATCAATACAGAGCAATTGTACTAGCATCAGCCATTTGGTGTCACGAGGTCTGCTTATAGTTAAATGTGAAACTTATTATGGGAACTCGTGGTTGTTTAACTAGACACAGGTGTATTACTTCTCCTATCACTATATATATGGCCTTAATTCTTTGAATAAACTTAGCACTGTTGGACATCCTCCTCAGTGCTCCTCCTACCCCATCTCTTTGTCTCTTAAGTTCTTTTTACCATCCTCTTACCCTCAGGTTTCCTGGTCGATTTGTCGCGCTGGTCGCGACACCTGATCTTGGAGCCCCTTTACTTAAAACACCTATGGTTGCCTATTATAACACAGGAAAAAAAATACCGTGAACATTCCTTAACATTTTGCTATCACATGCTTCTAGATGATCTGACTCCTGTTGTAGCCTCAATCCCATGTCTTGTCATTCTTATCCATATTGAACTACTTCCAATTTCCTAGA
Organism: Lutra lutra; assembly: GCF_902655055.1. Classification (NCBI taxonomy): domain Eukaryota; kingdom Metazoa; phylum Chordata; class Mammalia; order Carnivora; family Mustelidae; genus Lutra; species Lutra lutra. The sequence goes on along the minus strand of NC_062280.1, from coordinate 150,187,121 downwards.
ATGTATCATCTCATTCTATTACTAGGTCTTTGCATGGAGTAATTTTTTCCCTCCTTGGAATACTTGTATTTCATGAATTGCAGCCATTTTTACTGCATTCACTGATCAGTCCTAAGCTATCAGAGTGCTTATTCAGGAATCTTCTCTTCTCTTTAGGCTTTAATGTTACCCCTATCCTTAATGTTTTCATGAAACACTATAGGCATCCATGTATCACAGTTTATTGAGATTGTGTGTTTACATGTGTCCATGTCCCCAGGTGGGCACAAAGTGGCTTGAAGCTACAGACAGTGTGTTAGTCACCACTGTGTCCATAGTGACTCATACAGTGCCTGGCACATAGTTAATGTCCAGTATTTATCTGTTGAATGAACAGTAAAGGAATGTCTAAACTAAAACTTATTCCATGTATAACATTTCTGGTGTTTTTATTAAAGCCCACTGTTGCTTCCAGTAGTTGATCTATATCCCCCTTTTCCCCATTTTTAAAAATACTTATTGTATTTACTCATTCAATGAGAACTTGTTGATTACTTATAGTAATGTAATGCTAATCACTAGTAGTATACTGAAACCTCTACTGTTGGGGAAATGAGTGATATTAGCGGAACGTGAAAGTGCCAGAAGAGGATGAATACCAGCTCTTTAAGAGTCTCTATCAGCAGCAGCTGAGATATTTGGGAATTGAAGTAGGTGAGGAAAGAGGACAGGTGGCAAGAGAACACTCCAGAATGAAAAAAAAAAAATAATAGACTGAGTCATAATTGTTAAGTGTGAGTTCTCCACGTAACCAAAAAAAAAAAAAAAGAAGAAGAAAGAAAGAAAAGGAGGGAGGAGGAAGAGTCTTACAGACAGTCCTATAACACAATATCAACCATTCTTTCTCTTATCTACCACACATTTTGTTGTCACCAGTACGGGTGGGCCCATGAGAAACCCCCTATTGGCCCACGTGGTCTCATAACAGTGATAGGGCTTCCCTGGGGCTCAAGTGGGAATGGCAGGTGCAGGCTCCAACAGGTGATGCTACTCAAGCTCTGATTTAAGAAAGATGGAGGTAGTAGAAAATGGTTCAGTACAGCTGGTGAAACTTGAGGAAGTCCTGACAAATAAGTGCTTGATTAAATTATGTCTAGAGATCAGTTTCTAGTGGATAGGTTGTAAAAGGAGAAACAGAAACAAATAAAAAGGAAACACAATAGCACAGGAATAAAACTTGAATAATGTCAAAAGTGCATGGGACAGAAAGTAAGAGCTAGATCTTTAACCTAACAAGCACAACCAGTTGTATAATGTAGAAAGTAGGTGCATTTCCAAGGGAACTCCAAATATGGAAAGGTCACTGTCAAACAGAAATAAGTGCAGAAAAATTCTTCATAGAAGGCAGTGAGACCTTTTTAATGGTGGCCCTAAGGCTCTTTAGGTGATACAGTTGTACACTAAATAGGCAACTTAACATCAAATTTCCTTCATTCTCCAATGCAGTAGGACACAATGGGTAACTTTGCGCAAATTAATTAAATACTCTCAGCCTCAGTTTCCTCACATGTAAAATGTGGATATGCCTGTCAGAGAGATGATGTCAGTTTCAAGCACTAACATTAAGTTTTGGATATAATTATTACTCAATTACATGAATTGTTAGACTTTTAGCTATATAAATGTGATATGAAAAATAACCCACAGTAAAGTCCAAGGTTATAATGTGATCTTCATCAAATTTAATAATAGGCTAAAACTCTTGAAGCACCTGGGTGGCTCAGTGGGTTAAGCCTCTGCCTTCCGCTCAGGTCATGATCTCAGGGTCCTGGGACAGAGCCCTGCATCAGGCTCCCTGCTAGGAGGGGAGCCTCCTCCCCCCTCTCTCTCTGCCTGCCTCTCTGCATACTTGTGATCTCTCTCTGTCAAATAAATAAATAAAATATTTTAAAAAGATAGGTAATTTATCTTTGTATTACCTTTTATGTATAACTAAAATAAAAATTACTAGAAATTTCAGTCTAGTATCTGGGATCTAAAATTGGCTGTAGCAATCTCAGAGCATCACAAAGTATGCCAAACCTGTACATTTCAAGGATTTTATAGTAGTCTTATGAGGAAGACTATTAAATATATCACAAGCTGTATAAAAATCACATATTCTCTTTTGAAGTTATTGATGAAATAAATCTTCTACTGGCTATGAAAGAATAACCAAAATGTTAGTGTTCAATTAACAAAAATTGAAGGTCTATTGTTAAATGATCTCCTTTCATTCATCTCATATTTAATACATTTTTCATGTTTCATAAATAGGCAAAAGTAGGGGCGCCTGGGTGGCTCAGTGGGTTAAACCACTGCCTTCGGCTCAGGTCATGATCTCAGGGTCCTGGGATCGAGTCCCACATCGGGCTCTCTGCTCGGCGGGGAGCCTGCTTCCTCCTCTCTCTCTCTCTGCCTGCCTCTCTGCCTACTTGTGATCTCTCTCTGTCGAATAAATAAATAAAATCTTTAAAAAAAAATAGGCAAAAGTGAATTATTATAAATTCCATTTTTTAAACATATAAAGGGTATATTTAATAGTCTTTTAAACAGGATGAAGGTGGTCTTAACCCTTCCCTCATCTTGATTAAACTTTACATAGTCTTCCTCCTGACTTAGGCCTCTGACCTCCCTTTTCTTAGAGGATTTACTTTAGAAAATTTAATTACAAATTCTTTCTCTGCTCCCTTTTGATGTAAATCTTCTCCTAACCTTTTGCCAGTTTTATGACAAACCTATGTTTTCCTCAAAGATCTGGGAGCCATCCCTTTGAAATATAACCTTTGAAGGAGAGAGTGCCCCTCCCTCCCAGACTCTGGAAGGATAGTCATCTAACTTAATACACTACAATTGGCCAGTAGTGGTGGTCTAATCATATTTATCAATCTCCCCTACACACGTCTTCTAATACTTTTCTACCAGCTCACCCCCAGTCCTAAAAATTCCCTCTCCCCCCGCCCCCAACACCTTTTGTTTCAGGAGAGTTGAATTCTATCTCTCTCCCCTATTGTAATAGTCCATAATAAAGTCTTTCTTGCCTGTTTAACTCCATCTATTGCAATTTTTCTTTGACAACTGAGAATCATAAATTCTTGACATATTCAAAGACGATTCAACAAAAGTCAATACTGGAATATAACTGATGGGATATGCTATTTAATGTTTTGTTGTCTACATTAGGGATTTTGGTTATAAATTGAAATGTAATAAAACCATCTTCAAAACTGATTCTTATATATATCCCAATAAGTGAGCATTAAATTTTGGATTCTTAGGTAATGTGTAAGTTCAATGAAAATCATAACTTTTGGTCTATTTTTCCATCTCTCAAGATATGGTTATTTGTGATATTATTTGAACCATCAGGAAGTAAAATCTAAAACTGATTTCTTATCCTGCTTCCAAGCAATTGATGTTCTATTCAGAAAGGTAGGATTATCTGTTTAAAAATGCATTAACTTTCACATAACCTCAATATGTTTACCAAAATTCATTTTAAATTTATATTAGAGCTGTGAAAGCTTTGAGATTGCTGCCTAACAAATTATTCACAGAGGTATTCAAAATGGCTCACTTCTGTGTTTCAATCCTACAGGGTTGTTACTAGAAAACTCACATGTAGTTGAAATTTGATTAGATTTCCATCTGTCAGGTAAATATATTTTAAGAATCCAGTTTTAATAATACCAAAATATAATTTTAACCTACCATCAGAAATTAACATAGTGTAAGGAAGTATGCATTGGATCATTTCAGTTTTTCATAATTTCAGCTTTTATGTAATTCTAGACTTGATAGTTTCCAAGCCACAAAATATGAACTAACCATATATATGTTAGAAAACAAGTTGTCCAAAAAAAGAAAAATAAACCTAATGGCTATTTCTTCACATTTCTGCCAATATTTTCAGTAAATAGTTATCTAAATGTTAACCATAGGTCATTTATCTATTAAACTATCTTCACATACCAGTAGCTTATGGTCTAGAGTGTTCATTTTCCTATAACATTGCCAAAAGTAGCTCACTTGTGTATCATGAGTAATCGAGCACAATTAAAACATTGGTTTGTCAACAGTTGTGCATTGAAATGTGAAACTATTCTTATGTAGAATAATTTTCAGGAAATATAAACTTAGGTTCTATAAATCTCTTCATTAATATGAAAAACTATAAAGAAATAATGTCACGGGAACATAATAATAACAAAAGAATATTGTTACCATGATTTACTAGTCTATGTGGATAAAACTTGAATATTACAAGATGAATGTGTTCCTGAGAATTATTTGAAAAGATGAGCATTTTTAAAAAAATTAACTGTATTTTTAAAGTGATAAGGTAGTGCTCTGCATGAAGGCAGTGATTATGAAACATTTGGAAAGTGAGAACACTTAGTAATGGAAAATATCCCAGCTAAAATTATTTGGTTTGAGTTAAAGATGAAGACTACGTAGAGATGATGCATTTAGGTTCAAAATCCACGGTATATACAGCATGATGGAATGATACCATGTGGATAGAGGAAATACTTAGTGCCTCCATTGACATAGGAATAATGCATATCAGCAATTTGGCACTTGCAAAAATTCAAGGAAAAAAAATAAAAAGATGTGTTGGATCTTTAACTACATTGATTAAAGATTAAAGAAAGTCACAACCCCTACAGTCTTTTCAGTTTGGACTATGTCTGATTATGGTAGTAATTTTATGTGGTCATAAATACAATATTTCCAGAGTGATTATGAGTCTTGAAAGCACAGAAAGCTGCTATTTTCCAATAATGTAAATTTGTACATTTAGCCTAAACCTAAAGCAACCAGAAAGATTTTAGAATAGGAAACTGTCTTTGAATAGGTTTGCTGGAGAAAATACAGAATTCGAAGTCAAATTTGAATTTTAGAAAAACAGTGAATAATTTTGTAGTTATTATAAGCTGCCCAACACTGCATGTGAAAAATGCATGGGGTATATTTATGGTAAAAAGTTATTTGTTATCTGAAATTCACATTTAAATGTGTATCTTTTATTTTTATTTGCTAATTTAGCAGCTCTATATTTTGAAAGACCTTCTTGCGAAGAAATGGGTTTGACTTATTCTATATACTTTCAGTAGTAGGCATTATATGAAGATATGATTAGGCCAACTGTACACTAAAATGTACAAGATTCACAAACCAGGAAAACAAACATGACAAATAAGCAAACAACAAAACAGAAATTTCAACTTTGGAAATGTTCAAGCACTGATTATCAATGGCAGCACAGAAAAGATTCTCCTTCTGATGCATTATTGACTCAGATGATGAACCCTAGAGTCTCTTGTATTTAACAGATTTTATAGATCAAGTTTGGAATGTATCAGATTTGATAATCGACCCTATTTACTAACATCATTCAGGCACTAGTCACTTTTCAAGTGTTTTCTATAAATTTCACATGATATCTTATGACTCACAAGTTTTAAAATAAATAAAATAGTTCTGTGTGAAAATGGAAATAATGCTCATTGCAGAATTCAAATGTTGTATCACTCAATCAGTAAACTTTCAATCTCAAAAATGTCCCTTACCACTTTAAAACAAGGATTGCACATATGATTTCTCACTTGAATACTCCTCTACACTAAGGTCCTTAAAAAAATGTTAGGAAGCAGTTTTTTTTTCTTCCAGATATACATAAATTCCATCCTTGAGGATTATTTGCTTTGATTAAAATAACCTTAGATTTAATAGGTAAACATGGGAATTATATATTTTACATAAAATTAAAAATTGTTGCAAAATTAATATATTTTTAATTATTATAAAATCATAAAATTATAGTGATTTGAGTGACACAATTATTTTCTAGGGAAAAATGAATGTCTTTTAAGTATTGAAGACTGGATTTTGTTATAAGATGGGTGTACTGTTAAAATGAGAGCCCAGATTGGAGAGACCCTAACTGAAGGAGCAACCAAGTATATACGAAATGAATAACAGTAGCAATGAGTTATTTAGTATCTATAAAAGAATGATTAAATATGCATATGATATTTAGAGGAAAATGTTTGTGGAGATTGAAGGAAGTGGTGCCTTACATGCTAATATCATTTTATTTTTCATTGCACTAGGTAATTGTGCCCCACTTCAATTATACTGAGTATTATTTCACAACATGTATTACAGCACTTTATACTTGAAAAGCACTTTGCAATCATTTGCTAATGAAAACTATTTATAAAAATTATTCCTTTTACTTCAGTTGTCATGTTGAGTAATAAAAGCTTGAAATCTCTTATGAAAGAAACAAAACAAAACCAAGAAAGGACCCTAAAAGCAAAGATGCTAATACTTAAAAAGAAAATCATATCTTCCAATTGAAAACAAGGAATAAAAACTTTCTTTAATAAAATCAGTTCCAATTATTTTTTTAAAGGTATGTTTCTTTTTGTCTTGCAATAGATGATGTAGTTTAGGAGATAGAAAAGAAGCCAAAGAACTATGGGAAAAATGAGATGGATTTGGTAGGTTTTAATTTGGAGCATTAGGGAACATTAGAAGCCTCATTTGAAGGGAAACTTGAATAAAAAGATGTTTTCAACAAGTAGAGATGGAGGGAAGAGGGAGGGAATAGGGGACTGTGGCTGGAACATAGGCATATAGATGTAAAAGGAACGGAAGTGGGGTCTTAGATCCTCAGTAGGTTGATAACATCATCTGTGGAGACAGTGCGGGGGGGCGGGGGGGACCATCCTTGTGCCTGAATAACTATTTCTGTTTCTGGATTATGGTGTTCTTCTGAGCATTTCTTTCCGTGCTGGGCTAGAATTACAGTGAGGGTGGAAAGAGGACCTGAGATATTCCCACCCATCAGAAAGCCAAAGTGCACTAAAGGTAATGGGTATATGTCTAACCACCTTGTAGGTGGCCAACAGCTAATCTAGCGGAGAGAGAGGAATAAAAAAAAAAAATTAAAAGTATTTAATGTTGGAGCAATGAGAAGTGTTTGGTAAACATGACTGGAAATATTGAGAATATAACTTGAAATAACTTATTCTTTTGAACATGGAGCAATTATATTGTTAAATGCATGAGCAAAAGACTTGCAGAAAAATATTGAGTTATCTGGTGATATCAAATTTCACCTCAAGGCTTTTTTATACATCTTTGCATTCTGACCAAACGTAAACAAATGCTTTTTAGAATTACTAACATAAATTTCATTTGACATATAAATAATTATTGGTACATTCCTCTATCGATATGATTTCCACAAAACACCATTCTCATGATATGGTCTATGAACAACATTTTATGAGGTCAAATAATTTTTGTAAACATTAACGTCAAATAGGGTGTAGAGAACCACTGTAAACATTGACATCTGAAGGGTTCTCAGAAATTTAGAGTAAAAAACAGCCCAAAGAACTCTTTCTTTTAATCCAGCATTCCTGAAATGTAGTTCTAAATATAGTTTAGAAATATAAACAGTAAATCTTATTTTTAAGATAACTAACATTTATTAATATTCCATAAAACTGTTCCTCTAAACAGAATTTGTGAAACACCACTAAATTGAATTCAGGTGCTTCAATCTAATGTTTATGAAACTAAACATTGTAGGTTTCAGTCTCTCTATGTATATGGGAAATATCTCCACAATTAAAAATAAACCAAAAAATGGGGCGCCTGGGTGGCTGAGTGGGTTAAGCCGCTGCCTTCAGCTCAGGTCATGATCTCAGGGTCCTGGAATCGAGTCCCGCGTCGGGCTCTCTGCTCAGCAGGGAGCCTGCTTCCGTCTCTCTCTCTCTCTCTTTCTCTCTCTCTGCTTGCCTCTCTGTCTACTTGTGATCTCTCTCTGTCAAATAAACAAATAAAATCTTTAAAAATAAATAAATAAAAAAATAAACCAAAAAACAACGGCTCACGCGTAGAAAATAAAGTAAACAAAAACAAAGAAAAGGAAAGAAAATAAACAAATCACCTCCAAGGAATACTTTTCTTTAGAAAATAATGTATCCCAAGCAGACTCTTACATAGTTGTTGCTTTTTAAAAAGTAGGAGATATTTTATCTAGGTCATTTCAATTCCCCAACTTCTGGCTCTATCAATGTTTTGAATCAGAGAAAAAAGGCATTAACAAAAAGAGAGAAAGAGAGAGTGAACAAATGAAAGGATAAAGGCTCAAAATATAAGGAAATGGAAAGAGTAATCAGAAACTGATAGGGTTTTGCCTGAAAGTGAGCAAGTAAATCCGTCTACTTGTCAGGCATTCACGAGGGAACATGTGGCGGTCTACCACTACTCAGGATGAGAAGGAAAAACAAGATATTTATTGGGAGAGGAAAAAAGTGAAGAGCAAAAATGAAAAGATGTTTAGATTCCTGAGCAAATGCTTGGGAACAATTGTCTTTTATTTCATTACTACAGATTGGAAAGAAAGAGGATATTCATATGAAGCATTAACTGGTGGGAGAAAAAAAAAATCTTTAAAGTCTAGAACAATGTCTTGCTTAAGAAAAAGCTATTTAAATTTTGCAAATGGTTTAAATGTAACTCAACTACAGCCATAGAAAGAAAACATTTTAAACAGTGTAATCCTAAACTAATCCCTCACAATTCTCTGAATTAGGTAGAAAGGAATTTGTATCTGAGGACAAGAGAAACCACAGAGAGAGAGTCTAGCAGAGAGTGGACAAATATCACTAATGACCAGAGGGGACTGACTGTGCTTTATTCATACCAAGCAGAATAAAAAATCAATTCAATGTTTCACCAGAAGGCACAGGAGCTTTTTCATGCATTAGAAAAGTAATCAGAAACGTAGGTTCCCAGGAGCATTTAGGCATCACAGGTCTATAGAATGTGCAAACAATTGTAAAATGTGGAAGGAAGACTAGAGTTGAGAGAATTATAAAAGCGGGGAAAAACAGCAAATGGCGTATCACAGAAGGGGTCTTAAAAAGTGATTGCTGAAATTTACCCCCAAGTAATTGCAGCACTAGGGCAATACATTCAAAACTTCAAAACTTATCAATGATTTTGTTGAGAAAGCAAATAGAAACTATTTTCTCTTAAACTCATTGGAAGAAGCCAGGAAGAAAATGTAGTACGGGTAACCAGACTGAGAATCACACTGTTTAAGTTGGAAGGAACACAAAGATAAATACTAACAAGTGGGCAGACAGTTGAGACTTGTTCTCTAAGTATCGGCCTGACCTGACTGAACTGAACATGGACCTGCACGTAGATAGTTCACGTTATTCTATGCACTTCAGTTTTCTTTATAAAACAAGAGGTTCCCATGAGGTGGATTCCAAATTTCTTTTCAGCAAAAACTTTCTGCACGTAAGGGTTGACCTGTTGCTAGCTTGTTTTGCCCTGAAATCCATGGGTTCGTTGCCTATTTATTGAGCACCTTCTAGGTGTGAGGCACTGTGTTTGATTTGGGAGACACTGAATTGAGCAATGAAGAGTCCCTGTCCTTATGAAGCTCAATGTCTGCTATGGAGGTACTAACAGTTGGGTATCTTCTCTCACTTCCCCTTTCTTCTTCTTGTTGAAATTGATCACTAAAGAATATGGTAATCTGTATAGCATTTTGTTGTGTTTCACCTGTTACTGTATATATACTGTGTCTATAGACTGACTTCTGCCTCCTGCCTCAGGAATAGTAGTATCTAGACAGAGTTGGTTATCTTGTATATACACTTTGTATGTACACTGAAACTTAATAAATGAAGTTTGTTGATGAAACTAAGAGAAGTGATATTTTTATAGTATTGGGATTAAAAATACATGCTTTGGAGTCACAGAGTATGAAAAAGAACACTGGGGCACCTGCGTGGCTCTTGATTTTGACGCAGGTCATGATCTCAGGGTCTTGAGATTGAGCCCCACATTGAGTTCTACACCCTGTGGGGAGTCTGCCTAAGACTCTCTCTCCCTCTCTCTCTGCCCCTCCCCAACTCCTTCTCTCTCTCTGCCTCCCAAAATAAATCTTTAGAGGGGAAAAAAAAAAAAAGGAACACTGATTCTACCATTAAAAAATAACTGCTGGGGTGCCTGGGTGGCTCAGTCAATTAAACATCTCTCTTTGGCTCAGGTCATGATCCTAGGGTAGGTCAAGCCCGTATTGGGCTTCCTGCTGGGTGGGGAGCCTGCTTCTCCCTCTCTCCTGCCTGTGATCTCTCTCTCACTCTCTCTGTCTCTCTCCAATAAATAAGTAAAATCTTCAAATAAATAAATAAATAACTGCTGAGGCACCTGGGTGGGTCAGTCAATTAAATGTCTTCTTTTGGCTCAGGTCATGATCCCAGGGTCCTGGGATCAAGCCCAATGTCAGGTTCCCTGCTCAGCGGGAGAGCCTACTTCTCCCTCTCCCACTTCCCTTGCTTGGGTTCCCTCTCTCACTGTATCTCTCTCTGTCAAATAAATAAATAAAATCTTTAAAAAATTAAACATAAAGAAATAAAAAAAATTAATTGCTAACATTTATTGAGTGCTTATAATAAGCAGTTACTCTGGTTATCTATTACTACCTAATAAACAGTCTCAAAATTAATAGCTTAAGGCAACAACATTTATTTTGTCCACCAGTCTGTAATTTGGGCAGTGCTCAGCAGAGAGAGCTTGTCTTCTGCTCCATTCAGTGTCTTCTGGTGCCATTCAAAGTCTGGAGTCTAGAATCATCTGAATGTTTGTTCACTTATATACCTGAAGGTTGATTCTGGCTCCCATTTGGCTCTTTAACTGCAGATATTGGAAAGAAAACCTTCACATGGCATGGGCTTCCTCACAACACAGAAGTCTGATTCTAAGCATTGCAAGTGAGAGATTCAGGTAGAAGCCATATCAAGCATTTATGACAGCATCAGAAGTCAGACAGTATCACTATTAATGTCCTCTATTGGCCAACGTTTTGACAAAGGCTGCTCAATTTCAAGTGAAGGGGAAATAGAATTCCCATGTTGCTGGAGGAGTGACAGGTTCTGGAAGAATACATGGACCAGAAATGTTCTAGTGTCTTCTTTCAGAAAGTACAATCTGCCACAGTCCTGTGTCGTTTTCTTATAATATGAAAAATATACTTCTTCACCTCCCTGAATCCTCTCCTCCATCCATGCCAAAATTTCATCACATTATGGCATCAGGCACAAACTCCAGAGCCAGGATCTCTATATAAATAAAGCTCAGTTGTGGAAGCAGTTCTTTTGGTGCAGTTGTTCATGTTTAGTATTGATCTGAAGAGCTGTGAACTAAAGAGACAAGTTATCTGCCTCCCACTCTCTACCCTAAATACAATGGTGGGGCAGACTTTTAAAATAGAGGGAAGCAGGAGGCCCACTGAAAGTCTGGCATCAAGCTTGGCACTAGTTTTTATTTCCCTTATTAGAACTCAATCCTGCTGCTTAAGAATGAATTTCCAGAACCCTTATTTCCACTCTCTGCATTGCCCCCTTCTTTTCCAGAAGAAGTTGCCTGTATTTGCTGCTCAAACTTTTTTTTGGGGGGGGGGTTTGTTTCCCACTCAGTAGTTCAGAGGAACAAAAGCTTTTTTTTTTTTTTTTTTTTTTTAAGATTTGGTACTTCCTCTACCCTTTTTAACCCAAGTTGGTGGTGTTTCTACCAATAAAATTCTCTTAAAATTGTGTGAGTTCCTATGAATTTTACTGGAGTTCATATCATTAGATAAAAGCCATACTCATAAGTCTTTTGTCTAAGAAGATTGTTAAAGACACTGTAATGACAATTTTATGGATAAATCTGAATATGTGCAGTCAGATTTTATTTACAATTCTTAGATTTTAAAAGTAAACTTGGAGCAATAGAATAGCATTCGACTTAACAGTGTAATTGTTGCAGAAGAAATTTCTCAATCATAGTTATGGAATATGTGAACTACACATGGTAATGATAAATCTTACCACTCATTATGATTTATAATGTTGACAGGGGATCCATAATCAAATTTTGTGGCTTTATGTATTTTTCCCTACATATCCAAATAATACTTCAGGAATTTTAGTTGAGCTCATGAATATTAAGTATTCTTGCAGTTTAATATGGACATATGTGTTGCATATCTTATTTCTCCCTCTTGGTCTGTTCTCTATTATTGTCAACCCTGCTTTGTGTCCAGGGGAGCCGATTCAATGAACTGTATCAACAGGACTCTTTTTCTCCTTCTCTGGATTCAATTTAAATATATGAAGGCACTAGTGAGAAATATGACAAGAAGGAGAAGTCCTGTATTTATTTTCCTGCGGCCTTTCTGCCAGGTCTCTGCAGATTGACTGTAAATCTAACAACATTACTCAGCACCTTTTGAAGGCCCTCTCCATACAGCCAACTTCCCAGAATTTTGGTAAATTCCCCCTCTGGCTTCTCCTGTCCTAGCAATGGTTTGGGCTCTTAATATTAATAGACTTGACTATTCTTGGTGGATAGAATGATAACTGAGCGGTACAGTTTCCAATCTAATGCAGGAAACAGGCAAGTAAATAATTAGCAATAATAGAAGCCAAAAAAATTTCCTTCTAAGAACACATGCAAGAGTTTGGATGCAAATGATTTTTAACTGGGTCTTAAAGCATAGGTAGGATTTAAAGACACTTAAAATAACTGGCTGTATTTCTTTAATTCTTATAACAGCATTACATGGCATGGTACAAAATTGCATAAAACTGATAATGTAATTTTAACAAATTTTGAGGAAAAGCATTCTAGGTAGAAATTCTAGAGTGAAAAAAAATTAGCATGCTCTGAAAATATGGCTGTGACACGAGAGTGAAATGAATTATCGAATTTTGTGGAACATAAAGCCAGAATGATGAAAATAAAGGAGGACAGCTTCATGACATCCTTTCATTCTTTAGGTCATAATTTACTGTCCCCTTCTTTATGAACCTTTTCTGACCATTCCACCTAAGTTTTGTTTTCCCATCCTTAATATGCTCCATTCCCCTTTCCTGCTTTCACATTTTTATGTGGCATTTACCATAATCTAACCTACATTATAGTTTACTCATTTAGTTTATTATCTATCTCCCTCTGTACTGTTGTTCAGATTATAGAATTGATGAGAGAATACTTCTGTTAATTTGTATGATATTGTATCCCCAATGCTTAAAAAAAGAACACTTTCAGATGCCATGTATTATTATATAAATTAATTAACAGAGAAACTGTATTTTTTTACTACATTAAATCTATGTACAGAAAATTACCTTCGAGGTCATACTGAAGAAAAATTTAGGCTTTTTTCACTTCTTCCCTCTCTAATGAATGTGTAAATTACTTTTGAAAATGATTTTCTTTTTCTCTCTAGGTTTTTAAAGTTTATTATTGAAATTTCTCAAATTCTGTCCTATTGCTAGATTCCCAAGTCAGAACAGATTTTATTTACTTATTTTTTTAATTATTCATTTTTGAGAGAGAGAGAGAGAGAGGGAGAGCGGGAGGAAGGGTAGAGGGAGAGAGACAAGTAGACTCCCCGCTGAGCATGGAGGTGGGGCTTGATCACAACACCCTGAGATCACGACCTGAACTGAAACCAAGAGTCAGACATTCAACTGACTGAGCCATCCAGGCACCCCAGAATTTAAGCACTAGTAGGACAACATGTGTGTTAATCCAAAAATGTTCCTTTATCTGACGATTTTTGTTTTTCTCGATTTCTACCAATGACTCATTTGTTCTGATTCTTAAAATAATTTAGTTTCTTAAAAGATCTTAACATTGTTCCTGTCATAGAAATTTGCACTCCAACAAACATTCTCATGAGGTTATTTCCTCCTTTAAATTGATCGTTTTGATAGTACTTAGTATTGCTTTGGATGAGATCATTGGATCTCATGGATGAGAACAACATATTCTCAGTTTTAGCCCCGGTTTTTATGTTACTCACTGGTTTGCTCATAATTCTCCATTGTTTTCTATTACATGTTGGTGCTCATAAGTTTACTGTCAATCAAGCCCTCTTGACTTACACAAAAGGCCTTCCCTGGCTTTGCTGTTTAAGGTCTCTGATCACCCTATCTGTCACATCCCGAAATCCCAAAGGCCCTTGTCTTCATGCCATTCTCTAGTATAACTACATTTCACCCGTGCATGCAATTCTAGTTCAGCAGTTTATTTTCCCCAGTGCTTTGAAAGTGTCAGCTGGCACTCCTAAGAAGCTGGCTCTCTGTCAGATCATTGGTCCTTTCTGGATTAGCTATCTTTCCTTTGTGTATCATATATACAAATATATGATATATATATACATATATATGTATATATATATACACATACATATATCCTTTTTATATCATAGTTCTCATATGTTTTGGGGTTTTTTTGTTTGGCTGCTAGAACAAAATTTTGACTTTTCCTGCTGGCACCTTGAAATTAACTTTAAATCTAATAATTTATGTCCACTTTTAACTCTGGAAAAAATTAGTCATTACTTCTAGTAATATTTTCCTGTGATAGTAACTATTTTCCTCTCCTTAAATATTTAACTGACCTATGTTAGATCCTCTGACATCTCTACAAGTCTCTTAGTTATATTTTCATTTTTTTTAATTTATCTCTTTTTTCTATCTATGCTGTAATCTAGGTTAATTTCTCAGGACAGTCTTCTAATTTATTGATTAGTTGACTACATCAAGTCTAAAGTTCAAATTTTACTGACGTTTTTCATTTCCAAGATTTTTGGTTTGTTTTTTGGCAGGGGGATTGTTTGTTTTTGTTTATTTGTTTGTTTTTCTAGAAGGAAAGGGAGGGAAAGAGAGAAAGGGAGAGATATGGCTCTTAGGCAGGCTGCAAGCTCAGTGCAGAGCCCCAATCCAATGCAGAACTCAATCTCACAATCCTGAGATCATGACCTGAGCTGAAATCAAGAGTTAGATGCTTAACTGACTGAGCCACCCAGATGCCCCAATTTTTGCTCTTTTAGATTCACTTGTTTAAAAAAAGATTATGTTCAGTAATTTCTTGGCCTGAGTTTAAATTTTAATAACTACATTTTTCATTTCTAAGACTTTTATTTATTTATTTTTCTTAGTTTCCCATCTTGTTTAATGTCTGCCTGATTATGCTTACTAATTTCTTTTATGAATATCATTATTTCATTTTATCTTTGGAACCTCACATATGTTAGTTTTTAAGTATTATAGATTGATTATTCCCTTTTTATTTCATTAAAAGAAATAATTTTTTTTAAAGATTTTATTTATTTATTTGACAGAGAGAGATCACATGTAGATGGAGAGGCAGGCAGAGAGAGAGAGAGAGAGAGAGGGAAGCCGGATCCCCGCTGAGCAGAGAGCCCGATGCGGGACTCGATCCCAGGACCCTGAGATCATGACCTGAGCCGAAGGCAGCAGCTTAACCCACTGAGCCACCCAGGCGCCCCAAAAGAAATAATTTTTAAATAATATTATTGTTAGCTCCATTATAACATATATCTGTTAATTTTTTTCACATGTGTGTAATTTTGCTTTGTAAGATTTTTTTCCTTAATTTCAAGTTTGTATTTAAATTCTAGTTAGTTAACATATAGTATAATATTACTTTCAGTTATAGAATTTAGTGATTCATCACTTACATACAACACCCAGTGCTCATCATAAATGCCCTCCTTAATACCCATCACCTGTTTAATCCATCCCCCCACTCACCTCCCCTCCAGAAACCCTCAGTTTGTTCTCTACAGTTAAGATTCTGCTTTAGGGTTTGTTTCCCTCTTTTTGTCCCCCCCTCCCTTCCCCTATGTTCATCTGTTTCATTTCTGTAAGATCATTTTAAATATGAGGTTTTGATCTTTAACTTTTCCTCTTTCTGTTTCTGTTCTTTCTTTCCTATTTAGTGGTTTTGTGATCATTCGCTATAGTTCCCAGTCCAGAATCTGGTGACATATTGGTTTCTAGGGGATCCCAGCACACAGACATTGGGAAAATTCCAGATATGTCCATCAATGCCTAATGGAAACTTGACTCTGGCCTTCATCAGAAGACAGTATGTGTAATCTTCTTCCCATTTAGCACATGGTTTCAGATAAATTGTAGTTCCCAGAAAAAGTGTGCAGTGAGTTATTTAAACTTTTTTCATAAATGGGAAGTTCTACCTCAGCAGAAAGCTTGGCTATAGTTCATTATCTCATATAGACAGCATAGAGTGAACTTTCTAGGCTTTCTTGGCCACCTAACTTGAAAATCAGTCCACTATTCACATCAACTATGCTGACTATTCTCTATCTCATCTCTGTTCATTAGAAATATTTACTGTTGTTAAGCATGATTATATTATTTTAATATTCTGTCTTTGAATTCTTAGTAGTATGCATTTTAACAAAGGTAAGAGTGTGATCCTCATACAATTTGATCAGAATGCCATCTTGATAGAAATTCATCCCTTATCACATTTTACTTTATTTTTAAATTATTTTCCTTTATCACATTTTAATATTACATTCATGAAAATCTATATTATAATAAGAGGATCTCAATCAGGTAATTATTCACTGTTTATATTATAATGAAGTCATAGCATAAGTCAGGTAGAAATATAGACAATGAAACACGCATGCCTACTTAGAATAAATGTCTTAATCATATATCTTTTAAGTATAGCAAGAGTGTTCTTTAGAAAAACATCTGCTCAGGTCCTTGCCTAATTTTTAATTAGATTGTTTCTGGGGAGAGGGTATTGAGTATATATGTTCCTTATATATATTGGATATCAATCCCTTACTGAATATATCAGTACACCTATGTTGTACACTTGAAACTAATCTAACATTGTATGTTAACTCTACTCAAAAAAAAAAAAAAAGAAAGAAAGAAAGAAAAAAAAAGAAAGAAAGAAAAGAAAAAGGAAAGGAAAGGAAAAGAATAGAGTGTTAAGGGTGAAATGTTAGTAGGAATTTACTGGATGGATAGTCAATAGTAGTGGATCTAAGGAAATGAACAGCTGTACAGAGGTATAGAGCTGTGAGAAACTATAACCATAGTGGCCTAAGACTGACACCCTCGTAGGCAGTAAGTAAAGAAAATGGTAATTTCCTCTCTAATAGGTATGGCCAATTAATCACATTGAAGATTACATTTGTTTTGCTTTATTTATGTGAAGGTTCAGGAATCAATTACTGAGACGAGTGATCAGTCCTGGGTAAAATATCCACATCTATGTCATAGAGAGGGGAACTAACTCTTACCCAAATCACACAAGTGAGAAATGAGATTAGTTAACCAGAAAGGAGAACAAATGAAGATACAGCAAACACAACAAATATTTATGGAGAGAAGAGTGGTGTTAAATGTGGCTAAAAACATTTATTGACTGCATTAAAAATAATAATGCTCATTGTCAAAAGGAGACTAAAAATAAGTTTATTTTAATATAAACACAAATTTATAACATATGCATGTTTTTCCATCTGCAAATCTATAGAACCATGTTTCTAAACACCACATTTCTAAATCATGCTCTTATGTGGTTTAATATAAGTTGTGTATTTGTCTCTCATAAATCCCTAATTTCCATATGAAATTCCTTAGGGTATCCTAACTTTATTCAGCCTTCCAGGTACACACAACATATTTACTCCAATAAATACTAGATAAATTACTAGTTAATGATATTAACACTCACATATATTTCTAAATCAATAAACATGTATCTAAATAAATATGTAAATTACACACACACACACACACACACACATCCCACACACACACACACCCATATGGTAATCTGGAAATCCAGATTTTGCTGAAACAGAACCTTCCAAAATGATAAGTATTTTGCATTAATTGTTTCAGTTAATAATGATTTCAACGCATTTATTGCTGTAAAAAGGCACTAATATGAGGATTTTAAGTGATCTAATTAAGAACTCATTTTAGTAACAATAATATTAAAATTTCACTGATAATCAAGTAAGTTTAAGGACATAATTTTATTTTATGATGTATTATTTTAATTTGTCCCTTTACTCATTTATATTCTAAGTATTCTCCATACATACCAATCCAAAATTATTGTCCTCTCTTCCAACCCGGTAGACTAAGATCTCTGGGATTTCTACTTCATTTTTTTTTAAACCTAATCTCTTCAGAGATTGCTGTCTGCATCCTCTTATATTAACCAATGGTGGCTCTCCATTGAGAGATAGCTTACATTGGAGTTGCTGACCTTTCACTTCACTTGGAAAAAAAGAAAAAGTGCTATAATATTCTTCTTTATTGACTCTCTTCAAAAATAGTTTTTTTAGCCTCATGAAAAAATAAACTTTGTGCCTTTAAGATTAATTCCACATAATAACATTACCATTGTCCTAATGTATTTTGCTGTTGTTATTGTCACTAACTTATCTACAGTCAGTCAGCTTTATATTTCATGATGTGGATTGTAATTCTTTCTTTTTTTTTTAAGATCTTATTTATTTATTTGACAGAGATCACAATTAGGCAGAGAGGCAGGCAGAGAGAGAGTGAGGAAGCAGGCTCCCCGCCGAGCAGAGAGCCCGATGTGGGGCTCGATCCCAGGACCCTGGTATCATGACCTGAGCCGAAGGCAGAGGCTTTAACCCACTGAGCCACCCAGGCACCCCCGGATTGTAATTATTTCTACCTGAATCCTTGTTCAGGTGGAAATCTTTTTTAAACCCACACTTCCTTTTCCCTCATCACAACCATGGTAACGTTGAAGAAAGGTCTCCAAAGCTTGTTGTATGCCTCATTCAAAACTGCCCTTAGCAAGATGAAAGGGGGATTCACAGAGTTCTGCATCATATGTAAAACCACTCTTATCCTGGCCTCAACATTATCCAAAGCAGATATATGAGGGGTCTAAGAACTGAGCTTTTGGTGGACAAACCAATTATCTCCAGCCTAAATAACTCCCAACATTGGATTTGGGGGAAAAAAAGCTTTAATCATTTTTTACTATTGGGTACACTGCCAATCTTTGTCATCGTGTCTGGCCCATACATACAGAGTACCTGCATCATTATTTTAGGATCAGGCTATAATTGGAAATCTCTTCCTTCTCTGATAGAACAGTAGCTTTAATTCCTTAATGTTGTCAACATTGGTGTATGAATCAATATGAAGAGCCCAAAGTGCTCATATCATCCTTCATTGCCAGATTGTAATCCCTATAAGATTCAGTATATAGCATTCATGATCCATTGTGTCTTTGGAATTTATTCTTTGTTATCAACAAAATCTCCTATATTCTGAACTTTTCTGAGTGCTCTGGAAATCATGATTCCCAAGCAGCCCTACCAAATGGTGGCTTTCTGTTTCTCTCTCACACCTGGTGGTACAAGACATGAGAGCAAGAGAGATTTTCTACCTGTGCCTTATGCCACTTCCAAACTATTGTTAATTCCATTCTAATTAAAATATTAAAACAATAGCAAAAAAGACTCAGCTTATTTGAAAACTTAATATCCTGCAAGTCACTAGTTTTCATGTTGTAGTAATCAACCATACTTCTAATCATTCCCTTACTCGTTTTAGCATCTTGCTTGCTCATTCTTTCTCTCTTTCTCCCTCTTTGATTCATCTTTCTATCCATTTACATTTCTTTCAGTGTCCCGAGAGATGAGATGATCCATCCCACAACGTGACCTCTTAGTCTTTTTTTGTTTTTTTAAATATATATTTTTAAATTTATCAGAGACAGAGAGCAAGTATACAAGCAGGGGTAATGGCAGGTAGATGGAGAAGCAGACCCCCCCTGAGCAAAGAGCCCGACACAGGTTTGGTCCCAGGACCTTAAGATCATGACCTGAGCGGAAGGCAGATGCTTAGCAGATGGAGCCACCCAGGCACCACTCCGTCAGTCATCTTCGACTCCTCTTTTAGACACCCCACATCCACATCCCACTTTTAAGCATATTTTATGTGATTTAGTATTTTTTTAATTTAAATACTATAAAAATCCTATCCCATCTCACTTATTCTATTTCAACTACCAAACTAAGCTTCCTTTTTACATGAGTTTTTGCAATACTATCCCATTCAGTTTCTCTACATCCTGTTTTCTCTTCCCTACACTACCTATTTATATCACAAATTGTAGCCTCAATTCAATCCCTTTTTTAACACTCCAATGGTTTCCCTTAATACTTAGGATTAAACTCTTCCTATGTTCCATAAGATTTAATATGATTGAACCAGTCTACCTCTCTAAACTCATTTCCAACCACTTCTCAGTAGCTACTCTGCTCTACTAACATTGTGAGTAGACCCAGTGATGCAACATGAAATAAATTGGACAATAAACAATATTAAGTAATTGTGGTATATTAAGAAATTGGGATTTTGGAATATGACCCATAGGGCTAGGTGATTTACACTGATTAATGTGCTTCACCCCTGTTCTCCCTCTACCTGCCGATTTTAAACTTATATAAAAAACAGAGAAGCCAAGGTTACGAGGCTCTTCTGACCTGGTGAATTGCTCCATCTGTATAAGTCACTGAAAACCTAGGACTTTAGCTATGTATTAGTAACAGGGACAGTAACAGGGAGTTGTGTCCACTTGACCTATCATATATCCTTGAGATCCTGTGCCTCCTTTACATTACTGTGGCCTGTGTGAGAGTCAAAATGATGTATCCTGAGCTGAGCCCAAGTCATCATTCTTGCCAATCCTCAACACCAGACCATCCCTTTATGTTCTGGCCTCATCAATCCCTTGTCTCTTCTCGTAAAACAGCAAGCATTCCTGTCCCTGAGCTTTACACATGCTATAGACTCTATCATAAATGTTCTTGCTCTAAATAGTCTTATGTTTCATCATTTCCTATTTATTTAGGTCTCTGCTTAAATGTTATCTTCACAGAAATGTCTTCCCTGGTTATTGAAGAAACTCTCCCCATCACTCTGACACATCCTTACTCTGATTTATTTTCTAACATAATACATAAATGTATTGCTTGCTTACTTGTTTAGAAGCTGACTACTTTACCAAACTCCAGGTCTTGTTTTTCTCAGTGTGGTGTCCCAGTTCTTAAATAGTTCCTAATGCATACAAATTTTGAATAAAAATTTCATTTAATAAATCCTAAGTTACTCAAATATGAACCGAACATGACTCACTCTTCTAGTTCCTTGCACTTATAATCCCAATGACCTTTATGACTCCTCTAATTTGTTATTATTTCATAAATTGTTTTTACTGAGAACATCTGTAGACTTGAATTCTTAAATACCACTATCTGACCACAACTTACCTTTCTTTTTCCTTATTCTTTGATTTTGAACGATCCTGATCTGTTACTCTATCCAGTCCTTAAATTTCTTAATACCCTTCCCCATTTTTTCTTGGCTAATATACCACCTCAATCCTCCCTCAACACTCAGAGCCTTCTTTTTATTGTTATTTCTGAATCTTCAACAATGGCTGTTTATTTGAATTTCTCATTATTTCTTTCAGCTCCCTCAATATGTCAACCTCCATATTATTTTCTTCTGAAATCTCAACCTTGACTAAATTCTATAATCATATTTCTCCTCTTTAGCAAAGCAGTGCTTAAGCACAACAGGAGAACCATCTAAGCAGTTGAATTTCACTCAAATGGATATAAATTCCCATCTAAACTGAGCCATCAGCACGGCCCAGAAAATCATTTTTGTCTTGTTCATTTCCTTCTATTATCATTAGCAGATACTAACATTAAGTTATACATCAACCTCACCCTGGATTATTTCACTTATTCTTTCACAAAGGATGAATAGGAGACCAGAGTCTGTAATTCTTAAGTGTGTTGCCTTCAAATCACCTAATCATCTCAATATGTAGCCTTCTGTTCTGTTCCCTTCAATCTCAGAGACAGGTTTGCTCCCAGTCTCTCTCTTCATTTTTACTTTGTGGTTCATTTTAATTGTCTGATTTTGACCCTTTCTATTCTCTTTTCTTTATTTCCCCCCTCTTTTAACTATTTAAGTCCCTAAATAACTGGTTCCTTCCCACCTGCTTATGCTTCAACCAAATACCATAACTTGCTAAAATCTTTTCTGGCTTTACCTGGGTAGTGTATCTTTGTACCACGATGCAGAAATTATATACTCTTCAAACAGAGTGCAATGAGTAGTCTCTATAGGCTCAGTCAGGTAAATGAGTAGCACAACTGAGATACCTTCCCACTGATTGGCATAACTTTTCTGCTCTGTAAAATGGATTACAATTAGAGGAACTATGCTTCTGTGTATAAATTCTCTCAACATACCATGAAAGACATCAAGGAAGAGTTTTGCTCAATCTGAGAGCTATTTTCTAGATATGTTGTTGGAATAATTTCTTAAAATTATATTTTGCATAAGAAAGAAAATATAAATAAGCTTTCTATGTCTCAGAGAAAGCTGAAATTGTCTCCCAACCACAAAAATCCCCTATCCATCCTTTTTGTTTAGGTTAGTGCTTATAAAAATGGTTTCTTGTAATAGTGTATCCTCAACAATATTTTAACCTACAGGGGCATCTGCGTGGCTCAGTCATGATCAGTTCATGCTCAGCTCAAGTCATGATCTCAGGGTCCTGGGTTTGAGCCCCACATCAGGCTCTCTGCTCAGTGGGGAGCCTGCTTCCCCCCCCCCTCTGCTTTTCTAACTGCTTGTGATCTCTCTCTGTGTGTCAAATAAATAAATAAAATCTTTTAAAAAAGCACAATATTTTAACCTACAAAATACAGAGGTACAGACTTTCTCTCAAGATAACAGAATTTTTAAAAAATTAGCATTCATACTGAACATCATCTAGTGGTCAATAAATTAAAACTGGTGCACCTAGTTTGGGACCATAGAAGGAGCTTCATGAAAGTTTTTATTCCTTTATTCCTTACCTCTGGATGGGTACCACACTGAGTGCATTACTTATTCCTAATATTGTAAATCATGAGAATTATTTTTTCTCTTTAACTGCTTGCAAAAATCAAAACAAAATAAATTTTCCCAGCACTTATACATTAAAATAAAAAGGATGTGGTAATCTTTAACACAAATATATTTGTTACAATAAGACTGGTGTCATGAATGCCATTCTGACTCTTTAGGGCTTTGAAAATTCTTTCTCTTCCATTTCTGTCTCATTGTCATCCTTGGTTCAGTGGTCAAACATTAGGTGATACCAGGAAAGGAAGTTATGAGCTAGTATTCTGCTTGTGAGGTGACATATATTTCTTCATCCTGGCAATTCTACCAGATGTATATTTCTGCAGAATTATAGCTGACTTTTAAATGGTCACCATCAATCCCCACACTCTCATATTCTCCATTCCCATCCTTGGTCTAGTTTTGGGTGTTTGTACAATTTTTCTACCGTTCTCTAGCATGTACACAATGAGACTGAAAAGATTCATTGCTTTGATTGTTGGAAGTGAGGCAAGTCTGGGAAATGTTGCTGTCAATGCAGTCAATATGAATAACTCATCATATTTGTAGGCAAGTCTTTTTAATTTGTTGGCAGATCTGTTAATCAGAAAAATGAGCATATATCAGGGGTCAAACAATGCTGAATGCCTGAATAATATAAAAATGGGTTTTTCTGCATATAGAAAAATGTATATATATATTATGATTTCAATCACTTAGAAATTCATTTCTCTCTCTCACACACACAGACAAAGAAGTCTGAATAAAGATAGTTCAAGGCTGGTAAAATGAGTCACAGCCATCACTGACCCATGTTCCCTCATCTCTGTTCTATCATTTTTACCTAGCACCTCCATCTTGGATTGCTACATGGTCCAAGATCCTTACAGAGTTTCAGCCACCCTATTTGAGTTCCAGAGAAGAGTAAGGAAGAAAGGCCAAAAATTTTTCCCAGTTTGAAAATTATATGGACAAGTTTTTAAAGGAGCCAAGAAATCTTTTGTTTTATGATTAATGCATCAAATCTAAACAAAGTTAACTTCTTTAAAATAGCATAGTCTAAAGATCATCATTTCTACTTATGGAATATTCAAAATGATCTGAGTATATAACAGTACCCACCCTATAAGTTTGTATTTTCTATAATATAGTATCATTTGCTTTTAACACATGATCTAGCAATGCTATTTCCCTAAGCATCCCGGCATCTTTTGTGTATATTAATACTGAAAACTTAAAGAACTAGTGAGCTATAGCTATATAATTTCATGTTAAAATTCATGATGCATAAAACCACCTTAGGTCTCAGCCCTTTCA
This sequence comes from Lutra lutra, assembly GCF_902655055.1. Lineage (NCBI taxonomy): Eukaryota > Metazoa > Chordata > Mammalia > Carnivora > Mustelidae > Lutra > Lutra lutra. The sequence continues at coordinate 150,162,933 of NC_062280.1, read as the reverse complement.
TATTTAGGCAAATTCAAATGTGTTGTGATTCTGAATTAATGAAATGTAATTAAAATGTTCTGAGACATGCTCTAGACACATTAGCTTATATCTTAAATGACTTGTCATACATTTAGGAACTGTTTCTAAAGGAGTGTAGAAACTAGCTCTGCATATTAATTTAGGCTCTAAAATTAAAAGTTTAAGTTCTACTGAAAATAAGCAAATCAAACATAGATAAACAAGAATTTCAATTAAAATGGAAAATATATTCTGCTTAACTGGAAGCTGTCACTCAAATTCTGAGCATTTTGGATCTATAAGGACTTATAATGGCCAGAATTCATTAGACTTTTGCACATAGTTAAAGTTTTGAAACAAACACTGCATTCTGGTATAAATTTATTTGGAAGCCAATTCTAGGTTTGTCTCCCAGATAAACCCTAGTGAAAATTACAATATTTTTTTTTCTCTTGAGAATCTATGTGTGTGAAACATTCATAACTTGCATCGATGGTGCAGTGGACATGTATATTAAGAAGAGATAAGTTGGGGTTTTCCTTAAGTTTCATAATATAATTATGTTATATATATATAACATAATTATGTTATATATAACTTATATATAACATAATTATGTTATATATAACTTATATATAACATAATTATGTTATATATAACTTATATATAACATAATTATGTTATATATAACTTATATATAAATATAAGTTTCATAATCCAGTGACCTAAATTGTGCATGTAATCTTATTATTGGTTCTGCTTTTAACATTTGTCAAATGCATCAAAAAACAAACAAGTAAACATTGATAACCATCAGAGTTGATAGGATTTTTTGCATGTTTTGCCACTGAAATCCAGAGGAAAAAATTATTAAGTAGGCCTGCTGAAAACCTTTTGAAGTTTTCTGAAGTATAACAATACATTAAGTTCAAAACAGTATTATTTAAATGGCCTGTAATTCAAATGTATTTTGAACTTAGTAAATTAAGTTCAAAATGGTATTATTTAAATGGTCTGTAATTAATTTAATCCATGCATAATTGTCAAATGTACTTCATAATGGAATAGCTGTCACAGCTTAATTATTACACTTTAGGTAGTACTATCTCCTTCACATATTAACTTCAGTGGATTTAATATGAAGAAGAGATACAGAAAAGCATAAATGATCAAGATATCATCAAATTTCTTTGCTTGAGTACTCTCAAGAATCAGTGGTTCCATAAAATATGGCTCATCAGGGTTCTTTAGGAAAAGTGTTCTGAAAGCTACCCTTCCATTTTACACATGTGTCTGGCCTTCACTTTCTCCTTCTTCTATTAAGGCTCAGGTTTCTCCTTGCTTTGGTTCTCTAGATTCTTCCACATTGACTTCGGGGGCTCAAAGCCTTTTCTTGATCCACATCACACCTTTTCTCCAATTCCTCTATAAAATCATCAGAGATCTTAAAAATAATGGAGCTAATCTAAGAAACTAATAGGAAATGTTAATAAATTATATGGCTTTGAGATTTTTACTTTAATGTTGGGAAATTTACCATTTAATGGGAAGCACCAGGTAAGACAAATAAAGGGAAAAGACATTTAAAGGGAAAAAAGTGTACTGTAGTCACTCTTAAACCATGAAGGAACTTGCCTATCTCATTTGAGTCTTCAGCTGATCTCGTGAAAACTTTGGAAGCTACATTGTCAAAGTTAATCAGTTAATACCTAACATAGAGAACATGTTTTTCTGAAGTAGTATTCTTCCCTGTTTGGGGCATAATGATAAATGATTTATGCCATATTGTCTAACTTTATAGAAAATATGGTGAGGAAAATTACACTGAGGACTTTGAATATTCATAATGAGGCAAAAATAATATACACAATAGTTGACTTTTTAAATGATGCAGTATGTAGAAAGTATAGCCAAAGCTGCTTTTTTAGCAAGGAAGTTCTTTCAAGGTTATCTGTATAGCCCCTTCCAATATTATGCTGTATAATTCTTAAATCTCAGTGGATATGTAGAATAAGGTCTGCCTATTTACACAAGAGACATGAATGTCATGCCCGATTCAACCTTATCTAGAAAGTAATAAAGTGATTTTTTTTTCTCCTAAATAATAATGAATACCACCTCTCATTGGGTGCCTTGTTTTAAAACTTTCCTGAGAGCATATAATTTTATGTGTAATGATGTAGGAAGCAACAGGAAGAAGATGTCATATGTCTTATAAATAAAGGTGATAATGGTGGTAGGACAAAATGAAATTGAAAAGTACACATTATATTCAGAATAGTTTTGTCTTATTTTTACATAGGCAGTCCTAGTCTCAGTTGGGGCATTGTTTATTGACTAGATTGCTACAGCACTTTAATAGACATAGAAGTGGCCTTCTGAGTGTGCCTGCTATCTTCTGGTCAGGAGATGTCAATACTTAACAGGCCCAGGGTTTAAGAAAAAGTCTTAACCTTACCAAATGTCATTATGGTTAGTTAATTGCTGTGACTTCTGTCACAGATTGTGATCATCATTGATATTTTCTGTTTAGAATATAAAGAAATGTCTAATGAAATATATTTTTATGAATGGTCATGAGAAAAAAATAGTCCAAATCCAGAAGACCATCATTTTTCGAAGTTGCACTTAGAAAGGCTGGCTGTGGAAGTGATTTTCTCAGGCTCCCTTCTGGCCAATTCATGGAACAACAGTAATCAATCACAATTGTTTTATAGAATTGAGTTGCTTGTACCATGTCACAACAAACTGATTAAACTCTCCCAGAAGAAATCATCAACTTTATTGGGACTAATGGTATCTCAGATCTTAAGCTAAAAAACTGTTTTCATTCACCCTTCAAGGAAAAGTCTTGCTTTTGAAAACTTAGCAAACCTGACTTAATATTTCCAGAATAGACCTCATCTACATTGTGCACTACACCATTCTTTGTATTTTAGGATATCAAAGCATATTGTATTCTTAATATAATAGTTACAATTAATCTGACTTTCAAAATATTTTACTAGTTAACCCATCTTGCTACAGAGCATGTCAAGTTGTTTCTCTTCTCTCACACACATTTAGTTCTCCTCTTATTTTAATATCTTTTATATGACAGTCTGCCCTGATCTTTGTTCTTTATCATGTGACTTGAAAATCACATATGTGGTTTTAAAATATGATCATAAGCATGATTATTTTTAATTCTTCATAATATTCAATAAATGATATTTAACAATAATTTCTCAGTATGCTGATAACCTCTAGGCAGGATTGGGTCAGACTTTATTAGCCGGTCTATGATAAAGAGATAATTGAGCTCTCTGTACTTGGGCGCAACCAATAGAATACTTGTATTGTTTTGTTTTCTCCTTTTTTCTTTCCTTTATCCCTTACATTCCTTTCCTCCCTTCCCCTTTGTCCTCCCCTTTTTCTCCCCTTGTTCTCCTCTTCCTCATTCTACTTTATTATGGATATTGATAAATGGTCTAAATAGTTCCTATTCTACACACATCCTTGATCATGATAGATGCTGCAAAGGCCACCTGAGTCCTAGAATCTAAACTAGTTTGTGAAAATTATTCAGTGTGCATTTTTAAATGCATGCTATTGCCTCCTTAACATTAACATTTCAATTTTCTTAGTTCTCTAGGGAAAATAAAGCTCAAGTATGGAGCCCCCATACCCCTGATATTCTAAAAAATGGCTAGAAGTTTACTCTCAAATGAAAATGATCAACTCAATACTTAAAACAACAAAGCACTTGAACAGGGAGGTAAAAGGATTGTGATGGTTGATTTTATGTTTCCTTGATGGGGACACAAGGTACCAGGATTAAAAATTATTTCTGTGTGTGTCTGGAGGCATGAGGTTAACACTTGAATTAGTGGACTGAGTAAAGCAAATTGCCCTTCTCAATGGAGATGAGTATCACCCTATCCATTTAAGACCTGAATAAAACAGAAAGATGGTGGAAGGAACAATTTAGTCCCCTTGCCTGACTAATTGAGCTAGAACACTGGTTTTCTGCCTTCAAATGGAACTTACACCATTGGTCCTCCAATACTCAGAACTGAAATCAGCTTTCTTGGGTCTCTAGCTTACAGACAGCAGATCATGGGACTTCTCAGCCTCCATAATCATTGAGCTAATTCCCTATAATATAGTATAATAATATGATATCATAATTCCTTATAATAGATTACAGATACATATATTATATATTTGTTCTATTTTTCTGAAGAATCTAATATATAAATTGTCTTTGTTTTTTAGAAGAGTATATCAGATGGTTCTTCTACTGGAGGAGTAGAGACAAAGGACTGAAAGATCAATCAGAAGACCATCAAAATAAAGTATCTATGATGTAATAAAGACCTACAACTATGGCTATAGGTCAGGAAAGAATATACAATTTTCAAGAGAGATATATAAATTATATGCAAATAAAATTATAGAAGGCAAATGGACATGTGTGAGAAGTCACTATAAGAGAAAATTTTTAAAAAGCCGATAGTGGTGAGAACTATAAAAATGCAATGTGTAAGTCCTAAGATCAAGCTCCATGTCAGGATCCATACTCAATAGGGAGTCATCTGGAAATTCTCTCTCTCCCTCTTCCTATGCTCCTCCTCCTGCTCGCTCTCTCTCTCTCTCAAATAAATAAATAAATCTTAAGGAATAATGACATCTACCATTGAGTACCTAGAGAAGGCAGAGAAACTATAGTGGCAAATTAACTTCTAAGCAGAAGCAAGACATTTTTATAGTAATATATATATGTCCAACCATGTAACAAAACAAGTTTAATTTCACAAAGCAATAGATTCCAAACATAAAAGTACAACCTTCAATTGTATATACAATAGGAAAAAAAGATGTTAGACAAGGATCCTTTATGTCCTATTTATAGACAAGTATAATTAAAATACAAAAGACATTAAATAATAGTCACATACACAGTCATAGTAATTGTTTTTTTTTTAAAGATTTTATTTATTTATTTGACAGAGAGAGATCACAAGTAGGCAGAGAGGCAGGCAGAGAGAGAGGAAGGGAAGCAGGCTCCCTGCTGAGCAGAGAGCCCGATGCGGGACTCGATCCCAGGACCCTGAGATCATGACCTGAGCTGAAGGCAGCGGCTTAACCCACTGAGCCACCCAGGTGCCCCACAGTCATAGTAATTGTAAGGATAGTAAATAATATGTACATTTTGAGTTAGAGCATAAAGTACTTTCACTATATTTTTATAATATCTTGCAAGGTATGACTAGTGGATTTAGGTGTTTTCCCCATTGTTTTACAAATATTTAAGAAAAACTCAAAAAGATAAAGTGTTTTTTCTTGGATTACACAGCCCTTATGATCTCAGGGCTTATGGTTCCACCTAATTTATGTTTAAGTCACAAACATAAAAAAGTACACACATACTGGCAAATTCCTAAATGGTCCCTTGGTTTTAATGTAATCCTTTGTATCTGTTTTTAAGTGTAACTCAATCACTAAAATGTACATCCTTTGATTACATTTGGCTATGTTAATAAGATCTTCTGGAAAGAATTCATGAGTATATTTTGATATAATCTTTTTGGAAAGAGCTTTATTTTCCATTTTAAAGTTCTGTTTTTTTCCCCTTGTTGACACTATACAAGTATCTATGTTTATTCTAGATCTTCATTTAATAAGTAATAAATTATCTGTGTCTCATCAAATCCATGCTCTAAAATAGTTGGTGTGGGTCTGTATTTGTGTGTTTGTAATTGGTGTACTTAATATATGCCTTTCCAGCATTCTTTTGCTAAATTACTTGTTGCCTAAACTTTGTCATCAAGTGGTATTTATAACATGTTCAAATGCCTAATGCCATAAGCTGTGCTAAATTAAATTTTACAAAGACAAATGTTTTCTAAAGTATAGTTCCAACAATTTTGTATATGAACACCTACAACATACCAAAAATGCACATGTATGTGCTATTACTATTTGTCTATTTTTACCATCAGTTTTTACTTACAAATTTGAAAGGAGGCTGGCTACCAATATCGTCATCACTGAGAAATGTTGATGATGTACCTACCTATGAGAAAATCAAATCCAGGCATTGGAGCCTTGACATGTAAGGTATAAGCTTGAGCTGAAGAAGTGTCTCCCTGAATTGGGAATGAGTTCATTCTTACTGGATAACCAACCAGTTATGGTTTTCTGTATGGAAGATATTGCTGGACAAGATATTTTAGGAAGTGTGTTATTTTGGGTCCCAAATAGTAGAAGTAAGGGTAAAAAGGATGAATGACCCATTATAGTTAAATGGGTCTTTATTGCACACTATTTCTCCTTTGAATACTCAATATATATGGTTCAAAATTGGCTTGCTTTGTACTAAGAACAGTAGTATAAGTGTAAAACAAATGGAGGGATGCCTGGTTGGCTCAGTCGGTTAAGCATCTATCTTCAGCTTAGGTCATGATCTTGGGGTTCTGCTCAGCAGGGAGCCTGCTTCTTCCTCTGCCTGCCACTCCCTCTGATCAAATAACATCTTTAAAAAAGAACCCCACACAAATGGAAGGGGAGGGATTACTGCTGTCTATCATTATACATAAAACTCTATATATGTTTTCTGTTGTATTCACTGTACATTTGTTTAAAGCTTTTTATTTTTTTTTAATATTTTATTTATTTTTTGACAGACAGAGATCACAAGTAGGCAGAGAGGCAGGCAGAGAGAGAGAGGAGGAAGCAGGCTCCCTGCTGAGCAGAGAGCCCGATACGGGGCTCGATCCCAGTACCCTGGGATCATGACCTGAGCCGAAGGCAGAGGCTTTAACCCACTGAGTCACCCAGGCGCCCCAAAAAGCTTTTTATTTTTAATACTACTAGTTGTACATAGGGAAATACAGAGTTTTTCATCCCAGATCATGTTGGGGTTTCTTTGTTTAATTTCTATACTTAATAAACTCTAGAAAAATACTGTAGTTTCAGCATTTTTCAGCTTGAGATCAGTATTCATGTTAAAATTTATAATCAGACAGTTGCTAAGTTTTACTTATAATGCCACCTCTATTCTCTTTCCTTCTAGAAATATTTACTTGCCTCCTCTTTTACTTCTTTTACTTACTAGCATTTATATCCTATTTCAATTAGCCAGGTAATTGCTTTATATTTATTTACTCATTCACTTCTCACAATAACCCTCTGACATAGGTATATTTTTAAAGTATGTTAGATTATGCCATAACAAATTAATCACCAAATCTCAGATTCTTAATACAAAAAAAGGTTTTTTTTCTATCTTATGGCCCATATCTAAAGAGAATGCAAAGTGAATTCCAGGCTGGAGATGTGTAGAAAGAGTTCTGCTTTTCACAGTCAACTCAAATCCAAGGTTGTCATAGCTCCTACTGTCTATTCATTGCAGCCGAGTGACACATGTTACTTGGGCCTGCATCTTTTTGGTCAAAGCTATTCTCATAGACCCCATAAATGAAGGATAGGTAAAAGAGGGCCCCATATGGATGTGGTTTGGTAAACACCACTCTATTTGATTCTAATTAATTCCATGATTCATAACCATGCCTCTCTTGGGGGCTATGCACATTTATTACCACTTTTCTTGCTTGAAGTAAAAAGAAACAAAGGATTATTTTAGCCAGGATTGTAGTTTTTTGACAGTACAATGAATGCGGATCTCTGTGTGGAGTCAGTTTTCCAATTTTTCCAGTTTCAATCTTTCCAGAAGACCTCAATGAAAGACTAATATAAATGAATCTTTACCTTCATTCTCTTTATCAATTGACTTTTTTTTAAACAAAAGCGTTAAAACCAGATCCTTAATCTGATCTGTACCATAGTGTTATTTAAATTTGTTATTATTTAGGGTGCCTGGGTGGCTCAGTGGGTTAAGCCGCTGCCTTCAGCTCAGGTCATGATCTCAGGGTCCTGGGATCGAGTCCCGCATTGGGCTCTCTGCTCAGCAGGGAGCCTGCTTCCCTTCCTCTCTCTCTGCCTGCCTCTCTGCCTACTTGTGATCTCTCTCTGTCAAATAAATAAAATCTTTAAAAAAATCGTTTAAATTTGTTATTATTTAAAGGTGATTCCACTTCAATTCCTAATGCTTAGGTTCTCTAATCAATTAGAATCTCACCACTGCAAATCTCCACATTTCTGGAACCTATACTTTATCTTTTTATCATGGGCAAAGAAAGTAGCCCATTTCTCCCTGACTTCCTCCCTTCCTCCCTCCCTCCCTCCCTTCCTTCCTTTCTTCCTTCCTCCCTTCCTTCTTCCCTTCTTCTTTCTTTCTCTCTTTCTTTCTTTATTTCTTTCTTTCCCTCTTTCATTCTAATTCCAGTATAGTTAGCATACAGCATATGTTAGTTCAGGTGTATCAGATAGTCACTCAACAATTCTATACATTACTCAGTGCTTCTCATGGTAAGTGTACACTTCATCCCCTTCACATACTTTTTCCATTCCACTCACCTTCCCTCTTGGAACCATCAGTTTATCCTCTACAGCTAAGAGTCTGGTCTTTTGCCTTTTTTTTTTTTTCCTCTTTTCACTTGTTTTATTTCTTAAATTCCACATCTGAGTGAATAGGGTATTTATCTTTCTCTGACTGACTTATTTCACTTAGCATAATATATGCTGATCCATGCTCATTTCTTTCTTATAACACCTGACAAACACAGGCAGTTAAACTAGTACATACTAGGGGTGCCTGGGTCGCTCAGTCAGGTAAGCGGCTGACTCTTGGTTTCAGCTCAGGTCAAGATCTCTGGTTCTGGGATTGAGCCTTGCATCAGTTTCCATGCTCAGTGGGGAGTCTGCTTGAGAGTCTCCCTCCCTTTCCCTGTCCCTCCCCCCACTTTCACACACACACTCTCTCTCTAAAATAAATAAAAAAATCTTTAAAAAAGGAATAACACAAACTAATAGCACTTTGTTTCCCCACCTCCTCTCCTATACCAACAAGTTCTTTAGTCACAAAAGCTCCCTTTCCTATAGTTTTAAATGATAGTTTAACCAAATCATCACTGCATAACAGCAATTACCTTCCTTTGAACCTCTGATACTAGATTCTTTGCTATCTACTCCCAGCTGCTAAGGTGATAAATAACATAGTCTATGTTTTTGTCCAGAAAATACTTTACTTGCAGTATCAACTTTGGTAGTACATAATAACATAGATGGGGTGTCAACTGTTGTTACCATTTACCAAACACATATCCTGGTCTGGAACCCCTCTTTGACCACTCCTGAAACTCTTGTGACCTCTTTGGTTTCTTCATCAATCCTACTTCTCCTCCTACTCTACATTCTTTTGTATACAGACATAAGTGATTTTTTTTTAAGTGAGCACTATGATTTTTGTCAGAATAGCTATTACTATCAACCCATTTTATAGATGAAAAACTAAGGCACAGTGTTGTTAAATTAGTAGCCAAAAGTTACACAGACAATAAAGAGTGACTCTCCACAGAAGCTAATCATTATAGTAACACTATTAATTAATTTAATTTTCATAACTCTGGGCTTAGGTGTTTTTTATGTTAAATGTAGTTATTTTACAGATAATGACTCTCAGTTCCAGCTAAGCATCAAAGACAGAATTTAAATCATAAAACTCCTAGAAGAAAACATAGACAGTAACTTCTTTGACATTGGCTGTAGAAATACATATATATTTAGATATCTCTCCTCAGGCAAAGGAAACGAAAGCAAGAATAAACTACTGGGACTACATCAAAATAAAACGCTTTTTTTTTTAAAAAGATTTTATTTATTTATTTGACAGACAGAGATCACAAGTAGGCAGAGAGGCAGGCAGAGAGAGAGAGAGAGGAGGAAGCAGGCTCCCTGCAGAGCAGAGAGCCCAATGTGGGGCTCGATCCCAGGACCCTGGGATCATGACCTGAGCTGAAAAAATAAAACGCTTTTGCACAGTGAAGAAAACCATCAAGAAAACAAAAAAAAGCAACCTACTGAATGGGAAATGATATTTGCAAATGATGCATACAATAAGGAACAAATACCCAAAATGTACAATGAACTTATAGAACTCAAAACCAAAAACACAAATAATCTGATTAAAATTGTGCTAAGGGCCCAAATAGACATCTTTCCAAAGAAGGCACACAGATAGCTGACAGGCACATGAAGAATTGCTAAACATTACTAATCATCAGGAATATGCAAATTAAAACCACAATGGGATGTCACTCTACACCTGTCAGAATGGTTGGAATCATAAACATAAGAAACAAGAAGAGTTGGCGAGGATGTGAAGAAAAAGGAACTCTCATACACTCTTGGTGGGAATGCAAATTGGCACAGCAACTATGGAATACAGTATGGAGTTTCCTCAAGAAATGAAAAATAGAATTACCATATTATTCAGTAAACTTACCGGTGTATATTTACCTAAAGAAAACAAAAATACTAATTTGAAAAGATACATGTACTCCTATGCTTAGTGCAGAATTATTTACAATAGTCAGGATATGGAAGCAAACCAAGACTCCATCCACAGATGAATGGATAAAGAAGGAACAATACACACACACACACACACACACACACACACACACACACACACACACAGGAATATTATTCAGCCATAAAAAAGGATGAAATCTTGACATTTGCAACAATATAAAGGACATAGAGACTATAATGCTAAGTGAAATAAGTCAATCAGAGAAAGACAAATATATGATTTCACTCATATGGGATTTAAGAAAGAAAGCAAATTAACAAACAAGGGATAAAAAGACAAAAATAGACATATATCGAGAGGGAAGGTGGGTAGGGGCATGGCAAGATAGATAAAAGGGATTAAGAATATAAGTATGGTGATGAGCACTGAGAAATGTATGGAATTGTTGAGTCATTGTATTGTACATAAGAAACTAATATAAGAGTGTATGTTAATTATACTTTAATAATCATAATAAACACTGAGAGTGCCTTGCTTATTTTCGTTATAGAATAAACTTTAAATTTCAGTTAATGGAAGTGTATAGTCACCCTCAACTGAGGTGGGGAAGGCTATTGTTGGAACAGGTTTCATGAAAAAAATATCAGTTTAGGACATAAAATGTGTATAAGACATCAAAATGGAGCTCTCAAGTCAGCATTTTGATATATTAGTCATTATGATACAGATTTTATTGAAATCTATGTAAACAAAATTACACCACCAAGAGAATGGGCACTGAGAAGGAATGAATGGTGAAGTAGGAAGAAAACTAAGAGATTGGCATCTTGGAAGACAAGGGGAGTAAGTGTAACAAAGAGGATGGCTTAGCTAAGTTTTTCAAATACCGCTAGTAGGTCAAGTAATATATAATATGTAATTTTATAATATAATAATATATGAGATATATTGTATCCTAAATATGTATATATTCAGAATTTTTTAAGAACTCCAAATATGTATTTTCAAATTATCTTGAAATCACATAAAATTAGAAATGATTAAAACAAAAGTACATAATAAAAATTAGAATTGCTTAAAACAAGGGCATATTAATTACATATGTGGAAACATCAGATTTTTCCAAAGGTAAATATCAGAAGAGAACTTTAGTATATACTTGATAGAACTTTAGTATATTATCTAATGAAAATATTAAGATATATAGTAGAATACCGTCTGATGCTTGATTCTGAAAACAGTTTTTGAATTTGCCTATTTCAAATATTTGCAGTATTATCTTGGGCAAGTCACTTGAACTCTCTGAGATGGTATTTTATCAGATTAAGAGATGCTCTGTCTGCCTATCAGGTTTATTGTGGAGTTCAACAGGAATGATGCAAACATAGAAGGCTTTATCAGCTATATAAAGAAACTACATATATACTCAGGAAAAATGAGAGGTTCTAAACACACATAGCAAAATAAATGATACATTTTTAAGATGAAAATATCCCATGATAGAATTGTCTTTTTCATGAAAATAATTTCTTTGGTCATATGTTCACTATATATATATATATATATATATTTTTTTTTTGTTACTATTTTACATTTTATTTTTTATAAACATATATTTATATACCCAGGGGTACAGATCTGCGAATCGCCAGGTTTACACACTTCACAGCACTCACCATAGCACATACCCTCCCCAATATTCATAACCCCACTCCCCCTCTCCCAACCCCCCTACCCACATCAACCCTCAGTATGTTTTGTGAGATTAAGAGTCACTTATGGTTTGTCTCCCTCCCAATCCCATCTTGTTTCATTTACTCTTCTCCTACCCCCTTAACCCCCCATGTTGCATCTCCTCTCCCTCATATCAGGGAGATCATATGATAGTTGTCTTTCTCCGATTGACTTATTTTGCTAAGCATGATACCCTCTAGTTCCATCCACGTCATCGCAAATGGCAAGATTTCATTTCTTTTGATGGCTGCATAGTATTCAATTGTGTATATATACCACATCTTCTTTATCCATTCGTCTGTTGATGAACATCTAGGTTCTTTCCATAGTTTGGCTATTGTAGACATTGCTGCTATAAACATTCGGGTGCACGTGCCCCTTCGGATCACTACGTTTGTATCTTTAGGGTAAATACCCAGCAGTGCAAATGCTGGGTCATAGGGTAGTTCTATTTTCAACATTTTGAGGAACCTCCATGCTGTTTTCGAGAGTGGTTGCAACAGCCTGCATTCCCACCAACAGTGTAGGAGGGTTCCCCTTTCTCCGCATCCTCGCCAGCATCTGTCATTTCCTGACTTGTTCATTTTAGCGATTCTGACTGGTGTGAGGTGATATCTCATGGTGGTTTTGATTTGTATTTCCCTGATGCCGAGTGATATGGAGCACTTTTTCATGTGTCTGTTGGCCATCTGGATGTCTTCTTTGCAGAAATGTCTGTTCATGTCCTCTGCCCATTTCTTGATTGGATTATTTGTTCTTTGGGTGTTGAGGTTGCTAAGTTCTTTATAGATTTTGGACACTAGCCCTTTATCTGATATGTCATTTGCAAATATCTTCTCCCATTCTGTCAGTTGTCTTTTGGTTTTGTTCACTGTTTCCTTTGCTGTGCAAAAGCTTTTGATCTTGATAAAATCCCAATAGTTCATTTTTGCCCTTGCTTCCCTTGCCTTTGGTGATGTTCCTAGGAAGATGTTGCTGCGGCTGAGGTCGAAGAGGTTGCTGCCTGTGTTCTCCTCGAGGATTTTGATGGATTCCTTTCTCACATTGAGGTCCTTCATCCATTTTGAGTCTATTTTCGTGTGTGGTATAAGGAAATGATCCAATTTCATTTTTCTGCATGTGGCTGTCCCATTTTCCCAACACCATTTATCGAAGAGGCTGTCTTTTTTCCATTGGACATTCTTTCCTGCTTTGTCGAAGATGAGTTGACCATAGAGTTGAGGGTCTATTTCTGGGCTCTCTATTCTGTTCCATTGATCTATGTGTCTGTTTTTGTGCCAGTACCATGCTGTCTTGATGATGACAGCTTTGTAATAGAGCTTGAAGTCCGGAATTGTGATGCCACCAACTTTGGCTTTCTTTTTCAATATTCCTTTGGCTATTCGAGGTCTTTTCTGGTTCCATATAAATTTTAGGATTATTTGCTCCATTTCTTTGAAAAAAATGGATGGTACTTTGATAGGAATTGCATTAAATGTGTAGATTGCTTTAGGTAGCATAGACATTTTCACAATATTTATTCTTCCAATCCAGGAGCATGGAACATTTTTCCATTTCTTTGTGTCTTCCTCAATTTCTTTCGTGAGTACTTTATAGTTTTCTGTGAATAGATTCTTAGTCTCTTTGGTTAGGTTTATTCCTAGGTATCTTATGGTTTTGGGTGCAATTGTAAATGGGATGGACTCCTTAATTTCTCTTTCTTCTGTCTTGTTGTTGGTGTAGAGAAATGCAACTGATTTCTGTACATTGATTTTATATCCTGACCCTTCACTGAATTCCTGGACAAGTTCTAGCAGTTTTGGAGTGGAGTCTTTTGGGTTTTCCACATAGAGTATCATATCATCTGCAAAGAGTGATAGTTTGACTTCTTCTTTGCTGATTTGGATGCCTTTAATTTCCTTTTGTTGTCTGATTGCTGAGGCTAGGACTTCTAGTTCTATGTTGAGTAGCAGTGGTGATAACGGACATCCCTGCCGTGTTCCTGACCTTAGTGGAAAAGCTTTCAGTTTTTCTCCGTTGAGAATGATATTTGCGGTGAGTTTTTCATAGATGGCTTTGATAATATTGAGGTATGTGCCCTCTATCCCTACACTTTGAAGGGTTTTGATCAGGAAGGGATGCTGTACTTTGTCAAATGCTTTTTCAGCATCTATGGAGAGTATCATATGGTTCTTGTTCTTTCTTTTATTAATGTGTTGTATCACATTGATTGATTTGCGGATGTTGAACCAAGCTTGCATCCCTGAAATAAATCCCACTTGGTCGTGGTGAATAATCCTTTTAATGTACTGTTGAATCCTATTGGCTAGTATTTTGGTGAGAATTTTTGCATCTGTGTTCATCAGGGATATTGGTCTGTAGTTCTCTTTTTTGATGGGATCCTTGTCTGGTTTTGGGATCAAGGTGATGCTGGCCTCATAGAATGAGTTTGGAAGTTTTCCTTCCATTTCTATTTTTTGGAACAGTTTCAGGAGAATAGGAATGAGTTCTTCTTTCAATGTTTGGTAGAATTCCCCCAGGAAGCCATCTGGCCCTGGGCTTTTGTTTGTTTGGAGATTTTTGATGACTGTTTCAATCTCCTTACTGGTTATGGGTCTGTTCAGGTTTTCTATTTCTTCCTGGTTCAGTTGTGGTAGTTTATATGTCTCTAGGAATGCATCCATTTCTTCCAGATTGTCAAATTTGTTGGCGTAGAGTTGCTCATAGTATGTTCTTATAATTGTCTGTATTTCTTTGGTGTTCGTTGTGATCTCTCCTCTTTCATTCATGATTTTATTTATTTGGGTCCTTTCTCTTTTCTTTTTGATAAGTCTGGCCAGGGGTTTATCAATCTTATTAATTCTTTCAAAGAACTAGCTCCTAGTTTCGTTGATTTGTTCTATTGTTTTTTTGGTTTCTATTTCATTGATTTCTGCTCTAATCTTTATGATTTCTCTTCTCCTGCTGGGTTTAGGGTTTCTTTCTTGTTCTTTCTCCAGCTCCTTTAGGTGTAGGGTTAGGTTGTGTGCCTGAGACCTTTCTTGTTTCTTGAGAAAGGCTTGTACCGCTATATATTTTCCTCTCAGGACTGCCTTTGTTGTGTCCCACAGATTCTGAACCGTTGTGTTTTCATTATCATTTGTTTCCATAAATTTTTTCAATTCTTCTTTAATTTCCTGGTTGACCCATTCATTCTTTAGAAGGATGCTGTTTAGTCTCCATGTATTTGGGTTCTTTCCAAATTTCCTCTTGTTATTGAGTTCTAGATTCAGAGCATTGTGGTCTGACAATATGCAGGGAATGATCCCAAACTTTTGATACCGGTTGAGACCTGATTTAGGACCTAGGATGTGATCTATTCTGGAGAATGTTCCATGTGCACTAGAGACGAATGTGTATTCTGTTGCTTTGGGATGAAATGTTCTGAATATATCTGTGATGTCCATCTGGTCCAGTGTGTCATTTAAGGCCTTGATTTCCTTGTTGATCTTTTGCTGGGATGATCTGTCCATTTCAGTGAGGGGAGTGTTAAAGTCCCCTACTATTATTGTATTATTGTCGATGTGTTTCCTTGATTTTGTTATTAATTGGTTTATAGGGTTGGCTGCTCCCACGTTAGGGGCATAGATATTTAAAATTGTTAGATCTTCTTGTTGGACAGATCCTTTGAGTATGATATAGTGTCCTTCCTCATCTCTTATTATAGTCTTTGGCTTAAAATCTAATTGATCTGATATAAGGATTGCCACTCCTGCTTTCTTCTGATGTCCATTAGCATGGTAAATTCTTTTCTACCCCCTCACTTTAAACCTGGAGGTGTCTTCGGGTTTAAGATGAGTTTCTTGTAGGCAACATATAGATGGGTTTTGTTTTTTTTTTTATCCATTCTGATACTCTGTGTCTTTTGATTGGGGCATTTAGCCCATTAACATTCAGGGTAAGTATTGAGAGATATGAATTTAGTGCCATTGTATTGCCTGTAAGGTGACTGTTATTGTATATTGTCTCTGTTTCTTTCTGATCTACTACTTTTAGGGTCTCTCTTTGCTTAGAGGACCCCTTTCAATATTTCCTGTAGAGCTGGTTTGGTATTTGCAAATTCTTTCAGTTTTTGTTTGTCCTGGAAGCTTTTAATCTCTCCTTCTATTTTCAATGATAGCCTAGCTGGATATAGTATTCTTGGCTGCATGTTTTTCTCATTTAGTACTCTGAATATATCATGCCAGCTCTTTCTGGCCTGCCAGGTCTCTGTGGATAAGTCTGCTGCCAATGGAATATTTTTACCATTGTACGTTACAGACTTCTTTTCCCGGGCTGCTTTCAGGATCTTTTCTTTGTCACTAAGACTTGTCAATTTTACTATTAGGTGACGGTTTGTGGACCTATTCTTATTGATTTTGAGGGGGGTTCTCTGAACCTCCTGGATTTTGATGCTTGTTCCCTTTGCCATATTGGGGAAATTCTCTCCAATAATTCTCTCCAACATACCTTCTGCTCCCCTCTCTGTTTCCTCTTCTTCTGGAATCCCAATTATTCTAATGTTGTTTCGTCTTATGGTGTCACTTGTCTCTCGAATTCTCCCCTCGTGGTCCAGTAGGTGTTTGTCCCTCTTTTGCTCAGCTTCTTTATTCTCTGTCATTTGGTCTTCTATATCGCTAACTTTTTCTTCTGCCTCATTTATCCTAGTAGTGAGAGCCTCCATTTTATTGCACCTCATTAATAGCTTTTTTGATTTCAACTTGGTTAGATTTTAGTTCTTTTATTTTTCCAGAAAGGGCTTTTATATCTCCCAAGAGGGTTGCTTTCATATCTTCCATGCCTTTTTCAAGCCCGGCTAGAACCTTGTGAATCGTCATTCTGAACTCTATATCTGACATATTCACAATGTCTGTATTGATTAGGTCCCTAGCCTTTGGTACTGCTTCTTGTTCTTTTTTGTTGTTGTTGTAAATTTTTCCGCCTTGTCATTTTGTCCAGATAAGAGTATATGAAGGAGCAAGTAAAATACTAAAGGGTGGCAGCAACCCCAGGAAAATATGCTTTAGCCAAATCAGAAGAGATCCCAAATCGTGAGGGGGGAGAAAGGGGATAAAAAGGGGTTCAGAAAGAAAAAAACAAAAGAAGCTATTAAAAAAAGAAAGCCGATAAAGAAAAAATATAAAAAGGAAAAAAAAAATATATATATATATATTAGATAAGCTATTTAAAAACCGTTAAAAAAGAAAACGGTAAAAGTTAAAAAAATTTAGCAGAAGAAGAGAAAAAAATTGAAAAAGAAAAAAAAATTAAATTAACTGCAAGGCTAAAGAATCATGGGGAGAAAGCCATGAGTTCCGTGCTTTGCTTTCTTCTCCTCTGGAATTCTGCCGCTCTCCTTGGTATTGAAACTGCACTCCTTGGTAGGTGAACTTGGTCCTGGCTGCGTTTCTCGTTGATCTTCTGGGGGAGGGGCCTGTTGTAGTGATTGTCAAGCGTCTTTGCCCCAGGCGGAGTTACAATGCCCTTACCAGGGGCCTGGCTGAGTAATCCGCTCGGGTTCGCTTTTGGGAGCTTTTGTTCCTTGTGCGCTTCCCGTAGAGCTCCAGAGGGCAGGAATGAAGATGGTGGCCTCCTGGTGTCCGGCCCAGAGGAGCCGATAGCCCGGGGCCCCACTCCTCAGTGCGCCCTCAGAGTACAGCGCCCAATGACTCCCGTCACCCTGGCCTCTGGCCGTGCTCCAAGCTGACCTAGCCTGTGACAGGTTCAAGGTAACCCCGAGTTTAGAGCTCACTCCTCAGCTCTGTCTCTGTAGCCGGCTTCCCTGTTCTAATACCGGTAAGCTCTGCGACACTCAGACACCCCCGATCGTTCTGTGACCCTGTGGGACCTGAGGCCGCGCTGACCCCGCCTGGGCTTCACCCCGGTTAAGCTCTGGAGTGATGTCCCTCAGCGGAACAGACTTTTAAAAGTCCTGATTTTTTATCCGTTGCTCTGCCGCTAGCCGGGAGCCGGCCCCTCCCCCCGCGGTCTATCTTCCCGTCACTTTGGATTCACTTCTCCTCCAGTCCTACCTTTTAGATAGTGGTTGATTTTCTGTTTCTAGAATTGCTGTTCTTCTCTTCAATCTCCCATTGGATTTGTAGGTGTTTGCAATCTTTAGATAAGCTATTTAGCTGATCTTCCGCTACCTGAAGTAGTCTCAGCCTGCTACTTCTCCGCCATCTTGACTCCTCCTATATTCCGAATTTAAGCTTGAATTTATAAAGTGCCTGGGATAGAAGTTTTGGCAAACCCAGGAATTCTAAAGCTTGATTGAAGAGGGCAGCAGAGAGAATTAGATGAAAGGACGTGGAGCGGGGGAGTGTAAATGAGTATTTTGTGTTGGAATTTCGATGCCAAAAAAGGAACAAAGAAAGGACGTGGTAGCTGCTAGGTGAAAGCAAATCACCTTTTTAAGGTGTCTAAGGTGTTTAATATGTCACCTTTTTAAGAAGGGTGGCGTATATAAAAGATGGCAGCTTCATCCTGATGGTAATAGTTCTTTTAAGAAAGAAATGATGATGTGAACAAAGTGGTGATTAGGAAGGAACTGAGGGGTAGGTGTGAGGACCCAGAATCCTATACCACAGTGAGGATACTGCCTTTAGATAGAAGCTTGGAAATTTCATCAACAGTAAAAGAGAAAGAGCAGAATGTGTCTGTAAATACTGAAAGCTGGTACATTTGGTAGCCAGCATCAGTGGATGTTCCCTCCTGATAATTTTTTACTTCTCAAGAAAATAGGAAGTAATACTATTAGCTGGAATTAAGGTAAGGAAGGAAATTAGTGAGTGAATGGGAATTTATGAATGAGGTTATGATATGAAATAAGTAACTCATTTTATTTTATTTTTTTTAAGATTTTATTTAGTTATTTATTTGACAGACAGAGATCACAAGTAGGCAGAGAGGCAGGCAGAGAGAGAGAGAGGAGGAAGCAGGCTCCCCACTGAGCAGAGAGCCTGACGTGGGGCTCGATCCCAGGACCCTGGAGTCATGACCCGAGCCAAAGGCAGAGGTTTCAACCCACTGAGCCACCCAGGTGCCCAGCTCATTTTATTTTTAATTCTTGTGTATATGTTTAGATCATGAACAATATATCTACTAATTTTATATCCTCAGCACATCCAAATATCTAGGACATGTCAGACTAATGTAATAATAATAACAACATGAAAATAACAATAGCTTACATTTCTTAGGTACTTATTATTTGCTAGGCACGGATCTGAGTGCTATATGTGAATAAACTAATTCAATCTTCACCCAAAAATCTGAGTTAAGGAACATAGCATCCTGTTGTACAGGTGAAGAAATCAAGATGTTAAGAATGATCTCTTACCTAAGATCACACATTTAAAGAGAGAAACTGGTAAAAGAAAAAAAAAAAAGAAAGAAAGAAACTGTCTTTAATATGAACACATTTCATTAGGACTCTGGGAAGAATGAGAAACTTCAGAAGTCAGTGTTAAAGTATCAGGCACCTTGGTAAGTTGGGATGTGACATTTTGCAAAAGGATTTAAGGATGTGATGCTCACATCACCCTATAAATGGCCACATAACTAAGCTCCTCTTAAGGATATTTCTGTATCTGTAAACAAGCACCAGGGTCACTGTGGTCAGATGTCCCTCATAAAACAAACTTTTCAAATGTTGCCTGAAACCAATCAACAAAGAAAAACTAGGTGTGTTCCTGGAGCTTAGGTTGTGCATCTTAGTGCCTTTGATACCTCCAGCAACTTGCAAACAGTAGGAACTTGTTGTTGATACTGATTATAAGGATGATGATGTTGTGGTTTTTTAAATTCACACCTCTATGTGCAGATAGCAATCACCCTGAAAGACTGATTGTTAATGTTCAAACTGCCTTTTGTGCAAAGCTGACAAATTTTCGACCAAATTGCTGTTGGCTATGTTTTCAGAAAGGTAGATCTTAATAATGACATTTAATTTTTCTTTTTTGAACAAATGAATGAGTTTTAAGACTGTTTCTACAAAGACAGAGCACTATATAAATTCCACATGAAAGCAAGCCCTAATTTAAAAAATAATACCCTAATGATGCCTAATTACTTCCTTGAGAATAAGCAGCAACCTAATTAGTCACCTTTATCTTCATATGCACCTGGAATTGCTATTGTGAATAAAGCATACAAAGCACAGTCCGTTTTAAAAACAATACTCTTCAGTGGAGGAAACTGAGAAGGTTGGGTTAGGTAGGCAAGGTAATTTATGACAAATCATTACATTTTTAATGGTATTTGATCCATTTCTTAGGGAATTGATAAAATAATTAACAGAGTTGGGAAAACTTTCCATTATAAGTTATATAGAATTATTTAAGAGCTAAACATAAATTATTTCCTATAAGCTAGATAAAATGCAGTTTAAGGAGACAGTGTGTCTGTCTATGTCAGACACTTCTTTGCTATAGCAAATGGCAACTATTAACTCCAAACTTTGAGATTTTATCCAGAAAGAACTTGGAAATCTTTTCTCTGTTAGATAATGTCTTCTCAGAAATGGGCTGTGGACAGGATAGATTAACCAAGCTGACAACCCCTCAAATGAGTTTCTGGAGGTGAGCCTTTGCAGACAGAAAGGAAAATAAAAGTTTCCATATCTTTACCACTGCCACAGTGAATGGCTCAGAAATCAGTTTGTACCATCTTCTATAAAATTCAAAATGAGAAAGGCAAGGCATATTCTCTCTTTGGTCACTGCAGAAGAGTTAGTCTTCACCTATATTATTAAAACTATAAATCTTTAGAGATATTCAAAGGGGTCATTCTACCCAAGTGGAAACGATTCTACTTCCCAGTAAATTATAAATAAATTACCATGGAATGTAGAAGCAATCTTTCTGATTCCTATTGGACATTTGTGAGCAGTTACTTTTTATACTATTGGGTTTTTCTCAATAGTTTCTTTTAGAGATACTTTGTTACCAATTGCCTTATAACAGTTTACCACAAATTTAGCAATTTAAAAACAACATGCATTTATTAACAATCAGTGGCTGCGCATCAAGAGTTTGAGAATTGCTTAGCTGGTTCCTGTCCTAAGAGTCTCATAGTCTGTAGTCAAAGTGATCTAAGGTTGGGTTCTCATCTGTAGGATCCACTAGGAAAGGATCTGCTTAAAAGCGACTTCTGGTTGTTGGGCAGAATTCATTGCCTTGTAGTTGCAAGACTGATAGCATTATTTTTTGCTGATTGGAAACTGAAGAGTACCCTCAGCCCTTAGAGGTTGTCTAGAATTTCTAGAGCCCACCTGTAGTTAGTTCCTTGCCATGTGGAATTCCCCAGCCTGACCACAAACTTCATTAAGGCCACAAGGAGAGTCTCTAGACAAGTTGGTAGAAAGATACAATCTTATATAAAATAGAATGATCAAGGGAGTGACCTTCCATCACCCTAGCTATATTTACTTAGAAACATGTCCCTGGTCCTCACTCACTTAAGGGAAGGGGAATAAACATGGCCACGAAGACCAGATAGCAAGGATCTTGGGAGGGTGCCCTAGAAACTGTCCAGTCTTGTCAATTATTTATCATGGGGTCACTTTTCTTCCCCTCTGTTCTAGCAAATGAATTTTTGTAAAATTTTAACTACCACTAAGGAACTGTTGAGACTTTTATTTAGGAGATTTCTTTAACCAGCCTGCATACTTAAATACTGTTTTCTGTGATGACTCATGCTCCTTTGTCTTCCAGTCTCCTGCCTTTTTAATCAGGACAAAGAGCACATTATCAATTCAAAAGAAAAACAACAACAACAAAAATAAAATTAAATAAATAAATAAATAAATAAATAAATAAAACAGATTATAGCCCTTTGCAGGTTCTTAACAGCCCTGAATAGTCAAGACTCAATAGTCAAGTAAGAACTCTTACTAAGAGTCCAAGAGGCCCTGTCATAGGCATAGCACTTAGACTTGAGCCAGTCTCTTAATGATGATGATGATCACACTGTTCTTTTTCCTTATTTTCCTTTTAGTGTAACCTCTGCTAACCACAATTCAATTCTTTAGACTGCTGAATCTCACCTTCCCTTAGTAACTGGAGGGAGAAAAACTTGTTTAAGTTGATCCTTGGACTGGATCAGCTATGCAAGGAAAAGCTTTAGCACAAAGAATTTGCCCAAACTTCTGGATCCCTACCCCCTTTTATTTTCAATTAGTAAACTTTGCTTTAAAAAATTTTTGATGTTCAGGGACGCCTGGGTGGCTCAGTTGGTTAAGCAGCTGCCTTCGGCTCAGGTCATGATCCCAGCGTCCTGGGATCGAGTCCCGCATCGGGCTCCTTGCTCGGCGGGGAGCCTGCTTCTCCCTCTGCCTCTGCCTGCCATTCTGTCTGCCTGTGCTCGCTCTCTCTCCCTCTCTCTCCGACAAATAAATAAATAAAATCTTTAAAAAAAAAAAAAATTTTTGATGTTCACATTTTTAGACCTGCCATTGCACCTGGTATCTAGGGATGGCCTGCTTAAAAAAATTCTCTCCAAACAAATGACTGGAAACTGTTTGGTAAACTATAGCTTTAAAAACATACAAAATGCTATTATTTTCTGATTATTAAGAAAATTATTTTGACATCTAGGGTAAAATATATCAGCACATTATTCCAATTTCTATGATCACTTATAGCAAGAATTGCTTACTGGTCTATTCTTAGATATATGTCTTCAGGCCACATTCTATGCCTCTAAGCAACACCACACTTCATTCTGGAAAAAAAAAATCATCCAGCCTTCTCTGAGAAAAAGGTTCCTCTCTGTCTTTATTCACAGCATATGTTTTTGGCTCTTCAACAATTGGATACTGACTTCATACTCACTGCTGTTAACATTCTCCTCCTCCCCTTCCCACTTGTGCATGTTCTCTAAGCACCTATTGGCTATACTTGAAGCATCCATTTTCTGATTTTAAAAGCTGATTTTAATTCATCATATCATTTCTTTTCACTCTGACCTTCTAATATAATAGCTAGGTGAATTCTTCTAGTGATTATATAATTCTCATCTTGGATTTCATCTTTATTTAGAGACTCTCTATTTAACACCAATACCCTTAAATAATTGTGAGCAGAGTCTTCTTTTTCAAAGACTAGGCTTTCTGTATATAATAAAATATTTTAAAAATATTATTACTTTTGCTTTTGGGTGAAATAGCTCCAACTCTATATGCAGAACACATACAATTATCACATCCACAGTTCATTATAAAATCAAGTTCATCAGCTCCCTTTGCAGTAATTTTATTTCCCTATAGCATATGACACACGAACCTATATGTGCCAACTTAAAGTCACTAAGCTGAAAACACACAGTTTGGTATCCTTTTCTCTATTGTTCTCCTAATAATACTGACCTTATCAAGTGGACCAGCTTCTCTGGTCCTTATGAGCTCTCCACCAAGGAACTTCATGGGCACTCTGCAACTTATCTTCAGTCCTTACACTTGGGTCATGTTTCCAGGCCTTTTATGTCCTACATTTTGGGTGACATTGGTTCCTGGCTCCAAATTTTGCTGAGATTTACTTTTAGCAATTAGTAATTCATCCAATGAAAATGCATAAATTAGGGTGGGGCAATGGGTGAAATAGGTGATGGGGATTAAGGAGTACACTTGCTGTGATGACCACTGGGTTATGTATGGAATTGTTAAATCACTATCTTATACCCCAGAAGCTAATATAAACACTGTATATTAACTATGTTGGAATTAAAGTAAAATTTTAAAAATGCACAAATTATGTGAAAACTTTGCTGAGGCTGCCATGTTGTATAACTCCATGGCACATATATATTATTGGAATTAATCCCTATAGAGTTGTGTAATATGGTGGTCCTGCCTGAGCAGTATCTAGAATATAACTAAGTATTAAATGGAGGCTTGAGCAAATTTTTTTTTTCCTGCATATAACCTGGCTCAACTAACTAGCCCATCTTTTCCAATTGTCTATTAGTCATCCCTTCAACTGGACTAGTAAGGTAAAATTTGATTTAATATTTCTATCCATAGATTTAAAAAAATATAATAATTAATTAATATATGAAGTGATCTAGTTATAAATTATTAAATGAAATTAAGAGTGTTGAGGGTTAATTACTTGTAGAATCTGGTTGCATACATGGTGGCAGAGAAGATTAAAGTCTATGCCATATCTCATGTTTTTCTTAGTCTCACAAATACATGGGATGCTAAATCTAAAATTGCTGGACTCCATTAACCTTATTTCTGAAATGAATAGCTCTTCAAAAAGAGAAAGAAAAAAGTTGGCTACTATGTGAATCTTGGGTAGTATCTGGTCCCCCTAGAAACAGATTTGGGTCCTGATATGATCTAACAGGCCACAGACCTATGCAGCATTTTATCTTCTGTAACGAAAAGAAAAGAAAAGAAAAGAAAAAAAAAGAGAGAAAAGAAAAGAAAACAGAAAAGAAAAGGAGAAAGGGAAAGAAAAGGAGGAAAGGAAAGAAAGAAACAGAAAAGACATGCTCAGTCCTGAAAAGATACCTTAAAATGTCTGAGGTCCTATGAATGTAGGCAAGAATTACAGTAATAATCTATGCTGGTACAATTTTACATTTCACTTATCAGCCTTTCTATCTGGGTTTATATTCTCCAGTAAATCAAGTGGGCATCAGTATGTCTTGTATTGAACTGTGAGTACTGTCCTAAAATCATAATGGTGATACATTTTAGCATGCTTTGATAAATAATTATTAAAATGTGACTTCCTGATTTACTGAACAATGTTTCTCTGATTAATTTTGTTCCATATTAAAAATAAGAAAAGCGTAGTCACTTCAAGAATGTGACCAGGAGTCTAGTCTCTAGTCTCTTTATATGCTTTTTGAGTCGAGGTACATTTTCCTCTCACTTTCAGTTTCTATAAGGAAGAATTTATCCCTAAATTGATTTTAGGCCAGTCTCTTCACCCTTTTCTTATGTGGCCAAGGAAGAGATAAATTGACATCTCTAACTAGCAAATTTGGAAAACCATAACTTAGAAATCAAAGCTGACCTCCATCCTACTCATTGCTCTTAGGCATTAGCAGCTTTCAAGCAGCACATTTTCTGCTTAGGCTACACGTTATGCAAGGGCCTATCTTACAACATTGTCCTAGGGTTTCGAAGTAACAGAGATTAGAAATGATCAGGCTTGGCATCCTGTCATCTTCTGAACTTTAAAGTGAGTATTTTTCGTATTTTATAATTAAATTTGTTACTTGTAGATCTTTTGTAGATATGTACCCTGAAAGTAATTCCTTGCTAAGAGGTATTTTTTAATAATAAAATAATGCTGAATTTCATCAAGTGATTTTCTGCATCTAATGATCATCCTTCTTTTTTTCATTTTTCAAAGTAAGCTTATGTTAAACTGCATTCATACTTTTTTTTATTGTACTTAATTTAAAACCTACATCATGTACTTGGAGTAATCCCAAATGTGTCATATTTTGTTTTCTGATTTTGAATTGTTAATTTTCATTATTTTAAGAATTTTCCAATGTATATTTGTAAGATTGTTTCTTTTTTTCCCTCTATGTTTGATTGTTGTTTAGAATTATGTGTTCCTTTGACGGTACATTGTAAGTCACTCACAAATTTAAATCTGGATCAAAATTTATCCTATGTAAATTTATAAATTAGTGATTCTATTACTTGAATGGATCTCAAATGCTTCATGGTTCCTGTTTCTTTTTGAAACAACATTATAAATGTAAATTGTTCTCATGATTGTATCCTTGGGTTCTAAACTATTAACATTTACTCATATATATTGTTACTCATATTCTTCTTTTGTTTCTCCTCTTGTTCATTTCTTAATTTGGGTGCTTAGCTCATTTACATTAATTTTTCTATTATAAATGGAACATTTAAAGCTATATATTTCCTTTTTATTTCTTCTTTAGCTTTGTCTTAAGTATTTGATAAGTTTTTCTTATTATTCATTTCTAAATATGC
Source organism: Lutra lutra (assembly GCF_902655055.1). NCBI lineage: Eukaryota > Metazoa > Chordata > Mammalia > Carnivora > Mustelidae > Lutra > Lutra lutra. The sequence goes on along the minus strand of NC_062280.1, from coordinate 150,136,813 downwards.
TATATTTCCCATTAATATTTATTCATAGATATAAGATATATATACAGTTTATATATATATAAACTTATATATTTATTATAAATTTGACTTACTATATCATAATGGTGAATGAGACCTTTTCATCAATATGTAAGCATTTTTTTCTCTGATTTTAATTTATTTCTTTGTATTTATTTCTTCTCTTGATATTGCTATACCCTTTCATTTCTGTTTATATTTGCTTAACTTTTTTTCATAAATTTACTTTCAAATTTTTTGTCTAATTATATTAAATGGATTTTACCTATAAATATTTTAAAATTTGGATTATTTTTTATCAAGCCCTAAAAGGTTTGACTCTGGAAAGATTTGCCATTTTCACCATTGTGACATCTGATAATATATTTAGACTAATTTTTACCTTTATGCCTCTCAGAGTTTGTTTTTGTGTGTGCGATCACTATCATTCTTCTTTTTGACAATTTTTCAAAAATTCTTTTAGTAAAGTTTTCTTTTTTTTTAAGATTTTATTTATTTATTTAACAGAAAGAGATCACTAGCAGGCAGATAGGCAGGCAGAGAGAGGAGGAAGCAGGCTCCCCACTGAGCAGAGAGCCCAATGCGGGGCTTGATCCCAGAACCCTGGGATCATGACCCAAGCTGAAGGCAAAGGCTTTAACCCACCGAGCCATCTTAGTAAAGTTTTAATTGTAGAACATTCTAAGATTTTTAACTTTTGAAAAAATATAGTTTTTTCACTCTCATTCTTTAAACAAAACTTACTTAGCATATATTTTTTGATAAGTGATAATTTTATCATAGTATTTTGAAGATCTTATTCTACTGTCAATGGCTTTTTTAAGTTTTCTTATAAATTCTTCTGCCAGCATAATTCTTTGGTAGTAATGTGATTATGTGTTGGCTACTTCTACGAATTTCTCTTTATCGTTATTGCTTTGCAATGTCATAGGCTATGATTGGAATTTATTGTGATATCTGGGGATCCATGTCTTTCATCACTCTGTCTTTATATCTAAAAGTTATATTTTTTTTTTCATTTTTGGGTGGTCCCTTTTTCCTCTAGTTACCTTTTTATAGTTTTGCCATCATCATTCATAATTTTAAGCCTATTAATATATTAGTTTATATCTTCTATTTAATATTTACTAATTATGTGAGTTTTAAGGATCTGATTCTCCCAATTCTCATATTTGTTCATTCTTTGGTAAATGTGGTGCGAAATTTTTCCAACTTCATTTGAATACTATGGTTATAAATTTTCTGAGATGTTTTTCTTCCTTTTCTCTGTTCTCTGTCCATAGCCCAGCTTGAGAAAGTCAAGTAACCCTCTATTCCCCTCAAGGACATTTCATTCCTTTGACTTTGTAGAGAAAATGCCAGATCAGATCTTCCATCCTGCTTGTTACTCAGGCTTCATATCCTGTCACTTTCATCCACTTTAATGAAAGCTCTAACATAGCAAATATCCCCAGAGGTCTCTGAGGATACCAGTGATTGTCTTGTTCCTGGATTCTTCAGTTTTTCCCCCTACCCCCAACAATGTTCTTTATTTTTTCCCCACATCAACTATGCATTTAGTTTGTTTTTTTTTTTAAGATTTTATTTTTTTATTTGACAGACAGAGATCACAAGTAGGCAGAGGCAGACAGAGAGAGAAAGAGGGGAAGCAGGCTCCCCGCTGAGCAGAGAGCCTGGTGTGGGGCTCAATCCCAGGACCCTGGGATCATGACCTGAGCAGAAGGCAGAGGCTTTAACCCTCTGAGCCACCCAGGTACCCCTTTAGTTTTTATTTTATATTTTTATTCATAATATTATGTATCCTATACCTGGAGAGTTCACTTGGACAATAATTTGCCAAGTTATTAGAAAGGAATTACCCAATAATGTTTAATATTAAAATAGATGAATAACTTTTTTCTCTAGTAATCTCATATGTAGGGTATTTAGATCAATTTTGTGTAGGACTTAAGGTAATTAAGAAAATCTGCAAAGAAAAAAAAGAAAATCTGCATGACTAACCACAATTTCAGGTTTAATGATATGGAATTGCCCTTTCTGAGTTCCTAAAGAGTTGATTTTTAGCATTTTCATATGGTTTAATTTAAATACATTATAAGTATATATACAATAGAATTAAATCATTTGGGTTAAGAGAGGGCTAAAATAATAAGCCAATTGCTCATTTCAATATATTAAAAATTACACAAATATATTAATGTGATCTAATGACAACACATGTTTTTTTTAGCCTATTTTGTTTTTTTCCTAGTGCCTCTCCTTCCAGCACTCCTACCACAGGTTGTTTAAGACAACCACCATTCTATACTGATTTAAGATAGATTAGGGTAAATCAGCATTTGGATAGCCCTAAATATAGTTATCAAAACTATTTGTCTCAAGGTCTGAGTTTTTGAAGATAAAATTCCCGTTACTTATTGCCACTTAAAAATTTGGCTACACATGGAAAAAAAACTATGTCCATCAAAAGATAAATTGTAGAAAAGTTATGATACACATGCACACACACACACAGAGGAATATTCAGCCATTAAGAAGGAAATCCCGGGGTGCCTGGGTGGCTCAGTGGGCTAAGCCTCTGCCTTTGGCTCAGGTCATGATCCCAGGGTCCTGGGATCGAGCCCCGCATTGGGCTCTCTGCTCAGCAGGGAGCCTGCTTCCCTTCCTCTCTCTCTGCCTGCCTCTCTGCCTACTTGTGATCTCTCTCTGTCAAATAAATAAATAAAAATCTTTAAAAAAAAAAAAAAGAAGAAAGAAATCCCACCATTTGTGGCAACATGGATGGGTCTTGAGGGCATTATGTTAAGTGACAGAAGTCAGACAGAGAAAGCTAAATATCATATGATCTCACCATATGTGGAATCTACAACAAACAAAAATAACAAAAATGCACATAGAAAAAATGATTAGTTTTGTGGTTATCAGAGGCAAGGGGCGGGGAATGGTGATTTGGATGACTATACAAACTTCCAGTTATAAGATAAATAAATACAAAGAATGTGATGTACAACATGATGACTACAGTTAACACTGTTGTATGGTATAGTTGAAAGTTGTCAAGAGAGTAGAACCTAAGACTTCTTATCACAAGGAAAAAAGAAACTTTTTTTCTTTTCCCTTTTCTTTCTTTTTTTGTATCTACATGAGATGATGGATGTTAATTAAACCTATTTTGATAATAACTTCACAATATGAATCAAAATCATTATGCTGTACATCTTAAACTTACACAGTTCTGTAAGTCATTTATATTTCAATAAGCCTGGAAAAAGTAAAAGTAAAAAAAAAAATAAAGGTGTTGCTCAAGATTGTATCTTCTATAGCTTCTGAGGCAAGAAGAGACAACTTACTCTTCATTTTTCTAATGAAAGATTACATAGATTTATGACTTCTTGATATTGCTACTTAGGGAATTTTCAATATCAGACAGTTGCAAAATTGTTTGAACAAATAAATCTTTATTTTTTTTAATCAGACTATGTTCTTTGGGGTATAATCTTTGTAAGTTTGAAATGTGGTTTAATCTCTGTGGCAATCTCCTAATTGGCATACAGTATAAAAATTGGTGGTTTGTGTGTGATTAAAAAAAATCTGTTAGCAGCTTTATTGAAGCACAATTGATGTGCAATTAATTACACAAGTTTATAGTGTATAATTATGTCAAAATTTTGACATATGTATGCACTTGTAAAACATCACCATAATCATAATAGTGATCAACATAATCAAAATAGTGAATGCATTTTTCACACCCAAATTTTCTCATAATCCCAATGTAACTCCTCTAACCTTTCTTTTTGACCCACTGTCTCTCCTCTCACCCAGGCAACTGCTGATTTACTTTGGATCAGTATAGATTAATATGTATAATTATGGATTGTAAAAATAAATATTAAAATATATACTTTTTTGGTCAAGATTCTTTAATTTATAATGAATTTGAGGTTCATTTATGTTGTTGCATTCATCAGCAGTTCATTCCTTTTTATAGCTGAGTAATATTCCATTGTATGGATATATCACAATGTACTTATTACTTTTACTTTTTCACTGTTATTTGGATTGTTTCCAGGTTGGTGATATTGCAAATAAAATAACTATAAATGTTTACATATGTGTCTTGATACGAATAAGTTTTAATTTGTCTTGCATGAATACCTAGAAATGGATTGGCAAGGCAATATGGCTAGACATTCCCACTGGCAATTTGTGAGAATTTAAAAGTTTTACCATATCCTCACCAGTACTTAGTATGGTCAATGTTTTTATTTTAGCCATTCTAATAGTTTTGTGTACCAACACTATGGTTTTGATTTGCATTTCTCTAATGATTAATGATGCTGGGCCTTTTTATGTCTTCACATGAAAAATAAAATATCATCTTTGGTGAAGTGTCTAAAGAACTTTGGCCCATTTTTTTATTAGGTTGTTTGCCTTCTTAATATTGAGCTGTAAGAGTACTATATGTATTCTAAGTTTAAATCTGTAATCAGATATGTAATTTGCAGATATTTCCTCTCTGTCATGGTTTGTCTTTTCCTATCTTAGCAGTCTTGGTTAATTTTGATGAGATCAAATTAATGGATTTTTGTCTTTTATGGAGTTGGCTTTGGGTATATGTGTATATAAAAAAAATTTGCATTACCAAAGTCAAAAAATTTTTTTCCTAAGTTTTCTTGTAGAAGTTTTACAGTTTTATGAAACACATTTAAGCTTAAGATCAATTTTGAATTAATATTTTTATATGGAGCAAGGCATGGATAGTGCATTTTGTGCACATAGAAAACCAATTGTTCTAGCAAATATGTTGAAATAAGTTCGTTTCTCCACTGAATTGCCTTTGCATCTTTGCTAAAAATCAATTGAATATATACAAGTGGGACTTTATCCAGCTCTCTATTCCATTGATCCTTTTTCTATCTTGACATGAATATGATACAGGCATGATTATTGCAGCTTTATAATAAGTCTTAATGCTAGCCAATAAGTTTTTCAACTTTGTTCTTCTTTTTTCAAAGTTGATTTTACTATTCTAGGTACTCTGCATTTATATATGAATTTTAAAATCATCTTGTCAATTTCTAACAAAGCAAAACCTGTTGAGATTTTGATAGGGATCACATAGAATTTATAGATCAATTTAGGGAGAATTGTCATCTTAGCAATATTGAACCTTCCAATAAACCATATAACTTTCCACTTATTCGGGGCTCCTTAAATGTCTCTTAGTGATGATTTGAGCATACAAGCCTTGCAAATCTTTAGTCGAATTTATCCCTAGTATTTAATATTTTTGATGATCCTGAATTTTAATTTCAATTTCTTTATTTAATTGTGCAGAGAAATACAGTTGATATTTTAATAATGAACAAGCATCCTGCAAATGTGCTGAAATACCTTATTAGTTCTGGATTTTGTGTTTTTTTGTTTTGTTTTGTTTTGGGGGGTATTTATTTGTTTATTTTTGTATTCAACAGGTTTTTTTACTAGATGATTCCAAATCCTAGATGCTTTGGCTTCTCCAGACTCCCATTGACACCTGCTGAGCTCAGGAAGATCACTAACTAGCTTTTGCCTTTCTTCTCCCTCTCTGTGTTGTTTCGGGAATATTTCTCCACTTAGTAAGTTGTGGCAAGAGTAAGTTTTCTTGTTTTATTTCTCCCAGAAAATACTGCCCTTTTTGCCTAATATCCAGTCATCTTGAGAATTGTTGTGTCATATATTTTGTCAGTTTCTTAGTTCTTAGTTGTTTGAAGAGGAATGATAAATCTATACCTGTTATTCCAATTTGGCCAGAAGCAGAGGTAGGTATAGTATGTTTTAATCTATATACATGTTCACCTTTGGTCCTCAATTTTCAAAAATAAAAGAAGATTCACATACCATAGTACTCACTCTTTTAAAGTCTATACTTGAATGGAATTTAGTATATTCACATCATTGTGCAACAATATCTAATTCCAAAATGTTTTCATCATATGAAAAAGAAACTCTGGCAACCACTGTCTCTATGGAATTTTTACACTGGATACTTCATATACACGGAATCATGAAATATGTGGCTTTCCTGTCTGATTTCTGTCATTAAGCGTAATATTTCAATTTGCACCAATGCTATGGGATGAATCAGTAATATATTGTTATGGTTAATAAATATTGCATTATATGGATATACCACATTTTACTTAGCCTTCAATCAACAGATGGATATTTGGGTTATTTGTACTTTTTGATTATTATAAATAATGCTGCTATTAATATTCCTATACATAGTTTTTATAGACATATATTTTCAATGATTTTGAATAGACACCTAGAAACACAATTGCCAGATCACATGTTTAATTTTGGAGAAACTGTATAACTATTTCCAGAGTGACCTTTTTTTCCCTCTGCACTTTAGCCTGGAAACTTTTTCTACTTAGTAAACTGGCTAAATTCTGTAGCACCCATAAACATAAGGTTTATATGACTGTATACAGATGGCACACTTGAGTGAGTGGAAACGGTGAATGAAAAGTAGCAGCACTAAATAAATTTCAGACTTTTGTAAAAATAAAAATGATAATCTTCTTTCATTACATAGCTGAAAAACTCTAGGGTCACAGTGCTTTCCCTCAGTACTCATGTGAAACAAAACAATGTGAATACCTAGGCTGGTGAATTTAGTCTATAATAATATTCTTCTCTAGAGACAAAGAAACTAATAAAACGTCTTCCTTGTAACATCTTTGTGAAGTACATGAAAGCTTATTTGGGCACAATTAAAAGTGGACTTCAAGTTAAAAGAGTACATTTTAATATTCTTGCAATAAACAGATAAGTAAGTAAGTGAATAAATAAATAAATGGTAACTATGTGAGGTGATATGTCAATTAACTTTACTATGGTATTCATTTCAGGTGCATACATGTATCAAGGTATCACATGGGTTCTTTGACAACACACAGACTAAAATTGCAACAATACAGAGATCAATGTGGCCCCTACTCAAGGATGACATGCAAATATGTGAAAGATTCCACATTTTTAAAAAAAGAACAAAATATCATGTTGTAAATCTTAAATTTATACAATTTATTTTTATTTGTCAATTATACCTCAGAAAACCTGGACAAAAAAGATGAAACTGGAACTTTTCGTTGCAAGAAATCCAGACTTTAAAAATGCCTAGGTTAGCTTTTAAAAAGGAAATTGTATTGGCTTAATTATGATTGAAAAAATTAGTGATTACAGTTAGTTGAAAAACATTTAGTAAAGTAAAGGAATCATGCATCTTTTTTCTGACAATGAATATGGAAGGTAAGAAAAAGAGTGGTTGTAAAACATAGATGACTTCCCAAATCAGTCCATCCATAGTGCACTCTATTGATCAGTCCAAGTGTTGTAAGTCTTCTCTTGGAGTTAATCTAAGCATAAACTATGTATTAGATATTGGTTATACTCCAGTTGAATATCTGGAAGGACACGTTCAGAAGAAAAATATTTCTATTGTCCTACAAGAGGGAAAGAAATCCATGTCATATTGTTGAAATAGAATGTGTGAAGTCAGTGAATTCAGAGGAAGAAATCATAAGGATTTGTTCAAAGAAATCGAAAAAATAAGGATGAGAAATTTTCAGCTTTAACGAATGAGGTGATCTAAGAATCTAGTAAGAATTTATTCAAGCAGAGTTAAAATCTCAGTAAAGGCTGAAACCGCACTTGTCCATTTCCTCTTGCCTCAGAGGCAAGAGGAAATGCTTTATGGTAAATGCTTTATGGTAAAGCATTATAATAAAACAACCCACGTGCAATGTAAAAAAAAATGTATTAATTACAGGGGCACTGGTTCAGTTTGGATAACTCCACATTTAGGGAGAATTGAGGGAAGAAGTTGGGAGGGGTTATGATATAGAAAATAATATGATATAGAAAATAAATAATGCCTTGAAGAAAATAAATTAAATTTTTATGTAAAAGTTTAACATCACCCTACTATGTTAAAGGGAATTTTTTTGTATGCTGTTTATCTAGTTACTCCAGTCTGAATCTATGTAAGTATAAATCATGTGATTGTGTGTCCACATTATAATCACTTGTGGGTATTTCATCACCTTCTGAAGGCATCTTTGAATTTGGAAAAGATGGAAGCTCATGCCAACAGCACATACTACTTTGCGTTGAAAATCTCCATATATCAAATTGTAACTATTATGACATAAATTCCTAGAATACACTGTATTTTGTACAACTGCTTAATATTGCATAAGTCTGTACACATAATAAGTGTAAAATAAAAATTATTGAAGGATAAAGAAATAAATACATTTGATTTTAGGACACTTAAGTTCTACATGCAAAAATTGAACTTAGTAACTCAAGAAATACTATATATATATATATATATATATATATAATTGCATTTTACAAAAAAAACTCTTGAAAATTATGCTGTACAATTTGAATCAAAAATCAACTAATATTAATTCAAACCAGCTAAAACACCCATTTTCCATTTTTCCCCAAAACACAATATGTAGAATTTTACATATTATAAAGAAATATAGAATTGTAAAGAAATATAGAAAAGGGGAAAAAGACAATTGACAGGGGAAGCGAATGGCTGACTTTCTTAACTAAATGTCTGTATAGGCAGAGAGAATTTGACACTCTTGGACAGGTGATGACATTTAAAATGATGTATCAAGTGTTAAAACAAATGAGAAATGAATACGTGATTCAAATTTCTCTTAAATACATGCAATGAAAATGTTTTATTTTAATGCACTTCATTGCTTCTTACACTCCATGATTAATCAACTGTTCTTTTCCATTTTTTTTCTTTCTTCCTTTCTTTTTCGTATCATTACTTTCAGCTCTCTATATGAAATCCTTGCCCTAGCAATGCCTTAGAGATATCTCATAGATGGATAGGAAATTGCTAACAATGCAAGCCAACTTTAAAGGAAATAACAGAAATAGGTCATGACCATGATTGTCATAGCATATGTTGCCCAGGGCTTTATCCTGCCATCTCAAGAACCTTCTGCTAATAGGAGCAGAGCTGTCAAGCAAGGCCATCTTATCAATCTTATTTTACTTTAATGCTGCTGTCCCATGACTTCTGCTTTACAAAATATATTTCAGGGGTGACTCAGCTGTTTATGAGATTAGCTGAGTGAATGTAAGTGTTTGGACTGGGAATTTAGCCCTACAAATAATCCATGAAAGAGACAAGAATTAAGTTCTCAAATGATGGCAATTTTTCATAACTTTACCTCCCATGGTATAGATGTAGTCTAAAGAATGAAAAAAAAATTGAAAAAATTAAAAAAAAATAAATAACCAAGAAAAAAAACATTTCCTACACTATTCTATAGGTTCATTTAGAATACAGATTCTACATAACTAAACTATAGTATGTAACTACATTTGAATATTGCTGATTACTGATACTCATACTGACTAGAATCAAGAATATTATGTTAATCATGAGAATGCCTTTTTCCCTCACTAATGGTTACTCACTCACTTACTCACTCACTTATATATTTGGTTTTGGTCTTCAGATCTGGTAAGTACTTTCTTACTGCTCATTACTTGGATTACAAATAAAACCTAATCACATAGATATTGTTCTGATTTCATAGATAGAGAATAGGTATTAATAAGTATTAATATAAATATTAATTTGTAGCATCTTCCACTGGCTGGTGTTAGTATTTCTTTATGGTCAGCCAAATTGTTTTTTAATTATTTCTTGTAAAAGCATTGCTCAGTTCTCAACTGAAAATACCTTATTGGTGGTGGTTAAACTATTTTCACCATACTATATTCCTACAAGGTTTCACTTCATTTTTTCTGGTTATTATTGTCATAATCAGTCTCAGATTTTCTATCTTTTAAAGAAAATATACATAATTGCTTATCTTACTGTCAATTTCAAAACAAACAAAACAGAAGAAAAGCAATTTTGTAGTAAAGAACAGTCGTTTCTTTTTCTGATAACAAAGTATTCCCAAAGAAATTTAAGTTTTACTCTAAATAAATGGAAGAGTTTATTCATGTCTAGCACATGGCAGATGCATTAAGGGTTACATAAAACTATTTGTCCAAAATGTGTTTTCCTGCTTGAACTTCATCTCCTTTCCTCTTAGCTACAGTTTACCGTCACTTATTCTTTTTGCTGGTCCCTTTGAGATAGATATTTTGATAATCAGTTAAGCCTACTAGTCTTCAAAGAGTCTGCTTTCTTAATGTGGATGAGATAATGCAAGAGGATGATATACTCATCTTCAGGGCACACAAAGCATGAAGTTAATAATCTGAGGACTAATGTTTGGGAGGTCTAGTGCAATAATTTATAATCATAAACTGACACTATAGCTCAGATCAATGTACTTAATTAGTGTCTCTTAGAGTCTGAACAAATGGACCATGTGACAGATGAATTTCTATAGAGAGAGAAAGAAGCTCTTTGAATCACCTAGAGGCCAGCATGATTTCCTTGAAAATCTTAAGTTGGGGAGATGAAGAAATCTGAATATGGAAGCCACAACATGGGAAATGATAGGCTCTGAAGACAAACTTGGCCATTTCAAAATTTGGTCTGGATCAAGTTCAATTTGTGTGGTTTAGCAAGCAGTGTAAGTGTGTTTTTTGCTGATGCATATTATTAGACATAAATGTCAAATGATGTGACTAAAGAAAAATGGAAAGGGGCAAACATCTCTAGAAACCTTCCTTTGAAATAACAACCTCCTTGCCTCTTCTCATTAATTTTAAACCATCACCAGCACAAAGGAGCTGAGACTCCCTTTATCTAGAGTCTGGTGGCTGGTAATTGACATTTCTCTCTAGGTTCATCAATTTTAAGCCTTCTCAGCAATAAATAAATGGCCTCTGCTTGACTCTAGTAGATAGTCTCAGAATTTGTTAATTTTTTCCAATAATATCCAGTTACAAGAATAAAGTACTCTGTCGACACCATCACCCCCAAAAAAGCCTTTCCAATATTCCCATTTAGCAAACTGCATCTAGTAGGTGTTAAAAACTATTGAAATAATAACTAAGTTAAAAAAAAAAAACTAATGTGGCACAAAAGAGCATTTGTTCATGTAATTTATTTTGGAAAAAAAAAGTATCACTATTCATTTAAGAAGTCTAGATACCACTTATTTGGCCTCGAAATGCCACTACTGGATATTTGTTTTCCAGATACACTGTATATATGTGCAAAAGCAAATGTAGTAGGATGTACAATAGAATTGTTTGTAATACCAAGAGACTAAACACAGTGTAATTGTCCTTCAGTAAAAAGCAAGTTAAAAACACATTACCTCCACAAAATGGAAACCATGCAGCCATTTACAAAGACTGTGTATTAGAGGTTGTGTGTGTGTGTGTGTGTGCATGCTCATGATATATATAAAATGCATGTGACTAGGCATGATGTTTATATATGTGTATACAGTGTGACTATATACCATACAGATATACTTCTCATTCATATGACACACACAAATATGAAAAGATCTCCAAAATAAGTGAATTTAAAAATACAACATACAGAGCAGTATTACGTACTGTACATGCCAATCTTAGAAACCATTCAAATTTCTATCAACCAAGATATGAATAAATAAATTGTGTTCTGTTATATAGTAGAACACCATACAGCAAAGAATGCTATAGGTGTAGCTACGGCAAAGAAAATGAATGAGGTCTAGCTATAGATACAATACGTTTGAATTTGAAATAGTTTTGAACCAAATAAAAAAGACACCAGAGAATAACTTTAATAAAATTCAAAATAGGTAAAACTGAACTGTAGAATTTAGTTATCATATGTTGGTGGTAAAAGAAAGAAAGATAAAAGAAGAAAATGAAGTGAGCATGATAAAATTCAGCTTTGTGATAAAATTCAGCTTTGTGATAGCAATAGAAAGAAGTAGATCGTCATTTCTAGGAGTGTGTATGCCCGTGTGCATATGCGTGTATGGGCAATGTTGTATTTGCTGAATTTGGTAGTGATTACATTGTAGTTCACGCTATAATAATTCATTGTCTATATTAGGATTTTATACATTTTCCATATGTGATACTTAATGATTAGCGAAATATTAATAGAAAATATAAGGTGATAATCAGTATGCACATTACATCTATATGTGTGTTAAAGGGAGACTGTGGTATATTTACAAATGTCTGTACTTATACATACATAGATGATTTTGTAAAGGACAAACAGTAAGCTGAAAGGAGTAGTTACATTGGAGAAAAAACTTATAATAAAACAGAAATTGTGCTCATATTGTCATCAGGCAAAAACATTAACCTGGTGAGTTTATTTTTCCCTTGAAGAACTGCTTTATAATTATTTGGTAAATAGATTAAGCTTTTGAAAATATGTTTTTCTTTTTTTATTATATCAGCAAAATATGAGGTATTCTTGGTTATTCTCAACTGGGTAAATATATTTGAAATCTAGTCTAAAGAAGTTTTCAATTAGCTACTTTGAAATATTTGGTATTAAGTTCCACTACATAAACTTTTATAATATATTGCAGCACTGAAAACAGCAAATTGACCTAACAGCACCAAAAGATGAATGAGCCAAATGAATTGAATGAGTTTATTAACTTCTAATTGTATTCAAGTTACATTTCTTAGTTTATTAGGGAAAATGACAGCAGAACAAAAAGCAAAATAAATATTAAAAATAAAATACTGTTATTGTAATATACACATGCAATGACTTGTAAGCTGGACAATTTTTTTTTGTAGCCACAGAATACACTTATCTATGCAATAATAATGCATCTGTTTGCATTGGCGAGAATAACCCACTGGCCTCTTACCGGGCTATTGCACTGTATTGCTTCAGTATAAGGTGAGAGGTGATTCACCTGATTCTTCATCACTGCGTTCAGACTTCAGGGAAATCTGAAGTTGTCTTCTGAAATCCGAAGTCTGTTCTAAACTTGTTTTATGAGAGTGACACACAATAAGTAGTGATGAATGAGTTTCTCCTTGTGGTCATGAACTTTTGCAGAAATACTCCATTAAGTTTACATTTTTTGAAAATATCATGCTTCCAAGAAGGGCTAACAGAAATGGAAAGTAATCCTGTATATCTTAAGGAGGTGCTTCTGCATTTCAATATATGGCAAGAATTTTAAAACTTTCTTTAGGATTTAACTTATACAGCTATATCATTCCTAGGACTCCAGTGTGTCCAAGAGTCCGTATTAACATGGCCCACATTGCCGATTTAGATTCATAAGCAACTGAAGTAAAACAAATGAGAAGTGTGGATCAAAATATGGCTTAGAAACAAATCCAAACTTTCTGGAAGTCTAGTTAATATCTTCAGTAGAATAATCAGTGATTGTTTCTTTGAGATCTCACAACTTCAGTTGTATGGTCATTTGGCTCCAGACTCCCCAGCAATGAAAAGTGGCAGAAGGATATTTGAGAATTTGGGAATGTGTATCTGTGTCCACTTTCTTTTGCCTTTTCCCACTCTGAAGACCATAGTCATTGTCATTCTGCATACAAGAGAGATTGTCATTTTGTTTAATGCTCCTTTAGAACATGTAAAATGCAGGTTAGGAATTTAGGGAAACTTGGATACAAATCCTAAAAAGGAATGTGTATGTACTTTGTGAATTTGGAAACCATTCTAATTTTTAAAAAATTTTTAAAATGTTATTTTTTTCCTTAAGATTTTACTTATTTATTTATTAGAGAGAGAGAGAGAGAGAATGTGATCCAGGAGAGGAGCATAGGGGGAGGAACGAGCAGACTCCATGCTGAGCGGGGAGCCAGATGTGGGGCTGGATCCCAGGACCCTGGATCATGACCTGATCTGAAATCAAGAGTCAGATGCTTAACTGACTGAACCACCCAGGTGCCCAAACGTGGCTCAGTGTTTTTATCTATAAAATGAGGATGATCATACTTACAAGTTGTGTTTTTTAAATTAAAAGAGATAATTGATGTACTACGGCAGATATTCAATGTTGATTTTAAAACGTTGAAGGCAAAAAAATTTGTGCAAAGTTTGTATAGTAATGATTATGGTCAAATATTAAGAAATATATTTTTCAGTGGAGTATAGCAAGATATATATTAATTTTCACATTAAAAATCAATATTTTGCTTATTCAACAGAAATAAAAATGAAAAATATAATATTAAACATAATGGATCACGCTTACAAAAGCAGAATACCTATGTGTATGAGGTGCAAACTAAATAAGAAATGTGTGATCTTTTTATAAATAATACTATAAATTTACTGATGGACATAAAAAAATCTGAATAAATAGAGCCACAGGGGTGTATGAATGAGAAAATTCAGTTTTGTGAAACTGTCATTTCTACCCCCTACAGACCTACTTATAAACTTATAGGTCTATTATAGGTCTACAGACCTACAATAGTAAAATGGAGTTCTGATGAGAACCCTTTTCTGAGGGACAAACTGCCAACTTCTCCTCTATCTTCACATTGTAGACAGCAGAGAGGAAGCAATCTCTCCCCTGACTCCTATAGGGCTCTAATCCAGTTCATGAGGGCTCCACTCCTTAAATCTCACCTAATCTAAATATCTTCTAAAGGCCCCACCTCCTAATACCATCCCATTGAAGGCTGGCTTTCACTAGACAAATTTTGAGAGGACATGTTTAGTCCATAACACTAACTTATTGACTAATATAATGGTGACCTTTTCTCATTTCCCATCTTCTTGGTTTCTATCCACATTCCAGCATGTCAAATCCATTCCTCTTTAAAACTCTTGTTTCTCGGGACGCCTGGGTGGCTCAGTTGGTTAAGCAGCTGCCTTTGGCTCAGGTCATGATCCCAGCGTCCTGGGATCGAGTCCCATATCAGGCTCCTTGCTTGGTGGGGAGCCTGCTTCTGCCTGCCATTCTGTCTGCCTGTGCTCGCTATTTCTCCTCTCTCTCTGACAAATAAATAAAATCTTTAAAAACAACAAAAAAAAACCTCTTGTTTCTCTCCTTCCTCCCTCTGTCTCTGTTCTCTCTCTGTCTCTCTTGAAGCACTGTGCCTAGTTAACTAGAATGTGTTCTCTCAAGCCGGACAGGGAATTATATAAACTAATATTGACCAATTTTGGTAATTTGGGCAAGTTAATTAATTATTTCTGAGTTTCATCATGGATTTGCTAATAGTTATTTCATCATAGACTTTAAAGAAATTTGAAGGATTTAAAGAAGTAGCACATACAAATAACGATCATACTTATTAGCCCATACTAGGTGTTTGATAAATATTATTAGTTTTCACCACTAATCTTTAATCTGTTAAATTTTTTGTCAATGGTAAGTGCATTTACAAAAGTTATGGCTAACTCAATAACAATTAATTTAAATACGTAAGTCCTGAATTTATCCCATTCAAAAGAAATCTTAAGATAGATATTCAGGAGATGGCCTGAAATTCAGTAATATACTCAAAACTCATGCTCATTCTGCCTTTCCACTCAATCTTTTAAACATGTAGGCCTATAGTTGCCTTCCTAAGTTTTCACTGGTTTCAAGATGGATACTGCATCTTCCGTATCATGTTCTCTTCTCAACTAGGAGAAGAATGAAGGATAAAAATTCTCTTACGTGAATAAATTTTCCTTTAAATTTGGGAAGTTTCATCTTATCCATGTATTTTTATCTGAATTATATTAGACAGTGAAATATCTTATGTCCACCTCTAGCAACAGGGAATGTTGGAAGGTTTAGCTTCCCAGGAATAGAGGGAGGCCAGTAACAAGGTGGAACTGAGTAGCCTTTGCACAGTTATACCATGGTGACTGCCGTGGCTTCCATGACAGAATGGTATGCTGGCTTTCCTCCTTCCTCTCCAATTATAACTTCTCTGAGTATTTACTCTTATTATCACTCATCTCTAGTTCTTCTGAAATCTGATTGCACTTTACTTTTAATTGCAACTTAAACTTAGTTTATGAACTTAGTGTATAAACTTAGTTTATAAACTAATAACCATCTTATATTTTATACCATTGCCCTGCAAATGGTAAACTCACTTCATCCCTCACCACTCTTCATATAGCCTCAGGACCATAGCCTTGACATTTTTCTTGTCTTTGAAGCCAGCTTCTTCACTTTATAAATTGATAATGATAATAATAAAAGTGATAAAACCTGGTACATAGGACAGACTGAACAAATCTGCCTTGGTTTTACATCAAGCAAATAATACATTGTTTCTCTAAGCAGCACTTTAGCATGTTAATTTGAAGGTAATATATGTATAATAAATTTGAACTAAGACTTAAAACCTTTATTATTTTCATGAGGACATTAGTGATTTATCATATTCATTTTCTTAAAAAAATATTATGTAATTTTAACCTATTGGAATACCGTGTCCCAAAGTTTCCAATTTTTACATGTTTTTCCATGTTCTGCAGAAGGAAGATGTTTTATGGGCCTGAGAGGTAATAGAGAAGAAACCAAAAAAATAACAATATGTGGACTCTTCAAAAATAAACATATTTACTCCAAAATGCCAACCTCAATCATAATTATTTATTTTACCCAGTACTATCACACCTGTTGAGATGCTATGTTCAATAAAAAATGATGTCTGATATGAAGACAAAAGGAAGTTGTAGGTGATGTGGCAATCTTTGGGACAAACTAGAAAGCTAAGTGCTGTGAATTTTGAAAGAATTGTGGGAAAATGCATTGTTAGCTCATTTTCAAGCTCGTTCCCATAAACATATGCAAATATCTTGATTTCTTAAAAAGCTGAAATTACAATGGATGGTTTGACACTTTTTTTCTGATAAATTGTTATTAAAAATCAGGCAATTTACTCTTTGTTTAATAATATGTAAAATATTGAAAATAAAAATATTTCATGCTTCCATGTTTTGTTTAATACTCCTCATCTGAAGTACTCCCCTGCTTTCCTTTTAACTCATTTTTTTTTCCTAGAGTTAGGAAATCAATAACATGCTCCTCCACTGAATATGGCAAGCTTCCCACTGCAAGCAGTACATCCAACTCTTTCCTGATATTTGGAGTTCTACTGACCAAATTAATACCTAGTATATGCCACCTTAGATTTTTCACTGCTGTTTCAAAAGTGTTAATCTTGTCTCTTTTCATCTCAGACTCTGCGCACCTTTCTGCTAAACTTATTTCCTCAAACGATCAATGTTCTCTCTTACCATCTAGAATTTGTTTACATGGTCCCTTCTCTCTGGAAAGGACTTTTCCCTCTTCTTGGCATGACTGACACCAGCAGTCTTTAGGCTGCAGTCCAAAGTTTACAACTTCCAGAAGTTATTCTCTGACCTTCTATACTGCTTAGATCTCCTGAAATATGTGTCCCTAAAGCTGTCTGTATTTCCTCTATCATCACACTAATCAAAATGGTTATAAGTATAAACTTAAGCATCTGTCTTTTCCAGGAGCTTTTGGAGGCAGAGACTGGATCTGTGTCACTCTGTCAAATCTGCCACCTAGTACTGTGTCTGGCAGAAAGATGATACTTAATAAATATTTACTGAACTAAAAAAAAAAAAAGAAAAAATGATTTTTAACAGCAGAGATTGCAGGCTCTGCTTCCTCTGTACCCTCTATATGGCATTGCACAAAATTCTGGAGTATTGCAATCTTACAGTAAGTTGCAGAAGCAAAGAACAAAAGACCAAAAAGCTGGTTGGTTTAATAGTCCACACTTGAGACCCAGATCTTCTAATCCTTTAATAAGAATTTTGGCATTTGAGTGGATCTAATTTCACAGCTAAAATGTATTGTGTAGCCACCAAAAGGTTACTGTGATGATCATAACCAAACATCATTTTCAAGTTCTTATTTCCTTAGGGTCAGGAATAAAGGTTCATATTGGATACAAAATTATAATAGAAACTTTGGTAGAGGATTGTTAGGTTTTAGAAGTTTGTGAAGATTTTCTAGTCTGACACCATTGGTATAAGCAAAACAACTTTCAAAAATGTAGTTTCTTGTTTCTATCCTACTCCACCTAAACACGTGTGCACACATGTACACATGTACAAAAACATTCCTCTACTATTTGACTGTCCTTCAATTTAGAAACAAAAAGTAAGACAGTAAAATCTGGACAATTTTCGAGTGCATATATATTTTCAAGTGCATATAGTAATGGTCAATTTCCTGTAATGATAAATTATTTCCTTGGCTTTTAGTTAAATATTATGAATCATGAATTTATCCTTTGAGGGAACCAAAGGATCTACAAAGTACTCTGTAACAGGGGTACCTGGGTGGCTCAGTCGTTAAGCATCTGCCTTCGGCTCAGGTCATGATCCTGGGGTCCTGAGATGGAGCCCCGCATCAGGCTCCCTGCTTTATGGAGAGCCTGCTTCTCCCTCTCCCACTTCCCCTGCCTGTGTTCCCTCTCTCACTGTGTCTCTTTCTGTCAAACAAATAAATAAAATCTTTAAAAAAAAAAAAAGAAAAAAAAGGAACTCTGTAACAGTCACCAGTCATCTATAAAAGTTATCTGAAAGGGTTAAAGTTTCCCTAAATGACTTACATACCAAATTGTTTAATTGGGTCCATCACATAAGGAAAAAAAGATATTCATCATATACACTTTCTTTTTTCTTTAAGAATGAAACCACAGAACTTGACAAGACATTTTCTATGTTAATTAAAATTTTGAATATTTTTCCTAACTTAAAATGCTGAACTCTTTTGTAGAAGCATGGTGCAATTTCACACATCCATTTCTTACTTTATGCCTGACAAACGATATATATATATATATATATATATATATATATATATATATATATATAAATGCTAAGGATAAAACAAGTCCTTTGCTCTTTTTGCTACACTAAAAGTTGCCTATATCTGTTAATGGGTTTTTCTCATGTTTCCAAAACCACAACTGTGGTCCTACTAAGTAGTATCTACCTTTCTGCTTTGAAATTAGTTCTCTGGAATACCTGATGTGACAAATCTAGTTATGGTTTATTGGTAAACAAATAAATATTATCATAAAATATACGTCAACTTAAAACCTGAAGAGTTGTCACAGGTGGAAGCAGTGCTAGATTTCTTCCTTCCATTAGTGGGAAAATAATTCAGCTTCCACAATATCATTCTTCAGATAGCAAAGCAAGTTGACAAAATGTGATTTTTGTATAATTAATAATTTTATCAGAAATTACAATTTAGATGGGTTTAGAGCCAAAAAGTCTAATGGGCTGTTTTTACACCAAATAGCTCATGGAGATTGAAAAAATATTGGTAGATACCTGATTTTGATGTTTTATGCTGATCGCATTTCAAATAGTAGATCTAAATGTAACATGAATTTCTAATTGTGTGTTTACATATCTGCGTTTGTGCATGTGTTAAAGAACTAATAAATTCTCTCCTTCCAAAACCCCAAACATCTCCATCATGAATGCATTATATTGAAGGAAGAGAGACGAGACTTGCTACAGGAGAAAAATTGCATATTGTTTGTATAAATGTGTAGAGAAATTTTTAATCCTTTACTCTCATTTAATAAACTTGTGATGGTAAGGTAGGTATAATTAGAGTTGTCAATATTGAATTCCAAATGTGCACTGCACTATGAATTTAATTTAAATTTCTCTATTCCTACTTTTCCCGTCCCATCACCACTGGGAGAAATTGAAGCACTTGACCGCTACTGTGGCAAATTGGATCCTAATAAGTATGATGCTTTACTGCTTCTTGTTTTTGCTAAGATACAACTGCACTATTTCAGAAGAACTCACCTGGGCATTAATTCAACAAGAATTGTTGGTAGGAGCTTTATATTTTCCACATTTTGTTATCTCAGTGAATGACTTGCATATAAAAAGGTTGGGCAGCTGGTTTTTATCATTCAACCTCAGGTTTGGGTGACTCACCTCTGGGGACTTAGAAATTATATTCTCTCACTGTTTCAAATTATTTGAGATTACAATTTTTCAATCTAATGGTAAAGCATAATGTAACTGCTTAATATGCTTCGATATGAAGGAGTTGATTTAAGAAACTGCTTTAAGGGGTGCCTAGGTGGCTCAGTGGGTTAAGCCTCTGCCTTCGGCTGGGGTCATGATCCTGGGGTCCTGGGATCGAGCCCCACATCGGGCTCTCTGCTCGGCGGAGAGCCTGTTCCCACCCCCCAGCCTCTCTGTCTACTTGTGATCTCTGTCAAATAAATAAATAAATAAATAAATAAATAAATAAATAAATAAAAAGAAGCTGTCTTAAAAGTATCAACATCACAGGTCATATGATAGCCCTTGTTTAAAATTATGATCGTGGGGACGCCTGGGTGGCTCAGTTGGTTAAGCGGCTGCCTTCGGCTCAGGTCATGATCCCGGCGTCCTGGAATCGAGTCCCACATCGGACTCCTTGCTCAGCGGGGAGCCTGCTTCTCCCTCTGCCTCTGCCTACCACTCTGTCTGCCTGTGCTCATGCTCTCTCTCTCTCTAACAAATAAATAAATAAAAATCTTTAAAAAAAATTATGATGTGTCCTGAGAAATCAACATCTGTGGTATAAACAATTAAAAGCAGATAACAATATTTTTTAAAGTTGAAGATAAAAGGTTTCATGAGACAAAGTCTTGTTAAATATTTTATGAATGGAAATATTCAAGAGTGATATGAAACACATGGAGTGCTGGTGAGAACCAGAGTACCTGTAATTCTTG
Organism: Lutra lutra; assembly: GCF_902655055.1. Lineage (NCBI taxonomy): Eukaryota > Metazoa > Chordata > Mammalia > Carnivora > Mustelidae > Lutra > Lutra lutra. Next base: position 150,116,092 of record NC_062280.1, on the reverse strand, counting down.
CACTCTTTGGGTAAGCATATTACTGGGGACAACTGCTTAGGAAGACTTTGGTCCTGTCTGTGAAATCTGAGTGTGTCTGTGACTGTGCAACAGAAATACATATGGATATGGTCCTCATGTGTGCACACATACAAGAAATTCATAGCAGCTCTATTCATATAATAAGCCAAACTGGAAAGAATGCAAATTTCCATCAACAGCAGAATGGATAAATAAATTTTAAAATAAACACAGAATGCAACATCATTCAGCAATGAGAATGATCAAACAGCTACCACATGGATTAATATTAATTAAGCTCACAAATGCAATTTTAAATGCAATAATCAACCAGGGAAAAAAGAATCCATTCTGGTCAATTACATTATATTGAGTTCAGAAAGAGTGAAATCTAACCTAAGGTTATAGAAGTCACCTTAGCAGTTACCTTTGAGGGAGCCTCTGGAGTGCTGATGGTGGTAGTTATATTTGAGATTTCATTTTGTCAAAACTCCCTGAGCTGCATCTTTATCATTTTATCACTTTTCTGTATATATGTCATATTTCAATTTAAAAAGTTTATTTTAAAAAAGAGGATATGAAAGGCAACAAAAAATGAGAAATTCCCATGTAAAACTAGGTCCTTATTTTTTCCTTTCTTTGTTCTCCATGGTCCTTTGTATATATTTTTATTTTAGTACATAAACCACTTTCATTATATTTTATTTTTATTTAGCTATATTGTAAATTAAGTCTGAGACTATGAATTATTATTCTTGTATACCTAGGATCTACATCACAGTGTCCTTCACATGTTAGGTTTATTAACAATAACTTTTTTTAAAAAAACTAACATTTGTTAAGTGTCAGTATTGTCTTGTTGTAATTTATGTGTGCTACTTAAGTTTTACCACAATTGTGTGATTTAGTTAATATTGTCTCCATTTTCCAAATGAGAAACCCAAAGAACTTGATGGTCCAATAATTTGTTCAAGAATGTACAGCTTGCAAGTGGTAAAAACAGGATCAAATCCAGATTCTATAACTTAATTTCTAAACTCCTAGGATATAAAGGGCAGGAAATTAAGTAGGTCATAACACAGGCTTGTCACACAATGTGTTCTCAACAAATGTGAGCCATGAAAACAATACACAACTCATAGATTCATGTAACACAGTGATTATTCTTCCTGTGGAAGAATATATTTATACACCACACACCGTGGTAGGCACAGAAGATCCAATGGGTTAAAACATCACATGAAGAATATAAGTCCAAATTTTCAAGAACTGAAGTTTAGTGGGAGAGACAGGAATTAACATCAACACATTTGTTATAAATGTTGTTAAGGACATCTATTGGATACATAAACACAACCAACAGGGTGCCAAATGCCCCAGAGACACACAGAAAGACTGGAATGGTTGCTTTGAGAGGAAGGCAGGGCAGTACAGGGCAGTGATTATAAAGACTTAGGGGATGAGGGTGCTATGTATAAAGGTCAACCAAGTGAGATCATCTTAAACAGATGAAATTCTTAAAATACATATATATATACACACACACACACACATATTTATTTCTTTATTTCACAGAAAGAGAGAGAGCATATGTGTGAGCAGAAGGGGCAGAAGGAGAGGGAGAGAGTATCTCAAGCATACTGTGTGCTGAACATAGAGCCTGATGTGGGGATCAATCCCAGGACCCTGAGATCATGATCTGAGCTGAAACCAAGAGTTGGATACTTAATGAACTGGGCCACAGAGGTGCCCCATTGAGCAGATGAAGTTCTATATTTTTAGGAAAATGTTACCAAAGTTATTTTAATAAAAAAATGTTATCCGTTGATTATCAAGGTCACAAGAGATGGGATGAAGTGAAAAATACAGGCAAAGTCACCAAAGTTAAACCTCTCATTCTATATGAGTTTCTTCACTATTTGAAGCATATCAAGTAGTTCGTTTTAGCGACTGCAAGTACAGCGAAGTAAACAATCTTGCAGTTTTTTTCTAAACACAAAGCACATGATGATTCTGAGTAAGAGCTATTCTCTTGCTGTCTTTCGGAAAATCCTAGAAGCACAAGTTTTAGATGAGTCTGTTATTCGCACTGTCCAAGTCAAAAGTTGGTAGGTAGTGGCTGACTAGGAACATAACTGGTGCTGCTGGGATTCTGAAAGCATCTCTCCTGAGCCAGATGGAACAATGACATTGCCTTTGTAACATTTTGACATTCATCACTTTCTGTCATATCTCTAAAAAAAATCCCTGCTGCTTGGGGATCTGACACATCAACATCCAATCATCACTGCAGGACTTGCCAACCACCTTAGTGAATCTGGGGTGACATTCTGTGGCTAAATATCACTATGCTGAATATTAAGGTGACAAGCAAAGTTTTGATATGAAGTTTGTTTTTTAAAAATTTTGTTATCTTACATAGTAATTCAAAACTGAGTTTATGTTTATAAACATGAATTTGTGAAACAATGCAAATATATTTCAAATTAACCTTCTCTGTATCTGCTTTTTATAGAGCCAGAGCAAGAAAAGAGACTCGTAACTATGACAGGCAGGCAGATTTTAAGAAACAATTTTTGGAAGCTAGAGTTAGAATGGAATGCACAGTCTTCTGAAATAGTGGACATCATTGTTCCGAGGTGTTCTAGCAGAGACTGGAAATAAATGGGAGGAGGAGGATGCCAGCAAGGGAAGTTGTAAAGAGATATACTTTAGCTAAGAGTCTATGATTACTCTATGATTGTTCGTTAAAAGCCACACTTGTAAGGCTTTCAAATAATAATTGTTAACAGTCAATACTTAATGTATGCTCGCATAATTCTAAGCAATGGAAAATATGACCTTGTTCAGTCATCAGGACAAACATGATATAATTATTATTACTCCCATGTTACAAAGAACCTAAGATCTAAAGTGGTCTAATCACTCAATGTCAGCTTATAAGTGGAAATGCTGGGACTGAAAACAAATGTCTTTGCCCTTTTATCTGGTGACTCAAATTAGAAGTTTATGGCAATTATTGTGAAGTAATTAATTGAATAATTTGGATTGAGGAGAGACATTTGTTCAAATCTTTACCCAGTCTCTCTGGAGTTAATCATTCCTGAAGTATAGCTGTGTTGTATTTGACTATATTATATTGCCTCCCCTCGTGTGGTTCATTTTGGTTCTTTAGATTTTAAGGTTATTGTGTTTAAATTCCAGAAAATTCAAGTCAGTAAAAACAGCACCCCCTAAAATATCCAAAAGTAACATTTAAAACATTTGATCAATAATGATAAGAATGAACCTCAGTAAATATGGGATTTCCTTTCTGTAATCTTACCATGAAATAAATGTAAAAATATCCCATATCTTATTTCTAAATACTGAGCAAACAAAACAAAACAAAAACAAAAATGAAAGGAAAAAGAAAAGAATTAATGCACACTATCCTAGGAAAAAAAAATTGTTATTTTGTGGTTTTTGTCTTATTGTAATTCTTATAAAGAAAGCATTTGCAGAAAAATAGACTGACTCCAAATTAGAAAGTTTTAAAAATTATATTAACATGGTGTTCCTATATTTTGTCTATTAATAAAATTTGCATTGCCTGTCTGATTTGGTCCATGCAAAACTGCATCTATCAAGCTATCTATATATCTATCATTTTCATCTATCTATAAATATTCTTTGAGAAATTAAGTATTTTGAAAAGGCAGAGTGGGTCAAACATGAGCAGTGATCAAGATGATCTTAACGTTGATCACAGCTTGACCAAATTACAGTCCTACGGACTTAAGTCACTTCACCTCTTGTTACTTAGAACATTTAATTTCGGAAACTTGAAAATTCTTTCCCTGCCCTATTAATATATAAGTACTTTTGAGAGCCTCTTGCCAATTTTACAATCCAGCAATGCCTTTCTCAAGGATCTGAGAGGGATCCATTGGAAATGTACTCAACAAGGAGGATAATGTCCCTGTCTCCCAGTCTCTTTGGGAGGATAGAAATGCAACTTCTGAGGGTGGCTTGGTCCAAACTGTTAAACTACTTCTTATCATAAAGCTATGAAAAGTTTATATTTTCTTTGAATAAAGCCAATAAGGCAAATACAAATGAGCTACAATTCCCACAGCCCATCTTTTTGAACTCTCCAGCCCTTTGGTTTAGTGAAGTTGGGTTCAATCTCCTACTAAATTTCAAATGTCTTAAATAAAGTCTTCATTTGCTCTTTAACTTTGTCTGGTACAGTTTTTGTTTTGAACATCATCCATAACATCTCTAAGAAGAGGGTTAGGGTGTTCCTAATAAATCACAATGCTTCATTAAAAAACTGCAAAGATAATCAAGCAGACTCACTCCTGCTCTGTAATAGAGAATGTGGACCAAAAGAGGCTTTGCCGTATAGGAGACTACAGTATAATATATGGGACTATGGCATTAAGAGATCTAGAATTCTAATCACACCATTAAATGACCAGTCATTATTTGGTATAGGTCAGGACTTAAGTTTATAGCTGTGACCTTTCACCCCACATGTATGCTGTGGACATTCAGCAGAGGATGAGCAAGAATATGATTGATGAAAATGTACAATTGGGAGCCTGGGTGGCTCACTTGGTTAAGCGACTGCCTTTGGCTCGGGTCATGATCCCAGAGTTCTGGGATCGAGCCCTACATCGGGCTCCCTCTTTGGTGGGGAGCCTGCTTCTCCCTCTCCCTCTGCTACTCTGCCTGCTTGTGCTCTCTCGCTCTCTAGTCAAATAAATAAATAACATCTTAAAAAAATATACACAATTAACTCACTTGGCAAACTGTATATGAATAATATAAAGAATATCTATAAATACCTACAGAATATAATTATTTCACTTATAAATGATATTTGATAGCCATATATTGCAGAATCCTCTTAGTAACTCTTTAGTAGCTTATGATTATAGGTCCCACAGATGGTAATCATAAAGCCAAGGCAAGTTATTTATTCTTTGTGGCTATATTTTCAATATCTTAGACTATATGTTCCTTAAAGTCTCTTTTCACTTTATAATCTAGTATTATTAAACTTAGATGAATGTTATTCACATCCAATTAGTAAACAAAATATTTATATCGAATCTATTGAATCTTTAGGGAGTTTTTTGGTGTCAAAACAGTTGTAGGTTAATACAATAAAGACAGTATGATGTGTTTGATTTCACTTGCTGTGTAACATATTGCCACAAACTAAACAATTTAAGATGACACATTTATTTTCTCACAGTTTCTTTGGGCTTAAAGTCTGGGTGGGCTCAAGTAGGTAATCTGTTCCAGGTATTACAAGATGGAAATCAGTATGATTGAATGAGGCCTTCAGATAGGCCCTGGAAAGGCCATTTCTAAGTTTATTCAGGTTGTTGGTCGAATTTAGTTTCCTTGCAGTTGTAGGACCTCAGTACAGTAGGACATGTTTGTTTGCTGGTAGTCAGCTAACATCTACTTTCTGCTCCTAGACCATGCTCACTTTTCTTCATACACAGCTTTTTTCATCTTCAAAGTGCAAGGGCACACTGAGTTCTATTCACACCTCAATTTTTTCTGACTTCTTCTGATATTAGCCAGAGGAAGCTCTCTGCTTTTGAACATTCTTGTGATTACATTTGGCCTGCCCTGATAATCCAAAATAATTGCCTTATCTTAAAGTCAGCTAAGCCACATAACATAACATGATCACAGGAGTGATAACTCCTATATTTACAAATTTTGAAGATAATGTCTGTACAACTTTGAGGGGCTATTTTGAAAAGTCTGCCTACCACATATGGTTATAAAGCATTTTATTTATACTGAAAAACTAGTTTCAATTAAAACTGTATTACAAACAAATTCTATTTAAAAAAGGGACACAAAGTAATGATTAAAATAATGCCTTATAATTGCTAAAAGATTGCTATGGATTTGCTACTCTACATAGTGCTTGAAGTGAATGATTTCATCTATTTCTCACAAAGAGAAAACACTGTAGTGAACAGCCATGATTCTCAATTTTATAAATAATAAAAACAAAGAAAAAAGATGTTAAGGGTGTGAACCTAGACTCAGGGAGGAATAATTTAAGCTTTCCACAAAATAAATAAATAAATAAATAAATAAATAAATAAAATTCATCTAGTATCAATAGATCTACTAAATGTCCCAGGGGCTCAGTAATCACTCAGCATCTCTCTAGTTTCTACACCATCTTATCTAGGTGATCCCAATTTGAGTCTATACTTGGTCAAAATTCTGTTTGGAAGGGTAGGAAGCTGAACTCTAAAGTTAATTTAAGTTTTCCAGAAAGATTGTGACAGCCCAAATAATTGTATGTACAATGGTGTGTCCAACATTCCTAAATTCTCCAGGAATTATACATGAATGATTATATCTTTTTTTTTTTAAAGATTTTATTTATTTATTTGACAGAGAGAAATCACAAGTAGGCAGAGAGGCAGGCAGAGAGAGAGGAGGAAGCAGGCTCCCTGCTGAGCAGAAAGCCCGATGTGGGGCTCGAACCCAGGACCTGGGATCATGACCTGAGCCGAAGGCAGCGGCTTAACCCACTGAGCCACCCAGGCGCCCCATGAATGATTATATCTTACCTTCTGTGGATTCAGTCTTAGTTGAAATAAGTTTCCTTATGTTACATAATAATTATCCTTTCTATCAGTTATACCCAGTGGGTTTAACCAACCAAAATAAGATGAGGTTTTAAAAAGCAGAGGAAATAAAATCAGTGCATAGATCTGTGGCTCATTTGCTTAGGATATAATAAATTATTGACTCTTCTTCTGTGATGGTTTTCTCATTGGTGAAATAATGATTATGAACCACTTAAAATGAAGTCATGAGTGAAAAAAAACTAATAAAGGATTGAAAACTACTTCAAAGACATCAAGTGTTCTAACAATTAATAATGATAGTAATAATAATCTCTTTCTGCCAACTTGGGAATTATATTTCTCATTGCTCTACCTACTCATTTTTAAGGTCATACTCTTTTAGATATTGAATTTTTGCAAGCTTTTGGCATCCCAGGCTATATTTAATAACTTGATTCAAGTGATTCTTATATTGTTAATCCTATTGCTTCCTTAAAAATTACAAAATTCCCTTGGAATTGTAAAAGCTTCTCGTGAAAGGAAAACAAGAGTTCTTATTCCAGGAACATTCTTTAAAACATGCATTAATTTAAAACATTAAAAAAATAGAAGCAGTAACCTAGAGCAAATGCTATGGATAATTACTTCATTACTTTGCTCTTATTCTGATTCAGACTGCAACTTTGTCTTCTACATGTAAAATATTTAGAAGAATTATAGAATCAGCAGAGCAGAAGGGAAAATATCAGATTCAGATGCTATTTGTCGAAAGAAAAAAATACAAATGAATAAATGTATGTATTCATGCAAGAATATATTCCAACTTTCATCCTAACATAAGAATCTTATTCACTCTGCATGTGGTTGAACCCTTTGTTGGCAGAGAACTCAGTACTTTGTTTTGCCCACATTTATTAGTAGTCCTTGCATCAAACTAAAACTTGTTCCTCTCTATTTTTCACCCATTTATGTAAGATCTCCTTTCATTTATTTAAATCTACTTTCTCTTCTTGAGATGTAAAATTATTTCTTGAGATTTATTAAGACCACATTCCTATGTCCCCCTCTAAAACATTTCTAAAGCTTTTCTTTTGTTCTGTTTTTCCTCATATTGCAAAATGTTACCTCCTAGGTCACCCTCTTCTGGACACAGATTATCAATATTTCTTTAAAAATATAATGCTAATATAGAAAAAAAAAATCTCAGGATGCTCCATTTTTCCTAGAACATAGAGAAAAGTCCTGAGAGCATTCATCACATATCTGGGTGGATCTTTAGTCTCAGAGGTCCACATTATGCCAAAATTTGGTCCTAAAAGCAATAAAGCATTGAAATAATTATAATCATATGGTTGGGAGTGATAGTTTTCTCAACTACACCATTTTTGTCATGGAATTTAAATGGATGTGAATACGAGTCATTTAAGCTGATATTTTTGGAAGCTAGAATTGCTTTTGTGAATTTCTCAGTACTTCTTGCCAAGTTGACCTTAAAAACATACAAACAATGTTTCCTTATTTTTGTTTTTGTTTTGTTTTTTGTTTCAATCATTATGGCTCAAGGTATATAAAACAGTGGAATGTTATTCACTTAATCCTGTTTTTTAAGTCTAATTTTCCTGACAGTGTGTGCAATATAGCTCAATATAACTTCTTTTTCATTACTATGTCACTTTCCTTCCATTCTCTTTTTAATCTTTATTTACTTTTATTATATACTCCGTATTTTCACCTTAATGTCCATATCTGCCTTGTGAATATGTAATAGTTTCTAAAAATAGACTTTAGATTCTAATAGAGCTATTTCAAAATACATAACCAATTCATTATAAAAAGACTTCCCAGTTTCATTTGCATCATGTTTACAATATTTAGATATTGAATTTTATGCCCAAATTATTTCCCAAAACATAAATATATGTAGGAAATTTCAAAATTGAAGCATTCTTTCATTATACTTTGGTAAGTTTTATTGCCCTTTAATGCATTTCTGAGTTAGGCAGTCCAAAACAGAATTAAATAAACTGTCATGCATCAGGGTTATGTGTTCTTCCTCTGAATTTCTTACCACCCAAAATTTTTCGATTATTTTTCTTCACTAAGTTTTCTTCTCGACTTTTGTAGCTATGTGACTTTGCCTTTTTTTGAACATTATTCAGTACTTCATAGAACCAGTCCCTAGGGAGCCATCTGTAAATAGGAGACTTGCTGAAGGTCTGAAGAAATATTTGATATGTTGCCATATATCTGAGTAACATAGCTGATCTGACATTAAGTTTTAGACCTATGAAACAATCTCCTAAGGCAAATAGTTCTTTTGAAACAAAGAAACTTACATTTGGAAAAATGTTAATTTTATAACACTAGATTTCATGCGCCATGACAGTTTTGGCAGAAGATTAAAACAACTAAGTTACTTATATCTTAAAAACATCAAATTTCAGAAGAAGAAGTGTGACTTGTATTTCTTTACAGTACTTTTTTGTAAGAATAAAAATATAAGATTGAAAATGTCTTTAAAATTTTAAATGTGAAATTCAAATGCTCAGATGACTGAAGAATTTTTGAAAATGTGAAATCTCAGTTTAAAAAAATCATAGTAAAAATTAACTCAAGCAGTTTGATCATTTTTAATGATTGAGATGCCCAAAATCATAAGAAATAAACACTAGCCAAAACATTTTACTAAAGATTTTATTTATTTATCTATTTATTTATTTATGTAGCACAAGTGGTGGGGGGGGCAGAGGGAGAGGGAGAGAGAAAATCCCAAAGAGAATCCATGCTGAGCATGGAGCCTGATGTGGGACATGATCTCTCAATCCTGGAATCATGACCTGAGCCAAAACCAAGAGTCAGACACTTAACCAACTGTGCCATCCAGGTATCCCCCACCAAAGCATTTTAATTGATATATAGACAACATGATAATGATGCTATTGATGATGATAATAGCAGCAACCATAATTGGGGCCATTTATCTAGTGATTGGTAAGTGCCAGATATTTTTTGAAGATATCTAATAGAAAAATACACAAATGAATGGATAGATAGAGAATACATACACATAAATGTGTATGTGTTTGTTCTCATTTAATCTATATGATAGTTACTAGTAATATTTCCAGTTAGCAGATGAGGAAATTGAGATGCAGAGAGATCACTAACTTTTCAAGGCTATATGACAGGTGATGTTAGAAATGTATTTTGCTTAAAATCACAGCCCAAATAAGATATAAAAACTCCATACAAAACAAAATCTTTTGTGAGAAAAAATTGAAGTAAAAATTCAAAGATGTTTTCTTTCTTTTTTTTTTTTTTTTTAAGATTTTATTTATTTGTCAGAGAGAGAGGAGAGCGAGCGAGCACAGGCAGACAGAATGGCAGGCAGAGGCAGAGGGAGAAGCAGGCCCCCCGCCAAGCAAGGAGCCCGATGTGGGACTCCATCCCAGGATGCTGGGATCATGACCTGAGCTGAAGGCAGCTGCTCAACCAACTGAGCCACCCAGGCGTCCCTCAAAGATGTTTTCTAAGAGATGTTTCTATGAAAAAATTTTAGATAAATAATGAAGCAAAAACTAAAATCTTCCCATGTTCTTGACACTCAAATGTATGACTAAATACAAGTATCATTAAAACAAATATTTTGTAACATTTCTATCACTTATTATAAAATTGAACATTTATAGATCTATGAAATCAATATTTTGAGCTAAAAGGATACACAGAAGAAAATTAATAAACTTTAAAAAATGAAATGAAATATGTCAACTTTCCTTAAATATTTTTAAATGAAATGAAATATGGCAAATATCAAACTCTAAAGGTTGAAAAAGAGTTGTAATTTGTACCAGAAGAGAACGAGAGAAAGAACTCTATGAAGATAAAAGTATAATTTAGTTAGTTGATGAGAAAAATCACTAGAACAAAATAATACAAAATAACAAAAACCTTGTTTCTTTAAAAATAATTAAAAATATTTAATTTTTAAATTTGATTAGCATAATCAAGAAAATTTTAAAAAAGAAACAAAACATAAGGTACATAGGAAAAAGTATATAATAATATGCTTACATTATATAACCTTATATAAATAAAAAGTTAAAACACAAGGAAATATTAATTTCAAGAAAAATAAATTTTACCAGAACTTTTCTAATTTCCATGAAAGATATAAAAAAAAAAGTACAAGAACCCCCCAACCAATGCCATAGGCTCAGATGTTTCATAAAAGAATTAAGCAAAACCATTAACAAATAATTTATTTAATGTTTACTGTCTCTACAGCATATAAAAGAAAAAAATTCATAAATGACATTCGGGAAACAAGAGAAACACTGGAAAGAAAGAATAATAAAATATCTATAGAGAAAATGAAATAAACTGATACTTCTTTGTAAATATCAATGTCATGATCTGAACTAAAACATGAGTAGACAATATAGAAGCATATTCAAGAATAGTGCCAAAGCTCATTCTGAATATTTATGGTAAGAATTATGTTGAAGGACAGTTAGCATGAAACACACACAAGCACACAGGTACACACACTTACATATTTATTCAGAGCTCAAAGTTCCTTAACTCGATGAGGATACAATGGATGCATTCCCACTCAAACCAGTTAAAATAGAAAGATGTCCACTACCTCTGGTATTTTAACAGTGTCCTGGCAATATCTGACATGTATTGGACAAAAGAAAAAACATACCAGATTTAGAAAGGAAGAGTTGAAACTAATACTACTTGGCAATTGCTATGATTAGATACTGAAAATTTTGTACAATGAAAATGACAACACAGCTGAATAAGATTCAAGAAAGCAATAGCTTTCATGAAAACAAATAGCAACTGATTAGAAGAGACAATGGCGAGAAGAACCAGTTTTAAAGAGCAACCAAAGAGTTAAAACATGTAGGGAAAAAAACCATAATAAAACATATATAATTATATGATGAAAATTCTAAAACACTTTTGAGGGACAAAAAAGAAGGCTTGAACAAATACATATGCATTTGGTGTTCTAGGAATGGAAAATTCAACATCATAAATACACCATCTTTATAATTTATAACTTACATGTGATTTCAATAAAAATGTCAATAACCTTTTTCTATAGCTACATGAGGCTGTTGGAAATTCATATGGATAGCATAAAGAGCCAAGAATATCTAGGAAAACTGAGGGGGAAAGGCCATGAGCCTATTAAAACCAACCACAAAGCTTTTTTAATTAAAGCAGTATAATCCTGGTACATGTTAAAAAAAAATATAAAATCATCCAAGAGAACAGAAAAACCCAAAACAGATCCAAATATACATAATACCTTAGTATGTTATAAAGTGACAACTCAGAACTATAGACTAATGTACTCTTTATTGTGGTGTTGGAAAACTGGAATCTTAATGAAAAATTATAAAATTAGATTAATACTTCACATAGTATACCAAGGATAACTTCCAATATATCAGTTTCAAATTTAAAAACACAGTTACTAGAATAAAATACTAGAGTGTTCTATTATAAACTAGGAAGATTTTTAAATTCCGACTACAAATCTAGACCCAATAAAAAATTGATAAAGTTGATTACACAAAAGTATTTTAGATGTGAAGACAAAAACTATACACTGGTGCAAATGTCTGCATCTCAAATCATAGACAAATGGATAATCTACTTGATATGAGAGAGCTTTTAACAAATTAAAAGGAAGAAGCAAAAATGTAATAAAAAACAAAGGACATGAATCCATAGATAACTGAAAAAACAATACAAGTCACTTCCAAAACTTATGCGAAGTTACTTGTCCTCAGTCAAAATAAGGGAAATGCAAATTAAAGCTTTGTTGATAAAGCATTTCTTACCCCTCAAATTCCTGCTTTCAAAAGTCTGTCACTCCCTTGGCTGGAGATACAAACATTCTCACATATTGCTAATGAGGATATAAAGTGATAAACAGGGAAAGCAATTTGGCAGTATCTATCAAAATTAGAAACCATCAGTTCTTGACCCAGCAACTTTACTTCAGAAAAAATACTCTAGAGGAACACCTATATTTTCATACAAAATGAGGTATGGTTTTATTTATTTCAGCATGATTAGTAATACTAGATACTGAAAAAAAATACATCTATAAGGTACTGGTTAAATAACCCATACAATGACATACAGTGTTATTATTTATCTAATAAAAATAAGATTGAAATTAAAAATGGACTTACCATTCAATCCCATAATTCTGTCACTAAGTATTTACTCAAAGTAAACAAAAACACTAATTCAAAAAGATACATTCAGACTTAAGAATGGTAAATATTTGTGCCCCTAACATGGGAGCACCCTATTATATAAGCCAATTAATTAAATAAAATCAAAGAAACACATCAACAATAATACAATAATAGTAGGGGGGGTTAACACCCCCCTCACTGAAATGAACAGATCATCTAAGCAAAAGATCAATAAGGAAATAAAGGCTTTAAATGACACAGTGGACCAGATGAACTTCACAGATATATTCAGGACACTCCGTCCCAAAGCAACAAAATAGAAATTCTTCTCCAGTGCACATGGAACATTCTCCAGGATAGGTCACATCCTGAGTCACAAATCATGTCTCAGTAGGTATACAAAGATTGTGATCATTCCCTGCATATTTTTGGACCACACTGCTTTGAAACTAGAATTCAATCACAAGAGGAAAGTTGGAAAGAACTCAAATACACAGAGGCTAAAGTGCATCCTACTGAAGAATGAATGAGTCAATTGGGAAATTAAAGAAGAATTTTTTTAAAAATCATGTAAACAAATGAAAATGAAAACACAACTGTTCAAAATCTTTGGGATGCATCAGAGGTGGTCCTAAGAGAAAAGTATAGAGCAATACAAGCCTTTCTCAAAAACAAGAAAGGTCTCAAATACAAAACCTAACCCTACACTTAAAGGAGCTGGAGAAAGAACAGCAAATGAAGCTTAAACCCAGCAGGAGAAGAAAAATAATAAGGATCAGAGCAAAAATCAATGAAATGGAAACCAAAAGAACAGTAGAACAGATCAACAAAACTAGGAGTTGGTCTTTTGAAAGATTAGTAAGTTTGATAAATCCCTGGCCAGACTTATCAAAAGGACACAAATTAATAAAATCATGAATGAAAGAGTAGAGATCACAACCAACTCCAAAGAAATACAAATAATCATAAGAACATATTATAAGTAACTAATGCCAGCAAATTAGACTGGAAGAAATGGATGCATTCCTAGAGACATATAAACTGCCACAACTGAACCAGGAAGAAATAGAAATCCTGAATAGACCCATAACCAGTGAGGAAATTGTAGTAATCCAAAGTCTCCCAACAAACAAGAGCCCAGGGCCAGATGGCTTCCCAGGGGAGTTCTACCATTAATTTAAAAAGAATTAATACCTATTCTCCCAAAACTGTTCCAAAAAATAGAAATGGAAGGAAAACTTCTGGACTCATTTTATGAGGCCAGCATTACCTTGATCCCAAAACCAGACAAAGACCCCATCAAAAAGGAGAATTACAAACCAATATCCCCGATGAACATGGTGCAAAAATTCTCACCAAAATACTAGCTAGTAGGATCCAACAGTACATTAAAAGGACTATTCACCATGACCAAAGAGGATTTATTCCTGGGCTGCAAGGCTGGTTCAACATCCACAAATCAATCAACTTGATATAATACATTAATAAAAGAAAGAACAAGAACCATATGATACTCTTAATAGATGCAGAAAAAGCATTTGACAAACTACAGCATCCTTCCTTGATCAAAAATCTTCACAGTGTAGGGATGAAGGGTACATACCTCAACATTATCAAAGTCATCTATGAAAACCCACAGTGAATATCATTCTTTTTTTTTTTTTTTTTGACAGAGAGATCACAAGCAGGCAGAGAGGCAGGCAGAGAGAGAGGAGGAAGCAGGCTCCCCGAGAGAGCAGAGAGCCCAATGCGGGGCTCGATCCCAGGACTTCGAGATCATGACCTGAGCCGAAGGCAGCAGCTTAACCCACTGAGCCACCCAGGCGCCCCTACAGTGAATATCATTCTTAATAGGGAAAAACTGAGAGCTTATCCCGTAAGGTCAGGAACACAGCAAGGATGCCCACTATCACAATTGCTATTCAACATAGTACTAGAAGTCCTAGTACTTCAGCAATCAGGCAACAAAAGGAAATAATGGCATCAGAATCAGCAAAGAAGTCAAACACTCACTCTTTGCAGATGATATGATACTTTATGTGGAAAACCCAAAAGACTCCACCCCAAAATTGCCAAAACTCATACAGGAATTCAGTAAAGTGTCAGGATATAAACTCAATGTATTGAAATCAGTTGAATTTCTATACACCAACAACAAGACAAAAGAAAAAAATTAAGGAGTTGATCCCATTTACAATTGTACCCAAAACCATAAGATATTTAGGAATAAATCTAACCAAAGAATCTGTATCAGAAAACTGTAGAATACTCATGAAAGAAATTGAGGAAGACATAAAGAAATGGAAAACATCCCATGCTCATGGATAAGAAGAATAAATATTGTGAAAATGTCTATACTACCTAGAGCAATATACATATGTAATGCAATCCACATCAAAATACCAACTTTTTTCAAATAAATGGAAAAAATAATCCTAAAATTTGTATGGAACAAGAAAAGAAACCAAATACTCAGAGGAATGTTGAAAAAGAAAAGCAAAGCTGGTGGCATTACAATTCTGGACTTCAAGCTCTATTAAAAAGCTGCAAGTATCGGGGTGCCTTGGGTGGATCAGTGGATTAAGCCACTGCCTTCAGCTCGGGTCATGATCTCAGGGTCCTGGGATCGAGCCCCACATTGGGCTCTCTGCTCAGCAGGGAGCCTGCTTCCCTCTCTCTCTGCCTACTTGTGATCTCTTTCTCTGTCAAATAAATAAATAAAATCTTTAAAAAAAAAAAAAAAGCTGCAAGTATCAAGACAGTAAGTTACTGGCAAGAAAACAGACACAGATCAATGGAACAGAATAGAGAGCCCAGAAATAGACCCTCAACTCATTGGTCAACTCATCTTCAACAAAGCAGGAAAGAATGTCCAGTGGAAAAAAGACAGTCTCTTCAACAAATGGTGTTGGGAAAATTGGACAACCACATGCAGAAGAATGAAACTGGTCCATTTCCTTACACTGCACACAAAAATAGACACAAAATGGATGAAAGACCCCAATGTGAGACAGGAATCCATCAAAATCCTTAAGGAGAACACAGGCAGCAACTTTTTCAACCTTAGCCACAGGAACTTCTTCCTAGACATATCACCAAAGGCAAGGGAAGCAAGGACAAAAACAAGCTATAGGGACTTCATCAAGATCAAAATCTTTTGCACAGCAAAGGAAACAGGCAACCAAACCAAAAGACAACTGACAGAAGGAGAGAGGATTTTTGCAAATGTCATATCAGATAAAGGGTTAGCATCCAAAATCTATAAAGAACTTATCAAACTCAACACCCAAAGAACAAATAATCTAATCAAGAAATAGGCAGAAGACATGAGCAGACATTTCTGCAAAGAAGACATCGGATGGCCAACAGACACATGAAAAAGTGCTCCACATCACTTGGAATCAGGGAAATACAAACCAAAACCTCAATGAGATACCACCTAACACCAATCAGAATGGGCTAAAATTAACAAGTCAGGAAATGACAGATGTTGGCAAGGATGCAGAGAAAGAGGAACCCTCCCACACTATTGGTCGGAATGCAAGCTGGTGCAGCCACTCTGGAAAACAGCATGGACGTTCCTTGAAAAGTTGAAAATAGAGCTACCCTACGACCCAGCAATTGCACTACTGGATATTTACCTCCAAAACACAAATGTAGTGAACAGAAGGGGCATGTGCACCCCAATGTTTATAGGAGCAATGTCCACAATAGCCAAACTATGGAAAAAGTCAAGATGTCCATCAACAGATGAATAGATAAAGAAGATGTGATACACACACACACACACACACACACACACCACTCACAATGGAATATTTGCAGCCACTAAAAATGAAATCTTGCCATTTGCAATGACATGGCTAGAAGTAGAGGTTATTATCCCAAGAAAATAAGTCAAACAGAGAAAGAAAATTACCATATGATCTCACCAAAATGTGAAATTTGAGAAATAAGGCAGAGGATCATAGGGGAAGGGAGGAAAAAATGAAACAAGATGAAACCAAAGAGGGAGACAAACCATAAGAGACTTTTAATCTCAGGAAACAAACTTAGGGGTTGCGGAAAGGAAGGGGGGTTGGGAGGCATGGGGTGGCTTGGTGATGGACATTGAGAAGGGTATATGCTATGATGAGCACTGTGAATTGTGTGAGACTGATGAATCACAGACCTGTACCTCTGAAACAAATAATACATTATATGATAATAAAAAAAGAAAAAGATATATGCATCCCAATCTTTACTGAAGCATTATTTACAATAGCCAAATTATGGATACAACCCAAGTGTCCGTCCATAGATGAATGGATAAAGAAAATGTAGTGTACACAAACACACACACACACACACACACACACACTGGAATATTACTCTGCCATAAAAAACAATGAGATCTTAACATTTGTAGCAGTATGGATGGATCTAGAGAGCAGAATGCTAAATAAAATTAGTCAGAGAAGACAAATACCATATAACTTCATATATGGAATTTAAGAAAAAGAATAAGCTAACAAACAAAATATAAAAGAGATAAACAACAAAAAATAGTCTCTCAAATACAGAGAATAGACTGGTAGTCGTTGGAGGGAAAGTGAGTGAGGCAATGGTGGAAACAGATAAAGGGGATTAAGTGTACATTTATTGTGTAAATGTGTAATGTATAGAATAATGTATATATTATTCACCTGAAACTAATATATGTTAATCATACTTCAATAAAAAGAATCAGAAAGTCTTATGTATACCTACATGGAGAGATATTCAGAAATTATTAAGTAATTATTTAATAGCATATATAGTATCATTTCATTTGTGTAAGAAAATAAGGAAAACAAGGATATATAGTTATTTTTGCACATACTGGTAGAAACACCAAATTATTCCCATAAGACTAATAAAAATGATAATCTGTGCAAAGATAAGTGGATAGGCATGGCTACATAGGGAGGAAAATTCTTGATATATGTGTTTTATATCATCTTGATTTCTGAACCAATTATAAAAATAAATAAAATAATAACTAGATAGCCATATATAACATACTTTTATGTATGTTATATATGGCTATCTAGTTATTATTTTATTTATAAAAATAGCTATAATATTTACAATACATTCAAGTTATTTTCATCTATGTATTTTACCTGAATACTCCCCATTATTTTCTCTGCATTTACTCTAATTCAGGTTTCATTACATTTTTCATGGAACAGTTAAATAAATTGAATAATTTCATAAACCTTTATGTTCCAACTGGAAACCACCTTACATGCTTGTCACATTTTAATTCCTAAACACATTCCAAATATTTTTAACTTCCAAATATTGTTCCAGTATATTTTTCCAACCTCATGTCAAGCTATTCCTCCAATCTTCAATATGATCTAGTTTTTATGTTCCCACAAAATTCTCACTCTTAAACTTTCCCCTCCTTCCTGCTATTGGCCCTATTATTCCACTATCTGAAAATTGCACTCCTCATGGTTAAATCCTGTACATCATTTAAGGCAGCTTTCAATCACAACTACTGGCCTCTTTCCTGACATTCTTAATTTAACATGATTGCATTATACTTTGAACTCTGGGTGTATTTGCTTTATTCTTAACAGCCATCATATTCCAAAATTTAATAATACATGTATTGTCTCACTTCATCCCTCCTTACTTTTAAATACCTTCAGAACATATTCCTTTCTCTTTCATCTTTGTCACATGAAACAGCTTGCAAGTTCAAAAATATACAACCAAACTGAAGTGAGGGAGAACTGTAAAAACACTGAACAGAGAATTAGCTGGTATGGACTCAAATCGTGTTATTTCTTGACTCTGTGACCTTACTCTCTGTTCCTCAGTTTCCTCCTCTGTGAGTGAGGGGCTTTAATAAAATTCATATGAAGTTACTGTTAATAATTAAATACGTTGACTATAAATTAGAAAATCTAGATAAAATGAACATGGTGGCTGGCTATTGGAGAGCGAATTTCAAAATGATGCTGTCAACAAAGTTTAAGATTGAAGAATAAATTTGACAAGGCATTAAATATTTATTTTTCATGGCATCTATAATCATTATTAATATTATACTAGTCATCATTTGGCTTGTCCCTAATCTGGAATAATGACATTAAGATACTTTTTGTGTTTTGTACTGGCTTCTGTCTGCATATGTAGGAGTTTAAATATTTATTGTTTTGCTCTACATAATGCTACCACAATTATAGTTAATGGTTGTCTATACCTATATGATGAATGCACACAATCTGAAGGAATTACAGCTCTCCACAATGGTCATAACACATAACTGATCAATTAAAGGTAAAATGAGACTACTTTCCTTTAATGATGGTTAAGATTTTATTAAATAGTGGGATTTATTTTGTTTCATTTTGTTTTGTTTTTGGCCAGGGGTTATCTGTGTGACTAAATTGACCTCCTCAGTCTCAGATTTCAGGTTTCCACACATGATTTATGTCAACATGTTACTATTGTATTCACAAACTAGGGCCAATTTCAGATCAACTAGCTAGCGTAAATTCTAAAAATGGAGACTCCCCTCCAAAATCTAAATACAACTTATATGTTGCTCAAATTGGGGAAATCATTTAGTTTGCTATAAAGAGTCAACTCCTGGGGAACCTGGGTGGGTCAGTGGGTTAAAGCCTCTGCCTTCAGCTCAGGTCATGATCCCAGGGTCCTGGAATGGAGCCTGGAATCGGGTTCTCTGCTCAGCAGGGAGCCTGCTTCATTTCCTCTCTCTCTCTGCCTGTCTCTCTACCTACTTGTGATCTCTGTCTGTCAAATAAATAAATAAAATCTTAAGAAAAATAAAAAAATAATAAAGAACCAAGTCCTTATAAATGACATACAAAAACCTTTACTTAATTATTTCAAAGCATTTGTTACTGGATTTTTAATAGTTGGCAGTCACATTATAAAGGTAAATTTCATTGTTTTTTATTTATTTGATTGCTATCAACAAATATTTATAAGCCCCAGTTTAATGCTAGACACTGTACCAAGCACGGAGGACTCAACAGACAGGTCTTCTAACCCATAAGTTCATTATCACAGCAGGCTCATTTCCTACATAACTCTGAACTCGTCCCCTCATCTGGAAATTCTCCATCTTCTTCCTTCATGCAAATTTCTTGAAATTCTTTCTCTGTAATTTGAAAATACAAATATTTGAAAATATTTAGCTTCTTGTTTAAATAATTCCCTTACTTCCCTGAAATAAAACCTGACTGTAATGGGTGAAATTGCTGCCGCTGCAGCCCTCTTAGGGGAAGGACTCGTATTCTTCTTAAGCCTCACATGTGCCAGGAAAAAGAGGTTTAGCATTTTCCTCCCAGCTCCCTTTTGAGACTTGCAAAGCATTTATCCTCATTTTTTAAAAAAATTCCCATTAGCCCTATGATATCTGGTTTCTTCCTTACTTTACTGGCTGACTTCTATTTACTCTTCCATTTCTTAAATATTTTAAACCGTGATTCTCCTCCTTCATCTCTATTCCTTCCAACATTCTTATTGTTGCTCCACTAGCTGATTGCTGGTTAATAGCATAGCATCTTGGCTCATCCGACAAACTTGTCCTCCTTTTTAACTTCAGATACCTAACCTCACAGTTACATGCTAAATAACATGCAAAATGGACAGATATGAATTTGGACAGATATTTCCCAATCATATAAAAGAAAAAAGTACCAACTGGTTGGTGTATTTTAGAAAATTGAATGATAGAAAGTTGATATCAATTGCTTGCAAATTATTCCTATAACTTAGAAACACAAATACAGAAACATATTATCTTACCCAAAGACTCTCATTTGAAAGATTGAGAACTATGTTGCTGAATACATACACACAACATTATAATAATATCCTTACTTATAAATGTTTTAGTCTTATAAAAAAATGAGGTCATGGCAAATAATTTGAATTAATGATCACTGTGCAACGTAGGTCCTAGGGATCTGAGATATTAAGTCAGCCATAGGAAAAGACACAGATTAGAATAAAGACCCTCTTACATTCCTTTTTCCTCCTAACATCAACTTTTAGGATAAAGACCTGAAAAGTTAAGAAAAAAAAAAAGATAAGAAAAGCTTATTTGTATTTTTACCAAAATATTTTCCAATAAAATTAGTCAGAAAAAAATTTTTAAATTAACATTTTAATTTATTAATTTATTTATTTTTTAAATATTTTATTTATTTATTTGACAGGCAGAGATCACAAGTAAGCAGATAGGCAGGCAGAGAGAGAGAGAAGGAAGCAGGTTCCCTGCAGAGCACAGAGCCCAGTGTGGGGCTTGATCCCAGGACCCTGGGATCATGACCTGAGCCGAAGGCAGAGGCTTTAACCCACTGAGCCACCCAGGCACCTCAAATTAACATTTTTAAATAACAGGCCATGTTTACATAATTTAGAACATAGAGTACAAGCTCAAAATAATTTCTTTTGCAGATGCAATCAACTTAAAAGCAAAGCAGATTCAGACTTAAGCTCAAGTTTTAGCTCTGTTTTCTTTTTTACTCTTCATATATGTTTTTTTTTCTCAATGGTTTTTATTGAAATAAAATAATGTGAAAAGTATTTGGCAATTACATATATTAGATAAAATGTATGCAAGACAGCAATATGGTCAAGAGAATTTCTGCTTTGAAATTACTCACCATTGTTAAAAATGTAATAGGAAAATAGTATTTATATACTATAAGTGTAGTATAAATATATATAGCATAAATAGTATTTATATACTATTTGAAATACTCTCAAAATTTTAAATTATATATGATATATATTATATATATCATGTATAATATATATTATATAATATATAATATAATAAAATATATTAATCATTCATTTAAAATATGCACTTCAGCCTGCCTCCTTAGCGCAGTAGGCAGCGTGTCAGTCTCATAAAATATGCACTTCACTAAGAAAAGAAAGAGTATCTCATTGATGTTTACAACATGTTTCAGAGCAAAAAATGTCATTCAAAAGACTAACTAAAAGACATATTTAACTAATTCTGTTCTGTGCTGTTTGTAGTTAAGATGAATTATGGTAATAGATTTACTTTGAATACATGCCATTATAACAAAACTAGAAGACATTTGTCATGGATAAATTAATCTCGCAATGTTATTTATACATACATATTTTAGATATTCTTTGCCTCCTTTGAAAGAATACGTTTTTGCAAGAAAGACAACATTTTGTTTCCAACCATATACCTATCTCCTCTAATGGTTTTGCATTGTCTTGCTCTCCCTGGGTTCTGACTAGTTCTCAAAAATGTCTTCATTCTTTCCCCTTCATCATTGAAATTCATTGTATAATACCTAATTCCTTCCAAACCTCACTGCCTCCTCTTAGAATGATGAAGAGTTAATGTACTGCCTAATTTAAAAGAGGGTAGCAAGGACAAGCATAAGTGAATAAGCCTCAAATTGGGCATTAACATGAATATCTTTCTGGTAACAGAGTCCCTACCATGGTAGACTAACTTCCACCTAGGAAACTAGTAAGATCAAGATTAAGATGCATTGTTGCATAAAGCTATATAAGGAAATGCTTATGATAACATTATTTAGAATCATCTAAGCCATGGGAGCCTGGGTGGCTCATGGGTTAAGCCGCTGCCTTCGGCTCAGGTCATGAGCTCAGGGTCCTGGGATCGAGGCCCGCATCGGGCTCTCTGCTCAGCAGGGAGCCTGCTTCCCTCTCTCTCTCTCTCTCTTTCTCTCTCTGCCTGCCTCTCTGTCTACTTGTGATCTTTCTCTGTCAAATAAATAAATTAAAAAAAAAATCTTTAAGAATCATCTAAGCCAGATGGAGATTGTTAATATAGTCATCCAATATTAATAAATATATAAAATATAAGCCAGAATGCTGAACTTCCTTGACTTTAATTTCCTTCCATAGTACCTGACTGGCAAAATACTAATCTTGGATTGCTTTTCTACAATGTATCACTTTTACTCCTGTTCTCTAAACTGCTACATTCTAGGGAAACCCTGAATAGATATGGAACACTGTGAACTCATGATCAGCACCAGCAACTGATAATTCTAACACATTTCTTTTGCCATCCTTGCTACCTCTTGGAATCACTATTTCAAACCAACTCTGAGTTCTAGACCCTTCTTCCCTTGCTTATCTCACTCAGAAGTGGTGTCTATTTCACAGAGAAAATAAAAGCTATAAGATAGAACTTACATCAGCATCTAAACACTGAATTGAGAAACTTGTCTATCTTTGGACCTTTTTTTCATCTTCCCTCTTTCAATAGTTTCTCTCCCATGACTTATCTTTTTACTTTCCCATACAACCAGTTGTTTCTGAGAGTTCTTCTGTTTTGTGGTCTTTATATGCTCAACATCCATCCATTCTTCAATACACAGAAATCAGAATTAACTCTCTGCCTGACTGCACAAAATTTTCTCGAGATGGAATATTGAGTCATGTCTACTAGACACAATGGACTCTTCTCAGTCCTTTTTACCACATTAGCATTAAGCATACTTGTTAGAAGCCCACCTCATTTAACTTCTTCACCCACACACTATATTATTCTTTTCCTCTTATCTCATGGGCATCCCTTTGTGTCCCACAGTTGTCACTTTTTGCTCTTCTCATTATCAACGCATCAAACAATGTAGAACATGGAAGTAAAGTACAGGTGACTATGAAGTCTAGGATGGACCAAAATGCCACAGGCCATCCAGATTTTAGTAAAAGTATAGAAGGGCTCAATGGATTTAATGACAAGGGCATCATTGTGAACTTGAGAGTTTCTGTGGAATATTAAGGTCAGAAGCAAGATATTTCTGCACTGAGAAAAGACATGTTGGTTATTAAACCCTACTAATTACTTATTGGACATTTGCCAGGATTCTTAAAACCTTAAGTTTTATTACTCTTCTGTGAAATAATGTTAAAACCATTCATCGCTATGGGTCCTCATAGACTTAAATGTACCAGAATAAATCTATGACCATCCAGAAAAAAAAAAAAAAAAAAAGGTTTTACAAACCAAGATGCTTTTTAGAGTGAAAAACAACACCTTTAAATAATTATGCTACAACAAGTGTAAACCAGAATTGACATGGACAATTTAAGATTGAATTAATGGTCACCAAATTTACTGGGCCTTCTACAGTCTCCTTTTTTCCTACCTTAATTTTATGTTACTCTTTCTCAAACTTTTTCTAAATTCTAATCTCAACTAGCTCTCTAAAGTTTCATAACCTTAATAAGGCCTTCAGACATGATCGTCCTTCTGACTTAACTGCTTTTTCTTCTTTCCTCTCTTTCATTTTGAAAATTTATTCTTATTCATGAGAAGTCCATGTTCTGAAAGTTAGAATTTACAGAAAAAATGTTGAAAAGTTGCCTCCAGATTAGCATCTAGAAGAGAGTTTGGATTCTTAATCATGAGAATAGAGAAATACTTTTGTTTAAAGAGAATAATTTGGCAAATGAGAACACACGATTCTCTGATCTCTGAGAGGCATTTAGAGATGATACTTCTTCAATTATTTGTATTATTCTGGGGTTCTCATAATTGCCAGGGAAATAACAAGGGAATGAAATATTATCACCACAAAATATCAACTAAACACAAAGGAAGGCACTAAGAGAGGAAAAGAAAAGAGCTATAAAACATACAGAAGACAACAAAATGACAGTAACTTTTTCCCTATCAGTAGTTACCTTAAACATAAATGGGTTAAATTCTCCAATAAAGGCATAGAATGGCTAGCTGAATAAAACAGCAGGATCTGACTATAAGAAATCTTGTCTACAAGAGATTACTTGAGATTTAAGGACACACATTGGCTAGAAATGAAAGGATAAAAAAAAAGTCCATGAAAATGGGAACCAAAAGAGAGCAGAAGTGTCTATACTAACTAATATCACTCCAAAATAGACTTTAACTTTAAAAGTTACAAGAGTCAAAGAAGGACATCATATAGTGATAAAGGATCAATTCACCAAAAAATATAACAATAACAAATATCTATACACCAAATATCAGAGTTACTAAATATATGAAACAAACTTTAATAGAATGAAGGGGAGAAATAGACAGCAACAAGATAATATTAGGATATTTCAATATTCCACTTTCAATAATAAATATAACAACCAGGAAGAACATCAGTAAGGAAATAAGACATGACCAAAACTATAGACCAATTGGAATTAATAGACTTATACAGAATTCTTCACCAAATAACAGCAGAATATACATGCTTCTCAAGTGCACATAGAACATTCTCCAGGATAGATACAATTTTATGTCACAAAGCAATTCTTGACAAATTCAGAAAGATTGGAAGAACCCAAAATATTTTACTGATTACAGGAATGAAACTAGAAATGAATACCACAAGGAAAACTGGAAAATCCATAAATATTGTGAAAATTAAACAACATGCTATTTAACAATCAGTGGGTGAAAGAAATCACAATAAGTCAAAGGCATAGAATACAGAGTACAGAAATAAACCCACATATATATGATCAAAGGATCTTTGACAACATACCAAGACCACAGAATGGGGAAAAGACAAAAGACAAAGGTAATTCAACAAATTATGCTAGGAAAAGTGGATATCCACATGCAAAAGAACAAAGTTGGATTCTTATTTTGCATCATATATAAAAACTCAAAATAGACTGAAGATCTGAATGTAGACTCAAAACTATAAAATCATTAGAAGAAAACATGGAAGAAAAGCTTCATGACATTGGAGTTGGCAATTTAATTTTTTGAAAGATATCAAAAGAACAGACACAAAACCAAAAATAGACAAATGGGACCACATCGAACTTAAAAATTTTGTGTACCAAAGTATGCAATCAACAGAGTGAAATGGCAACATATGGAATGTGATAAAATATTTGTGAATCATGTATCTGTTAATA
This sequence comes from Lutra lutra, assembly GCF_902655055.1. NCBI lineage: Eukaryota > Metazoa > Chordata > Mammalia > Carnivora > Mustelidae > Lutra > Lutra lutra. The sequence goes on along the minus strand of NC_062280.1, from coordinate 150,090,321 downwards.
TCTGGAATATATAAAAAGACTTCCATAACAACATTAAAATCAAATGACCAAATTAGAAAATAGGCAAAGACTTGAGTAGACATTTCTCCAAAGACAATATAAAAATGCCAACAAGGATATGAAAAGATGCTCAACATCATTATTCATCTGACAAATGCAAATCAAAACTACAAGATATCACTGAATACCCTTTAGGATGGCTATAACACAGAAAGAGACAGAGAAAATATGAAGAAGTAAGGATATGGAGGAGTGAAATGTTTATGTACAATTGGCACAATTATAATAATGGTGAAACCACTATGAAAACAATATGGAAATTTCTCAAAATATTAAAAATAGAACTAGCATATGGTCCAGCATATGCTGGTTCTGAGTGTATATCCAGAAGAATTGAAATTAGGATCTCAAAGACATATTTTCACACTCATCCTCATAGCAGCACTATTTAAAATAGCCTCAGTTGCAAACAACACAAATGTCCACCAGTGGATAAATGTGCAAATAATATGATATAGATATACAATGAAATATGACTCAGCCTTTAAAAGGAAGAAAATTGAGACACATGTTACATCATGGATAAACCTTGAGGACATTATGTAAGTGAAATAAGTCACAAAAAGACAAATATTGTATGATCCTACTTACATGAGGTACTGTAAGTAGTCACAATCATAGAGATGATAAACAGAATTATGAGAAAGGTGGAAAAAGGAAATTGTTTAATGGCCACAGAATTTCAGGCTTTTAAGATGAAAAAGTTACAGAGATTGTTTCACAACTATGGATATACTTAACACTACATTGAAAAATGGTTAAGATGGCAAATTCTGTCATTTTTTTACAACAATAATAATAATCATAATACAACAGGAATGATGGTGGAGAACCAGACATTGCATGAACTACTATTTCTCTTCAGAAGGCCCAGTCAATGCACTGGGCCTCGAACATTCCCCTGCATGGAAAGCAGGCACTGAGCAGCTGCTTGGCCTTGGATTCTTTCTTATTAGGAGAAAACTTTCCCTTTTTCTGAGTACACAGTGAAATTCCTTTTATTTTTTTTAAATGTGAACATCCTAATATGGCACTTGGCAACTATCCCATCCTATTTTCCTTCTTTCCTCTACCACCTTCTTGGTCCAAGGGATGTGGAAAGGAAACCATCTGGTACTTGAGACCCTGCTGATGGTGAATCAGGATCCTCAGTAAAATGCTACGATTTTATCAGAGCAAAAATGTGTTATGGGAGTCCAGAAAATAGTTTAAAGATATAATATATTTTAATAGGGACTGGCCATGTTTTCGAGAATATGCAGTGGTTTTAAAGAGTCAGGAAGGGGTAAAATTTTTGAATCAAGAAGGGATAAATAAAAGTTGTTTAGGGGAGAGACTACATGAAAGCATGGGGAATAATATGAATTTTCCTTTGTGCTTTACAACAAAATGAGAATTATAAAGAACACACTTTATAGAATGTGGCACTGAAAAAATAAACTCAAAGAGTACAAGTGCTGATTCCTCCAAATGCTACTGAGAATTTTGGTAAGTATGGGATACTGATAAAATGAACAATTGACTGTCATGTTAGTGACTATAATTTGTATCTCTAAAATAAAATCAGAGGGGAAAAAAAGTGATGGAAGGATGAGATGAGTTTCCTGAAGAAGGAGAATAATTTTTCCTGGAACCACGGTTGTCTGAATAAGAAGCAGTTTAGTTAGACCAAATGTAGATGAAGGTACTAAAAATCTACATATGTTCCAATACCTGGCATTAAGGCAGACAGAAAATATCATTTGGGAAAAAGAGTAGAATATTGAGGGGATCCAATACTTCACATGAGAGAAAACTGGAGGCTAAAATAAATGATACTTGCCAACTCAGGTTATGACCAGTAAATCAGTTCACCTAATATTAATAATGCAGGCAGATAAATATAACCTTCTAAATTAAATAATGAACTCAGGCTTCAAATGTGCCAATGAGATGGTAATTTCCTATTTCAAAACATCAGCCCTGAGAGAGGGAGTGTGTATGTGTGTGTGTGTGTGTGTGTGTGTGTGTGTGTGTGTGTGTGTGTTATAAACTGAATGACAGTGTGAATCAAGATAAAATATGTATATGCATTTTAAAGAAATAGAAGTGGTCTCATGAGAGCATTTAGAAAAGAATAAGTGAGAGTGGAGAAAAGCATCATTGTTGAAGAATATAAAAACTAGCTTGCCTAGTTGGAGCAAATGCATAAATTGATGCAGTGTAATGGAGATAAATTCTGAAACAGTGCTGAATAAAGATATAATATTAAAGGGGTGATATCCAGCAAGAATGTTACCTAATTCATGAGGCCTTACAAATGCCAAGATTTTTTGCAATCCTTATTTATTCTTTGCTATTCATTCTTTGTCATTTTTCCTTTAAGTCAATCCCAAATTGTTCTTAATCAGTTTCCCCTATTACCATATTATTTGAATAAAATCTATTTTGCTTGAGTAACTAAAAAAATCGTGGTCATCAGATACCAATCTTGTTCAAATCTAAACTTACCTAGAGTGCAGCAATATTAGCTTTCATTTTGGGGGTAAAAAAAGATTACTTTATTAATTTCAAATATAGACTTTCCTAATTTAACTTTACTTTAGACTTTACTTGGACATTATCCTGTTGGTTAACCCTCCTTGCATTATTTCCCTCTCCCCTGGCTCCATAAATAGCATGCATAGATAGAAGTTAGATTACCTTCTATCATCCCATGGTATTTCCTTATGCATTGTATCTTTTGTAAAGTAGTAAACTTGCTGTCTCCACTCCCACAATTCTTATTCACTTGTAAACTATGATTTGTTACCCTACCACATTACTGAAAATGTTCATGCTGAAATCACCAAGGTCCTCATGTTTAAATCCACAATGCAATTTCAGTTGACATTCTATATGACATTTGCACAAAATTCGAGACTGCAAATAATCCCTATAGCTTAAAATGGTCTCCTTTATTAATATGTCTTTCTATACTTTCTTCCATAATAATTTTTGCTTTTCTGGCTCTTTCTTTCTTTCTTTTTTTCCAATACCCCGTAAAAGTTTATTTCCTTAGGTTATATGATTTATTTTGTTTTCTCCTTAAGATACTCCCAGGTCTATGTTTGGTTGTTTGTTTCCTTCTCTCTTCCTAGTTGAACATCTCGTTTTTTCCAGGAACCAACGGACTCTATTAACCTGAATGTATTGCATGTATATTAAACATATTATTCCAAACAAAATTTATTTTCTTCCTTTTTTCCTCTCTCTTCTCAATTTTTGTGCTTGTTGATATCAGTTTCAATTAAGTTTAATTAGTCATCCACTTTTATTTCTTTCTCCTCTTGACATCCAATTGACCACTAAATCATGTCAGTTGTATACCGGAAATGTCTCTAAAATTCACTCCCTTCTTTTTACATTTACTTACACTTTATTTTGGATCCAATAGTATTCTATCTAAATCATTTCAGAAATCACCTGACTTGTCTTTGATTTTTAGCAACATTCCTACATTCCTACAAAATACCAAGGTACTTTTTCAAAGAAGCAAAATCGATTGTGTCACTTTCCTGATTAAAAAAAAAAAAAACTTTTAATTTACATTTTCCTCAGGTCACATTCTAAACTATGAAGTAGTTTTATATTTCATAGTCTGCCCTCTACCTTGTTTCATATCACTATCTTCTACTGATATACTACATACATTCTTATCTCAAAGGACATGTCAATACCACCAATCATAGCTGGACTCTGATTACTCTCAACCCTAGTACATGTGATTCTTCCTAGAATTTCCTACTTTCCTTTTCTTTTGAAAATCCTTACTCATTCTTCTTGAACTAGGTCCAATAAATAATAATAAAATACCTCTACCAAACTCTCCAGACATTACTAAATTACCTGTACAGTTTTCTCAAATCAATTTAGCAAAATCCCTTTTAACAAAAATTATCATGCTAAATTTAACTGTTTATATGAGTATAAGCTTATTTATGTTATATTTGCGTGTGTGTACGTGTGTGTGTGTGTGTATACATTGATCAGCATGTCTCTCTCTCTCTCTCTCTCTATATATATATATATATATATATACTGCAGTAGGCTTCGGATTGAAGAAATCTGGAAAACCTTTGCTAAAAAGTTTCTCAGTGTTCAACAAATAAAACTCCTATTAAATCCTTATTTTATTTTCTGCCATAACTAATTTTCAGCTAAAGAGGATGTGAACTTGCTATTGGGGAAGAAGTAAGTGTAAATAAAATGTTTAAGAGTATAACTGTTAATTAATTCAATTTGTCTAGTCCATATATCTATCGTAGTATAAAATGATACATTTTATAAAGATTATTGAACCACTGGCAGAGACCTTTGAGGTATTGGGAGGAAAGTTAATCATGGTAGATTTTTAGAAATGTATCAGTGTAGCAAATTTCAGGATGGAACCCAAATCATTACTCATTTCTTGGGTACTTTCTATGTTCTAGTCTGTGCACTAATAATTTATATTATAGAGTTGAAATGAATAAATGTAATAATGATTTTAACCTAAATATTAATGCATTATGTATATGTATATATATACAAACTATATGTTACAAAGGGAAAACATCATATTTATTGAGATAATTAAACAGAGTTACTTTTGACTGGGCATTAGTAATGTTTTTTGAAAATATTTATATTTAATCTAAATATCTCATTTGATATAAAGGTATAGTCTCACATTTCATCCTATCTCTGGACATAATTGTAGAATGAATGATTCAAGTGAGAGTTTATAAATAACTAGATGAGGATACATTGATTATAAAATTATAAAATATTTACCTTATTATATATAAAGATGACTTAATTTCTACTTAATGATGGTAATTTTATCTCAAAGAAATATGATAGATTTTAAGAATCTGGAGCTCAAAAGAAATCATATAACATGTTGCTTCATGTCAGTGAAATACTATGATCTAAATATCAAGATAATCAAGTGGATTAGTAGTTTGATTAACGATTGTGTTTGAAGAGTTTTCATCGATGGCTCAGTATCAGTTTAGAGCCACAGATGGCAATCCTTAATAGGATTATGAAAGTGTTGATAGAGATGGTATATTTCTTCTATATATATATTCCTTCTCTATGTAATTCTTCACTATATATTTCTTTTATGACACCTTCATAGTGGGAATACACTTCTCTCCATGATGTTAGACTTAGTCACATGGTAACTAAAATTTAGGCTCAACCATGTGACTTTTGGTTAATGGTTAACATATAAAACAAGCAGAAGCATGAAACATGTTTCATGCAATTGTGCTTGCCTTTCATGTTTCTTTTTTTTTTTTTAAGATTTTATTTATTTATTTGACAGAGAGAGATCACAAGCAGACGGAGAGGCAGGCAGAGAGAGAGAGAGAGGGAAGCAGGCTCCCTGCTGAGCAGAGAGCCCGATGCGGGCCTCGATCCCAGGACCCTGAGATCATGACCTGAGCCGAAGGCAGCGGCTTAACCCACTGAGCCACCCAGGAGCCCGCCTTTCATGTTTCTGACATTGCTTTGAGAAGTATATGCCTAAATCATTCCACTTTTCCAACCTAGCATATTTTTTTTTGTTTTTTTTTTTTCCTTTGTCATAAGTAGAACATGTCTACTTTAGCTCACTGATCTGAAAAGAGTCAGGGACATGTGGAGCAGACTATACCCACCATAGACTTTGAAGTTAAGCCCAGCTAAATGCAAGCTAAATCAACAGAATCCTATGTAATCCATGGATATATGAGCAGGAATAAGTGATATTTGAGGGTGTTTTTTCATACAGAGCTAGCTAACAAATAGTGTGAGAAAAGCCAGTAATTTACATAAAATGTAATAGAATAAAACAAAATATCTTCTCCCCATTTTTTGACTTGGTTATTTGTCTTTTAGGTTTTGAGTTTGAGAAGTTCTTTATGGTTCTTGGATACTAGCTCTTTATCTGTAGTGTCATTTGCAAATATCTTCTCCCAGTCCATGGGTTGCCTTTTTGTTTTGTTGACTGTTTTCTTTGTTTTGCAGAAGCTTTTTATCTTGATGAAGCCCCAGAAGTTCATTTTTCACTTTTGTTTCCCTTGCTTTTGGAAACCTGTTTTTAAAAGAAGTTGCTGTGGCCATTTTGGAAAAAGGTTATTGACTATGTTCTCCTCTAGGATTTTGATGGATTCTTGTCTCTCATTGAGGTCTTTCATCCATTTTATATTTGGTACGGTGGATGAGAATGGTCAACTTTCATTCTTCCACATGTGGTTGTCCAATTTTCCTAGCACCATCTATTGAAGAGAATTTTTTCCACTGGATATTTTTCCTGCTTTTTGAAAGATTAGTTGACCATAGAGTTGAGGGTGCATATCTGGGCTCTCTACTCTGTTCCATTGGTCTATGTGTCTGTTTTTGTACCAGTACCATACTGTCTTGGTGATCACAGCTTTGTAATATAGCTTGAAATCAGGCAACGTGAAATCAGCTTGAAAAAACAAACCAGCTTAGTTTTTCTTTTTCAACATTTCCTTGGCAATTCCGGGTCTTTTCTGGTTCCATACAAATTTAGGATTGTTTGTTCCAGCACTTTGAAAAATGCCATTGGTATTTTGATCAGGATGGCATTGAAAGAAAATATTTCTCTGGGAAGCAGAGACAATTTAACAATGTTTGGTCTTTTGATCCATGAGCATGGAATGTTTTTCCATCTTTTTGTGTCTTCTTTAATTTCCTTCATAAGTGTTCTATAGTTTCTAGGGTATAGATCTTTAACCTCTTTGGTTTGGTTTATTCGAAGGTATCTTACAGTTTTGGGTGCTATTTTAATGGAATTAATTCCCTAATTTCTTTTTCTACAGTTACACTGTTAGTGCTTAGGAAAGCAACTGATTTCTGTGCATTGATTTTTGTATCCTGCCACATTATTGAATTGCTGTATGAGTTCTAGTAATTTGGGGGTAGAGATTTTTGAGTTTTCCACATAAATTAACATGTCAAGTCAAAAAAATGGGCAGAAGACATGAACAGATCCTTCTCCAAAGAAGACGTGCAAATGGCTAACAGACACATGAAAAAATGTTCAACATTATTACCCATTAGGGAAATTCAAATCAAAACCATATTGAGATGCCATCTTATACCAGTTAGAATGGCAAAAGTTGACAAGACAAAAAACAACAAATCTTGAGCAGGTTGTGGAGAAAGGGGAACCCTCCTACACTGTTGGTGAGAATGGAAGTTGGTACAGCCACTTTGGAAAAGATTGTGGAGGTTCCTCAAAAAGTTAAAAATAGAGCTACCTTATGACTCATCAATTGTACTACTAGGTATTTACCCCAAAGGTATAGATGTAGTGAAAAGAAGGGCCATATGCACCCCAACGTTCATAGTAGCAATGTTCACAATAGCCAAACCATGGAAGGAGCCAAGATGCCCTTCAACAGAAGAATGGATAAAGAATATATGGTCCATATATACAATGGAATATTATTCACCCATCAGAAAGGATGAATACCTAACATTTGCATCAACATGAATGGATCTGGAGGAGATTATGCTAAGTGAAATAAGTCAAACAGAGAAAGATAATTATCATATGGTTTCACTTATTTGTGGAACATAAGGAATAGCACAGAAGGCATTAGGAGAAGGAAGGGAAAATTGAAGGGGATGAATCAGAGGGGGAGATGAACCATGAAAGACTATGGACTCTGGGAATCAAACTGAGGGTTTTGGATGGAAGGGGGTTGAGGGAATGGGTGAGCCCAGAGATGGGTATTAAGAAAGGCATGTATTACATGGAGCACTGAGTGTTATATGCAAACAAAGAATCATGGTCAATTATATAAAAAACTAATAATGTACGGTATGGTGACTAGCATAACATAATAAAAAAAATATTATTTTTTTTTAAAAAACACTGCAGTGCAATTAAAAAAATAAAACAAAATAGAACAGAAAATATTATAGTGGTTAATTCATAATAAAGACACATTTAATTATTAAACTTAATTGAATTTAGGTATACATAAACGTTTAAGTATTCCCATGTATTCTGTGTCATAATACAAAATGCAGTTGTCATTGTGTTTCATGATTTTTTTTTTAAGAGAAAATTGCTGGCCCAAATGAGAGTCTTTTTTCTTTTTTTTTTTTTTTAAAGATTTTATTTATTTATTTGACAGAGAGATCACAAGTAGGCAGAGAGGCAGGCAGAGAGAGAGAGGAGGAAGCAGGCTCCCTGCCGAGCAGAGAGCCCGATGCGGGGCTCGATCCCAGGACTCTGAGATCATGACCTGAGCCGAAGGCAGCGGCTTAACCCACTGAGCCACCCAGGTGCCCCCCAAATGAGAGTCTTAAAGTGTGTCACAGTACTCAGTTATCAACCCTGTATATTCAACATTTTAGAAACTCAAGTAAAATATAAAGTAAATGTTCATGATATTTGTAAATCACTGAAACCTAGGTGGGAGGAATAATAAACAGTTTAAATAAAAGATTCAGAATTCCAAAAAAGTCTTTTTAGATCCCCAAGTAAAAAAGATTTAATTAATGGTAAACTAAATATAGGTCAATAATGCAGTATGACCAATAAAATGCCCTAAAGTGTCACACAACGAATCATTAGAAATATATATCAGAGATGAAAAACAGAATAGTTTAATTCTGTTCTTTTTGAAGGTGAACTACAGTTCACATACTGTGTTCAAGGACATGTGAAGTTTAGGACACCAAAATGTCTCTATTGCTTTGCAAATCTCTGCCTAACCCTAAATGAGAATTTAGTTGCATGTATCATTAGTGAACTGTCTTTAAGTCAGATGATATGGAAAATGTCATGAATAACTAGAAAATTTTTGCTTATAGGAGAAACTCACTAAAGATAAAGACAGTTTTTATGTGTAAGGTGAATAAGACTTCTTTTATATGGCAAAATGGTAACATGATATAGCTTGCTTAAGACAGAGTTTAACTATGTGGAATGATAAGAGATAAGTTTAATGGGGTGTTAAATCAAAAGAGAAACATATTAGTGGGGAATCATCACCATTTATTCATTTTGATAGAGAAACCTTTTTCGGGTGATGTAAGAAGTTATTTTAATTATAGATCCAAGAGAAATGCAAAACTGTAGGAAAGGTGGAATAAGGAAAACAAAAAGGAAAATGTGGTAAAGACAGCATTGACTTAAAGAGAAATAACTGTAAATGAACTAGATGATGAAGAAGCAAAGGCTTTGGGAAGTAAAGATAAATACCCCCAGAGAAGGTTGGTGAGGAGACCAAAAGTCTTGAACTGGAAGTCATGGTAAGATACTCTATGAAGAGGCAGGAATAATATCCACATTAAATAATGAATGGACTCAGGCAGAACTAGGTTCATGGTAACTGATAAAAAGTTTGTAACAGTTCAGAACACCAAAGCCTTAAAAAAATTCAGAATATTTGTTTACTTAATTTTTCAAACACTCGTGAACATATACATTCCTAAATGTGAATTCAATATTTAGAAATGTCTTAAGGGTAAATGTTTATGATGTTTGCTATTTTAGGACATTTGCCAGTATATGTCATTTGTATGACTACTTAATGAAGAGATTATAAGTTTAAAATGACAAAAGATACATTTTGTTAAGTTTTTTGTCCATTTATCTTGAACAAGGACTATTTGCTTTCCTGAAAACTTTTGAGGGATATGAGATATATTCCTTGTAACAGTTCCCCTCAGTGCTCATCTACATTCCTGGCTACTAAATATCCTGGAGTTAGAGTGGGCCTTGGAGATCATTTAATGTAACTATTTTCCAAAGTCAGAACACTACTCATACTCATTCGTGTTCATCCATCCTGTGCTTGAATACTGTCATTGACTCAGTTGAAATTAGTACCAACTGTCACATAATTATATTGATGCAAATGATCCCTTCATTTTATAAATAACTATCATTTAAAACCAACTCACATATTTCTTTACTAAACCAATCTGCCAATTCTCTAAAATGTATCCCAAGAGGGGAAAAAATGAGTATATTCTACTAATAATTGAAACTTTCAATTTAGAATTTTTTTACTTGCATTCTGAATGTATTTTGCTTCCAGAGAGTTTCTCCATTCTGTTTCCTGGTAACAGGACTCACTCTCTCAGACCGGTGGTCCTTAATCTTTTTAATGTTTTGGAACCATTATAAAATTAATTACATAACTTGAAAAATATTGAAAGCTAGGTGCCTTTATCTCAGAAAAATGGTCATAAGATTGAAATTTTCATGTACTAGCAGTAGGATGGCAAGATAACTGAATCCATTAGACAATGTGGAGTTAAGAATCCCTTCTTTGGACGTACATGTAGTTAAAATCTTCACATTGGATCAGATTTGAGAGAATAATCGATCTCCTTATTTAATAGACCATTTCCAATTTCTCACTTTAGGTCATCCCTTGGTTCCTATGAATTTACATTTTCAAGATAGTTATGGTTTTTATCAGTATTAACATTTGAGAGAGTACAATATTGCTATGTGTTCCTGGTAATTTTGTCATAAACTTATTCATGCAAGAAAGTTTTTTCTCTTGTTCCTAATGTGGAAATTTGAAAATTCAAGGTAGGGCAGACATGAGGCAGAAGTGAAATATTGACCAGATATAAATATAGAAATTATCTTGGTTTCTGATCAGAAATTACAAAACTGATCATAGAGTTAAGTAAAAGTTTTTGCTGTTTAAAGAAAAAAGTGAAGTAAGAACAAAGAGTGAAATTTTGATAATGGAAAAATACACTTATATTTTTTTAATCTTTTTTTTAAAATTATTTATTTATTTATTTATTTGAGAGAGAGACAGTGAGAGAGAGCATGAGCGAGGAGAAGGTCAGAGGGAGAAGCAGACTCTCCATGGAGCTGGGAGCCCGATGCGGGACTCGATCCCGGGACTCCGGGATCATGACCTGAGCCGAAGGCAGTCGTCCAACCAACTGAGCCACCCAGGCGTCCCATATTTTTTAAAAACAACTAACTATTGGGGCACCTGGGTGTCTCAGTCATTTAAGCATCTGCCTTCAGCTCATTATCTCAGGGACCTGGGATTGAACCCAAGTCAGGCTCCCTGCTCAGCAGGGAGTCTGCTTTTCTCTTTCCCTCTGCCCCTTCCCCACCTTCTGCTTGTGCTCCCTAGCTCTCACTCACTCTCTTTCACTTTACTCAATTAAATAAATAGAATCTTTGAAAAAAATAAAATAAAAAAATAACTAACTATAATCCTGAGTCTTTTTTTATATGTAATGGTTAGGACTGTGTATTTACTTATTTTTATTATGTTTGATTATACGTGTCTTTTACAGGGATAGTCATCAACCAGCTCTATTGTCTTCTCTTTCCCTAGCACAAATCGTGGGGAAAGAGTCAGAACTGAAGCGTGTCTTCCATTGCTGAGGGAACACACAATAAGCTGTTATTTTATTTTGATTTGTTTTGCTTTTAATATGCAAATAGAATCCTAAATATGGAAAATTGGTAGTGAAAGAGTTGATTTTTTTTTCTGCTCAAGATGAGAATGTTTTATTTTAATTTTCATTATCTTGTTTTGTTTTTGGAGTTCTAGCAGGTAGAGATTAAAAAAAAGAGGAAGAGAGGCAAAAAGGGAAGAGAAAATGGAGTAACATAGAACACAAGAAAAATTAAATTGCTTATTGGCTGCTAATTTATGATATAAATATCACTTTATAAAACCAAGGGCCAAATGATGCAATAATTTATCTGGATTAACAGAATGTACAGAGAAAGTAACAATTACAGGGAGTGTGATTAGGCTGAGAAGGACACTTGGAAGTTGGAGACCAAAACGACCATGAGAAAGTCAGCACTGGGAAGTATACAGAAACCTTAGAAATAACAGGAATAGAGTATCGGTGCTAACAACTCAGTTATATTAATGAAAATGTCTATATTATATTAATTAATGCATCATAACTGTCCCATGTTCTGAAATCATTCAAATAAATTGTTATAGTTTTCCAAAATAATTAAAAAATTCAGCATCCTTACTAAAATATTAATCTACCTGTCATGAAAGTTTGTCTACAAAAATAAGGCAGCAATTATAAAAATAGGTTATTCTTTAAATTCTACCAAGAAACAAAGAAATATCACTCAGAGAAATATTTTATTCAGTTCACAGCATCAAAGGTAATAACTGACATTCTGATTTATACCCAAAGGGGGAAAAAATACATGAAAGTTCCTATCTATTATCCATCTATTATCTACCTATCATCTGTCTATATCATCTATCTAAATATTTTTTAGTATTTTATCTATTTATTTGAGAGAGAGAAAGGGAGCATGAATTGAAACTTTCAACTGAGGTGTGGGAAAAGATAGAAGTGGACTCCCTTCTGAGCAGGGAGCCCAATGCAGGCCTCCATCCAGGGACTCTGGGGTCATGACCTGAGCCAAAGGCAGATGCTTAACCAATTGAGACACCCAGGTGTCCCTAAATATGTATCTTAAAATACGTTAGATCAATCCTTCTAGTCTTAGGAATTTTCTGAAAAGGTCTCATATGTAACAAACTTCTTATCTGGGATTGAAAAAAATAAAGACACTTGAATGGATATCTTTAAATTTTAAAATATTTTGTTTTTCAGATACACTATATGTTCCTCTTATAAAGATCATTATTTCTAATCATTCTAGCACAGCCATAATTACATTTAGATTTTTTTTCTGAAGCAAATAATATTTTTGGTTGAATTTCCTTTTTAGTGAATAAAATTAGTGACAGAAAAATGAACATGGATATAGAGCAAAATGTGTTTTTTGGCAAGAACTAATTTGGGGGAAGCTCTGGACGTAAAAAGATTAGGAGACACAAAATGGGCATTCTCGTGTAGATAATTGCATTTACAAAGGTTTTGAGAAGTCATGAAATGAGATGGATAGTTCTAAAGGGTCATTTAGGACCTTGTAGGACAAAGTAAGGCATTTGTTTATATTTTTAACTACATTGTAAAGATATTAGACATTTTGAAATAGAAAGACATAATGCATTTGAAAAAATAATTTTCTGAAGGAAGACAAGAGTGCAAAGATTAAGAGAAGTCATATTACAATGTTCTTATTTTGTATTATATATCTTCTGTTATATATCTTCTATTATATATCTTTATTATATATCTTCTGTTCTTATTTTTTATTATAATGTGATGTATAATACATTAATATTAAATATTAATATCCAACAGTCAGTACATGGACGACTGGATATTGACACACTGCAGAATGAATTTGGACTTCTAACATGCACAAAAATTAACTCTAAATGAATCATATAACTAAATGTGCAAGTGCTAAAACTATAAAACTTGTACAAGAAAATACAAGAATAAAGCTTCATGACCTTGGATTACTTAAGACACCAAAAGCAAAAGTGAAGAAAACAAAGGTAGAGAGAGGGAGAGAGAGAACCAATCAGATTTAAAGTCTTAAAAAGTCATTTTTGGCTCCCAGAACACCAACAAAACAATAAAAAGTCTATCCAAAGAATAAGGGAAAATGTTTGCAAATCATCTATATGGTAAGAGGTTTACATCCATTATACAAAAAGAATTCTTACAATTCAACAATAAAAAGACAAATAACTCTATTTAGAAAATAGCCAATGGATATAAATAGACATTTCTTCAAAGAAGATATACAAATGATCAATAAGCATATGGAATTATGATCAATATTATTAGTTATTAGAAAAATGCAAAGCAATGCCCGAGTGAAATACCACTATGCACCCAGAAACATGACTAAAACTGACTATAGCAAGTGTTGGAGAGACTATGGAAAAACTGGAATCCTTATACATTGCTGATGAATTCATAAAGTAGTGCAATTGCTTTGGCAAAAAATTTGGTAGTTCTTCAAAATATTAAATACACAATTGTCATACAATCTAGCAATTTCACTCCTAAGTATATATCCAAGACACATAAAAATATATGACTACGCCAATGTTCACTGTAAGAATTAAACATCAGATATCAAAAGCAAGGTGAAATCCTACAATCAACCAACATCAAACATTTCATGACCGCTGATTCCATCCATAAACATTACTGTGATTACATATATCATGCCACATGCTCACCATCAAATAAAACATTTATATTCATAACCTAACTAATAATAAATACAAGAAAGTGAAAACATTTGTGATAATGAAGAAATGAAAAACCTAAGAGATGGATATTTCTAGAGATACTTTCACCATTCTTCAGAATTTGGCCTTGATAGCTGTTTAAACAGCATTTTCTTTGAAGTGCAAAGTTAATCCATGTAAACCTCAAAGAGTTCAGCATAAGACTGGCTTGTACTTCTGAACAAGTTTTTAAATGTGTAGACCTCTGGGGATGTGTATGCATGCATGCTGATCTAATTGTGCATGTTAGCTATGTACTCTACAAGATAGTTAAAATTTATACAGTGTGTGCTCAGAATGGCATTTGCAAATGGTTAGAACTTTAATAAAAATACGTATATTTTAACTCAGGTATATTGTCTTCAACAAAATATAACTTAAGTATTATAATTGTTGCTCTTCTGTCCTTATCTTTTATGAGTATTTTAATAGTAGGAATTACAATATTTTCTTTCAATCTGTTTCTCCATCTGTGTTTAAGTGGCCTTCTTTGTACATTATGTACAGATCTTGGCAGAGAAAAGAATGAACAACAAGAATACTTCTTTATTAGTTTACCTACCACAAAGCCTTAAAGGGCCCTGAAATAATGGTTGGATGAGGTTGACAGTCATGAGAGCAAGAAGGAATTTGTATCTATTTCTCAATAACATACTTTGGATATACTTCCATTAAAAATATATCAGAAGAACCCATTAAGAGAAGTAGATAGGAGACAGATACTCTCATCAGTACTAGATAGACTTTTGAAGGGGTAATTACATATGTATGGAGTTTTTTTTCTTCTTTTTCTGTCATAAATATAAAGTTTATTTGAGGTTTCATGCAGTTTTAAAAGGCTGTTAGGAACACAATCACTATCCTTTTTCCCCTTTTGTCCAAGTGATAGAGGCAATATTTGGAATCAGTCTCCACTTTGACAGACCATAGGCCTACTTTCTGAAATGAAGTAACCTAAAAGGGTAAGACATGAAATATCTCCCAAAGTTTCCATATTCAAACAGTAGGAACTGTCTTTTCAAGATATGTCAATTGTAGGTCCCATACACACCTACGAAAATACATAACAATTTCCAGCTTTGCGCAGTGGCAGTATCGTAGCCAATGAGGTTTATCCGAGGCGCGATTATTGCTAATTGAAAATACATAACAATTTCCACTTCAAGATTTCTTGTACCATGAAAAATACAGTATAAATAAGATTTCAAATATAAAATATGGCCATATATAATATAGTATTCTCAAATTTTGTCTTTCTTTATTTTAGCTTTGGCATTATCAACAGTATTTTGTTTCAAGATGATAATATTTTCCTTCATCCCCAAAGCCATGCACATACATCTACTTGCACACAGACATACAGAATTATATACATCTACACATATATACAAGCACAAACATATACAAACACACATCTAGAAACACACACATACACAGGCACCCTCTGGCATTCATATCTTGGATTTTAAATGGAGACTAGCATAAAGTCAATAGAATGATTTATTCTTACAGGACCTTGACTTTTGAGTAGCTGTTCCTTGGTTTAAAGTCCGGCATTTGTTCTCTTACTAGCCTATTTCCACAAATGGAGGCTCCACATACCTTAGCTTTTTCTAGCTTCGAGAGTAATAAAATAAATAAATGTTTGTCTAATATGATCTTGTGTTTATGCCTTGATTATATCACTACTCCTCTGTGTCTAGTCAATCCTATCCACCATTCAGAACAAGCTCAAGTGTGACTCTCCTGAATCCTGCCCTCATGTCCACATCTGGGATGTTGCCAATGGATCACATGACACAGTCTGTTATAGCTCACAATAATATGACTTTCTAAGAATTTCATGTTTATTAAATTTTTCTTCAAAAAATAATTGATCACAGCTTCCAATTTATCCATTGCCCTGGTACAGACCTTGGTATGCACTAGGGACATAATACCAGACAAACAGAATCCATTATTTCAGAAGTCAAGCTTCCAAATTTGGTGATATGAAGTTTATTTATTTATTTATAAAAGATTTTTTTTTTTAAATTTAATTGACAGAGAGACAGTGAGAGAAGGAACACAAGCAGGGAGAATGGCAGAGGAAGAAGCAGGCTTCCCGTTAAGCAGGGAGCCCAATGCAGGATTCCATCCCAGGACCCTGGGATGATGACCTGAGCCAAAGGCAGACAGTTAATGATCGAGCCACCCAAGCGCCTCTGATATGAAGTTTAATATAGATATCAAAAGTTAGTGAGCAGAATCTAATAACTTGAATATTATAAATTTGTAAAGGATGACTTTACAACTATTTGTATATGGGTATATTTACAGTTACATATGCATGTAGAGAGAGTTACCGATACATATACATATGTATGTAGAGACAGTTACTGATACCTTCAAAAATATTGAAGAACTCTTTAATCATCAAATGCCTGTATGGTTGGTCAAAACAAACAATTTCACAAGTAATTTTTAATTTTTTTGCAAAGGATTATGTTGTTTACTTCAATTAATTGATGCTTCCTTGCTTTTAAAAAGGTAAGGAATAGAAAAGCTGTCACCACAGTATTTATCTCAGTAAACTTAAGGATTTAAATTCTGATGTTAGATGTATCATTTGGTTTAGTACCTTTTCACTGTTAAAGGTTGACAATTTTTAGATATTTTGCTGAATTTGTTGGATTCTAAAGTAAAGCTTTCAAATATTTTGCTTTTATTTCATTAAGTGCATTTTTGGTTTTGAAAATAAAACAAAATATAAAGCTAAATGTTCCATCTCTTTTTAATTACTAAGCTAATGTGGATACTGTATTCAGTGCTTTCAAATTCCAATAAATTACCTAACATTTAGGGGAAAATGAATTAACAGTGAAATTATTTGTTTTTATGTAGAGCAAAATAAATTTTTTGTAAAGTTCTGATGAATGGTGTGTTTATTACTAAAGACATGCTTTCCTAGATATTACCATAAAGTAGTGAACTGTTGCTTTTACCTTTTTTCCATCATTGAAAGCAAAATAAAACATAATACAGTGGTTTTACTTCAGAGGTTTTTAGTATACTTGTTCACATATTGTAAAACTTTTCTATGGATATAGCAAGTCTTCCATTCATTTTTATTATTTGATTTATTTCATTTTTATCTTAAAAGTTCAGAATCTTTATGAAAATATTTTATAAAAATCAGAAATGGAAACCCATATATTATATTGAAAATATAGGTGCTGGTTCATTATTAAGAACTTAATATAGGCTTAAATACATAATAGGTATAATTTTTCCAATTATGTCACTATTGAAGACGATGCACAAAACCATATTTCTCTGTAATTTCCTTATCTGTGTGTCTAGGTAAGCCATCATTCTCTCTCTCTTTCTCTTTTTAAAGATTTATTTTACTTATTTGATAGAGAGCATGAACGAAAGAGGCAGAGGAAGAGGGAGAGACAATCTCAAGCAGATTTTGTGATGAGCATGGAACCCCAAAACGGCTCTCAGAAACCAAGAGTTGGACCCTTAACCAACTGCTCCACCAAAGCATCCCTCATCATTCACTTTCAAAAATGAAAACAAAAAACAAACCCTGAATCACATAGATAGTATTTTATTATCTTTTTTGTTCTTTATCACTGATGACCCATTAGAATTTGGAAATCTAAGAAATAAAGTGCTAATTTCCCCTGAGCTATGATGGTACGCTTTATTAGAGTTATATTTTAATTATTTACCCTACTAGAGAACATGGTAGAACATAGGCAATATGTTTTGACAATTTTGTTCTCGGAAGAAAATAGTAACAGAATATCTCCTCAGAACACACCTTAGCTATTAAATCTTGGCTATAGAAATAAGTCAGGGAATTAAAAGTCATAGGTTAGTACAATTTTACCAGTTCACTTTGACTTTGTTTTCACTTAAACATTTTTCATGAGATTTATGGATATAGTCTAACAAGAAGTCAGAAATCTGGAGATTGTTATGGCATATAAAAGAGCTGGATTTCCAGTATAAATCATTCTGTCACAGAGAATTCTAGATCCTAGAGCCCTGCTTTCTTCTCTAGCTATACTCTTTTCCTGAGTGATCTTATCTAGAGTCTTAAATTTATTAACTTTAGGCTCATTATACACTCAGGCATATACACACGAACATACACGTTTTTCAGCCTCAGGATCTGGACTTCTATATCTCATTCTCTACCAGACCTGTTTATTTTAATGTTGTAGTGGATATGTTCTTATTTTCTCCCTGGCAAGAATTCCTTCCCCCTGACTTCTAATAAAAGTATTCTTTTACTTTTGGACACCCCCTAAGTAAACAGAATAACTCACACTTACCACCACAAAGAAGATGATCTTAGCAAGGGTAGGATGGTTAGTCACAGTTTCTTCTTTAATATCTTCTTGAATATCTTTAATATCTTCTTTAATATTCTTCTTCAATAATTTCTTGTCTTTAATATTGGTACTGTCTTAGGTTTTTGTTTTGTTTTGTTTTTAAATCAATCAGTTGTATCTTGCCAATTATTCCAGTATTACACCAAGGAGTGGTTACAAACAGTGGTTATGTTAGGTTAAAATAATTACAAAATGAGTCAGTAGTATTTTCTCAGCATTCTCAACAAAATCAGCCCTTGCCAGGATTCTTAATGTTGCCATGCATTGCAGTACATATCAAGGGCCAAGCTTCAGTCTATTGTAGAGTCCAGATCTCTAGAGGATGTATCCATATGCTTTGTTTCACAGTGCAAAACTGTAAGTGCCAGTATTCTCATTGTGTTTCATCTTTAAGAAATGCCCATCTTTTCCTCATCAGCAAAATCCTGGTAAGTTAAATAGCTTTCTAACCCCAACTTACTGCAGTACTTGATGTATCTGTGTTTAACAGTGGACTTTGGCAGTTAGAGAGCACCTGTACAAATTACACGTTTCGTTTAGAAATTCCCATAGAGGGCTTGGGTGGCTCAGTCATTAAGTGTTTGCTTTCAGCTCAGGTCACGATCCCAGGGCTCTAGAATCAATCCCCATGTTGGGCTCCCTGCTCAGTGGAGAGTCTGCTTCTCCCTCTTCCTCTATCTGCTGCTCCCCCTGTTCCTGTTTGCTCTCCCTCTGTCAGATAAATAAATAAAATTTTTAAAAAAGAAGGAAAAGAAAAGAAGAAAAGAAAAAAGAAATTCCCATAGACTTCATGAGGGGGACTGTAATTCTCCCATTAGCTTATTCCTTGTGGTTCACAAAGACCTTATACCATTGTCCTTGAGCTGCTTTAGTTCTCTTCTAGAGATACCATACTTACCAGCCCCTCCCAGGTCAGTGCACATTCTCTGTTCCCTCTTTTTTCTTCAGATGCTGTTTAACTATTTATTGTCTGCCTAGCCATTATTTTAAACTATATTTTAAACCAAAGTATCTTCCAGGATCATTCTATCTCTTTCTCCTGAAAGACTTTTCTAAGTATCCATTATCAGCCAGTAAGTCTTTTTTTCTCAGAATGTCTCCATTCATTAAAGGCAAATGTGGTTTTTATGGGACATCTAGACTAGGGTCAATTTTATCCAAACTGCTATTAGAGCATTTTGACCAATATTGGTTTATTCAATAAATATGCTGCTGTCAAGGAATGCTTACTGAGTATATTTTGAGTATAAATTTTGGACTACAAAAGTGCCATTTAAAATTCAAACATCCCTTAGAGGGACTCTGTACTAGCTTGCCTGCATTGTTTAGGGAAGTACAGATTGATGGTTCCTCCTGGTTTATCTGGTTACACAGCTGGCTTGTGTTACATGATCAGTTGGATATAAGAGACTCCTCAGTAAATTTGTGCCAGGGTGCCTGCTCGCCTGAAACTGAGATATGTGTCACTGATGTAGGTGGTTCAAAATCCAAAAACAAAGAGCATCCAGTGTGACTGAGAAAGAACTCTCGTGAGTAGTGGTTGGCAGTTTGTTGGACTCTGTGATTTCCTGCTCTCTCTTTCTTCTGTTGTGCTATATATTATCCAAGTATTAAAGGCTTGCATATGTAACATGTGCGTCCTTTCAATTACCGTACACTGAGTAAATGATGGAAAATTCTGAGGAGTAACTGGTTTTAGGCATAGCTCAAACCAAGAACTTAATTGTCTCTCTTGATTTTTCAAGTTTTGAGGCAATCTCAGATTTTTTTTTTCAATCTCCTCATCCTAATTCTGTCCAGAAAAGATTAGGATGATACTGAGTTCCCAGGATAGTGATATATGGTAGTAGACATCTACATATACACTTGAGCTTGAAAATGCCAGAGAGCTTCCCATTGGTACCCTCAGTAATCACTATGACTTTGTCTGGATCATCTTTTCTCTCCAATAGATATAATAATATAAATAATATGTATTATTATATTCACTGTCCCAGTGTTCTTGAGGACGATCCCAAAGTAAAAGAAAATCTTTATTCCAGAAATAAGGGGGAAGATATGCTTGGCAGGAAGAATGGGGAAAAAATGCATTTCTGCTACAACATTCAAATAAAAAGATCAGGTAGAAAATGAGATATAAAAGTTTAGAACTATCAGGGGTAAATATATAAGCCAGTCATGTCATACATAAACTGATATTGACTTCCATTTGCTGATTGTTCTTTCCCTTTATTGTTTTTTTTTTTTTTACTTTTTATTTAAATCCAGTTAGTTAATATACAGTGTTACATCAGTTTCAGGTGAAAAGTAGAGTGTTTAAGACTTCAGTACAACAACTGGTGCTCATCACAACAAATACACTCCTTTATCCCCATCATCTATTTAGCCCACCTCCCCCACCACCCCTCTGGTAACCATCAGTTTGTTCTCTATAGTTAAGAGTCTGTTTCTTCTTTTTTTTCCCTCTCTCTCTCTGCCCCTTTGCTTGTTTGATTTGTTTCTTAAATTCCACTTTTATCCATACCTTGAATCCATAATAGCATGGTCCTATAGGAGTTAGGACATAGGACATCAGAGGTCAAGAATCATGGACTCTTCTTGGAATTCTGCCTACCAAAATTATTATATCTATATTATGGTCCTGAATATGGTCCTGAATAAGGTTTACTTTTTTCTCTTTTCTCCATATATGCCTCCTTTATATTTACCTAATCTTAGACTTCTTTTGGACAAGGCTGGATGTGGGTAAAATTTCATTAGCAACCAATGTCAGATTTAAAACAAGAATGTGCCTAAAGTTTAGTAAGTGTGTTAGGGGGAAAAATGCAAAGATTGTAAATAAATCAGCAAATTCTACTTAAATACTTCAATTCTCCTTAAGGTTATAATAATGCTTACTAGCCTCAACTTTGGTCTTAAGTCTTATTGAAGAATGTTATCAAGACCAGCAAGTACAACATTTTCAAAATTACTCTTATATCAGACAGATTAAAGATAGGGAGAGAGACAAGTTCCAATCTTCTTATTCCCTACTTCTATTTCTGGGACAACCCATTTCTACTTCTGAACATTCTCCCTTAAGGAATACTATGTCACATGTAAAAGACAATGACAATGACCTTGGATTTCAGCTCTTCTGGATCCCTCGGCTCCTTTGTAACATATGTGTGGAAAATAGGGACTTGGAGAAGAATGCTCAGAGAAGTTGGGGTCTCTTGCATCTTCTGTGCAGAATGAATATAACTCTAACTGGGGCTTTTTAAAAAAGCTACCCTGTCTCCCCCTGTGTGTCAGAGCAAGGCCAGTTTTCTATTTGTATATGTCACCACACGTTACATCAGAAGTTGGAATTTATCCTATATGTATATATAATGATGTTTATATATTGTATTATATTATTGTATTGCGTATTATAAATACATCCTACATAAACATAGAAATAAATTACATATTATTTATATTACATATATTGTACTATATCATGGTATATACTATATGTTTATATGTTTATATATCTTTGAGCTCAGTGAAAGATTCCAGCTGAAATTGATTGTTGTTTTCTATTTACAATTTAGTTACTATTCAGACTAAAGAATTTATATGGTAGTATGATTTTTTTGATTTTTCTATTTAATTTAACGACTCATGATTTTAAATACTAGATCTTCCATCTTTTTCTTTATTATACCCTCTACTCCTTCTTACACATTGTTTAATTCTTTATGACTTCAATCATTCACTTTTTTTCATCTTTCTTATTACAGTGTTTCCTTTAACTTATTGCCTTTTATTACCAACATCCTATCTGATGAATATACCTTTTTCCCTCTGGTTTAGACTTTTAGTGGAGAAGATGTTCATTAGGAAATGCCTCTCTTAAGACAAAGATATACTTTGAATGAGAAGAATGCAAGTTCTTTTCAAGAATTTTTATAAGACTCACCCACATTTCTATGGATCTAAGTCAAAGGTAGACCTCACATATATATCATAAAAGTTCATGATACAAATCTTATCATTGGAATCAGTATTTATCAAATATACACTTTGTGCCTAGCACCAAAATTTTAAGCTTAAGACACTTGAAAAACAAAACAAAAAGGAATAAGAGAATTTCTCTCTTTTCATGAAATTTGTCATTTTATTTGAGAGAAATTAGGAAAGCTAGTCTTATAGAAAAACAATCTGAGATTCATTTAGGTGTTTAGCTAGGTGATTGCTATAGAGATTATAGGTCACAAAAAATGTTTATAAAAAGATAAAATAGCTGCATCTCATAAAATGGAAATATCACAACCAGAAGCAACTAAATAAATGCCCCAGTGCAACTAAAAAAATGGGAAAAGAAAAGCATCAAACAAAACATGTAGAGACATTGCTTACTAGAAGCATGGGAATAAGCTGAAAATAAACATTTGAGGATTTTTCAGAAATTTGGTTTTATAAAAGCTTTTTGATTTATTCCAAATCTTGACATCATTTCCCTTGATTCAATTTATTTTCAAAAAGAATCCAGATACTGAAGAATAAAGGAAAACAAAGAAATCAGAAATCCTTGTCTGTGCCAAAGAGACAGGTGGACATTTTGTAAGTACCTGGGGGATCTATTAATATCAAAAAGGACACCAGATGTAGCATGGTATTCCTCCTGAGAGTGCTGCAAGAAAAGACTGCCCAAAACCTTTAATAAAAATATGGAAATACACACATACACACACACACACACACACACACACACCCCACACACATCTTTATCATTACCTACACACACACACACACACACACACACAGAGTTATCACTATCTACAAATCGCACACATATAGACAACGATACACTAAAACCTACACTAGACACCAAGCATCACACACATGCTCCTACATTCCAAAGAGTTCAAACAACTAAGTTTAAAATATACATTCCCTCCTAGTTTTAAGTGGATCTGTAACTGAAGTATCTGGATCAATAGAAAAAGGACACTTTAAAATAAATGGCACAGACAAGTATTCAATCAGAAGAAGTCTTATTAAAAAGATAAATATTATATATACCGTGTTTTCATGGTTGAAGGATTTAAAAAGCTGTTAGGTCAAGAGGGAATTTACAAGCCATAACTCTGACATAGAAAGTTATTTCTTCACTGTGTCTTAAAAGCCAGAAGAGTTTGTGGAAGTCCCAGGGAGTTGCTTAAGCACTGAAAGAAATTCAGGTCAAGAATTCCTAGGTGCCAGGCAAAGGGCGACTCTTTTAGTCTCTCTAACAGTGGTTTCCTAGTTATGGCAACCTTACCAGGAGACTGACTTAATTCTCATAGGCCACTTAGGTTAACTGAATGCAACTGAGGATCTAATGTCAACAAATAGGATCTAAATTCCCAGACTTCCACAAGCTAATCTGAGCGTAAGAATCATCTTAAACATTTCAAACATGTTAAAGCCTAAGAGTCTCTGATTCATTTGATCTGGCTTGATCCTAGAAATCTTTATTTATAACAAGTCCCCAAGGTAATTCTTAAAACTGGGCAAGTGTGATCACACTTGAAATAGCTGCTATCTTGTGTTTAACAAGAGGATTATGAAATTAGTGCCTTCACCTAAAATTTCAGCCCTGATTCTTTCCTTCTTTCCTCCTTGCTCATTTCTGCTTTAGTCAGAACTCACTTTTTTTTTTTTCACTCTCAATCTTGGTCTGACTTGATCTGATAGATTGTCAACAGCCTCTCAGACTCACAAAGTTATTATCAATCTACCCTTAAGAAAACCAACAAATGTTTGATAATGCTGCCTTACAAATCCGGTACTCCCACCAGATTGTTACAAAGATGTAAGGAAAAAGTGATGTTGTTAAGACTACTGGAGATTGGAAAATGTAGGATATTTGTCATTTTTTTTTTCTTTGGTCGGTCTAGCCTCTGAATCCCCATCCCATATTTCAGAAATGTCTCACATTTTCAGGTAGAGCCTGGCTTCCAACAGAGATGCAGAGAGCTACTTTCTAGACAATTTATAACGAGGGCCCGGGCACATGAATAAGGACTCTCCAGTCAGGTCCACCACTGCAGTACAGACGGTGGTGGGCACAGAGGTGACAGCTACATCCAGCTTCCAGAAGTATCAGGGCCCTGGAAACAACATCTGTGTGGTATGTGTGCTGGTTTTCACTTCCAGCCTCTAAGGAAGTTCTTTCTAGGTACTAATGGAAACAAATGTACTGCTCAAAATTCAGGAGCAAAGACGTAGATTAGTACCTTACTCTCAACTTAATTTTTCTCTTTCTCCTAGAACCCATACTTTTCTGAGATGTGGAATTTTTGTCTTTTGCCTTCTGATAACTCTCTAAATTGATATTGGTTGCCCCAGTGTCAGCTGGCCTCAAATCACAGTATACAACAAATCATAAAGATAAATAAGTGCTCAGTGTAAAATGAAAATTTGAACAATGTTTATTCTTCCAATCCATGAGCATGGGATGTTTCTCCATCTCTTTGTGTCTTCCTCAATTTCTTTCATGAGTGTCCTGTAGTTTATAGAGTATAGATCCTTTACCTCATTGGTTACATTTATTCCGAGGTATCTTATGGTTTGGGGAGCTATTGTAAAAGGAATTGATTCTTTAATTTCTCTTTCTTCAGTTACATTGTTAATGTATAAAATGCAACTGATTTTTGTACGTTGATTTTATATCCTGCCACTTTGCTTTTAGGTTTTCCACATAAAGTATCAGGTCATCTGCAAAGAGAGAGAGTTTGACTTCTTCTTAGCTGATTTGAATGCCTTTTATTCTTTTTGTTGTGGGCTGATTGCTGAGGCCAAGACTTCTAGTACTATTGAACAATAATGTTGAGAGGGCGCATCCTCATCGTGTTCCTGACCTTAAGGGAAAAGTTTTCAGTTTTTTCCCATTGAGAATGATATTCACTGTAATATGTGTGTGTATATATATATATATATATATATATATATATATATATATATATGCTGCCCAGAGCAATTTACACTTTTAATGCAATCCTTATCAAAATACCATTGACATTTTTCACAGAGCTGAAACAAACAATCCTAAAATTTGTATGGAACCAGAAAGGACCCCAAATTGCCATGGAAATATTGAAAAAAGAAAACCAAAGCTGGGGGCATCACAATGCCTGACTTTGAGCCACATTAAAGGCTGTAGTCATCAAGGCAGTATGGTATTGGCACAAAAACAGACACATAGATCAGTGAAACAGAATAGAGACCCCAGAAATGGACCCTTAACTTTATGGTCAACTAATAAATTCCACAAAGCAGGAAAGAACAGTCAAGGGAAAAAGATCTTTTCTTTCATAAATGGTGCTGGGGAAACTGGACAATCACATGCAGAAGAATGAAACCAGACCATTCTCTTACACCACACACAAAGATAACCTCAAAATGGATGAAAGGCATCAACTTGAAACAGGAATCCATCAAAATCCTAGAAGAGAACATAGGCATAACCTCTTCGACACTGGCTGCAGCAACTTCTTGCTAGAAACATCTCCAAAAGCAAGGGAAACAAAGCAAGGGCACATATTGTAATGAGCACTGGGTATTGTGAGTACACTGAATATTGTGATATGCAGCTAACGAATCCTTGAATACTACATCAAAAACATATGATGTACTATATGCTGGCAAACTGAACATAATAAAAAAAAAGCAAAGAAAATAAATTCAAAAAAATAAATAAAATGAAAATTTCATATTTTCAAATAAAACACTGATAAGACAATAGGCAATCAGAGAGGATTAACTACTGATTTTTTTAAATTTATTTTATTTTTTTTATTTTCAGCATAACAGTATTCCTTGTTTTTGCACCACACCCAGTGCTCCATGCAAACCGTGCCCTCTCTAATACCCACCACCTGGTTCCCCCAACCTCCCACCCCCCGCTGCTTCAAACCCCTCAGATTGTTTTTCAGAGTCCATAGTCCCTCATGGTTCACCTCCCCTTCCAATTTCCATCAAATCCCTTCTCCTCTCCATCTCCCGATGTCCTCCATGTTATTTGTTATGCTCCACAAATAAGTGAAACCATATGATAATTGACTCTCTGCTTGACTTATTTCACTCAGCATAATCTCTTCCAGTCCTGTCCATGTTGCTACAAAAGTTGGGTATTCATCCTTTCTGATGGAGGCATAATACTCCATAGTGTATATGGACCACATCTTCCTTATCCATTCGTCCACTGAAGGGCATCTTGGTTCTTTCCACAGTTTGCCCACCGTGGCCATTGCTGCTATAAACATTGGGGTACAGATGGCCCTTCTTTTCATTACATCTGTATCTTTGGGGTAAATACCCAGTAGTGCAATGGCAGGGTCATAGGGAAGCTCCATTTTTCATTTCTTGAGGAATCTCCACAGTGTTCTCCAAAGTGGCTGCACCAACTTGCATTCCCACCAACAGTGTAAGAGGGTTCCCCTTTCTGTTTTTTACTGTCAATAACATTTTAAAATTTTTCTAAGTATTATTTATGTACTTTCATCATATTTATTGTTTACAGTATTCGGGTTCATTTAAACGTTGTCAAGATCATTGTTTATGCATTTTTTTTTAATTTTTTTATTTTTTCAGCATAACAGTATTCATTATTTTTGCACCACACCCAGTGCTCCATGCAATCCGTGCCCTCTACAATACCCACCACCTGGTGCCCCCAACCTCCCACCCCCCACCCCTTCAAAATTCTCAGATCGTTTTTCAGAGTCCATAGTCTCTCATGGTTCAACTCCCCTTCCAATTTCCCTCAACTCCCTTCTCCTCTCCATCTCCCCTTGTCCTCCATGCTATTTGTTATGCTCCACAAATAAGTGAAACCATATGATAATTGACTCTCTCTGCTTGACTTATTTCACTCAGCATAATCTCTTCCAGTCCCGTCCATGTTGCTACAAAATTTGGGTATTCATCCTTTCTTTTTTCTTTTTTTTTTTTTTTTTTTACAGCTTTATAAACATATATTTTTATCCCCAGGGGTACAGGTCTGCGAATCGCCAGGTTTACACACTTCACAACACTCACCATAGCACATACCCTCCCCAATATCCATAACCCCACCCCCTCTCCCAACCCCCTCCCCCCATCAACCCTCAGTTTGTTTTGTGAGATTAAGAGTCACTTATGGTTTGTCTCCCTCCCAATCCCATCTTGTGGCTAAAATTAACAAGTCAGGAAATGACAGATGCTGGCAAGGATGCGGAGAAAGGGGAACCCTCCTACACTGTTGGTGGGAATGCAAGCTGGTGCAACCACTCTGGAAAACAGCATGGAGGTTCCTCAAAATGTTGAAAATAGAACTACCCTATGACCCTGCAATTGCACTGCTGGGTATTTACCCTAAAGATACAAACGTAGTGATCCGAAGGGGCACGTGAACCCGAATGTTTATAGCAGCAATGTCTACAATAGCCAAACTATGGAAAGAACCTAGATGTCCATCTACAGACGAATGGATAAAGAAGATGTGGTATATATACACAATGGAATACTATGCAGCCATCAAAAGAAATGAAATCTTGCCATTTGCGACGACGTGGATGGAACTAAAGGGTATCATGCTTAGCGAAATAAGTCAATCGGAGAAAGACAACTATCATATGATCTCCCTGATATGAGGGAGAGGAGATGCAACATGGGGGGTTGAGGGGGTAGGAGAAGAGTGCATGTTTTTTTTTAAAGCAGATCACAGTAAGTTCCTAGAAGCTTTAAAGAATATGGAGTTATTTTTTAATTCTCATTGCCACATGCTTTCAATTTAAATTAAAAAAAAAATCCAACTTGGGGCGCCTGGGTGGCTCAGTGGGTTAAGCCACTGCCTTCGGCTCAGGTCATGATCCCAGGTCTTGGGTTCAAGCCCCACATCGGGCTTTCTGCTCAGCAGGGAGCCTGCTTCCTCCTCTCTCTCTGCCTGCCTCTCTGCTTACTTGTGATTTCTCTCTGTTAAATAAATAAATAAAATCTTTAAAAAAAAAATCCAACTTGACAAAACCTAAAATTGTACTTAGAAGAAATATTGGAAAAGAAAAAAAATTTAAGGAAGAAGAAATATTCAGTAACAATAAATTGGTTATGCTGATCCTAGTTCCTAAAGTTACAAATGCAGCAGTTATAGAAAGAAGTTTTTGACATTCACTATTTGGCTTGAAGGATTAAAAAAAAAAAAAAAAAGTATCACTGGCATATTTGAAGATTTCCATGTTCTGTCCACCCAGCAGATAGCTCTGCAGCTCTGCATGTTGAGGCAGTGGTCCAGGCCTTAGTAGTGAGGGCTCCTGGCCCAGAGTCTATTGTGTAGGTTTGATAGAAATGAACAAACTTATGGTGTTAAACCATTCATTTTAATGTGTCACACTCTTTTCTAGGTGATGGTGGTGGTTGATATTAGTATTTCTTTGGATACTAATCTTTTTTTTTTTTTTTAAGTAACCTACTTGTTGGACAAGGTGATCTAGACAAATGCACACAGGAGAATATGAGATGAAATTACGTTCTAATGTAGAAAGACTGTGCAATATATAGTGATGAATATTACAGGAACCTTCTCTCACTAAGTAGAGCTCTGTTAACTTGAGAAAGTACAAAGAAGTTTAAGTGACTGAAAAAAAGTACTGCATTCATAAAATAATTTACAGAAATTTCTCTCAGTGGTTGCTTTATAAAAACTCTTTAAATAGTTGCATTTTGTTTTTATTATTACCAATAGCATTTTGATTATTATCAATAAGGGAAAAGAAACACATATCTTCATATAAAAAATATTGGTTTGTTTATAAGTCAGATTTCTTCTACATGGTTTCCAGTATCACCTTTAGTTGTTACTGTGGTAGGCTTAATTGTTCTTATAGTTGTCCTGGTAGTAACAGATGATTGTCCTATTTAGCAATGTTTTCTCTTCCTTTTTAAAATTTTCTTTCTTCTTTACCTCATCGTTGCACTATTAATAGGTCAGATTCTGAACAGCAAACAAAGATTGGACCCAATTTCTACTTAGTCAGTGTCTTGGTAACTCTTGGGCACCGTGTTTTCCTGGGTGATAGAATTTAGATTATGTAAGTCTAAGTGATTAATGGGTTAGTCAAGCTGTGTAATATTTTCTTTTGTCTCCCAGTTCATGTACAAGGGACTGTCTTGAATGTTCCCATCTCAGAGGGCTGAGGGAAATTCTTGCTCATCTGCCATAAGGGTTTACATATTTATGAACATATATAATTTGTAAACTGCCATTAGGGGAGCATGATGCATCAAACCTGAGATAATTTATATATTTTAATAAGAAAATATGAATTTATATAATATAATCTTTAGTTTGTATAACTTGGACCTAAGAGAATGTTTGCATGCTTATTGCTTTGTGATATATTCATTAAAGAATATAGAAAACTTCTGAGTGAAATGAAGAAGGAGACGTTGGGTGTTACCAATGCCAAATAATCATGAGCACAGAATAGAATCCACAGAAGGTGGCAAAGTGGTGACCAAGTCTTATTTGTGGAGCTCAGCAGAACAGATACCCCTGTTGGGACAAAAGACAGGAGTGTTTTCCTACACTTCTTAGAAATTTGGAGCCATTTGAGTAGAGAAAACTACCATCGAGGCTTGAAAAGCTATTATAAATTACTATCTGATTTTTATTTGACCAAACTTGAATTTAAAAATGAGATTTTACTGAAAATTCCTTTCAATTATTGCTTGTATTCTGGAGTTTTAAAACTTCCATCCACTACTTTTGATTAAGTTAGTGCCTGGCTAGAAAAATAGTGGTCTATCTTGATCTTTGGCCCCAAATATACCTATGTTTGCTTTTTGTTTCTGAATACCTAGGGATTTCCTGAAAGTAGGAAATATTAAGAAGGTGGGAAAAGGGCGCCTGGGTGGCTCAGTGGGTTAAGCCGCTGCCTTCAGCTCAGGTCATGATCTCAGGGTCCTGGGATCGAGTCCCACATCGGGCTCTCTGCTCAGCAAGAAGCCTGCTTCCCTCTCTCTCTCTGCCTGCCTCTCCGTCTACTTGTGATCTCTCTGTCAAATAAATAAATAAAATCTTTAAAAAAAAAAAAAAAAAGAAGGTGGGAAAAGATATTTTAATTTTTTGGAAGAAAGAAAGGAAGGTACTTTATGACAGAATATTTGAATAGTTTAATCCTATGATATAACTGGAGAGGTCTCCATTATTGTGTTCTTTTAACCTTATTCACCCCATTATGTCTCTTACTTCTTTCTCACTAGATATAAAATTTCTTCCTGCATGTTGTGGTTCCAAAAGGTTCTGTGTCATAGTATATAAATAGAAATGTCAGATATGTTCATGAGTTCATGAAAAATATTGACACTCTTCCTAGGAAAATTTATTTAAACAAAAATATGACACTCTTCCTAGGAAAATTTACATAAACAAAAATGTGTATATACATGTGTGTGTGTGTGTGTGTGTGTGTGTGTGTGTGTGTGTGTGTATATATATATGCATATATATATACACATTCTCACATATATTTTAAATGTGTTCAGAAACAAAAATGAAATTTAAATTAAGACCTATAGAAATTGTGAAGAATCAACATGTCACCTAGCCGTTTAACTTAGAAGTGTACCTGCAGTTGAAAGTTAAGCTAAAACAGTATAAAATGAACATACTTGGAAACATGTAATCCTAAAGAAATAGAAAATTTCCTAGGCTGGAATATAACTTAATGAAACGTTTACAGATGTAGGAAAAGAATATGTCATTTGAAAGGTAATTGGTCAAACAGGCCAAGTATTAGCATATGCATCTATCCACTGCCCAAGAGAGAGCCCAAGACCTTGGACTGAGGAATTCCATCTGCTAGATACTGATATAGAAATTGATGTGAGCAGAAGCTATAGACTGGACTTTGTAACTAAACACTACTCATAAAACAACTTCATTTTGTAAAAAAAAAAAAAAATGTTGCTAAAAAATTTAACCAATCTTTTTGTAGTAATCAGTTTTCTAAATATTAATCTTTTAAACCTATAGAAGCTGAGGATCATTCCTACTAAGAATTCACATGTTTAGGAAGCCAAAGATAGCCAGGTACTCTAGACAAAGACCAGGCATTTGGGGAGTTCATTTCAACCTGCAAGGCTCTCCTGGAGAATAAGCTCTTTAAATTAATTTCACATGATTTAGCCAAAATCACTTGCTCATGGAAATTATTCACTTAGACATACAAGAAGTATTTTTTAAGCATCTATCACTATGAATGGTGTTGGGGATACAGAAATAAAATGTATATGGCCCAGCGACATGGCACTTAGAGTTTTTCCTTATCCATTTCTTACTGTCCAGTTAAAGAAAAAAGATATGATCATTGTTAAATGGTGTGCTTTTGTTATTTTTAATCTAAAATGGGCAAAGAAATAATTACATCCATTTTGTTTATATTGAATAGTATCTACTCAAATACAATTTTATCAAAGAAACTAAAATAATACTTCTAATTACTAATTTTTATGGGCTTTCTAAGATGTAAGAGTCATTTATCACTGTACAGAATAAACAACTGGCAAAGTACAGAAACCCTAAAATGCGGTTTTGGAGATATGTTATGAAATCCTTCTTCCATACAAATAGTTCCTAAACTACTGGATTGAAAAATGAAACAAGTATGAGCAATAATTGGTCAAAGTGAGTTCAGTTAACAAAAAACGTAATTATATATTTCAGTTGTTTAATACATGATAAGTACTATTTAGCTAGATAATTTTTATATTTATAAAATTATTCTTTATAACCTTTGAATCTAAAGTTCAAAGAGATAGATGGCTATTGAAAGAGTGGATAATAACACTAATGTTTTTCCCTTGAATATTCTACTTCTTGGTTATTAAGATCATTATTGTTTTAAATAGCTTCTATAATTTACTCATTGAACTGTTAGGTATATAAGATAACAACATTACCGACTGGATTCCACTGAAGAATTATTCTTCAGTAATATAAATATTTACAGCAGCACTTATGATTTATCTTCCTCTCTATATAACATATCACTTTACCAATATAAGACTTACCATGATTAACTTAGATTCTATTCTACCCTTTCTACTGGACTTCTCGAGCAAATAATTTTAAATATTTGTATCTCATGATATTTTAAGGTTATTTTACATTTTATTTGCCATTTTTATCTTAACAATGACTCAACTTTAATTATGTGGTGTAATATATCAAATGTACCCTTTGGATATCCCTAGCATTTCCATTGAGTTCATACTGAAGAAGACATGTTTATATTATTGTACAAATACCCAGTAAGCCTAGTATAAGTCACTGAAAGTCATTATTTTCAAAATTTAAGTCTATGAACATTCTCTCTCTGCATTCTCACTAAACTCTTTAAAATTCTCTATTTCTTCCTAAAGGATTATTGACAAAAAGAAATTATCAGGCAAAAGTTTGTATTATGCACTCGTTGTTCTTTCTGCACAGCTCCTTGATTACCAGATAAATATTGGTTCCTGTCTTCTTTGAGCACCTTTTATCCTCTGCAGTATAATTTTACGTTAAGTTTTAGAGACACCACAATTGAATAGCATAAATCTACTCATTATATCATTTAAGCTTTGACTTTCTATTGTAGCCTGTGGGAAAGAAGGCCTTTCCCTATTCTGCAGTCTAAATTTAAAATCTAGAAATATGACCAGATGTTCTCATTAAGGATTAAATGAATACCATACATGTATATCATTTCTTTCTTATGCATAATATGCCATGCAATTTTAGCTTTAATTAAATATGGATTTTGTTACCTAGCTCATTCTCCAGATAGCTACACTAACTGTAATAATATTCTTAGTATTCTCCAATGCCACTGAATTTTTATAGAGTCACTGTCTTGCTGTGAAACCTTGGCGAGAAATGTACAACATTTATGATCTCTTCATGCAATGTGAGAGCTCCTAAAATAAAACATTCCCTGCTAAATGAAACCCTTTAAGTATTAGTAGCATGGGAAAAATTCATAAGATTTATAAAATGTATATATTATGATTGAGACAAAAGAGAATATTTGTCCATCTTCTCACAGGTATTCTCTGAAAAGCAATCTGAGGGTGTTGAAGGGGCAGGGGGTGGGAAGTTAGGTAAGCCTGGTGGTGGGTAGTATGGAGGGCACATATTGCATGGAGCACTGGGTGTGGTGCGTAAACAATGAATTCTGGTACACTGAAAAGAAATTGAAAAAATAAAAAAATTTAAAAATATATGTTCTAGGATGTACATAATGACATAAAACTTGCTCAACCTTCAGTGTAAAGTCCAGAATGAAGTCTCAGTTTCACTGAGATATTTCTAGTCACTTATTATTTTTTATAAAGTTATTACAGAGCATCAATCATGTGCCTGGCATTGTGTTGAGGCATGGGTTATAAAATTAGAGGACATATGTATTGCTCTCTAGTGTGCAAACAGGCAAAACCAATAAGCAAAGGATATTATCATTATTAAAGTAGATGCATGTACAAAATACTAA
This sequence comes from Lutra lutra, assembly GCF_902655055.1. NCBI lineage: Eukaryota > Metazoa > Chordata > Mammalia > Carnivora > Mustelidae > Lutra > Lutra lutra. The sequence goes on along the minus strand of NC_062280.1, from coordinate 150,056,196 downwards.
CAAAGTTTCACAGAGGAGTATTAACTGAGCAGGTATTAAAAAAACACTTGGCTTTTTGCCACATGGATGATCCAATAGGGAGGAAAACATATTTACCCAGAGAAAAGAGACATTCTAGCAGCTGGTTAATGTTTAGAAGCAGGAACTTTGAGATCACATTTTCTAGGTTCAAATACAACTTCACAACTTACCGAAAACTTGGCAAAAGTTATGTAAATTCTCTATGCCCCAGTTTCTTCATTTGTTAAATAGAAACTACATCATAGAGTTATTAGAGGGGACACCATGAGTCAATACATGCAAAGTGCTTAAGATAGTTCCTTTTTAAATGTGTGCTAGGTAAAGTTAGAAAACCTAGTTTTCACAGGGTGCCTGGCTGGCTCAATCAATAGAGCATGCAAGCCTTGATCTTGGGGTTGTAATTTCAAGCCCCATGTTGGGTGTAGAAATTACTTAAAAATAAAATCTTTTAAAAAAAGAAGGGAAACTTCAAGTTTTCTGAAATATAAAACTTAATAAATGAATTGATGAGACAGAGTGGCCAGATTGTAATCATTTAAATGCCTTTCAAAAGATATATAGAATATATCTTTTATATATCTATAGATATATAGATATATATATATTTTGAGCAGAGGAGTAATGTGATAGATTAAAGATGGTTCAAATTCTTTGCCACTTCTCCCATTTGAGAAGTGAATTCCACTTATTCTACTCCTTTCATAACTAGGTTAGTCTCAGTAACAACATTGATGAAAAGAATAAGGCAGAAGTGATTGTCAGTTGCTGGTCCCATGCACTAAGAGACTACCAGAATCCTCTTCAAATTCCTCAAAACATGTTCTCTCAAAGTCCCAAGCTCCCCTGCATGAAGTCTGACTATGCACGAGGCCCCTCATAGATATTCTGCTTTTCTGAACTGGGCCCTGTCTTTCAATTATCCCTATCGAGACACCAGATGGATGAGTGAAGCTGCCTTCGATCCCAGAGACCAGAACATCTGTCCCTGAACACCTCACAATGAACTCCATCAATGTTACATGTAAAAGAGGAATCATTCATCTCATCACTGCCTGGAATTCTGGACCAAATAAAATCATAAGACATTATAAAAATGCCTGTTTTAGGTTACTGGGATTTGGAGTAGTTTGTTACTCATCAATAAATAATCTATCAGGAACAAGTGAGAAGGTCAGATTTTTATATTTTAAAGATCCCTTGGCCTTTGTGATGTAGGGAGGGTATGATAACTAGGATTGAGTCCAGAAACTATAGGATGGTAAGGAGATTTTCAGAAGAATCCAAAACAGAGATTGCAAGGGCTAAACTAGATCAGTGTTACAGATATGAAAAGAAAGGGGGATCACTAAACTAAAAATTAAAGTTTTTCTTTTCTGCTTTTTTTCCTTTTCTTTAGGCTTTCCTCTTATTGAGTAGATATGATTTAGAAAAAGTGATTTGAGTGGCTGAAATGGAATTCAAGACAGTAAGCTAGATAGCCAAAGTTCATTTCTTGTGCTCTAAGATAATTCTTTTTTTTTTAATATTTTATTTATTTATTTGACAGAGATCACGAGTAGGCAGAGAGGCAGGCAGAGAGAGAGGGGGAAGCAGGCTCCCTGTTGAGCAGAGAGCCTGATGTGGGGCTCGATCCCAGGACCCTGGGATCAATACCTGAGCTGAAGGCAGAGGCTTTAACCCACTGAGCCACCCAGGCACCCCTGCTCTAAGATAATTCTTAAAGAGAAACATTATTTGATACTTGTTGATTTGTTGATTTTATAGAGATATGGACATAGATGATATAGATGCAGATATAGATATAATGATAGAGATAAAAATGTGGATGTAAATATGGACATGCCAAGGATCCTGGAAGATTCAGACTATAATATTTACATCACAAACCACTGAGCAGGGAAGGATGCAAAATGATTTAAGTTCTTATTGTGGCAATGGACTCCTCGTTGAGCCGGGAGAGGATAAACCAATGAGAGTAACATGGGAGAAAAATGATGCCTTTTGAGTATTCTTGGGTGAGTCCAACAATATGCCTGTTACTAGAATTAAACTTGAAAGTAGGAAGTGCCCTGTTTCATCTTTTTTCCCCCAAATTCTTTTGGCCAAGACCAATAGTTAGAATTCATTTAATATTTCAACCTAATATAAAGACATACACACTCAAACTGAAACATTCATTTCAAAAAACACTTCAATAGATTGATGTCCCCAGCTACAACTTTCAGGTTGAAAAGTACTGCCATCAGGAAAAAAAAAAAATCAAATATATTTAAGAGGTCCAAAAAGAAACAGCATTTCCATGAATATAGCTCAGGAAGGGAGAGTGAAAGCCTCTTGAATGTCTGCACACAGCCTAACATCAGGGCCATTGAATATTTGTTTCTAAAATATGTGCCAAGGTCAATGGGAGTACTTCCCAGCTTATAATGGCAGGAGTGCCACAACTTCCTAGAACCCCCTCTGAAAGGGATGTAAACATATTACAGAATGAGTAAAGACATGTAACTGCCTGAGCCCTGGATGAGCAGGATGTAGACTGCCAATGTGGGCTATGACCAAACATTGTGTCAGGACCTAGTGATTCATGTGAGTGCTCATGGGAGATCATGCTCAAGGACCAGGAACAACTCAGCAGAGGGCAAATAGGAGAGGAACAGTGACATACCCTTTCTCCATAATGCTAGATTGATTAAAAAAAAATATATATCCTCACTTTCTGTTCTAAAACTTTGTATTAGTTTGTGAGTATGGGGATCTTACATATAAATCTTTCTTTCCCAGCAAGATTTGGAATCATTTATGAGATAGACAAAGGAGTCCTAATCAGAGATAAAAATATCATTTTTATCATGGAAAAGAAATAGGAAAATATTATTTTAGGTCTGTTGTACAAATGTACTTTGCTTATCAATTAGTCTTATCCATCCAATTGTAGTCAGTATTATAAAACCAATGGGGGACTTCTAAGGGGGTGCTACATGGAGAAAGAGAGGATCCATGCTTCCTGAAGGCAGGTTGTGTGTGTGCATGTACATGTGTGTATGTGTGTATGAGAGAGAGAGAGAAAGAGAGAGAGAGAGGGAAAGAGAGTGAGCACACAAGCATGAGCAGATAATAGATAATTCTTTCACAGAACACATCAAACAAGTAAGTCATTCCTCCTCTTACAAATGAACATAGAAAGAGACACAAACAGTTTTTCTATACATGACAATATCAGGGATGTGGAAATAGTGTTCTCCCTACAAATAGTCAGAGTTAACATTTATTGAGTTCTTACTATAAATGAAACACTGTTCTAGAATATGCTTAAGTATCTTGGGCTTTTAAATACTCTACTATGATTCTGTATTCCTTTGTGTATTTTACTCATAAGCAAACTTCTATAAAGAGTAATCTGTCATCAATTTGTTCACTTTGACATATTCTACCTCTGCAACCTGGTACACTCCACAGAATGGCTCTCACTAAAGTCACCAATGACCTCCTCATTGCCAAATATAATGGGCAATATTATATTTTTTGTTCTTTTATTTTCCTTCACTTCATTTTTGGGTTCTCTGTAGAATGTATCATTATTAACTCTTCTTGAATACTTCATCCTTGGTTTTCATGATGTCAACAATTTTGCCCCCTTTCCATGTACTGGGACACCAATGTTCTTTATGGAGTGCACTCTTCTAGAATGTTGGAAGAACCCTGTAATTCATTGTCAGACTTAATGTAGGGATAACTATTATCTATATGCTGATGATGATTCTCTAGTCTGTATATCTAAGTCAGATCTCTCACATAATCTTTAATCCAAATACACAAAAACTATGCAATATCACTACTTGAATTCACAGAGGCACCTCAAAAACAAAATATCAACAATAACCCATTATTATACTTTGAAACCTGCTTCCCCTGCCCCTAGTTTATACACCTACCTTCGATAATGGAAACCCCATCCAAGCATTTGCCCAAGCAAGATTTATGAAGAAGAGCACAAATTCCTGATTTCCCTTACCAAACATCTGCTGTACGTCTTGTTGATGTCTGGCCCCTCTGTGTTCACATAAGGCATTGCTAACACTATGCCACCTTCACCTTAAAGCCCTTCTAGAAAATTCTTCAAAGAAAGGCAAAAGTTGAATATTGGTAAGTGTGTGAAAGTATGTTGTTGCTTTCTAGACAATCTCTACCCAAAAGACATCATTTAGTGGAAATAATTTTGAAAGGGAATTTGCATCAAACTAAATGTAAGAGACTACATTAGTGTGTATGTACATGGAGACATGGAACAAAGAGTGATGTTGACTTCTTTTTTGAAATAAACACACAAAAAATAAAATGTCTCTGAACTTATTGGGAAATTGCCAGAATACTAGTATTGAAGAAAGAGCTGAGTTTATAGTAAATGAAGCAAATATCCAAGAAAAATTTTTAAGAAGTTAAAAATAAGTCTTTCCTTGACACTGAAACTAGGTTTTCAAATCAAGAAATAAAGTAATGTAAAAAGCTTAAGACTTATTAAGGAAAGATCTACGTATCATAGGATTAATCTTTAAAAAGTTGTTTTTAAAATCACCTTTGAGTGTATTTATTGAAATTTAACATGAACTGTTTTAAAAAGATATATAATGCTTTAAGTATAAAGTTACATTCTCCTAATATCTAATACCTTAGGATTTACTCACTGCCATCTGGTGTCACTGTAATCAAATTGCAATGGCAGCTCCTTGAACTAACACATTTTACCTCCTAAGAGTTGAAATTGCTGAAACAGATATGCAAAGAGACAAGTTTGACATTAAACATTCTACCACACTCAAAAGTATTATGAGTTGAAGCAAAGACAGACAATTAAATTATTTTCTTGTAGTGCTTTACAATGAGGCACCAGCTCAATGAAGTAACATTTATGTTACTGAAAGGTGGTAGCACAGTAAATCCTACTTCATTGCCAATAAACTGAAGATCAAAACAATCAACCAAGCTCCACTGGTAATAAATTGAAAGTCAGTGGAGCACAAAATGTATTACTGTTAGAATTAATTTTGGCACCAAATGGGTTGTTGAGTTTTCCCCTTTTCTTAAGGCAAATCAACCCCAAGCAAACAGTTAATAGACTGTTGAAAGGTAAATTCAATGTGCTTGTAGTATTCTGATGAAATTTGAATTTTATATTTGATTTTTTTTTAAGATTTTATTTATTTATTTGACAGACAGAGATCACAAGTAGGCAGACAGGCAGGCAGAGAGAGAGGGAGGAAGCAGGCTCCCTGCCCAGCAGAGAGCCCGATGCGGGGCTCAATCCCAGGACCCTGGGATCATGACCTGAGCCGAAGGCAGAAGCTTAACCCACTGAGCCACCCAGGTGTCCCTTATATTTGATTTTTAAGAACAGTCATTTGGATTCTATTTTATATGTATTTTGGAGAAATTTTTACAATGGTTTCATGATTAAAATGCATCTTAAAATGTCTATTAGATGACAAATAGAATTTGTTCACACATTTACCAAAAAGCTCTTAAGGACAAGCAGTCAATCCAATCATTGATTATAATAAGCTGGACTGATATTTCACAGACTTCCATGATTTAAAACTTACTAACAAAATTGGAGTATGTCATTGGAAGTTGTTTAGATACTGAGAGAATTTGAAGCATACAATATGGTGCCAAATGAAGGAAGCTGACATGTTTTAAGGGTACTCTGAAATGTGTAGGAATAAGAGAGCTACACCCACACATGGTGCTGAACATAAAGATTCTGGATAGGAATTGTAGAGGTGAGACAAGTTCATGACTTCCCTGCTGCAGGTTATCATTAGAAATAATTTCTATAGTTTGTTACCAGACTAGGAAAAGATTTCTATTTAATACTTCCACTCTGAATGAGGTAACTAACTTGTTCAAGATCATCTGTTGGCAGAATCAGAATTTTGCCTCAAATTTCCTAACTCATACAAAGGTTTCTTTTAACTACAAAGCATCTTTTGTGTAGACCTTCAACCTGATAATATCTTAAGCCTTTAGTAGTACTTGGTTTTTCATAGTAAAGATTCATAGTAGATATAATTTAACTTCAAACTCATTCTTCTCATCATCTAGAGCTGAATCTCTTCCTTGTGAATCTTCAGAAAGCACAGGAGAGATTACTATTAGTATTGCATAAGTCCATTTGAAAACATTTATGGTTTTATTTCCTTCTATCTGCCAAGTTAAAGCTTCTCTTTAATCCATGTGGGTATTGACTTCCATAGTTACATAAGGAGGCAATTTCATAACAAAATAATTATCCTTCTTAGTTCTAGAAAACAAGGTTTATTCACCTACTGATAATGGATACACAATGAGTCATCAATACCCTTACCAAGATTATTCTATAAAGAAAATAGTATTCCTCCTTTCCCTTAGAATCTGAATGTTATGGTGTAATAAAGTATACAAAATACATTCTATGCCTGCAAGGCAGAAATCATTACTCTGGGGCTTTTTGAGTTGGTAAAATTACTTTTTAAGAATGAATCCATACTCTTGTGTTGGTAATGACGATGATGACAATTATACAACCATGAAAAGCTGACTTTATCCTGCTAACATATAGATGAGTTTCTCTATGTTCAGTTTGATATAATTTTCAAGCAATCAGTTTAAGCAATCAATAAGCAAATTCCAGAAATCATATAAAAATATTCCTACTAATGGATAAATACTGACAAATATTGGTAGGTGAATTGTTCATAAGAACTGTAGGCATTTTGCATATTTTTGAATCATCTATTTTGAAGAATAAGAAATATTAAAATGTATGTAAAATGGTATACTTTTTAGTATTTATGCTTTTTTGCCTTCTTAACCTTTATTTATATAAATCAACTGTAAATGTTTTAAGGGGAGTGAAAATGGTTAAAATGAACATGAGAATTCTGAGAAATCATGCAATGCCAACAGGGCATTAAAAAGCAAATTGACTACTATTGAAATGAAAGCCTAGAATTAATTAATTGAACAAAGAAAATGAAAAATGAGTAAGGAGATTAGAAATGAGATAAAGAGCAAAATGTAAAAAAGTTAATCAAATGAAATACTTGATTGGAATAACCAAGAAGATGTAATCAATGTAGAAGGGCATAACTTAGAAAAACAGTGTTATAACTGTGGATATGGCAATAAACTTATAGCTTGTTCTCATAACACACCTATCTGGTGTTTCCATCTGACAAAAAAAAAAATGTGTATTATATTCTAGAGGCCATCAACAAATCACTTTGGCCCACTTTGCTTGCCATTCCTGGGCCTGCATTTGATCACTTTGCTCTCTTAGAAGTGTGGCCGTGATCGTATAGTGGTTAGTACTCTGCGTTGTGCTCTCTTAGAAGTGTGAACATTATATTCTAAGTGTTATGCTTGAACAACAAATTGATGTGCTTGCATAGAAAATCTAAATTAATTAGGTCCTTAAAATTTTGTATGTAGGCATTCAAATCTGTTGGCATGACATTTGTTATCCTGGGCATAGTTGATTATACATAAATTATATTAATTATGAGTATAAATGTATAGAATTATAAAAACCTCTCTTTGGCATTCTGATTACACATTTCAATTCCTCCCCACCTAAGATAGGATATGATAGCTTACCTTAACAAAAATAGTTATGGAAAAATCCTCCATTCCCCAAAATGCCTTTCTCCCAGGTTTGGTATAGCCTGTTTATTACATTTTTACTACAGAATAGGTCAAAGAATGAGATGTGTCTTTAATTTAATGTCGATTTGTGGAGTGCTTGGGTGGCTCAGTTGGTTAGGCATCCAACTCTTGATTTCAGCTGAGGTCATGATCTCAGTGTCCTGGGATCAAACACATCAGGTTTTGTGAGCAATGGGAAATCTGCTTGAAAATTCTCCCTTTGTCTCCCTCTGTCCCTCCCTCTCTTTCTCTCTTTCAAATAGATAAATAAATCTTTAAATAAAATAATCCCATTATTTTCAAGAGCCATTTAGTCATGTCATTTGCCATTGCTGTGTATGCAACAAGTTAGATTTAGGTAAGAAACATGCTTTCTTGGGGCGCCTGGGTGGCTCAATGGGTTAAAGCCTCTGCCTTTGGCTCAGGTCATGATCCCAGGGTCCTGGGATCTAGCCCTGCATTGGGCTCTCTGCTCAAAGGGGAGCCTGCTTCCTCCTCTCTGCCTGCCTCTCTGCCTACTTGTGATCTCTGTCTGTCAAATAAATAAATAAAATCTTTTTTAAAAAAAGAAAAGAAACATGTTTTCTCTTATAAATTTCTTCTAAGTTTTGTTCACATCCAATGAGTGGTAAAAATGTTGACTTTATTAACCACTAAGGCATTAATTACTTCTCTCTTTCCATAATATTTTAAGAGTTTATGTCTATGTGTTATTTCTGTGCTATTGTCAAATACCAAAGATTGGAATGTAAGACCCAACATACAGATAATAGGTGTTTTTGAAGAAGGAAACCAAAGAAAGGAAATGGAGTTAATACTAAAACTTATACTTCAGAAGAATTTTTGAAAAAGAAATTGAAATTACATATTGAAAGTTACAATATGTACCTGAAAATACTGAACCAGAACAACCATTATCAGGAAATATGCTAATAAGATTACTAGATTTTAAAGAAATATTTTATAAAATAATTTGTGCATCTAGGGAAAAAGTGTATAACTTATAATGCAAAGAGAATATTTTGTCATTAGGCTTTGTGAACACAATTTAATACTAACAGAAAGTGCATTAACATATTTAAAGTATAAGGGATTAAAAATGTAAGTCCAAGAGTTTACATCCAGTATAACTGACTTACAGTGATAAAGGCCAAGACATATTGCTATTAACAGTTGACCTAGAGAATACTGCTCTCATAAGCTCCTCTTAAGAATTTCACTAGAGTGTGAAATTTAGATGACATAACTTTATGATGAGCATTAAACCTATAGTTATTTGTAGAATTTAGACTAAAAATCATAATGACAATATGTTCTGATAATGTAGATATAGTACAACTATGTAAAATAAGTGGGGACATAAAGAGCATATGAAAATAATATTTTAACTCTTCTCAGTAATTCTACCGGGGGAAGTAATGTTAACTTTTATAATTCTAAAACTTGTGTGTGATGTGAGATAAAACAAATTAGTAATTATAGAACTTTCTAGTTATGCCATCCTTTCTGTCCCCTGAATCAGAATTCTCAGTATAATATAATGATGAAATAGATGGAATACTAAGGTGTTTACATAAAAACGCTACAGTCCTGACTGTGAAGGGAGGTTGCCAACTGAACTAAGGAGATATACGTATAAAATACATATAGATACAAAGATATATCTTATATGTATATTAATTTATCTATAGATCTATGTGTTGTTTCATAATATATAAGATATATTATAGATCATAACTCTCTTTAAGTAAGGCTATAACTGGAATGGACCACATGGGTGTGGGGGTTCTAGAATTGCCAGCAAATTCTTCTTTATCTAGTTACAAGGGTGTTTGCCTTATAGTAACCCATAAAACTGTACACTTCTTTTGACTGTTTTAGTGTTTTATTAAACCTGTTATTTTTTAATAGAAGAGCTAAAATGACTAAGGTATTTCTACTATAAAAAATTAGTCATAGGGGCACTGGGTGGCTCAATCAGTTAAGCGTCTACTTTCAGCTCAGGTCCTGGGATGGAGCCCTCAGTCTCCCTGCTCAATGAGTGGGGAGTCTGCTCAGTGGGGAGTCTGCTTCTCCCTCTCCCTCTGCTCCTCCCCCACCTTGTGATCTCTTCCTCTATCTCAAATAATAAAATTTCTTAAAAATAATTAGTCATAATAATTATAACTTTCCAATATTTTGGTTATCCTATTATCCATTCTGGCCCCATGGTGAACATAATTCATAAGATCAAGTGCTGAGACACATATTACAACATATTCTGGTGTCATCTACTTGAAAGGAATCCTCTTGATAGGATTGCTAGCTATTAAAGCAAAATGTCACACCGAAACTAACTAGTGACAAGCCAAAAGAACACCAAAATTTCCAAGCATAAATTTCTTCATATATTGGGAAATAAGAAATATTTATCTTTTTAAATAATAACTGAGTACCTATGTTAATTTTGGCTATTAATTCTTTTTCCATGAATCCTAAGAAAGTTAAAATACCATTGTTTTCTCTTTCTTTTAGTACTCTAATATTCACTGAATGTTATATTCACCAACAAATAAATTAAAGAACTAGGAAATTGCCCAAACTCAAAAAAAAAAAAAAAAGTAAAATCAAAGAAAAAATTTACTGTGCCTAACAACTCCAAGTCTCTACTGAGCCCCCATGATGAAAACTAATTTTGGTTACAAGCCCATTTAAATAGATGCTATAGTACATGTAATTGTGTACCAAAACTCCTTTTATATTTGTTTTTGCTTTAAGTGTAATGGGCTTTACTACAAACTATGCAAGCCAATGAGCCCAAAATGAGAGCACTATTTTACAGTGGTATGTACCTATAATAATATTCAGTATAAAATGCATAAGGTATTCAAAACTGTGATTTATGTGGATAATGGTAAACACTCTTTTATAGTAATAAAATGTAGGTCTACAGTGAACAATTTCAGTTATTTGCATTCTAGATTTACAGATCCTGGAAAACATTCCCTGCTGTAATAAGTCTTGCAAATATTGTGTGTGTGTGTGTGTGTGTGTGTGTAAGAGAGAGAAAGAGACAGAGAGACAAAGACAGAGAGAAAGGCCTCTTGATTCAGAATAAAAATTGTCTTAAGTTCTTACATTAGAACCAATAGTATAATATATCAAATTCATAAAATATCTCTAAGTAAATATCACAATAGACTGAATTATGGAGAACAAATTAATTGTGGAGAACAAATAATAAATATACTTCAAATTACAACACCAAAATGTGTATTTCTTGCCCCAAACTATTTTATTCTAAACTAGTAACTCATTAAAAAGAGAAGAAAAGAGCTGTCCGTGTTTTGTAGCTGCCATGTCCTTAAGGGATTAAATTCAGTGCTAAAAGCTGGTTCGGTAAAATTTCTATTTTAACATTTGGACAACTGTATAGTTGTTCGCATAACTTTGCCTTTTACTATTTCTATCTGCATTGTTAATCACAATTCTGGGATACCTAACAGTTTAACATGCCAATTTCTATCAGTTTGTGAAGTAATTGAGGATGGCAGCAAGAAGATGTTCTTAGAAAGTACTTAGTGATGAATTGGAATTTTCTAAAATCTCATCAAACTTAACATGTATCTCTGCTGAAATGTATGTATATATACAGAAGATGTAGACTATATGATATTTAGATTTTATAACATAATAACATGAAAAGCACTATTTTAATATATTCACTCATAATCAAATCAATCAACAGCAACTATAAAGTATTCTCGCTGTAGGAATAATCAACAGTATAAATCCTCAATGTTGGCACCTTTGTGTTTTCTAAGTACCAAAACACCTTTATATATTTTCAAAGAAAGGTAAAACATTTATTTGTGGTTTTTATCTATACACAGTCATCTTTGAACATATGCTAAAACTGAATATATCTTTATACTGAATTTTATAATTCCATCATTCCTTGGTAGAATTTAATTACCATTTTATAATAAAAGTTCATGTTTAGGGGTCCATGATCTAATGTTCTGATCCAGCATTCAAAGACAACATCTACAAGCTGTGAAATACATTAGAAAAACTGAGCAACACATTGAAGTGGGAATTGGAGAAGCAGATTTCTCTAGATGGTACCCATACTTCAAAATATAAAATCCCAGTGGATGGGAACAACAGTAAGCACTACAAAGCAGTTAGGAAAATGATGAGTTAAAGAAAAGTTTGAATGGAGAAATGTACATAAATTATTGTTTTTCCCAGTGTCAAGGATTCTTTCAACCTTTGACTCTTAAAAACACCAGTATTACAACAGATTTTGGAAACATGTTTGCATTTTGGAAAAAAAAAAAAACACATCAGTTTGGCAAATAAAGGAGACAATAAACTAAAAAATTCATATCTAAATGCCCTGAAGTCTTGCTATAACATGACCTACTATAAGACGAATTTATGTCTGAGGTATTTCTATCTCCTACTTCTTCCAAGGGAATTCATTAGAGTAAGAAGAAAAAGAACCTAGTGGTAACATTTTTTTTTATTTTTTTATTATATTTTTTATTTTTTCAGCATAACAGTATTCATTATTTTTGCACCACACCCAGTGCTCCATGCAATCCGTGCCTTCTACAATACCCACCACCTGGTGCCCCCAACCTCCCACCCCCCCACCCCTTCAAAATTCTCAGATCGTTTTTCAGAGTCCATAGTCTCTCATGGTTCACCTCCCCTTCCAATTTCCCTCAACTCCCTTCTCCTCTCCATCTCCCCTTGTCCTCCATGCTATTTGTTATGCTCCACAAATAAGTGAAACCATATGATAATTGACTCTCTCTGCTTGACTTATTTCACTCAGCATAATCTCTTCCAGTCCCGTCCATGTTGCTACAAAACTTGGGTATTCATCCTTTCTTTTTTCTTTTCTTTTTTTTATAGCTTTATAAACATATATTTTTATCCCCAGGGGTACAGGTCTGCGAATCGCCAGGTTTACACACTTCACAGCACTCACCATAGCACATACCCTCCCCAATATCCATAACCCCACCCCCCCAACCCCCTCCCCCCATCAACCCTCAGTTTGTTTTGTGAGATTCAGAGTCACTTATGGTTTGTCTCCCTCCCAATCCCATCTTGTTTCATTTACTCTTCTCCTACCTGAAACTGTTCCAAAAAATAGAAATAGAAGGAAAACTTCCAAACTCATTTTATGAGGCCAGCATCACCTTGATCCCAAAACCAGACAAGGATCCCAACAAAAAAGAGAACTACAGACCAATATCCTTGATGAACACAGATGCAAAAATTCTCGCCAAAATACTAGCCAATAAGATTCAACAGTACATTAAAAGGATTATTCACCACGACCAAGTGGGATTTATTCCAGGGCTGCAAGTTTGGTTCAACATCCGCAAATCAATCAATGTGATACAACACATTAATAAAAGAAAGAACAAGAACCATAGGATACTCTCCATAGATGCTGAAAAGGCATTTGACAAAGTACAGCATCCCATCCTGATCAAAACTCTTCAAAGGGTAGGGATAGAGGGCACATACCTCAATATTATCAAAGCCATCTATGAAAAACCCACCGCAAATATCATTCTCAATGGAGAAAAACTGAAAGCTTTTCCGCTAAGGTCAGAAACACGGCAGGGATGTCCGTTATCACCACTGCTATTCAACATAGTACTAGAAGTCCTAGCCTCAGCAATCAGACAACAAAAGGAAATTAAAGGCATCGAAATCAGCAAAGAAGAAGTCAAACTATCACTCTTCGCGGATGATATGATACTATATGTGGAAAACCCAAAAGATTCGACTCCAAAACTGCTAGAACTTGTACAGGAATTCAGTAAAGTGTCAGGATATAAAATCAATGCACAGAAATCAGTTGCATTTCTCTACACCAACAAGACAGAAGAAAGAGAAATTAAGGAGTTAATCCCATTTACAATTGCACCCAAAACTATAAGATACCTAGGAATAAACCTAACCAAAGAGACTAAGAATCTATACTCAGAAAACTATAAAGTACTCATGAAAGAAATTGAGGAAGACACAAAGAAATGGAAAACTGTTCCATGCTCCTGGATTGGAAGAATAAATATTGTGAAAATGTCTATGCTACCTAAAGCAATCTACACATTTAATGCAATTCCTATCAAAGTACCATCCATTTTTTTCAAAGAAATGGAACAAATAATCCTACAATTTATATGGAACCAGAGAAGACCTCGAATAGCCAAAGGAATATTGAAAAAGAAAGCCAAAGTTGGTGGCATCACAATTCCGGACTTCAAGCTCTATTACAAAGCTGTCAATATCAAGACAGCATGGTACTGGCACAAAAACAGACACATAGATCAATGGAACAGAATAAAGAGCCCAGAAATGGACCCTCAACTCTATGGTCAACTCATCTTCGACAAAGCAGGAAAGAATGTCCACTGGAAAAAAGACAGCCTCTTCAATAAACGGTGTTGGGAAAATTGGACAGCCACATGCAGAAAAATGAAATTGGATCATTTCCTTACACCACACACGAAAATAGACTCAAAATGGATGAAGGATCTCAATGTGAGAAAGGAATCCATCAAAATCCTCGAGGAGAACACAGGCAGCAACCTCTTCGACCTCAGCCGCAGCAACATCTTCCTAGGAACATCACCAAAGGCAAGGGAAGCAAGGGCAAAAATGAACTTTTGGGATTTTATCAAGATCAAAAGCTTTTGCACAGCAAAGGAAATAGTTAACAAAACCAAAAGACAACTGACAGAATGGGAGAAGATATTTGCAAATGACATATCAGATAAAGGGCTAGTGTCCAAAATCTATAAAGAACTTAGCAACCTCAACACCCAAAGAACAAATAATCCAATCAAGAAATGGGCAGAGGACATGAACAGACATTTCTGCAAAGAAGACATCCAGATGGCCAACAGACACATGAAAAAGTGCTCCATATCACTCGGCATCAGGGAAATACAAATCAAAACCACCATGAGCTATCACCTCACACCAGTCAGAATGGCTAAAATTAACAAGTCAGGAAATGACAGATGCTGGCAAGGATGCAGAGAAAGGGGAACCCTCCTACACTGTTGGTGGGAATGCAAGCTGGTGCAACCACTCTGGAAAACAGCATGGAGGTTCCTCAAAATGTTGAAAATAGAACTACCCTATGACCCTGCAATTGCACTGCTGGGTATTTACCCTAAAGATACAAACGTAGTGATCCGAAGGGGCACGTGCACCCGAATGTTTATAGCAGCAATGTCTACAATAGCCAAACTATGGAAAGAACCTAGATGTCCATCTACAGACGAATGGATAAAGAAGATGTGGTATATATACACAATGGAATACTATGCAGCCATCAAAAGAAATGAAATCTTGCTATTTGCAACGACGTGGATGGAACTAGAGGGTATCATGCTTAGCGAAATAAGTCAATCGGAGAAAGACAACTATCATATGATCTCCCTGATATGAGGGAGAGGAGATGCAACATAGTGGTAACATTTTTTAACCTATAACAGAATAATGTGGTGTTGACCATGTTGTAAACTCCAGCATCCTTTTTTTAAAAAGAGAATAAGATCAGGTGACTTTTTTTTTACATTATAGTCAAAAATATTATTTATAAGATCACCACATGAGATTTATTTGTTCCTTATATATTATCATACCATACATTTTAGTCACTACAGGGGATTTACAAAACATAAAAAATAAAATTCTAATAAAATCATCTTTATTAACAAGGAAAATAGAAAATGAAGAAAATGGTCTACTTTTTATGAGCCTAATATTCTCAATTATGCTCAAATCTTCAATGAATGAGATGAATTCAGCATGTGTAGGTGGGCTGTTATCCCAGCGATATGCAGAATGAACAAAAATCTTTTTTTAAAGAAAAATCCCAATACTGAATAGTTAATACCGGAAATAGTTACAAGAATGGAACTCAGGAAGAAAGTTTCAACATCATATAGGATCAGGCTTTCTCCTCTGTGAAGAAAAATAAGTAAATATCTATTTATGTTGTTAAATAACAAAAAGAAAAAGGCACATGCAGATTATGTAGGTGATCAGCCTAAATCCATAAACAAGTACACTAAGTAATTTAGTAGGAAAAATGTTATTTTTCCATTGTCTTATAATGTAATCAAAGTCCAAGATCACGAGTTCTTTCTTGATGACTATTTCTTAGATTTGTCACAATTCTGGCCCAGTGGTGCCCTCCTCTCTTTTACTACACTCTCCTTACCTGTGTAACTCGTTCAGGTTATCCTTGTATCTAAAACTGTGTGATTATTTTCAAATTTCTAACTTTGTGAAAGAAGTCATTTTTCTGTAGCTGTTCCCTAGTTTTTATATTTTTTCCATTCTTCTACAAAAATCAAGTGAAATGTTACCTACTTCCTTTATTTGCAAGAGCCTCCATTACTGAAAAAGTGTCATATTGTGGTTTGTATTATTATGCTTTCAGGATGAAATGCATAAATTGGGAGATTTTTTTTTTTTTATGTATTCCCTACCTGAGACACTACCAGATGGTACTATGCTAGTCTCAGGTTGATCATAATGTGAGAGACCTGGGCTCACAGCCAGACCAACATGCCATTGACTGAGAGAAAACAATGTAACGCTGAACTGTACATAAAAATCACAAGTGGTGCTTTTGTAATTTAAACAGACATCTGCTTTCACATGTCATGTTTATCTGAAATATATACACATTTCTGATTTGATCTAGTTATTAAACTGAACTTAAGAGGGTAATTAATAATATATGTACTTGAGACACGGATACATCAGATATATGTGTATATACCTGTAGGGTACAGATATCTGCCAATGTAGATAACAGCTATTCCTATACATGTGTGTACTTCTCATGCAAGTATACACATGCACATATACATTGAGACACAGTAGAACACTAAAAATTTACAAATTTCTCTGAGCTCTCCCTGTTTATGCATTTGTTTCCTAAGCTTTCCCTGATATTACATGAGAGTGATTGAATTTACCCAGTAAGATGCCAATGTGACAAAGTCATAAACTAGACACAGAGCATGGGTGAACACCCTGCTTTCTGATTAGTGGTGTTTTTATTTGCTTTGGCAACAAAACTTCCAGAGAAACTCTTCATTTGAAATTTTATAAAAGTGCAAATGTTTATATTTTAGTAAGCAAAAGGAAAACTCCTTGTTTTCTTTCCTTTTTTTTTCTTTTGGTGTGAGAATATCCTCAGTAGCATCTCTGATTCATCCCTTGTACATGTAGTTGTGTGATTATCCCAGTCATCATAACTGTTATCCAAATGTCAAGAAATACAAGCCTCAGGATTTGGGGTTATATCTTCCTCTTCTTCCATCCCTTCATTTTCTAGACTCTTTTGTATTTTTGACCATCAGTAGTATAGCTATGAGAAGACTGTTGATGTTTTACATAACAACTGTTCGGCAGATCTAATAGCTCATGGAAGACATCTAAAAAGAACAAAAGCAGGGCGCCTGGGTGGCTCAGTGGGTTAAGCCGCTGCCTTCAGCTCAGGTCATGATCTCAGAGTCCTGGAATCGAGTCCCGCATCGGGCTCTCTGCTCAGCGGGGAGCCTGCTTCCTCCTGTCTCTCTGCCTGCCTCTCTGCCTGCTTGTGATCTCTCTCTGTCAAATAAATAAATAAAATCTTTAAAAAAAAATTAAAAAAAATAAAAAAATAAAAAGAACAAAAGCAGCACAGGAGAACTTTAGCTTTATGTTGACCAGCTCATTACATAGAGTTCCTTTACTTTGCAAAATACCACATAAATGATTTGGTTAACCTGGTAGAACTTAAATCTTTCCAGTACACATATTTTTAATTACCCTATTAAGTTCAGTTTCATAACTAGATCAAATCAGGAAAAAAATATATTATTGAAGCTTTGCAGAGGGCACAAAAATCATTTGCAGTAATAACAACTTAGTATTTACATGGTAATTTAAATACATTTAACAAGGTAATTAATCTTTAGGTAAGCACAATCCTTTCCATAGACTTTTAGCTTACAATAGCTGGTTGCAAGAGCAAATAAGCTGGGCTTCTTTTTTAGAAATGCTTCTATTACTGGTTTCAGCTTGTGGTGGGTTAAATTAATAGGAGTTTTATATATAAACACTTGTATCACATTATACATATTTCATACATATTGTATACCCTAAATTGCCTATGTATCTATACATGTGTGTATATTTATGTGTGAGGTGTATATGTGTAAGGTACAGCTCCCAGCCAGCCACATGATCATGAGTGTAAAAAAACAATGATCTTACAAGCATTTTTTACCCATACAACCGTTCTGTTCTTGACTTTTGGTACACTATTCAATAAATTACATGAGATATTCAACACTTTACTATAAAATAAACCTTGCGTTAGATTATTTTGCCCAAATGCAGGCTAATCTAAGTATTCTGAGCATGTTTAAAGTAGGCTAAGCTGTGATGCTTGGTAGGTAGATGTATGCATTTTTTAATTATGATATTTTCAACTTACAATCAGATGTAGCCTCATCATAAGTTGAAGAAGATTTATCTATATAAACTCTCTTATTACTTTGCTCCAGTTCCTTGAAATTTTAGGTTATATGATAGAGAGAAAACATAGTTTTCATTATTCATATAGATAACTTTTTTTTTAAATTTATTTATTTGAGAGACAGAGAGAGAGCATGAGAGGGGAAGTCAGAGGGAGAAGCAGACTCCCCATGGAGCTGGGAGCCCAATGTGGGACTCGATCCCAGGACTCCGGGATCATGACCTGAGCCGAAGGCAGTTGCTTAACCAACTGAGCCACCCAGGCGCCCCTACATATAGATAACTTTTATCTAAGTCTTTTTTGAAAGAATCTTTAAAAAGTACACATTGTCTAAACATTCATGTATTATAGTTAAGGTTTAAGGTTTGTAATAAACTAATGAGTTTCTTTCCAGTAAATAAAAAATTATGTGACTTTTAGGATATAAAGTTGGAATAGTAAATCCTAAAATACAGAGAAAAAATAAAACACACCCTTATTTTTTTAATATTAGTTAATAGCTTCATTATCTGCTACTTGAAAGACTCAGTATGCATTTTCTAGTATTATTGTTTCCACATATTCCTTTAAAAGCATGTATTATTTTAAAAGCAGAAAAAGTTATTTTATAAATATTATTTTAACATATTGAAACTGATTAACAGGAAATTGAGAAATAGTGAGAAATTACTTTTGCTCTTTCATTTCTGTGTAAAAGAAAAACAAAGCTCAAGCATAGTTGTTCAATAAATATTCCAAGCAGACAAATAAATAGAAAAATCCAGCATTGTTATCTTACACAAAGCCACTAAGGTATGCTCACTCTTTATGTTAATTTATGCAAAAAAAAAAAAAAAAACCCACAAAGGCTATAAAACACTATGGAAGAAGAACATTAAAAAAAATAATAATAAAAACCGATTGGGGCCTTTAGGGAAGTTAGAAGAACATCATGTTAAATTTTACTATGACAAATCTCTTTAAAGATTTCTCATTTCTTGAGTAACTAATACATGAATATAACTAGTATCCCAAAGTAAAATACTGTGTGGTTGATACTGTTATTGTTGTCAGAATTTAGTAGATAAGAAAACTTGAAATTGAAGTCATAAAACTCAGAATCTTTTAGCTAGGTAGTCATAATGAAAATATTATTTTTTCTTTATTCAAAATTCAACATTCTTTCACCCTTCCATAAGGCATTTATAGCTTTCATTTGAATTTATAAATAATTTTCTTAAATATTTATTTATTTATTTTTTAAAACATCATGGCATATACATTTTATAAATGAAAATCTAAACCCACTCAAGTATTGGCTTATTTCTAAATACGTTTTATTGGGGAAGCTCCTAACTATTTCAAATGGATGTTCAATCTTTGCATGACCAATTCTTTAAATGATGTTATTTTATTTGATATGAGGGAAATTGTTAGTTATAATCTTTATTAGGTACTCTTAAGTACTAAAAATATTTACTTTTTAATAGTATCCAATAAATATATTTGACTGAATATGAATAGTAAAGATCATAAAACATTTTATTATAACCCCCTTTGATCCATGAGAATTGACAATGTAACAATCCTTAATACATATATACATGTATATATGTTGGCTTCCCAGAAGTATAGGTACTATTTTTTTAAAAGATTTTATTTCTTTATCTGAGAGAAGCAGACTCCCTGCTAAGCAAGGAACCCAATGTGGGACTTAATCAATACCTCAGCTGAAGGCAGAGACTTAAGCGACAGAGCCACCCAGGTGCCCAAGGTACTATTTTATAATAACGACCAAGCCAAACAAAGAAAATAAACAACAAAAATCTTAAATTTATTGTTGATTAAGAAGACAAAGGGAAAAGCAAAACAAGTTTCACCACAGCTTTCATAGAACTGTGAGCTTTTTCACTGTGCAGAAATTTTACCTTCAGTGAGAGGTTTTGTGATAGAATTGTTCATCATTGCCAGACTTCATTTACTGTTCTTTCTAAAAAATCTGAAAAGTGGGGCGCCTGGGTGGCTCAGTGGGTTAAGCCTCTGCCTTCGGCTCAGGTCGTGATCTCAGAGTCCTGGGATTGAGCCCCGCATTGGGCTCTCTGCTCAGCGGGGAGCCTGCTTCCTCCTCTCTCTCTGCCTGCCTCTCTGCCTGCTTGTGATCTCTCTGTCAAATAAATAAATAAAATCTTTAAAAAAAAATCTGAAAAGTATTTCCTAATTCATCAGATCAGGAAGTGAAGGAATAAGAGTAGAACTAAATATAAGCAGTAATAAAAGCAATATGTTGCATTTCCTCAAGAGGACTACAAATCTCTCAAAGGTAACATAATGTCCTCACCACTTACCAGAGCACTCAGAATGACAGGGGTCCACTGACCAGAAGCAGACATGCACAATTCTATCCAGACTAACTTTTCTTCATAAATTACCAGCTCTTTTGATTCTAAATCACTCATCCCTTCCCCACTTTTCTGTTGCAGCTGAATTTTCCTTGCCTTTTGCATAGCTGCTTTCTTTATCCTCACTTCCTTTCTTCCTTAAACTAATAAATGAAGTTTTACTGCTGAACTCTACATGTGTACATCATGTATTTGGGTTAGTGCTTATACTCAGTTGATCTACATATGGTTTTTTTCTGCAACAATAACTCATCTCCTAAACAAATATTGAGCTGGATGTTTCCAGCATAGTTGTTTTTGAGGAAATACACAAAATTCAAATTCAGGTACATCTTGACTACTGAAAAAAAAAAATGGTTGTGTATGTGTTAATAAGTTTCAACATCAAATTATGGCAAAGGAAAATGACATAGTGTCCTCAAAATCTCTTTCAGATATAGGATCAATTCTCAGAAATCACATGAAAAGTTCAAGGAAATAGTTTCTATTAAATGCTAAGTTAAGTTCTCACTAGGAGGAAATAAGTATTGAGGCTGTCTTCTTAGATTGCTAATAATAATGGAAATTATATGTAGCCATACAGAAATTAACAGCAAGTCATATTTCCCTGTTTTAGTCTATGGGTTTGGAATGGAGAAAAGGTATGAGATCAAGGGGCATATATTAAAAGATCAAACCACAGAAAAGAGGAAGAAACAATGAAAAAGCAAGACCATCCAATGGGCAGGCCTAGATAAACTCATTTAGAAATTCATAGATTCTGTGCTTTAATGTTCATTCTTTTCCCAAATGTCATTACAGTATTAGTACAATAGTCCTTCGAATCATGGCAACAGCAACAACAACAATTTAGATCTTAGATAACATGTGAAGTATTTTACAGACAAATAAAATAAAATTATGAGAAGTCCTCAGGTTTACCATGCTAGTTACTGACAAAACCTGCCAAGTTAGGTGCAGAATCCAAGTCCAAGGTCCTTTTCATTATGACAGAGTAATAATGAATTCCATATCATCAACTTATTCATGTTAAAGCCCATTATTTTAATGAATAATTACCTTGATTTCATTCTGTCTGTAAAAGGTAGAATATTTTATGGAAGAAATATGAAATTAGTTTTAGGTATCTTCTTCATGAGAATTCTTTGCAGAAATATTAAATGGGAATTTGAACAGATCACTTTAATTTCAGAATTGAAATCTATCTTCAAAATCGTAATCATGTACACGACATTGGAAGCCATAGAAACTAATGAGAGTGTCTGAGGATAAAATAAGGATAAAGAGAGGGACTAGAAGAGAGTCCTAAGGAACTCTTCTTTTAGTTATTATTTTGTGCTCTAAATTCTTAGGACCTAGGAGAATATTTGATAAAATGTTTAACCAATGGATGAAATAATTATAATCCTTTAGAAGCAGAAGAACCAGAAAATGAAGATGAGTAGGAATACAGATGGTAAAGAAACATCAGAAAATTTTAGTGCCATAGAATCTAAAGGAAGAAAGAAATTTGAGGGAAAATGCTATTGAGATCAGGCATGGGGAACTTGAACAAACCATACTGGACACATGCACCCCACCCCCCAGAATCTTTATCACATGAGGTTTGGTAAAATGGAGGGGGATAAACAAGATTTTAGAAATAAGTCATAATCCTGCTCACAACATATTCATAGTCTAATGGGGAGATGGGAAAGGACAGATAAATAAATGAATTACTACAATAGATTGAGACAATGTGACAACAGAAACAACAACAGCAACAACAAACATGGGGGCTCTATAGAAACCCATAAGTCATAATAGGGTTTCTTGGAAAAAGTGATGGCTGAGTTGAGTCTTAAGGACCACAGGGATAAACTACACAGAGTAGCAGTTAGAGAGCAATGGGCATGCTTACTAGTGTGCTTCAGGTGTAAAAGTACACATGCAAAAACAGAAATATGAAGGTAAACCTAATGAACTTAAGTAGTTCAGTGAGGTACTAGTGTGTGTAATCAATCATAGTACTGAGAACATCTTGGCTTCCTGCCTTGCTCCTTTACTATTTCAGTCAAATCCAATATATTTTAATTGAAAATTTAAAAAATGCAACTTCATTCCTAAAGTTTCTGACTAACTTTGAGCAGTAGCTAATTCCTTTAAAGGATCTAAATTAACATTTCCTTTATATAGAAAGGAAATGACATTAAAAGAGAATCAGTGTCTTCCCAACTTATAAAAATAAGTGAAAAGAAAGACATACTCTTCTCAGGCTCTTAATATATAGATATATAAAATCCAAGCAAAGAAAATGATCAGAATGGTAGAAAGAAATGCATACGAAAGTAACAGTTACACATTTTAAGAATTAGTTTCCCTTTGGGGCGCCTGGGTGGCTCAGTGGGTTAAGCCGCTGCCTTCGGCTCAGGTCATGATCTTATGGTCCTGGGATCGAGCCCCGCATCGGGCTCTCTGCTCAGCAGGGAGCCTGCTTCCTCCTCTCTCTCTGCCTGCCTCTCTGCCTGCTTGTGATCTCTCTCTGTCAAATAAATAAATAAAATCTTAAAAAAAAAAAAAGAATTAGTTTCCCTGAAAATTATCTATTACAGTTTGTGGTAAATTGTTTTCCCATCATTTTGTAGTAACTGTCTAAAAAAAGAATATTTGAGAGTGACTCATAGTTATGAGAAAGGGAGCTATCTTAGTAATTCTATCATTATTATATAATTGTGAGGATACAACTGTGAAATGATTTTGCATTTATTTTGTAGTGAGGTAGTGAAGAAAATTCATGTAGAATCGTAAGTGTTAATGGGTACAGGAAAATGGGCAAATAGATCTCTAATGGAAAATAACAGAAATGTAAGGGCAACTTGGGAATCTAATCAGCAAATATCATTGAAGAAGGTACTTCCAAAAATACATAGCTCTGAAAAAAAAGAAAAAAGTACTATTCATCTGGATCTCTTGGATATATGATCCCGTTTTTTTTAATACATTGAATTTGATATCAGAATTACTTATAACTGAGACTTTGAAGATGGTATATTTATCTAATTCTTCTATTCATCATCTGTGCATTATTTAAGGAGAGTAAATATTCACCTGCATTTACAATGAAAAGATTTGTGTGAAAATTTAAAAGATAACCAGAAAAGCTTATCTTTAAGTATCTAAGCACAGAAATGAGAAATTATGCCTGCCACCCATATTTTAAATCAGTCACAAATTACTATATTATTTTCCATCCCGATCTGATATTTACCAAAAATCCAATATTCTAACATCAAACATTTATTTTAGGATACCTAATGTATATAGCACTTTACAAAGCAATATCACAAAAGTCCATCTCTATGCTAAGAGAAATTTACATGTGCCCAATGAGCGAGAATGCTCATTTCTAATGGACATGGTTGTCTGCAGGTAATAAGTTTGGGTTTCAACTTTTGGAAGGTAAATGGAAGACTTAAAACTTAGAAATACTTGATGGAAAATAAAAGCAAATAAAACATTAAAGTTATATTACTCTAAATACCAAGAAATACATTTAGAGAGGAATGAATGGGTGGTATTAAATATAATTTACAGAAAATTGAGAAACATATGATGAAAAGACATGAAAAAAATCTCATGGAAATAAAATCTGAGAATTGTGGTTAACTGTGAATAGTGTAATATGAAATAAAAAATATTAAAAAGGTAGGTGTACTAGAAGATGACAGAGTAATAGGACGACCATATGCTTGTTTCGTTCCTCAAACACAGTCAGGGAACTATCAAATCATTCAGAATGCTCAAGAAATCCATCTGAGGACTGAAAGAACAAACTACACAATGAATGGGCGAGGGGAGGCCAAATAGCGGAAGGTGCAGAGACATGATTTGGGGGTGGAAAGTATCATGAGTGTTGCAGAGGGGAGGGAGCCTGGATCATGGACAGAGGAGAGAGAGAGAGAGAGCAACAAGGGGATCACACAAGAAAAACAGTTCCCCAAAATCACTGACTAGGAAAATGAGAAGGGGTGATTATCATGAGTATTTACAACCAGCAGAGCTCGAAGACTGAATTTTTAGAAGTCCATGCAGTCATCTGGTGTGGAGCCTGCCATAGTAGTGCTTCTGTGCAAGAGGGCAGAGGCCCAGGAGAACATGGTGCGATTTGAAGATCCCCTGAGATGCATGGGGAGAGACCTTTCCCTCTTCTTGAAGTACATCTGGGAGAGGTGGCTTTGCCACTCGGGACAAAAGATCTAGCAGGTGCCATTGCACTCCCCTGTCCCTTAAGCATAGGATAGAGACATCAGCTGAGGGTGGCTCACCTGGACCCGGGTTTTTGCTGTGCTTTCCTCTAAACCTCTAGCTCCTGTGCATTGGTGTAACTGCCCTTCTGGGAAAAACCAGCATCAGCCCCAGTGCAGCAAGACCCTACACCAGAGGACCAGTACAGGTCCATGCCACTCCAGGTCCCTGAAGTTTGAAGTTTTGAAACTCAGCCAGTGTGCCTGAGATAAAACAAAAGTGCACTGCACTTCTAGGCAGGCAGATGGCCCAGATACAAACAGGGTGAAGGTAGGGATCTGAGGGAGATTGTTTGGTCTTCTGAGAGGGCTACCTGGAGAGCAGCAGCCATGAACTCCCCTCTCCAGGAATAAGGAAGAGAGCTGGCGACATTTTTTTCTCCCCCATCCATCAGCATCTACTGACTTCAGTGAGCATAAAAATGAAAACCCACTTTAAAAAAAAAAATCATCTGGGAGCCTGGGTGGCTCAGTCATTAAGTGTCACCTTCCACTCGGGTTATGATCCCAGGGTCCTGGGATTGAGCCCCACATCTGCTCCTGCTCCTGCTCCACTGGAAGCCTGCTTCTCCCTCTCCCACTCCCACAGCTTGTGCTCCATCTCTTGCTGTGTATCTTTCTCTGTCAAATAAATAAATAAAATACTTAAAAAATAATAAGGGGGGAGGAGTCAAGATGGCGGAGAAGTAGCAGGCTGAGACTACTTCAGGTAGCTGGAGATCAGCTAGATAGCTTATCTAAAGATTGCAAACATCTACAAATCCAACAGGAGATCGAAGAGAACAGCAAATCTAGAAACAGAAAATCAACCACTTTCTGAAAGGTAGGACTGGCGGAGAAGTGAATCCAAAGCGACAGGAAGATAGACCGTGGGGGAGGGGCCAGCTCCCGGCAAGCGGCGGAGCAATGGACCACAAAATCAGGACTTTTAAAAGTCTGTTCCACTCAGGGACATGGCTCCAGAGGCTTAACCGGGGTGAAGCCCACGCAGGGTCAGCGTGGCCTCAGGTCCCGCAGGGTCACAGAAGGATCAGGGGTGTCTGAGTGTCGCAGAGCTTACCGGTATTAGAACAGGGAAGCCGGCTACAGAGACAGAGCCGAGGAGTAAGCATTAAGCTCAGGGTTACCTTGAACCAGTCGCAGGCACGGTCAGCTCGGAGCACGGCCGGAGGCCAGGGTGACGGGAGTAATTGGGCGCTGTTCTCTGAGGGCGCACTGAGGAGTGGGACCCTGGGCTCTCGGCTCCTCCGGGACAGAGACCGGGAGGCCGCCATCTTCATTCCCGCCCTCCGGAACTCTACGGAAAGCGTTCAGGGAACAAAAGCTCCCGAAAGCAAACCTGATCTGATTGCTCAGCCGGCCCCGGGTAAGGGCGGTGCAACTCCGCCTGGGGCAAAGACACTTGAGAATCACTACAACAGGCCCCTCCCCCAGAAGATCAACAAGAAACCCAGCCAGGACCAAGTTCACCTACCAAGGAGTACAGTTTCAATACCAAGGAGAGCAGCAGAAATCCAGAGAAGGAGAAAGCAAAGCATGGAACTCATGGCTTTCTCCCCATGATTCTTTAGCCTTGCAGTTAATTTTTTTTTTTCTTTTCTTTTTCAATTTTTTTGTCTTCTTCTGCTAAATTTTTTTAATTTTTAACCCTTTTCTTTTTTAATGCTTTTTAACTAGTTTATCTAATATATATATATATATTTTTTCCTTTTTATATTTTTTCTTTATTGGTTTTCTTTTGTGAATTGTTTCTTTTTTTTTCTTTTTTTTCTTTCTGAACCTCTTTTTATCCCCTTTCTCCCCCCTCATGATGTGGGATCTCTTCTGATTTGGCTAAAGCATATTTCCCTAGGGTTGTTGCCACCCTTTTAGTATTTTACTTGCTCCTTCATATACTCTTATCTGGACAAAATGACACGGTGGAAAAATTCACCACAAAAAAAAAGAACAAGAGGCAGTAACAAAGGCTAGGGACCTAATCAATACAGACATTTGTAATATGTCAGATCTAGAGTTCAGAATGACGATTTTCAAGGTTCTAGCCGGGCTCGAAAAAGGCATGGAAGATATTAGAGAAACCCTCTCGGGAGATATAAAAGCCCTTTCTGGAGAAATAAAAGAACTAAAATCTAACCAAGTTGAAATCAAAAAAGCTATTAATGAGGTGCAATCAAAAATGGAGGCTCTGACTGCTAGGATAAATGTGACAGAAGAAAGAATTAGTGATATAGAAGACCAAATGACAGAGAATAAAGAAGCTGAGAAAAAGAGGGATAAACAGCTACTGGACCACGAGGGGAGAATTCGAGAGATAAGTGACACCATAAGACGAAACAACATTAGAATAATTGGGATTCCAGAAGAAGAGGAAACAGAGAGGGGAGCAGAAGGTATATTGGAGAGAATTATTGGAGAGAATTTCCCCAATATGGCAAAGGGAACAAGCATCAAAATCCAGGACGTTCAGAGAACCCCCCTCAAAATCAATAAGAATAGGTCCACACCCCATCACCTAATAGTAAAATTTACAAGTCTTAGTGACAAAGAGAAGATCCTGAAAGCAGCCCGGGAAAAGAAGTCTGTAACGTACAATGGTAAAAATATTAGATTGGCAGCAGACTTATCCACAGAGACCTGGCAGGCCAGAAAGATCTGGAATGATATATTCAGAGTAGTAAATGAGAAAAACATGCAGCCAAGAATACTATATCCAGCTAGGCTATCATTGAAAATAGAAGGAGAGATTAAAAGCTTCCAGGACAAACAAAGACTGAAAGAATTTGCAAACACCAAACCAGCTCTACAGGAAATATTGAAAGGGGTCCTCTAAGCAAAGAGAGACCCTAAAAGTAGTAGATCAGAAAGAAACAGAGACAATATACAATAACAGTCACCTTACAGGCAATACAATGGCACTAAATTCATATCTCTCAATACTTACCCTGAATGTTAATGGGCTAAATGCCCCAATCAAAAGACACAGGGTATCAGAATGGATAAAAAAAACAAAACCCATCTATATGTTGCCTACAAGAAACTCATCTTAAACCCGAAGACACCTCCAGGTTTAAAGTGAGGGGGTGAAAAGAATTTACTATGCTAATGGACATCAGAAGAAAGCAGGAGTGGCAATCCTTATATCAGATCAATTAGATTTTAAGCCCAAGACTATAATAAGAGATGAGGAAGGACACTATATCATACTCAAAGGAACTATCCCACAAGAAGATCTAACAATTTTAAATATCTATGCCCCTAACGTGGGAGCAGCCAACTATATAAACCAATTAATAACAAAATCAAAGAAACACATCGACAATAATACAATAATAGCAGGGGACTTTAACACCCCACCCCTCACTGAAATGGACAGATCATCCAAGCAAAAGATCAACAAGGAAATAAAGGCCTTAAATGACACACTGGACCAGATGGACATCACAGATATATTCAGAACATTTCATCCCAAAGTAACAGAATACACATTCTTCTCTAGTGCACATGGAACATTCTCCAGAATAGATCACATTCTTGGTCCTAAATCAGGTCTCAACCATTATCAAAAGATTGAAATCATTCCCTGCATATTTTCAGACCACAATGCTCTGAAGCTAGAACTCAATCACAAGAGGAAATTTGGAAAGAACCCAATTACATGGAGACTAAACAGCATCCTTCTAAAGAATGAATGGGTCAACCAGGAAATTAAAGAAGAATTGAAAAAATTCATGGAAACAAATGATAATGAACACAACGGTTCAAAATCTGTGGGACACAAGAAAGGTAGTCCTGAGAGGAAAATATATAGCGATACAAGCCTTTCTCAAGAAACAAGAAAGGTCTCAGGTATACAACCTAACCTTACACCTAAAAGAGCTGGAGAAAGAACAAGAAAGAAAGCCTAAACCCAGCAGGAGAAGAGAAATCATAAAGATCAGAGCAGAAATCAATGAAATAGAAACCAAAAAAACAATAGAACAAATCAACGAAACTAGGAGCTGGTTCTTTGAAAGAATTAATAAGATCGATAAACTCCTGGCCAGATTTATCAAAAGAAAAGAGAAAGGACCCAAATAAATAAAATCATGATTGAAAGAGGAGAGATCACAATGAACACCAAAGAAATACAGACAATTATAAGAACATACTATGAGCAACTCTATGCCAACAAATTTGATAATCTGGAAGAAATGGATGCATTCCTAAAGACATATAAACTACCACAACTGAACCAGGAAGAAATAGAAAGCCTGAACAGACCCATAACCAGTAAGGAGATTGAAACAGTCATCAAAAATCTCCAAACAAACAAAAGCCCAGGGCCAGATGGCTTCCCGGGGAATTCTACCAAACATTGAAAGAAGAACTAATTCCTATTCTCCTGAAACTGTTCCAAAACATAGAAATGGAAGGAAAACTTCCAAACTCATTTTATGAGGCCAGCATCACCTTGATCCCAAAACCAGACAAGGATCCCATCAAAAAAGAGAACTACACACCAATATCCTTGATGAACACAGATGCAAAAATTCTCGCCAAAATACTAGCCAATAGGATTCAACAATACACTAAAAGGATTATTTACCACGACCAAGTGGGATTTATTCCAGGGCTGCATGGCTGGTTCAACATCCGCAAATCAATCAATGTGATACAACACATTAATAAAAGAAAGAACAAGAACCATATGATACTCTCCATAGATGCTGAAAAAGCATTTGACAAAGTACAGCATCCCATCCTGATCAAAACTCTTCAAAGTGTAGGGGTAGAGGGCACATACCTCAATATTATCAAAGCCATCTATGAAAAACCCACTGCAAATATCATTCTCAATGGAGAAAAACTGAAAGCTTTTCCGCTAAGGTCAGAAACACGGCAGGGATGTCCGTTATCACCACTGCTATTCAACATAGTACTAGAAGTCCTAGCCTCAGTAATCAGACAACAAAAGGAAATTAAAGGCATCGAAATCAGCAAAGAAGAAATCAAACTATCACTCTTCGCAGATGATATGATACTATATGTGGAAAACCCAAAAGACTCGACTCCAAAACTGCTAGAACTTGTACAGGAATTCAGTAAAGTGTCAGGATATAAAATCAATGCACAGAAATCAGTTGCATTTCTCTACACCAACAAGACAGAAGAAAGAGAAAATAAGGAGTTAATCCCATTTACAATTGCACCCAAAATCATAAGATACCTAGGAATAAACCTAACCAAAGAGACTAAGAATCTATACTCAGAAAACTATAAAGTACTCATGAAAGAAATTGAGGAAGACACAAAGAAATGGAAAAATGTTCCATGCTCCTGGATTGGAAGAATAAATATTGTGAAAATGTCTATGCTACCTAAAGCAATCTACACATTTAATGCAATTCCTATCAAAGTAACATCCATTTTTTTTCAAAGAAATGGAACAAATAATCCTAAAATTTATATGGAACCAGAAAAGACCTCAAATAGCCAAAGGAATATTGAAAAAGAAAGCCAAAGTTGGTGGCATCACAATTCCGGACTTCAAGCTCTATTACAAAGCTGTCATCATCAAGACAGCATGGTACTGGCACAAAAACAGACACATAGATCAATGGAACAGAATAGAGAGCCCAGAAATGGACCCTCAACTCTATGGTCAACTCATCTTCGACAAAGCAGGAAAGAATGTCCACTGGAAAAAAGACAGCCTCTTCAATAAATGGTGTTGGGAAAATGGGACAGCCACATGCAGAAAAATGAAATTGGATCATTTCCTTACACCACACACGAAAATAGACTCAAAATGGATGAAGGATCTCAATGTGAGAAAGGAATCCATCAAAATCCTTGAGGAGAACACAGGTAGCAACTTCTTCGACCTCAGCCGCAGCAACATCTTCCTAGGAACATCGCCAAAGGCAAGGGAAGCAAGGGCAAAAATGAACTATTGGGATTTTACCAAGATCAAAGGCTTTTGCACAGCAAAGGAAACAGTTAAGAAAACCAAAAGACAACTGACAGAATGGGAGAAGATATTTGCAAATGACATATCAGATAAAGGGCTAGTGTCCAAAATCTATAAAGAACTTAGCAAACTCAACACCCAAAGAACAAATAATCCAATCAAGAAATGGGCAGAGGACATGAACAGACATTTCTGCAAAGAAGACATCCAGATGGCCAACAGACACATGAAAAAGTGCTCCATATCACTCGGCATCAGGGAAATACAAATCAAAACCACCATGAGATATCACCTCACACCAGTCAGAATCGCTAAAATGAACAAGTCAGGAAATGACAGATGCTGGCGAGGATGCGGAGAAAGGGGAACCCTCCTACACTGTTGGTGGGAATGCAGGCTGGTGCAACCACTCTGGAAAACAGCATGGAGGTTCCTCAAAATGTTGAAAATAGCACTACCCTATGACCCAGCAATTGCACTGCTGGGTATTTACCCTAAAGATACAAACGTAGTGATCCGAAGGGGCACGTGCACCCGAATGTTTATAGCAGCAATGTCTACAATAGCCAAACTATGGAAAGAACCTAGATGTTCATCAACAGACGAATGGATAAAGAAGAAGTGGTATATATAGACAATGGAATACTATGCAGCCATCAAAAGAAATGAAATCTTGCCATTTGCGACGACGTGGATGGAACTAGAGGGTATCATGCTTAGCGAATTAAGTCAATCAGAGAAAGACAACTATCATATGATCTCCCTGATATGAGGGAGAGGAGATGCAACATGGGGGGTTAAGGGGGTAGGAGAAGAATAAATGAAACAAGATGGGATTGGGAGGGAGACAAACCATTATTGACTCTTAATCTCACAAAACAAACTGAGGGCTGATGGGGGGAGGGGGTTTGGGGGGGTGGGATTATGGACATTGGGGAGGGTATGTGCTATGGTGAGTGCTGTGAAGTGTGTAAACCTGGCGACTCATAGACCTGTACCCCTGGGGATAAAAATATATGTTTATAAAAAATAAAATTAAAAAAAATTAAAATAAATAAATAAAGTCATCAAGGTGATTAGAAGTATGGCCCTATAAATGCAATTTTTGCCCCCTGTTTGGAACTGTTTATTTGCAATAATTTCATCCTGTCAGTACTGTATAATCTGTGGGAACATGGTATCTGAGGCATACTTAATACTGACTAAAATTAATCAGCCTGGCCCTAACTCTTCACTAACTCTCAAGCCTTTACGATTGTCCAAGCAGCCTTCCTTGTCTTTAGTGGCTCCCAATATTCAAGGGTGTGTCAAGACCCATTTTGGTGTGTTATTTTTTTCTTATTCACCTGATGTATAGTAGTTATTCAGCTAGTTTCTGGAAATTGTTCCATACATAGCTGTAGATTCAGTGTGTCCATGGGTGGTGCTGAGTTCAAGAGCCTCCTTAAATGGGAACCATCTTGAATGGGAACTCAATGTCCCTGCATTCTTTGATTTGTGGCCTCCTCACTCCATTTTCAAAACCATCAACAGTGGGTGGAGTTCTTCTCAGGCCTTAAGTATCTCTGACCTCCCATTCTGCCACATATCTCTAACTCACAGGTATTCTACAAGACCTCACTTTTCAAATTTTACTGTGAAAAATATTGCCTCCTTATGTACAATCTCAGGAAAATATAACCATCTCTCTCTATATCTATCTATATATATATATAGCCATCTATATATATATGTAACCATACAAATATAACCATCTCTCTCTCTCCCTATATATATATATATATATATATATACACCAAACCAATATTAAAGACATATGTATATATACCAAAAAATATTAAAGATATATATATATATATATATATATATATATATATAGAGAGAGAGAGAGAGAGAGAGAGAGAGATGGTTATATTTTCCTGAGATTATATATTAAGGAGGAAATATTTTTCATATATCATATATATGATATATATAAATATATATATATATATATATATATATAAGTTTTATATACCTATATGCAAAGTATAAAGTATAAAAGTATATAAAATTTAAAAAACTTAAATATAAGTGATAAAATCATCTTGTTAGAGGAATAGAGAGATATAAACTAGAGGTGAAGTACATGTAATCCATAATGCTGTCCTCTTAGCTTGATGCCCAACATAGTTTATCACCATCCATTTGCACATATTCAACTCTAGAATCTTTGCCAATGGAGAGAATTGTGTAAATTTAAATTATGAAACAGTTAGTCACAACTTCATGCTTTTCCTCAAATATTTGAAGAAGTTCATCTTAAAAGAAAATGATGACATATTCAGGGATGGCATATAGACCAAACCAATATTAAAGATATATATACAGTCAGAGACAGATCTCTGTCTTTTAAAATGTAGTATATAATAATAATTATAATTATTATACCAAAATTTTCTCTTTTCTTCTTAGAAATAATGAGCACCTATCACTAGAAGTATTCAAACCCACATGATATGCTTGCATCTCAGAATGTTTTAGAAGATATTTACAAATTGGGACAAAAAGGCAGATGGGCTCTAAGACAGCTTCTTATACAAAAAAATCCATGATTCCTTAGATAGTGGATGAGAGAAATAAAAACATTGAAAGAAATAAAAGAATAAACAACTTTTTTTCCTTGCCAGCACTTCACTATTTTTAGAAATGTTTACATTTACATTATCTATTATTTTTCTTCTTTCTAAAATATGTCAAAATGGGAAATTTTTACTAATTCAGTCTGATTAGAATTTGTTTCAACTCAGTAAGGTCGGTCTAAACATTATGTACAATAGATGAAGAAGGAGGTGTTAAAGAAAATTAATGAAGGCATAAACTGCAGGGGAATAGTCGTATCATTTGAGAAGCTTATTTGTCTCAAGGGCACTGTTGTAACTGTTAGCACTATGGTCATAGGAAAAGCCCTTGACTCTACCCATTAACCAGCTAAGAAACCTTGGACAAGCTTCATAGTCCCTCCAGGGCTTGATTCTTTCATCTGTGGCTGAAAGGATTTAGTCAAGATGATCTCTAAGATTATTCCCATCTCTATGGCTTTATTATTTCAGGTGCCACACAGAACCGTATCAAGAGGAGAATATCATTTATTGATTTGGATAACTTTATCTTAAGTAACAAATTACATTTAAAATTTCCCTGGCAATAATCTTTTACATATTATCAAAATAACTGAAAATACAACTTTAAGAATGAAGTGTTTCAGTTTAGTTTATAGACTTTAGTGGAGAAAACCATTTCATGACAGGAGGTAATAAGCAATGCAGCCATTTTTTTTTATAGAAACATGGATATAAAGTTATATATTTTAGATATTTGCCATCCAATCTCAGCTATAAATGTCTTTATCACCTACAGTTATCTTTGGAATTAAATCTTTTGAGAGATGAATGCTGTAGACTATTTAATGCCTCAGCGGGTTTAGATGCTTATAACTTGTGAAAAGTTAAAATGTTTTCCCTTTTATTTCATATCTATTCTAAACTCTTATTGTTGCTTTTGAAACAGATATTTTAGAAACAAAAAAGGATGTGAGTGATCATCTAGCCCAATTTTGGCATTTTTTTTAAAGATTTTATTTATTTATTTGACAGACAGAGATCACATGTAGGCAGAGAGGCAGGCAGAGAGAGAGAGAGAGAGAGGAGGAAGCAGGCTCTCCACCGAGCAGAGAGCCCGACGCGGGGCTCGATCCCAGGACCCCGAGATCATGACCTGAGCCGAAGGCAGAGGCTTTAACCCACTGAGCCACCCAGGTGCCCCCCAATTTTGGCATTTTTAAACCAAGACCACACATTCTTTTCACTCCTCCATCAAGAGGTGTTAGCTAGAGCCCTTGCTATTGAAACTCTGAGGTACTCCCTGTGAGATGCTTCACACACTGAGGTGGTTGCATGCTGGAGAGGCCACCTGTACACAATCAGATTGATGATTGGAGCTGAGTTTAGCCTTCTGCCATTCCCAATGAAGCATCACATGACTGGAGTTGTTTGGGATCCTCCCATTCCGGCCCATCTGCCAAGTGAATACCCCTGAGTGGCTTCCATCAAAACTATATGAAAGAGGAGACCCATCCATCTGAGTGCTGGTACATTATTAATTCATGAAATTATGAGATATAACAAAATGATTGTTGTTTTAAGCAACTAACTTTTGGATAGTCTTTGTCCTGTTTTTATTTTTACGGCACCAACAGATAAACAGACTTTGGTCCATGAAAGTGAGGTGCTAACATTACAAAATCTAAAATGTGTGGCTCTGGTCTGGGGACAGGGCAACAAGCCAAAGTCTGACAAGTCTTAAAATAAATACTATAGAGGACTTGAAAAGATTGAAAAAAAATTACTAAGAGGTGGTAGAAAGTTTGGTACTCCTTCTACCCAGGTAACCTGGAAAATATATAATATACTTAATAAACTTGGTAATCTAGTTAGGATGTTTTCTGGATGAAGTGTTAAAGGTGCTACCTTGTTTCTTCCTGTTGTCTTTTTAAAAATGAGAGAAATGGGAGATGAAATAATCAACTGCTAATAGGATATAGAGTGAACATAAAGGGCTTAGGACAACCATTCCAACCAGCAACTGGTTCTCAAAGTAAGAGATGGTATCAGGGTAGAGATGAAATTTAGTGCACTGTCAGTAGAACAAACCCTTTGGTTTAAGACTTCAGAAGGATGGGTGCCTGGGTGACTCAGTTGGTTAAGTGTCTGCCTTCAGCTCAGGTCATGATCCCAGGGTCCTGAGATGGAGTCCCATACTGGGCTCCCTGCTTAGCGGGGAGTCTGCTTCTCTCTCTCTCTCTCTCTCTGAGAAATAAATAAATAAAATCTTTTTAAAAATTAAAAAAAAAAGACTTCAGAAGGATTTAAGTCTGTATCAAATGTACCCTCTCAGTAACAAAAAGAAAAAGGGCATGCCCTATTAGGTGCTCTGGGAGAGACAATAGGGCTTAGTGCACAAACAATAGCTTCACAGGGAAACCAAGATAAAGAAGGATTTACCCCAAAAAGATTTATGGGTTTGGTTTTGTCTAATGGAACAGATTAAGAATTGACACACAAAAGGCTCATGAGATTTTAAAGGAATTATATTAGCACTGAACAGCACAGAAAGAGTAAAAAAAAAAAAAAAAAGCCTAGAGATAACCAAAATTCTATATACAAGAAGCATTCTAAGAAAACTAAATTTTGTGAAAAGCAGATTTTATTGGAAAGGAAGTTTTCAGAGGGCAGGACCAAAGCCATGTAGAATTATAACCCAAAGACTAAGACTAAACCTCAATCAGGGAATGAAAATATCTGCCAGATTATATTTAAGAATTACTATAGTATAGTGATTGCTCTGTGTCTCATTTTCTCCATTTTGGAAAAGGAATATTTACTATGATCATCCTATGCCTATTTCTTCTTGGAACTGTCATTTGTCCCAAGAAAACAGATGATTTGTCTCTTCATTTCACAGGCTTACAGTCTAAGAGTAAATTTATCCAAAGGAGGGGGACCCAAAACAGAGATATTTTTAGAGCTAGATATGATTTAAATTGTGATTATGGACCTTAAACCTGAGCTACGTGACACAATAGAATGGGACTTTTGGTGGTTATTGCATGATGCAGGAAGATCAATACTGTTGCAAGCAGGGCTTGTACTACAATGGTTTAGCATGAAAGCAAATTATTTGAAACTTCATTTATGGCTAAGCGGTCAGTGATCCCTCCTCTTGAATATGACGTGGTTGAGATTGCTTTAACCAGTAAAGCATGGCAGAAGTGGTGTTAGATTGTCTCATATCATGAAACTTTCACCTTCTTCAATTGACACACTGACCTACCATCTAAGAAATCTAACTCCTCTGCAGCTGCCATGCTGAAGAGGCCGTATTAGGCATTTCACTGGTAATTCCAGCTGAATTCAGCCTTTCAAAAGTTACCCTTCTAGTCACCGTATATGTGAGTATGCAATTTGCACCCTCCAGTCCAGACTCTATAACAGTTGATTATCACCAAGTGGCCTCTATTACACCACATGAAAGAGTAGGATTATGCAGCAGATCTCTGTTGGAAGTTCTGACCAACAAAATGCATGTGATAGAGTAGAATGGTTGTAGGAGTTCTACTACTAAGTTTTGGGATCCTTTGCTCCACAGCAATAGATACCTGGAACATACACCTTCTCCTTTAAAGATCAATCTTTAACGGATAAAATTATGGCAGGGAGAAATGAAGTGACTTGTACAGGTTTATGCAATATTATAGGGGAAGAACTGCAGTGCAAAACCAGAGCCCTTATCTTCCTCTTATTTCCACTATACCTCATCATCCTAAAGAAGTGCAATTTTCTTGTATAATGCTATCTTACAATGTTTGGAAATCAAGTACTCACCTTTATGAAAGTCAAACATGCTTCTTTTTAGTCCTTCTGTTTCTTTCCTTTTACCTGATTATCTTCTGCTATTTTATATTTCAAGACTCTGCCCACATAGGAAAATAATAAACATAGGTGAATTCTAATTTTAGTGGACTTCAAAATAGAAATGCAGGGTAGCCTGAAGACAGTAATTTTGAATCACAGGCATCTGCGATTACATCTTTTCTGTTTTAACAACAGCTGTGCTACTCAAAGTGAGATGCACTTGCTAACTTCTCTTGATAAGACTGTGAGAAATTAACAACAGTATTTCCTGAAACCATCAAGACAAAAAATGTCAGTGACACTGAATACTGATGTAAGTGATATTAAAATAGAATGCTTCTGTGAGAGGACACCCAAAACTTGTGAGAGTTTTTTTGGCTCTCAGTACCAGTAATTACTACAATGACTGCATATTGCATAGAAGTACCAAGGGTTTCATGTTTGAAACAGGAGATCTGACAGGTACAAGAAGATGAGGTAATAGTAACTGGGGCAAGAAATCTGAGGATGAATATAGCAACTTTCTTAAGCACAATGTTAGAGGTGTTGTATCTATAGCTAATAACAGCCCAAATACCAATGGATCTTAGTTCTTCACCTATGGCAAACAGTCACTTTTGGACATGAAATATACAGTATTTGGAAAGGTAATGGATGTGCTGAGACTCTAGATGAATTTGAGAAGTTACCAGTGAATGAGAAGACATGTCAACCTCTCAGTGATGTGCACAAAGGACATAACTATTCATCCTAATCCCTTTGTGCAGTAGCTGTAGTAGACCTGGAAAAACTGTTGGCAAACTGTTCGAGGAACACACCTATTGTGGTTTATGCAGTTTTAATTATATCAAGAGACTGTATCATTCATCTGATTGTTTACAACTAAAATCTTCCACGTTGGTGGTACTAAGGGGATCCAAAGGGCTTTTACTCCATTAGAGCATTTTTCTTTGCTAAAACTATTATCCAATATATTTCTTAAAGTTTAACTTTTAAAAAATCTTCTAATTTTTGCTATAAATAAACACTCATTTAAAAATAGAAATATACTATTTCTGTGATAAAGACTTAAGGCCCTACCTATTACTCTGCCCCCATTCACAGTCATCTCTTATAACTAGAATGAAAAGCACTTAATTTCACACTGTTTTCTGAGCTACAGTCAATCCAACCCAGGATCAAGAAAGACTTTAGTCAGAGAAATTTACAAGTTCCAAGCCGACAGATCTACATTTCCACACTGAGATGACTTTTTGATAACTGCACTCTTTTCTTGCGGTGACTTTTCCTTCCAAGTTTGGTTTATGAGATGAAGTCATCCTATATTCTGTACCAAGTAACTGAGTCTCTGTTCCTTGTTTGATCTCATGCCTGAGTCTTGGTTTGGATTTCCTGCAGATTTCCCCTATTCACCCAGGATTGTGTCCCACTCTGTTCTTGGAGAATCTGTATTCTAATCTTGTTATGAAAATTTTAGCCTTGCAGTGGGAATTATGCTACTTCTCTCCAATTTCTTTGGTGTCCCTATAATCCTCTCTAGAATCTTTGCTTCAGTACATAGCTGCCTTAACTTAGTTTTAAGTTACTTAACACCTAACTTTCACACTCTTGCTAGGATTCCTGGACACCAGCGTGATGGCCTGCCTGTCTATCCACCTGTCATGACCCATTACTGTTTAGTGTTCACCATTGCATTTTCCAGATAAAAATGCTTTGCCTGTCTGGCTGGATTTCCATCACTCGATTTTTGTTCAATTTGCAAGAACTGATTTTATCTCAGTGTTGGCTTTTAGTCTCCCACGTATATCCGACTTAAACTCTTTCTGCCACTACCGAGTCCTATATTGGTTAGAGGAGGACAGCTGCTGGATGATAGCTAATAGAGAAACAGTTACCTTACTCTAATAATTTAAAATGCATTGTAAATCAGTTGTTCCCATACAGTTTTATTTTTTTTTTCATAGATTTTATTTATTTATTTGTCATAGAGAGAGAAGCGAGAGTGAGCACAGGCAGACAGAGTGGCAGGCAGAGGCAGAGGGAGAAGCAGGCTCGCTGCCAAGCAAGGAGCCCGATGTGGGACTCGATCCCAGGACGCCGGGATCATGACCTGAGCCGAAGGCAGCTGCTTAACCAACTGAGCCACCCAGGCGTCCCTCCCATACAGTTTTAATAAAAATTTACCTCTTTTAATTTTAACTTATAAGAAAATACTTGTGCTATTCTTTCTCCTTGATATTTGATAAGAATAAATGAAGGCCACAGAGTCAGAAATTGAATCTCAATGTTTTTAATATGTGCATATTTACAGAGGTTACTATTTCAGTGAAAGGGGTAGTTTTTATATTTACTTCGAAATAATAGAATTCTCACAGTGGAAAAATACAACATATTTATTTATATATGAAGTCACAGCTTTTCTCTGTGATGCAGTGAAATAAAGCATATGACCATGATGTGTGTAAAGTTTTTATTTAAAAAGTTAATAATTCTGATCTGGATTTTTTATCAAGGACTTAATATGAATATATATATATTTATCAATTATTGTACTCATTTACAAAGTAAAAAAAAGTTGCAAGGTTTTTTTTTTTTTTTTAATGTGTTGGAAAATTTTTTCTCAAGGTTTTTCTTTTTTTTTTTTTTAAAGATTTTATTTATTTATTTGACAGAGAGATCACAAGTAGACGGAGAGGAAGGCAGAGAGAGAGAGAGAGAGAGGGAAGCAGGCTTCCTGCTGAGCAGAGAGCCCGATGTGGGACTCGATCCCAGGACCCTGAGATCATGACCTGAGCCGAAGGCAGCGGCTTAACCCACTGAGCCACCCAGGCGCCCTCTCAAGGTTTTTCTTTTGTGCCTGTAGTTCTTGTAGTCACTTTCCTCATTGCAAATTTTTTTTAAAGATTTTTATTTATTTGACAGACAGAGATTACAAGTAGGCAGAGGAGATAGGCAGAGAGAGAGGAGGAAGCAGGCTCCCCGTCGAGCAGAGAGCCCGATGAGGGACTCGATCCCAGGACCCTGGGACCATGACCTGAGCCGAAGGCAGAGGCTTTAACCCACTGAGCCACCCAGGTGCCCCAAAAGTTGCAAGTTTTTAAAATGGTCTTCATTATATTGTACGGACTAAGTATTTGTCTTGGTCCAATTAGGAGACAGAGCCACAAGTAATTAAAATAGGGGAAGTTTAACATTAAGAATTATTAAACTATAATAAAATTATAACTATAAAGATGAAAAGAATGTGTTCTAAAGGGCTTCTCCACCTTCTCCTAGAGCTGCGGAAATGTACCAAAGAAGGACATACTTAGGATATATTCTAACCCCTTACAGGATAGTGTTCAGACCTAGTTTGAACAGTGAGGTTTGTTGGACTGACAGAGTTAAAGCTAGTTTACAGATATCAAGTA
Source organism: Lutra lutra (assembly GCF_902655055.1). Taxonomy (NCBI): domain Eukaryota; kingdom Metazoa; phylum Chordata; class Mammalia; order Carnivora; family Mustelidae; genus Lutra; species Lutra lutra. The sequence continues at coordinate 150,015,461 of NC_062280.1, read as the reverse complement.
AGCGGAAAAATTAAATAAAAAAAGAAAAAGAACCTCTGGACTGGGGTTGCATGGTTGCCAAGGAACTATGTGCTCTGGGTGCAAAGATGGAACAGAGCAACATCAAATGTCCCTACACACCTATCCTTTGCCTGACAGTGTGGCAAGAGCAAGAAAAAGCAAAATATCATTTACCCTAATCAGGAAAGAGAAGCTCCCTTCTCCCTGCAGTGTCTCTCTAGAGCCAGCTATCAACAAAATTTAAAATCATACTTGTCATAAGGTAGAAAATGCAGGAAGTGTTCTCTTATCATTGAGAACCAACATACTAAAGTGAGAATTTGTCTTAGACATCATATAAGCTATCTCACTATATTGTAAATGTACATTAAACACAAAATAAAACAACTCTTTTACACCATGTTTTTGTCCTATAAGTATTACCACTACCTGTATGCAATAAAAATTAGTAATAGTTATAAATATTTCAACAGTTAAAAACATTTAGGTGGATAATATTGATGGTCTAGATATTTTGAGAAGTTTCCCTCTGAATTGAAACTGATAAAACCTTTATTCTAGATAAGCTTCCCTGTGTTGCCAGAAACAGTTGAAATTATTCCATGGGCTTTACGTCAATCTTTTTTTTTTTTTTTATTAAGTAATCTTTATACCAAACATGGGGCTTGAGCTCATGAGTCCAAGAACAAGAGTCATGTGTTCTACCAAATGAGCAAGCCAGGCACCTCTACATCAATCTTTGTATTTGGCTTTATTATATATAAAAGATAGACTTCTGTCTATTCTGACTTCCTTTCTTGTTTTATTTCCCATGTTAGTCTTTAAATACATGGCAGTGGCAATAATCCACACTAATAAATGCTAAATTTTGATGTAGCTTACAATCAATGTCCACACATCGTTTTCATGGGAAGCCACAAGCAACCACATTGGACTGAGTGGTCAGAGTCACATCTAATCTTTCTGTGCTCTGAACAAAATGTATTTCTTGTTCCCACATTAACAAATGAGGACCACATAAGACAGTAGGCATTTTGTTGTACTATACAAAATAAGGATAATTCTAAAGAATCTGACCCCTTCTTGTTTATCTAATTTTTCTGTATGGGAGATTGAATCTCTGCTGGCAGAGTGTTTGTCACCATGCTGAATGCAAACCCCTTTTACTTTCTTATAGTTAATAACAATGTGTTGACTAATTTAATGTAGTTTTTGTCTCACCAGAAATTTTAAAATATATATATATACATTTTTTTTTATATATAGGTGATCATTAACACAATGATATTTTGAAGTCAAAGCTTTGTTCCTAGTGTTTTAACCTCCCAGAAGCAATTGGATCTCATCCTAGAATTAGATTTGTGCTCCTTACATCCACATGAACTAAGCAGTTTTGTTCTAGAAGTTAGCCCAGCTTACCAGTTAAAGTATGCAGTTTGGAGTCAAAACTTTAAACTTTGCCATTGAATTTTAGGTTATCTATTTATATAATCATCTACTTACTCTCTCAGCCAATATGAGGCCCTGTGCTACATCATGAGGATATAGCAGTGAGCAGGACAGACTTCATCCCTGCCTTCATAGAACTTACATTCTAGCCCATAATACACACATTAAATAAATATCAACTGAGTTACTGAAAATTTTGGTAAGTAGTTTGAAGAAGTATACAGTGTACTATGAAAGGTGGAAGGGAGGTCTAATTTTTCTTGCAGGTTAGGGAAGTCTTGCTTGAGAAAAGTACACTTGACTTCAGGTTTGAAAAATGACTAGGCACTGATAAAGGTGGGGTTCTGGAGTCATGGGATTGAGAGAGTTGTCCAGATAGAAGGAGAGGCCCCTGGAAAAGCCTGGAGGCATGGGAGCAACCTGATGTGACAGAGGGCCTAAAAGGAAAATAACATTCTCAAGAGGACAGGATATAAGAAAAGTCTAGTGAGGAAGTAGGGGATTCAACACACATTATTTAAGACTATTTTAGAATTTATTAGGTGTTGAAAAACCTCACTGAAACTCATTTCCCCCTTCTAGAAAATGGAAAAAATAATGTCTCTGTTTCAGAAATGTTATAAAGATTAAACAATAGAATATTTACAAAGTCTTTGGCACATAGTCTTTCCAGACTAAGCAGTCTAAAGTACAACAGCAGAGCAATGCAGTGTCTTTCTATTCATTTTTTTTAATATTTTATTTTTTCAGCATAACTGTATTCATTATTTTTGCACCACACCCAGTGCTCCATGCAATCCGTGCCCTCTACAATACCCACCACCTGGTGCCCCCAACCTCCCACCCCCCACCCCTACAAAACCCTCAGAGTTTTGTTTTTCAGAGTCCATAGTCTCTCATGGTTCACCTCCCCTTCCAATTTCCCTCAACTCCCTTCTCCTCTCTAACTCCCCTTGTCCTCCATGCTATTTGTTATGCTCCACAAATAAGTGAAACTATATGATAATTGACTTTCTCTGCTTGACTTATTTCACTCAGCATAATTTCTTCCAGTCCTGTCCATGTTGCTACAAAAGTTGGATATTCATCCTTTCTGATGGAGGCATAATACTCCATAGTGTACATGGACCACATCTCCCTTATCCATTTGTCTGTTGAAGGGCATCTTGGTTCTTTCCACAGTTTGCCCACTGTGGCCATTGCTGCTATAAACATTGGGGTACAGATGGCCCTTCTTTTCACTACATCTGTATCCTTGGGGTAAATACCCAGTAGTGCAATGGCAGGGTCATAGGGAAGCTCTATTTTTCATTTCTTGAGGAATCTCCACACTGTCCTCCAAAGTGGCTGCACCAACTTGCATTCCCACCAACAGTTTGAAAGGGTTCCCCTTTCTCCACATCCTCTCCAACACATGTCTATACTGCCTAGAGCAATCTATACTTTTAATGCCATTCCAATAAAAATTCCACCGGTATTTTTCAAAGAGCTGGAGCAAATAATCCTAAAATTTCTATGGAATCAGAAGAGACCCTGAATCACTAAGAAAATGTTGAAAAACAAAAATAAAACTGGCGGCATCACGTTACCTGATTTCAAGCTTTACTACAAAGCCATGATCACCAAGACAGCATGGTACTGGCATAAAAACAGACACATAGACCAGTGGGACAGAGTAGAGAGCCCAGATATGGACCCTCAACTCTATGGTCAATTAATCTTCGACAAAACAGGAAAAAATATACAGTGGAAAAAAGTCTCTTCAATAAATGGTGCTGGGAAAACTGGACAGCTATATGCAGAAGAATGAAACTCGACCATTCTCTTACACCGTACACAAAGATAAACTCAAAATGGATAAAAGATCTCAACGTGAGACAGGAATCCATCAGAAATCCTAGAGGAGAACATAGGCAGTAACCTCTTCGATATCAGCCACAGCAACTTTTTTCAAGATATGTCTCCAAAGGTAAAGGAAACAAAAGTGAAGATGAACTTTTGGGACCTCATCAAGATCAAAAGCTTCTGCACAGCAAAGGAAACAGTCAAAAAAACAAAGAGGCAACCCACGGAATGGGAGAAGATATTTGCAAATGACAGTACAGACAAAAGGTTGATATCCAGGATCTATAAAGAACTCCTGAAACTCAACACACACAAAACAGACAATCATATCAAAAAATGGGCAGAAGATATGAACAGACACTTCTCCAATGAAGACATACAAATGGCTATCAGACACATGAAAAAATGTTCATCATCACTAGCCATCAGGGAGATTCAAATTAAAACCACATTGAGATATCACCTTACACCAGTTAGAATGGCCAAAATTAGCAAGACAGGAAACAACGTGTATTGGAGAGGATGTGGAGAAAGGGGAACCCTCTTACACTGTTGATGGGAATGCAAGTTGGTGCAGCCACTTTGGAGAACACTGTGGAGATTTCTATTCATTTTTTAATTTATAGTTTCTGCATAATTTCAATTCTAATCATAAATTTTAAGGATAGTATGTTTACATCTTAGATTTTTAAAATAAATCTAATATTTAGAAGTGACTACATATTGGAGAGATGGGGAATTCTCTCTCTCTCTCTCTCTCTCTCTCTCTCTATATATATATATATATATGTATATGTATATATATAAAACTAGATTGAATGTATTTTGGAACACAGATGCTCAAATATTTCAGTAAATTAATTTAGACTTTAGTTTGAAGAATTGCAACCTTAGTATCTCCTGTTAACATATTTCCTCTTTTTCCTAAAACCATGGAAAACACAATTAGCCACGTGGTATCTGTTGTGACTTTCTTCACTGGACGAGAAAAATTGCTTGATTTTTAAGGTGTTCTCCAATATTCAATTAAATAAACTTTGGGTTATAAGGAAAAACAATGGGCCTTCTTGTACTACTTTTGGAGGAACACTGGACCTAATTGTAAAAGTAACTTGACCTCATTTTTGAGGTGAATGATACCACCACAAGAAGGTGTCCTGGTGTTCAAGAGTTAGTCCCCCAGTAAGCATTTTCTTTAAGTGTTGTCAGAAGCAAGCTTGAAGTGGACATATTGTTTTTCACTTTTATCTTTTAAATAAAAGTTATAAAAAGCTCTTTGAACATCAATTTTTTTTTTTACCTTTGTATTTATATTTTTCCCTCAAGGAACATTTTAAATGGTATGTTCTTATTATTCCCTCTCTCCCATTAGATTTGTTTCTCTAGAGTATTATTCTTTTATTTTATGTTTACACGAGAAACTGACAGCTCTTGCCTTGCTAAAAGGATCCATTGTCTGCTTTTTTCTGAAGAAAACACTTGCCCAATGTTCCATTGACCTTTTGAATTTTCCCTCTTTACCTCTTCTGTATCCTGGTTGCAACATGAGCTTTCTTTTCCCAATAACCCACAAGAAAATACACGAATGATAATAGAGAAAAATGTCAGAAACATGAAAACCAGGTGCTAAGAGTTGGGCCTGTACCACTGTGAAAGTCTAACCCCTGGTGTTCTGAGAGTAAAAATATCTCCCTGGTCTTCCAAGAAAATTGAAAAGGAAAACATTTCAGAGATACTTATTGAGATATTAGGATGGTCAGAGGAACGTCTTTCTCTACTAGAGGCAAGTATATGCCCGTGTACTTGTGGGGGGCAAAATCTATTTATGGCCAAGCCAAAGAGCCAAATGTCAGAAATCAACTGATCAAGCCTGTCATTTACAGCCTTTGAATGATTTGAACAAGGGTATTTCAGTGGTGGAACTGGAAAAAGGCCTTTGACACTGTGGACAGGTCTTTCACAGAGCATGAAAATGTCATTTAAGAAAATGACTACCCCATTTGCCTTTCAAGCTTTTGTTTGTTTGTTTGTTTTGTATTTATTTTTATAGTGGAACCCTCTATGGTAGTACTAATGGAAAATTAGTGAGTTTTGAAGGGAACAGTAAGCTACAATTCATTGATTAAAAACTCTGCCTTTTCCTGTTTGAGTATTATGGGATGCCATGGAAATGACTATACAGACAAGTAAAAATTAAAAGTGGCTTAATTCTCCACTGTGAAAATAAAGAAAGAGATTACTACTTCTCCCCCAATTTTCTTACAGCATTTAAGTTAGAAAACTTGTATTTAAGTACTTCTCATTTCTTTGAAATGTGTATAAACCTTTAGAAACCTAGATAGGTCTTTTGTCAGTTTTATGACCCAGGAGTGCTTTTCTCAAAGACTTAGGAACCAGTTTCTTGAAATGTAAACATCACGGGAGATTGTGTCACTATTTCCCAGTTTCTGTGGGAGGGTAGGAATTTAATTTTTGTGGGTGTCTTGATCCATGTTAGAAAACTACCTCCTGCTATAAAGATTGAGAAAATTGTTTTTCTTTCAGTAATCAATTAACTAACATAGATGGTCACCTCAATTGCCAGGTAAATTTAGGATGTACTTGTGTGACAATTGGTACTGCCCAATCCTCTTATTTGAGGACTTATTATCCATTTTTTTAAAGATTTTATTTATTTATTTGACAGAGATCTCTCTGTGATCTCTACTTGATCACAAGTAGGAAGAAAGGCAGGCAGAGAGAAGGGTGGGAAGCAGGCTGCCTGCTGAGCAGAGAGACCGACAGGGGGCTCAATCCCAAGACCTTGAGATCATGACCTGAGCTGAGGGCAGAGGCTTAACCCACTGAGCCACCCAAGTGCCCCCTTATTATCCTTATTATTTATTATTATCTTTATTATTATTACTTATTATTATTATCCTTATCCTTATTATCTGAGGACTTATTACTTATTACACCTCCTTGGCTATGTAAAGGGATGAATATTCTGTCTTTGTGATCTCTTTATGGACTACCTGTTTTGCATATCACATTCTAATTTAATAATTATTTATTAATGAAGTATTCTCTTTACTATGTTTATGGAGAGTCTTTCTGGATTGGAAGAAGAGTTTATTTTTAATTATATTTCCCCAACGTAATATGATCTAAAAGTACCTTTTAAAATGGGCATGTGTTGCAGTCAACCAGAATAAATATAATAAGCCAATGTCTCCTGTTTGAAATAAGTTTACTTTAGTCTTGGGGCACCTGGGTGGCTTAGCTGGTTAAGCCACTGCCTTTGGCTCAGGTCATAATCCCAGAGTCCCAGGTTTGAGACCTGCATCTGGCTCCAAGCTCTGCAGGAAGTCTGCTTCTCCCTCTGACCTTCTCCCCTCTCATGCTCTCTCTCACTCTCTCTCTCTTTCTGTCAAATAAATAAATGAAATCTTTTTAAAAAAAAGTTTACTTCAGTCTTTTCAAGCCCTTGTGTATGGATAAGAAGAATTTGTATGGATGTGAAAAATCTAATCTATAGCATCAAGAAATTTGCTGAGACAGAGACCCAACTTATCTTCCTTATCATGATTTTCTTTCTCAACCTGTCATTACAATTAAAGTAGTTGTAAATAAAAATAAATAAACATAGTTGGTGATAATATAAAAAGATTATCAAGGTATAATCAATGATATATTTCCAGAGGGTCATTAAATGTCTTCTATTAATCTTCCTAACTTAAAAAGTGTCTGAGAAATGAGAGCTGTATCAGTAAGTAGAATCTAACAAAAGTTTTATTAAAATTTATCATATGATGCCATTTGCCAAACAATGTTTTCATCACTATTCCACGAAATAATACAGATACCTCCTCACTAGGTGGAAGTCACTGGTGGGTTTCATCAAAACTGGTTTGGTGTCTATTTGACTATGATTTTACTGTTGATGCAAATAAACACAAATTATTTAATTTGATTAAATAGGCACTAATGACATAGTAATTATGAAATGCTGAATAGTGATAATCCTTACCATAATGAAGTCTTGAAAATGAAGAATGGGAGACACAAGAAGGGCTAAAGGAGTTGTATGTATCTAACATGGATTAATTTCTAGTGAGAACTTTTCATGTTGGACTTTCCTGAGGAAAGTTTACCTTCTCACCAAAACTAAAGTGGAATAATGATATATAATCCCCTCACTGATATGAATTAGGAAAAGTCAGGAGGATAAAAATATAACTGTGCTTCTTTTTATAATCAGGGTTTAATTAAGTAATGTATTTCCACAAGCTCATTTAAACCTCATCTATTTTATCTTCCTAATTACGTAGAAGATTCTATAAAATGGGAGCTATGGGGAGTCTTCCTGTCTAAGCCTGCCATTTACAGATGTTGAGTGAGTAGATCCTGAACATTGCCTAAGTTTGCTGATACTATGGAGACTCTTAAAGGAATCACAGACTGAGAATTTTAATCATAAATAAATTATCTGAAATGAGAGGTCTTTCATTCTATGGTAGACTGGCATGGGACCAACTAAAGAGGTTCAATAGAACCTGAGAAGACAAAAGAAAAGGCCAATTAGAGTTAGACATACTTATCTCAAAGTATGCTGAAAATTTCCATAATAAAGTACCATCAATGAAAGACTGCATTGTCTGTCTCGTTACCCATCCAGGACCTCTGATCTGGTTTATATCCAGGACCTCAGGCTGGACTTCTGTATCTAGAGTCCTAACTATTCAAGTTAGATATAGAGCTGCCTCTTCTCCCTCAAGCAGAAATGTGACTCTTTTTTTTTTCCCCAGTAGTTAGTACAAGTCTTCTCCATGGCCTACCTAGTCTTCTTGATAGATAGCTCTTGAGAGCATTTAAGAGTAGCTGGCATTATAGATCTGAATAGCACTAAGTATAGCTTTGCAGTGAAACATTCAGGTGTTTCCACTTCCTCAGCAACTCTTGATTTGGTGTCATTGCTGCCTGCCTCACATCCATCTCCCTCAGGACTGTCATTCAACTCTGAGTGTCAGTTTTGTTTAGCCAAATTTTTCTATCAATTTAGTGGCCATAAATCACAGAGAGGATGTGGGGAGGAGGGGGCAAAACTAAACCCTGGTTCACATATAGGACTAGGGCCTGGCTCATATATGGTTAGGGGCCATTGGACACTGCATTAAAGTTCAGAAATTCTTGATGAGATCAGAAAATACGACATGTATGACAGACCCCTTGCTTTTCTGTTTCTCACAGTTCATCTCCAGCACTTCACAGAGGGATCAACCTGTTTTTCCTAGCCTGGTTGTTCTCTGTGGCTCATTGTGAGGGAACAACAAATGCCTCTCAGATGACACTGGTGGCAGGAAGTGTTGGGTACCTTTGTCCTTCCCTATTTTAGATACTTCCCCACCTGTTTTTCTCCAATGAAGTTGCACTTTACTCTGACAACAGCCCAAATATTAGATGAGCCCCCATGGAATTGCTTCTATTCAACCAATGTTGTGTGATTCAACTTACAGTTCTTCATAGAAGTGTTCAGGTACATATCACAAAGCCATGTAGATTTGGGGGAAAGGGAAAGAAATCATGATATTTGGTAAAGAAAACAGTGTAGATGAATAAGAGTTGTAGCTGGCAGTAGTTGGTCCTTTCCTACAATATCTGAAATCCATCAAACGTATTTCCCACAGCAGAGAAATACTATGTTTTTTAAAAGATACACATCCAATATATGTGAGATATTTCTTTATCTTTTATTGTCAAACCCTAACCCATTTCCTACAAATAAACTCAGTCTTAGAGTGCATTTGCCTTCTCCTTGCTCTACATTACATTATAAACCTTCTTACAGAAAAAGATATTAAGTGGCATCAGGTCCAAAATGCTTTATTTTACCCACAAGTTTCCTTCTTCGTTGAGGAAGATGGAATCCTTCATTGAAGGATGGAAGTTTCAATTTTTCAACATTCATGTACTATGTTTATACACATTAATTCTTGCTTATGTTACCTGTTTATTTGTGTTTGTTTCTTAGGGCAAAGCTAGAGTGACTCTATTTTCTAGATAAAGTTATACTTTGAATCTTTTAATGATAATGAAAGCAATATTCAAGGATACTAAGGGACGTAAACCTGTCAAAGGATTATATTTGCCCTTTTATTTTCTATCAGTTTCAATAGACAGAATATATTTAAATAAAATCTACACTGTTATCATCACTGTGTATGACAGGAGAATATTTCGCTGGCTGAAAATCCTGAGCCCCCAACCTGGCTTTGCTCCTTTTTTAATTAGGAGCCCACTACAGAGAGAGCACCAAAGCATTGGCAAAGACTATCTGGCTATTGCTCTAGCAACATGGAGAAGATGTCTTATTTGCTGTTGTTGTTGTTGTTGTTGTTTTGTTTGTTTGTTTGTTTGTTTTTGTATCTCAGGGAGAAACATGGCCATCATGTAACTTTACCCACAACTTCAACCAATGGATTAATTCTATTGACCATTCTCTGGCAAAAGCCATTGTCTTACTAAAGGACACATCTCCCTAAGTGATTAGAGAGATAAGTATTTGAGCAGGACATTTGTATGCATTATTTATTTTTCTTCAGTTCCTATATCCTATAAGGAAGGATGTGATAACTTTAATTGGAACAACAACCATAGTTTAAAAGTAATTTCTATTCCCTTAAAAGGACACATCATCGCATGAGGAGTATGGGAAGATAAAGCCTCAGGAACAATCCTCCAAGGATCTACTACAATCCCATTTAAGAAATTCTAGTTTTAGCTCTGTAATGTGATGTGTAATGTGGGTGTTGTCACTAGCTATTTGACTGAATCTTTATAATATTCTGAGATTTTTTAAAAAATGACTTCAGTATCATTCTAGACACAATCCTTAAGGAGTTAGATCTCTACTAACAATCAGGCCCATAATCCTAAACCTATATGTTACCAGGTTCGCATGATTCCTCAGAGAACAAGAAGTTCTGTGTGGTGGTGTTACATTGTTCCTAAAACCCCACACTAACCACTGCAGGATTATAAAATGACCAAAACACAGTCCCTGTGCTCACCTTGCTCTGAACCTAGGAAGAATTATGTAAGTATGCAAATGACTTCAATAATATTTAGAGTCAATGTGAATCAATGTCAAAGACCTATGTGCTCTATAAACAATGAAGAGCTATGAAAAGGAAAATAAGTTGTTGTTCTGTTACTATTCAAACGAGGGAGAAATAGCATCCTATATGCATCTGAGGGGGCAAATAAATTTTCCTGGTGGAGGATAATTACTAAATGAATTTGTTAAATTGTCTGTGTTTGGAGGCTTAAAGAACAAAGGATATTTTTTATTAAGAGTCATTTGATGGGAATTGCACTCAAGTTAAAGGAAGGAATGACCAAAAGACAGAGGGGCAGGAAAACATAGTGTATGTTTTTTCAAAAGAAGTAAGCTAGTTTAGCTAGAGTTTAGAGTTATAGGAGAAATCCCCCAGAAAGAAAGCAAGGATCCTGAAGCAATGGAAAGCTATTTAATAGCCCAAAAAAAGGTGTTTATATCCTATGTTAGGAGCTTTGATAAATTATGGATATTGCTAAACAATGAAGTAACAAGACTGGAACTGTGCATAATGAAGATATTTTGGCAACACAATAAGTGAGGACATACCAATGAGTTAAGAAGTGTAGTAGGTTGAAAGGAGTCTCACAAAAAGATCATGTCCACCCAGAACCTCAGAATGTGAATATAGATGATGTTATTAGTTGAGAATCTCAAAATGAAATCATTTTGGATTTATGGTAAGGTCTAAATGCTATGATCAGAGTCCTTATGGGCTAGGAGAAGACACAGAAAGACACAGAGGTGATGTGAAGATGGAAGCAGATCATAATAATGTATCCACAAGCCAAAGAATCTGAAGGATTGCCTATAACCGAAATAGAAGGGCATGGGATGGTTCCTCCCTCAGAGTCTCCAGAAGGAACCAATCTTGCTGATACTTTGATTTCAAATTCTGTCCTCCTTAACCAATAGAAAATAAATTCTGTTTTTAAGCCACCCAATTTGTGGTGGTTTGTTAAGTCGATCCCAGAAAATCAATGTAAGAGACTATAGCAGAAGTCCAAATGAAGCATAATAAAGGTCTGAACTAAAGAGGAAGTAGAAACAGAAAGGAGCGTGTGGACACAGAATTTACCAGAAAGTTTATGCGTCACAGACCCTGACTTATACATCCCTTTTTGAGGCCTATACTGAATTATTCATGGAAATTGGAAATTCGTTACTTAAATAAAGCCCACACACTATATAAATTACTAAGTATACAAAGCCTAGACTAGCCCCTGTCTACATGACAGAGCAAGTAACCTATTTAAAGTCAGTTGCAGTGTAAGAAAGAATTCAGTTTTCAGCTTGGCAATCACAGATAGTGGTGATATTCCTGGTAATACCAGAAACAATAATTTAGGGAAGGAGCTTTTTTGCAATTAAGTAAAAATCAGGTTTTCTAATCTACTCATCCCCTAATATCTAGTCCACTGCAGGATTTAGCCCGTGGGCTGTAGTTTCTGACCCCTGATACAAAGAAACAACTCTAATGAAATGTGTTAAGGGCATAATTGGAGTATGTATACAGTACAAAATGGTCACAAAGCAGGGGAAGCAGTTTATTGTCACTATGTACTGGGAAAGCCTTCCTAATTCCTATGGTGAATTATGTTTATTTGGTCTTTTCTGGGGGGAAAAAAAAAAAGTTTGTTGACCTGCGGTTTAGACCACAAGCTCCTCTAGGAAGTGCTCCATTGTTTGTTCATCATTATATCTACAGTGATGAGTACACAGCACATCAAATAGTAGATGCTAATTCATCTTGAAAAATGGAGAACCTGGGTCTCGGGTACCGGTAAGCTATCCAAATGGAGATATAGAGTAGGTGTTAAAAACATGGATCTTGGGGAACCTGGATGGCTGAGTCAATTGAACATCCAACTCTTGACTTCAGCTCAGGTCCTGATCTCATAGTTGTGAAATTAAGCCTGTGTTGGGCTCAGAGTTGGTGCTTGGCAAGGGCTCTGCTTGAGATTCTCTCTCTCCCTCTCCTTCTCTCTCCTTGCTTGTGCTCCATAAATAAATAAATAAATAAATAAATAAATAAATTTATATTTTTAATTTAAATAAATAAAATCTTTAAGAAATATAGATCTTGAATTCAGGAAAAACATTGGACTGGCAACATGGGTTTAGGTAATCAACACAGATGCAATTGCTGAAACTTTAGAAGTGACTGAGATCTCTGAGGGTGAGGCTATTACAAAGGAAAAGACCTGAGGATGAACTTTGACAAATACAAGTATCATATTGGTTGCTGCACTGAGTATAGTCAGGCATTTTGGATATACTAACTGTAGAGCCAAAGAGATACTTTAAATAAATATATTCAATAAATTGGTGAAATGGAACTTTATTGTAACTCTTGACTTTCTCTAGTTTTTTTCTTGTTTGGCCCGTCACTTATGGGAAATGTCAAGTGATTCTGAAGACCACCTGGAGTTGCTTTAACTTCAATCCCCTGAGAAGCCTCAAAAGGTCAAGTATCATCTCCTACTGCTTCTCAGATGCCTTTACATCGTACCAAGTTCCTAGTTAATCCTCCCCAGTCCTGTAAAATTCACATGTGCCGGTGCTCTAGATAGAAATGACACACATTCTTTCAATTTTGGAAACAGAACTTTTTCTCATAGACTCAAGGGGATAATCCCACGTTTTAAAGACAGATTTTAAAATATTGAAAGCTATAAAGATTAGAGTAGCTCTTTAAAAATTCCCTAAAAAGCACATTATGCAGTAATAATGTACACTGTCTTAAAAAATATATGATTTAAATTTCAAAGATAAAGTCAGGAATAATTTTAAGTGAATTTATAGATACATATTAATCATGATATTATAGTATTTAAAAATACATGCACACATATCATGTATGCATATAGAAACCAAAATGCATATATATAAACACAAGTACCATGTGTGTTCATTACTGATAATAGCTCAACAAAAGTAATAAACACTTTGAGAACTTAGTGTATCCCAAAGATGAACTAAGTCACTGCAAATATTAGCTTCGTTATCCTTCCAGCAACTCTGAAGTAGATAATATTATTTTTTACATTTTCCAATTACTACTTTATTTAGCCAACACAAATAAAATCCTAAAGGAATCTCAAAATAAACCAAAAGCTTACTCTCCAATTTAAGTCAAGAAATTGTTTATTTAGCACCTTCTATCTACTAATCAGTATGCCACATGCTTAAATACAATGTCTTACTTCTGCATAAGAAAAGATATATTAATGTAGTCATGGACATCAAAGGAGCTATTTGCCCTCAAGGTAAATACCAGTCTCCATGCTAGAAGACAGAAACCAAACTGTAAAAAATCTTTCAAAAGGGAAATTTTCAGGTTCTACAAAAAAAAAAAAAAAAAAAAAAAAAAAAAAAAAGAATAGACAGCTAGTTACCAATGGAGCACTGTTATTTTACCTTATTCTATTCCTTTTCCTTCTTCTTGCTTTCACTTAGGACTTGGCCCTATCTTTTCTATTTTAAATAATCCTCCATTCACTTTAAACTGGAATGGAGAGGGTGGAACTGCTCAAACTATTTTGCTATTTCCCAAGACACACTGTTAAAACTCTTGTTTAATTAAATTGATTAATTCTTTGTTTATTGAGAGAGAGTATGTGTGGGCAGGCGCTTGAGCTGGAGGGTGGGGAAGAAGGAAAGAGAGAGAGAGAAAGAGAGTCTCAAGCAGACTCCCTGATGAGTGCAGAGCCCCACGCAGGACTCGATCTCAGGACCCTGAGATCATGACCTGAGCTAAAATCGAGAGTCTGATGCTTAACCGACTAAACCACCCAGCACACCAAAACTCTCATTTAATTTTAAAAGCCTAGCTAATTTCTTTGGGGGGGTGGAGAGAAAGGGAAAAGAGATAGATGGTGGCATAAGGCCCTGGGACCTGTGACTGCCAGTGTGACAGGTGCATGTCCAAAGCTGGGCTGTGGGGATTGCCCAGGCCCCTTTCACTGGCCTCTCCTACCCGACATGGGGTTAAGGCAGGGAGAGAGGGTGCCGCAGCCAGATTCTGTGAAGGGCTGATCTGGGCTGCTGGTTTTGGGAATCACAGGGTTTCCATCGGGGGTCTTCAACATGAGGACATAATGGGGTGCCTGGAAGTAAAGCCTGCAGAAGCATCCCCACTCCCACCTCCAACTGCATCTGGGATGTTCTCATTCTCACATTGGTCCACACTCAGTCTCCAGCATTAGTTTTTGGCTCCAGGAGCTTCTGTTCCAAGAAATTGAAAAGGTCCTTTCATTGCAAGGTCCACAATGTTAAGTGTAACAGTTCGAGAAAGCTATTCGGGTGCCTTTTTATATCTGTGACCTGGAGAGTTTTGTTCCTTGCCTATCCTTGTTCCTTGCCTAATCACTTCAGTCAAGTGATTCAGTTGTTTATGTATGTGCTTATCGAGGGGTCTGTCCCCTGTGGATCATTGTCTAAAATATTCTATCCCTGTTTCATTCAAGCTCCAAGGCCAGTGTTGGAATCATAGTTCAAAGCACACAAAATTGTGGTACAATATTCATGTTGAAGATCCAGAAAAAAAGAATGTGAAATTCTCTTCTAAATTGGATATAATTTCTAAAGAAAATGATCAGGAATTGAGACACTTAGACTCTCAGATACATGCTTTTAATATGTAACTGCTTGGCCTACCATAGAGATTTGTCAGACACAAGGAGAGCAGCATGTAAAGAAAAATCTTTACTTGACTGATATGATAGTCCCTAGTGTTATTATTTGTCTCGACAGCAAAGCTGTGTTGGCCTTGCCCAGGACAGTGCATAGTCATAGACAGCACACAAGCACGTCATCTTCATGAAATCACCTCCATGGATAATGATAATGACTTTGATGATTTGAAAGGGGAGCTAGATAAATATATCCCCAAATACCTTGTTGGAAAAATTAAAGTAACAAGAAATACAAAGCATGACGTGTTGATTGGAGGAAAAATGATTGGAGCAACCCATGCTACAGGAGAAATTCTGGTGTTGCTGGACAGCCACTGTGAAGTGAATGTGATGTGGTTGCAGTCCTTGCTGGCTGTCATCCAAGAGGACCAGCAGCCCATAGCTTGGCACCCAGCTGATATCATCAGTGCAGAAAAGCTTGTCTACAACTTGCTGCCCTCCGTGGAACAGGGAGGATTCAGCTGGGGGCCCGTACTTCAAAATGGGACCTTGTTCCCCTTTCTGAGCTACAAGGACCAGATGGAGATAATGCAACAGTAAAGTCACCTGCAGTGACTGGAGGATTGTTTGCCATGAATATACACCATTTCAGTGAATTGGCAGTGTAACAGTGGCATGTAAATCTGTAGAGGAAAAGATTTAGAAATATCACTTAGGATCTGAAAATGTGGTGGTAAGCTCTTCATCTTCCCTTGCTCTATAGTAAGACATGTTTTCTGGGGGGAAAAAAAAAAAAACAAAAAAAACGCCACCATATGGATCTCCTAAAAGTTAGGACACTGTGACACATAACTGAGGCTGACACACGTTTGGTTGAATGAATACAAGGAGCATCATTTTCCCTTAAGACCTGATCTAAGGACCAAGAGTTTGGAAATATCAGTGAGTATATTGAAATGAAGAAGAAATTGGGCTATAAATAATTTAAATGATATCCAGATACTATTTACCCAGAAATTCAGATATTAACATAAGGAACAAGTGGAAAAAGGCACAATAAGTATAAGAAAAGTCAGTTAAGAAACTGTTGCATAGCTCTAAGGAAAACCATGAAAGACCTGAGGAAGGTCTGAACTAAGGCAGGACTTGATTATGTTACATACTACATATTAGAATTTTCTGTTTGGAAAGTAGGATATAAGTGCGTTAACAACAAATGAACAAGAGATTCTAGTTTTATCCATTGCTTCATACCCATCAGTCCTTTATTTACTATGCATAAGAAAGTTCAACAAACCCTAAATTTATTTATTCAAAGATAAATAAGATTGAGCCTAATTCCCCAAAGAACATACAGTATACCAAAAGAGACAAACAGATGCTAATGCTGCTATTCTTTCACTCATTAGAAGTCAACATGAAGAAGGAGAGGAATTAAAGGACGACTCCCAAAGGATGAGAGGAGATGTGGACATCACCAAAGATGACAGGCAGGGTGGGAGAGCACAGCTGGCAAGGAAGATGATAAATTAAAAGTTTGAAAGATAAAATACGAATTCTGTGATCAAGTTTACAGCTACAGAAGTTATCAAAGCCGAAGATACAGACTTCCATGTTATCTCAATCTGATAGGAAGATATTTTACCACAAGAATAATGAAATCAAAAGGTATACTTTGAGTTTGTGATGTAATGAGGGATTGATTGAGGCTGTATTGTGTATGACCTTGAATAAATCACTTCACTTTTGGTTCCCAATTTGCTCTTCAGTAAAATTAGAAAGTAAAGCTAAGAATTTTTCCAAAAGTAGTATGCATTCCCAGTGAATTCCTTCTTTCTCTTGGTGCCCATCTCCCTGTCTCCACCAAACTTTGAGACTATTCTTATAACAAACAACAAGAGAATCAGTAAGGTTAATAAAATTGTGTTTTGTTTTGTTTTGTTTTAATGCCAAGTTGCTATTGCTCATTGATGGATCATGTTACACTGGAAAAAGATGGTCACTAAGCAATCTCAAAAGGTATTCCCTCTCTAAGCTGAAAAGGCCATCTTCTTTCCATTTCCCCCACAACTGGGTGACATTTCTGCTGTTGGAAATCTAAGGGACAGCCCCTTGAAAGTCCCCATTGGTCTTTACACTGGAATCTGCTCTGCATACCCATGACAATGTCTATCAAATTTGGTTTCCTTAGTAAGAGTTGCAGTTGGTCCCTACTATGGAATAGCAGTAAGTGCTGAAAATGTAATACTCTGCCTTACACAGAATAGGTGGTGGTAATTTTTTTTTAATTCAAATTAATTTGTTTATGCTAAAAGTTAAGGATTATTTTAGCAGTGCTCAGCATGTGATTCTGTGTTAAAGAGTGCCAAAGATCCTCCGGGTCTTGCTCCCATATTTTCTGATTTGAACAACAAATGCTCTAAGATTGAATAAGAACTTTGGTAAATGAATAAGAAAAATGACAATAAGTTTTTAACATCTTTTGGTCAAACTAAAAAAAAAAAAAGCAAAGTTGCATGGGTCACTGACTATAAATGTGTATTAAATTAACATGACTCTCATCTTCTAATTGTTTAATACTGTAGTAGTATGAGTCCTGGTTGCCAGTTCAGAATAATGCATTTTAGGGCATTGGCAGTAGATTATAATAGAGAAAGATGGGCCAAATCAAATCTGAGAATAAGGAAAGTGCAGTTGAATATAGGTGAACTTTTTTGAATGAGATGGATGAACATCTCTGAATGAAATATTCAGGACTATGTAGCAAACTGCCAAGAAAATTCAATTTCATGGGAAAATTAAAATGAGAATCAAAAGTCTCTAGAAGACACACACACAGGCACACACTTATATTTGTGTTTAGCAAAAACAAATAGATTACTAGGTAAGCTACTAGATCTTTTACATCTGTATGTCTTTTCCTTCCTTTGTTTCCATAAGTACTTGTAATCATTGTCCTAATCATTATTTCTGAACCAAGGCTGATTTTTTTTTTCTTTTAAATTCATCTGCCTTGTTTCCTTATCTCCCCCAAACCTAAAGTAAGTGTAGATGTTGTATATTTTTGAATAATTTACCATGTTGAGGAGCTGCACAAATGTAAGTAACAGATTTAAAACCACAATTGACAGAGAGGGCACTCTGCAATGACAGGCTCTAGAGTCCAGAATTTTAAAGAGTTTTATTCAGCTTTAGAAATCTTGTTTCCCTTCTTTGTTTCCAACTGAACAGAATTATTTAAACAAAACTCCTCATCTTTGTTTTGAATATTAGCACTAATGAAATTATGTGGTGAGATAGCACATATCAAGTTTTCTGTCATCCTCTAACATTCTTTTTTTTTTTTAATGTTTTTATTTATTTATTTGACAGAGAGATCACAAGCAGGCAGAGAGGCAGGCAGAGAGAGGAGGAAGCAGGCTCCCTGCTGAGCAGAGAGCCCGATGCGGGGCTCGATCCCAGGACTCTGAGATCATGACCCGAGCCGAAGGCAGCGGCCTAACCCACTGAGCCACCCAGGCGCCCCATCCTCTAACATTCTTATAAGATGTGATCTCTGTGTTTGATATTAAAGGGACCGAGGTACTGAGAATGAGGAAGTAACTTGTCCACTTGTCCATGTTTGAATAGGTAACAGAGTCAAGATGGAAAAAAATTTTTTTTAAGATTTTATTTATTTATTTTACAGAAAGAGATCACAAGTAGGCAGAGAGGCAGGCAGAGAGAGAGGAGGAAGCAGGCTCCCTTCTGAGCAGAGAGCCCGATGTGGGGCTTGATCCAGGACCCTGGGACCATGACCCGAGCCTAAGGCAGAGGCTTTAACCCACCGAGCCACCCAGGTGCCCCCAAGATGGAAAATTTTGACTCTAAATCCTGCCTCTCAACACTACGCCAAAAACTTGCAGTTAATTTTTAAATGCTTCAACCATGCAATGTGTATACACATACAAGAAATATGTAGCTTTCTCCAAAATGGTACTAAACCTTGATAGAAGATGCCTATAAGTCTCAGAAAATCATTGTGGTTGTCAGTTAACTTCAGGGTGATACTTCATGACAAGGAAGATGGAAGAGAAAAAAATTATAATTGACCTACCCAATAAACTTACTGCCAATGAAGAACAATCTTTTACTGCTTCTCTCCTTGACCGCACTTTAATCACGCAGATGTAAGCTTTCTTCCTGATGAGGCCTCTCTACCATATCCCTCCCCACTTCTCACCTCCCCACCCCCCCACCCCCGCCCCAGCAGTATCTGTTCACTCTGGTCTGTCCTCAGCAAGAATCCCAATAGGTCAGATTAGCAAGAATGCCCCTAACCGGGGCGCCTGGGTGGCTCAGTGGGTTAAGCCGCTGCCTTTGGCTCAGGTCATGATCTCGGGGTCCTGGGATCGAGCCCCGCATCAGGCTCTCTGCTCAGCAGGGAGCCTGCTTCCTCCTCTCTCTCTGCCTGCCTCTCTGCCTGCTTGTGATCTCTCTCTGTCAAATAAATAAAAATAAAATCTTTAAAAAAAAAAAAAGAATGCCCCTAACCTTTGATGTCTCTTCTCAATAATCTTCCATCCACCAACCATCTCCCCTCCCAAACAGCCACCCACCTACCCTGCTGCTTGACTATAAATCTTCTCTTGTCCTTATATTCAAAATTGAGCCCAATTCTATACTGATGTCTCTTTCCCCTTATAATAGTTCCTGAATAAAGTCTGTTTTTACGGCTCTAACTACTTTCAGGCTCTGTTTTATTTTTTCTTTAACACCGTACACATGCAGGGCAGAGAAGCATGAGAAGAAGAATGAATTTTGAAGATAATGACAATTTTTAAAAAGCCACAGTTTTCTGCCTGTATTTAAAGGACTCTTTGCAAGGAAGTTTTTAGAAGATGATCATTTGGTTCAAATACTAGCATAGGAGCTGTGTTTATTTGCTTTGGCAATATTCCTAAACTCAAGGGAGGGATGTGAGAGTTTGCTTAACTTCTTCAAAATATCAACTTCGCCAGGCAGCGACGGGACTGCATCTTTTAATCTACAAGTGGGCGCTCTCCTACTGAAAAATTACAGAATCAGCCTGAAGCAGGCTCTGTGGCTACTCCTTCCCACCAGTTCTCTGGTACTTTCACTAGGATTTACTGTGGCTAAAATAATGCCCTTATCTTCTTGTTTACTAGCTTTTCTGAGTAGGAAATCTCTTTGGAGAGGAAAAAAAAAAAAAACGGTTTGATCCACAATCCCTTCTCCACAGGGTAAGCCACTGTTATCAGTGAGAGTGTTCTTATGGAGTGAGATCATATTGTTGGAAACTGCATTTCATGAAGCCGTCATAAAAGATTCTGAAATATTATCAAGTGAGCACTTTGAATACCAGAATAACAAAAGCAGAGTTTATCTTT
Source organism: Lutra lutra (assembly GCF_902655055.1). Taxonomy (NCBI): domain Eukaryota; kingdom Metazoa; phylum Chordata; class Mammalia; order Carnivora; family Mustelidae; genus Lutra; species Lutra lutra. The sequence continues at coordinate 149,995,044 of NC_062280.1, read as the reverse complement.
CATTTGATAACAAGTCTTTTGTGCTTTCTCTTGTGTGCTAAAGAAATCATTTACATCAACTGCCTTAAAACAATGACAACAGAACACCACTTAGCGGCAGGTGTGGGATGAACAAATTTCCACCAACAAAGTTAGCCCTTTTACAAAGCAAAATGTATGTAACTCGTAACTTTATAGCTTTTGAATTCTTGTAATGTATGATTCAATATAATTTTTTGCGGGCCAAGGAAAGTCCCTTCCCTTCATTCCTCGTAAAAATGTTCTTAAAATAATTCTCTGTGTTTTTTAATGACATAATTATGAAATGTATTCCACTGCCCCAGGTCTCACAACAGAAGCTTTCCCATTATTTTCTACAAGATCCAATAGAGCATTCTTGATTTCAATCAGGTCAGACACCCTGTCACTATCCAATCTTGACACATCAATGACAAGGCATATCAGAGCAGTCAAAAGTTTACAACATGTAATAAAAACTGAACTAAAGTCAAGCATGCTATCCTCTTGTAGGCCCAGGAAGACTCTAGGCAACTAGTGATTTGTAGGCTCCATTACATCCCAAATGTTCGATGTATCTAGCCCTTGGCAGGGTGTCAAGGACAAGAAATAATCAGTCTTTAGAGATCACTTTTGAAATGCTATGCCCTCTGCTTCCTTCAGGTGAATCATTCCTTCCGTGTTGTCAGGATCCACTGATGAAAGCTGACGACTTTCAATAGCCTGTGACAAGTGAGGTATTCCCTTTTCCATATGGGGAGGAAATGATACCGTGCAATCAGCTTTCACCAGGCATATGTGAGTGATGAGCTACCGCACAACATCATCCTTGTGAGCTCTTTTCCAGAGTCAAAAGTAAAAAGAAGGATGTATACCATCTTGTACACAAGAGCAGAATGATCACCAGGGAAGCAGAAAGGAGGGTATTTTAAAGCTTATTTATAGATATTTCATGTCTAGAAACCAGATTTTGTCTTCATGTTGAATCTTTAGATTCAAAAGAGTAGACTAATATCAGGTATCTGAAAATGACACGGAAGGAAACGATGCAAATTGGTGACAGTGCTCACATAGCAGCAAGTATTAAAGAGGCATTCTGGTCTGAATATGACTTTTAGACAACTAATATATGATAATATATCTACAAAGAGAGTCATTACTGATTTTTAAATAGCAACTTTTTTCTCATAATAGCCTTACATTTTTTTTATCACTAGAATTCCAACTATATCAACCACAAAACCACAACCATTTAAATTTCTCCTAACAATGTCCTATAGCTATCATATTTATTGTTAAAACACTAATTTTTAAAAACTGATTATTTTCTAGTTAAGTTAGATCTCTAGTTTCAGATTCTCTCTTCACATGTAGTCCAGCTTCAGTTAATTCACTGTGTTTTGAGTTTAGAGACTATATAATACAATTAAGGATAAAAATAAATGTAAATGACATCCCAAATTTTCATTTTGTATAGATAATGTATAAAATAATGTGCCAGTAGAGGAGATAGAACACAAGGATTCAAATATATCCATCAGTTACAGATTCTGGCAGATGATTTCTGACTTTAATGTAATTGTGTTAATGTAAGAATATGACACATTCAATGTATTTCCCAAGTATTCTAGTTTTTAAAAATGGCAGAGATGAGAAAGTATTATGAAACCTAATTAGTTCAATAATTGAGTCTTACGTATATTCCCAATGATCCATGAAAAATATATGTGTATATAGTAGGTATGTATAATCTTACATAAAATTTCAATTAAAATATATTTTACATCCTTACTAGATAAAATTTCATAAATATTTTATGAAACATTGCATATTGTGGCATAGTACTCTATTCTTTGTAACAAAAGAATTTTTATTTTCTAAAGCATAAAAGCCAGTTTAAAAAGCAAAGAAACCCCAAGTTACATTCTTTTGGCTAGCAAATCATCTTTAATTGTTTTTTTATGTTAAATAATATAAAATATGTATTTTATTGATAAATGTTTAATGTTCTTTTTGTTTAATATTTCCTCCTGACTTTTAATACTCCATTTCAAGAATAATAACATTGGGCCTTCATGTTACAGTTGTTTAGGATAAATGTAAACTATAATTGCAGAAATTTTGGTACTATATGCCATTCCTTTAAGAATCTTATATTACCATATAAACAGATATATGTATGCATGTATATGAACATATTTATATTTTAGTGTGTACTTTATATATAGAGAGAAGTATAGATATAGTTACCTATACTATAAAACATTTCCAAAAATTTGAAATGAGATTAATTGCCACATTTATATTTATCACTGTAAAGAAGAAATTTTTCATGTATTCTATCAAGCACTTTTAAAATACCACTCATGCTTATGGTCTAGTCCCAGTCTCACATATTCTTTTTTATTTCCTGTTTTTTTTTCTCTTATTTAAAATCCACCCACCAACACATAATGGGAATATCCCGATTTTTCCACTATTTGAAATATTTTTTAATATCCTACATTTATACCCTTCTACCTGAAATATATATATATAATTTTAAAAATTATATATATACAAATATATATATATAAATAAATATATATAAATATATATATAAATATATATATATAAATATATATAAATATATATAATTTTAAAAATTTTAAAAAATCTTACAATTGCATCCTGAGCCAAAAACCCTCAAATAAATCAATCTGGTCTAAATAGATTATGTGACAGAGATCTCAATTCACAACCTATTATAACATAAAAAGCAAATGGGTAATGTGTCTTGAGTGCGTTAAAAAACTAATGTCTCTTTGATTTGAAACTTCACAGATTGAATACATGTGTGTATTTACAATTCTTTCAAACATAAAAAAAATAGTTTTTTGTAGAAAACTAACATGAAGTAAATAAGAGAAAAGAGTGGAAAACAGATGTCAAACAAATTTGGAAAATGGTAAGCTGATAGACAAGTGACACCTGACTTGACAAAAAAAGAAAAGGATGGATATCTACAGGACCACAGAGGAGACTCAACAAGAAGCAAACCTGGAAAAGTCTGGGGAACTGGAGCAACAGGTAGTTCTAAATGAAAGTCTTTAGAGGGAATCAGACCTCCAAAAGCCTGGAGGACTTACATGTAGGCAACTGCCTCTACCAACAATGAGGGAAAATAAGAGTTTATCCATTCGGAGAAGAAACTGGAGAGGTCCTGCACCTGAAGTATGGGACAAAGTTGAGAGGAAAGTTGAGACTCAGTACTCACTCAATACAGTGATTCAAAGCCTAGGTCATTATATTCACTTATAACTCACTACCCTAACCAAGAATACAGGAGAATCCAAGAGAGAAGATTTTTAGGTCCCCGCATTTTGGAAATAATCCCAATAAGTCTGCTAAGTCTCTGGGTTATTATTTGACAGCGACTACTGGTAAAAACAAAGCTTGCCCATGCACAAAAAGCTGAACATCACCTTTTCAGTGCCTTGCACTTAAACATAAGTGGCAGAAAATAATCGGCAGACACTTGAGGAAAGCCAATGATATGAAAGAAGGAGACAAACAAAAAAAAACAAAAAGCAACAAGCTTTTTGGACAAAAATAAATGAAAGAGAATAATTTGGAGGAAACAGGGACCATGTAAGGGAGTAGTGGGAAACTTCAAAATCTATTCATTTTCAGAGAGCTAGGAGATACCATTGTATATTAATAATCAAAAAAAGGCACTTTAGGGAAAAATACAGACAACAAGAAAGAACTCTTAGAATTTATGAAAAGAGAGCAAAACTTAAAAAATAGCCACTAACTTCACTACCACTACAAAATTAGAGGAGAACGGAAGCTAAAGTTGATAATAGATTTCAGAAAGTTAGGAAAATAACAACAAAAGTGAAATGGAAATGGAGAAAGAAAAAAGATTTTACAGATTTCAACATTCAAATAATATAGAAGTAAACAGAAAAAAATACAGGGGATATCATCCAAAAAAATTATATAAGAACATTTCCTTAAACTAAAGAGTGTAATTTTTCATCAAAAAAGCCATACTGCATACCTAGAATAATGAATTAAATGGGACTTACACAAAAACATATTTTTGAATGAAACTTCAAAATCACAGAACCAAAAATAAGACCAAAATCTTCCAGAAGGGGGGGGAAAAAAAAAGCATGCACATATTAAGGATGTAAAACGAGAGCAGCTTACAATTTGTTAATAGTATTGCAACTAGAAGACAATGAAATAATGCCTTCTTATGAGGAAAAATGACTTTCAATCTAAAATTCTACATCAAAACAAACTGTCATTTAAGTGGGAGACATGTAATATCTCAAAGAAGTTTCAAAAGACCAGCCAAGAGTGTTTCAAGAGACCAGTCAAGTCCTTCTGTAAAGGAAGGAAAAAAACTGACTGACTGAGGAGACCCTAGCATCTCCCTCAGCAATGCTAGAATTTAGACAAGCTTCTTCCTCATTGTAGGTCCCTGACCTCCTTTTCTTAAAGCACTGGCTTTAGAAAACTTGGAATTGTAAATTATTTCTCTGCCTCTTTGAGATGTAAATCTTTCCAAAAGACTTCTTGGCAGTTTTACAAGCCAGGCATATCTTTCTGTGGAACCTGGGAGCCATCTTTTTGACTTGTGATCACCATTTCCCTGGCAGAATAGGAGCCTATCTTAGGCAGGCACCTTCCTCCAAGTTGTAAAACTACTTTCTGTCATAAGGATATAGGAAGTTTATTTTTCTTTGGATAAATCCAGTTAGCAAGCACAGATGGCCAATGATTCTCCCCACCCCACCAATTAAAATCTTTCCAGCCCTTTGTTTCAGTAGAGTTGAGCTCAAAGTTCTAAGCATTCCTGTTTGTTTAAATTTTGGGGGTTCAATTTTTGCTTTGACACCACTATAGGTTGTGTTCCAAAGGTGGGTTGTAAGAGATGGCAGGCAAAGTAGAATATATAACAGGAAAGAGACAAATAGAATCTCCAAGCTGATGTTGAAAGAAACATCAACTGAGAGCTGTCAGAGATTGAGATTATCAGCATACACTGGGAGAGAAAAATGGAGTTTGAGAAAGGCAAAAGTACACAGAAGGAACTAGTAAATTACCAGATGGGTTTTATCATCCTGAGAGGAAATGTATACTTATCTCAGAAATTTGGTGCTGAGTTAGTGCCAGGATACACTGAAAACTCAGCCAAAGAATATCTAGGTAATTTTTAACCCCAATGAATTTTTAAAAGTTGGACAAGGGGGAAAAAACATTATTTCTGCTCTGAACAATATTCACATAGTCAACATCTTACAAATCCTAAATAAAAGTTGTTGTAATCAATATTGGGTTAGAATTATGCCAGGGGGAAGAGGAGGGGGAATGTACTTGTGAGTGGTGGGCACAAGTGATTTAAATCCTCAACTGCCATTTAAGGAGAAGAGAGTTAACATCTAAACGTTAAATAAATAAATACCAGACACAGTGATTCCAACCAGATGAAGTATTTGATTGTCAAGAAATTTGGGATAGGAATAGTAAGTCTTGAAGTTAATTGCTTTTCCTTATAAGCCTGAACACATTACCTGACTCTTTAAATATGTAAATCTGAAATATAATAAAAGTAGACACTACAAGAGTTAGGAAAAAAAAAAAGCATATGCTTGCTGAAAATAAAAACGAAGAAAGAGGAAAACATTAAAAAGTGAAGGACAAAAAGAGGGAAGGGAAGAAAAAAAATTTTAAAGGAGGAATATAAAGGAAAAGATCAACAGAAGCAAACAAAGAAAAGCTGCAGGTTTCATACTGAATCATTTCACTGGCTACTGTTTCTGAATGACCATGTGATCATTGGCCTTGGCCGGCAGTGTATTTGCAAATAGTAATCAGAATTGCAAGGGACTCCACTCATTTGCTGAATCACAACCTAAACCTAAACCTAAATCTAAACTCAGTGTTTCGTAATTCACAACCTCTTTCTACCACGACCAGCAGCTACCACAGTTATGATCAAATACATTAGGAAATCATTATGAGGTCTTCAGAACTGCACTGCAGTGTTCTACATATCAACCGTTTTTGGGGGGGGGGGGGTCCGAAATGTGCTATTATTTAAGAATTCACCATCCTCCACCCATGAACCACTCTTGCAACCCTCATTCTCAGCAACTAACCTTAGCTCTTACCTCCCAAAGAAATTAGAATCATCAGATTCCATCTCCCTTTCTCATGTAAATCATATACCCTCAAATATATTCCAGTTTTCACCTGTTATTCTCTCTCTTCACAGAATATGTTTGAAAGCTGGAATCTTTGCCTCACATTCATGCCCCTGGTGATCTCTGTAAAGTTCCTAGATGAAGTAGTGAGTACCAAGGCCAGTCCAGCTCTATTGATTGTGTAAAGCCTGTTAGTGGCCAGTAATATGTGATAAAACACCTCAAGTCCAACTGTTAGAAAAGCTATTATGAAGATTTATACAGGTATTCCTATTATTTAAGTATCTTTCCATGTTGCAAATTTTTTCTGACCCTCACAGTCCAATATCATCCTTCCCCTCCACTATTAAGTGATGCTGCTAAAGAGAAAAATGTGACAGCTTTTGATTTTACACATGAAGATATAATCTTCTTGAGGGTGCCTGCCATCTTTTATATACACAGGCAGTGAGCAGATCCTGGCTGTGTTAGGAATCACTGAGGTCAGGAATCACTGAAGCAGCAAGAATGCCTCATTGGCTCATAATTATTCTTTACAATAGCCGTTTTCTGAATCGGATTCCCTTAATTCTCATGGATCTCACTCAGCTTTGCTTTTAATCTGCCCATCTTGACTGGTTCTTTCCTCTTACTATACATATATTCTCAAATCTTTCTGCAAATAAAACAGTATTTCCACACTTCCCTCTGAAAATATTCTTTCCAGTAAGTCCTGTATATTTCACTTCATTAGTATCTCTTTAATCTCTGCTCTCATCTATGTCCTCATCACTACTACCCTTTTCCACCGATAGATTAGTTTCCACTAATCATTAGCAGTAATCTGATTGTTTCCCGATCAGTTTTTCCTTTCCAACTCTCTTTCACAAATATCTCTCCTTTGAGCATCAGATCACATATTCAGCAGCTTATTAGATATATTCACTTGAATATTCCAAGACACCTCATCTCAATATGTCCAAACTTGAAATCAGCTCTCTCTCGTATACCTACTCATTCTCCTCTTTGTTCTAAATCAGTGAATATCACTGGTGGTCCAAGCAGATAACCCTTGACTGCTTTCTCTTCCTTATTCTTTACACTTTAAATCAAATTATAAAAATTTGTCACCAAATTATAAAAATTCTATTTAATAAATGCCTCTCAAATCTACCCACAAGTCTCCATTCCCACTGGTGCCTTCCTTATTTAATAATTACTTTCCATCTGGATTTCTAAAATAACTTCATGGCTGGTATTTCTGCCATCAGATTTTCCCCTCTTCTGCCCATTCTCTTGTGGAGAATATAATGCACTTGTAGTAATTTTTATAATCTTCAAGTATGATTCTGTGTTTTCCCTGTTTAAGAATATCTGATGACTCTCTACTGCTCTGAATATAAATTTCTAACATCCTTATCTTAACTTATAAGCAAGAAGTACCTTTATTAAATAGTTCTTGTATTTTTTCCTAGCTTAATCTCTTAACCCCATATATCAGGTTTTCATCTTGTAAAAAATATTTTTATTATTCAAGAGCAAAATCTTCTCCCTCTCTTTTGGATACTTATAAATCTTGTTTCATTTTGCTTGAAATATTCCTTCCCCAAACCAAACATTCTCTTCAACTTTTTTCAGCCTTGAGTTAGATGCTCTATTAGAGTCCCAGGACTAACCTAACAATACCATAAATGGATGGTTTAAAACAACAGAAATTTATTCTCTCATAATTCTAGAGCCTAGAATCCAAAATCAAGGTCTGTCCAAAATTTCTAGGGAGAAAATGCCCCATGCCTCTCTCCTAACTTCTGGTAGCTGCCTACAGTCCTAGGCTGCTGTAGTCTTGTAGCTGTGTGACTCTGGTCCTCGCCTCTATCATCACATGGCCTTCTTCCCCAGGTTTATGTCTGTGTTTCCATACAACCATTATCTAAGGACACCAGTCATTGAATTTATGACCCATTCTAACCCAGTATGACCTCATCTTAATTAATTACACATGCAAAGACACTATTTCCAAATAAGGTCACATCTCGAGGTTACAGCTGAGCATGGATTTTGGGGGAACCCTCCTCTTCAATCTTTACAGAAACCCTTCTGCATACCAGGCAGCAACTTGAGCAGCCTTGGCATACCACATATAACAAACATTATATTGAGGGGCGCCTGGGTGGCACATTCAGTTAATCATCCAACTCTTGGTTTCAATTGAGGTCACAATTTCAGGGTCTTGGGATAGAGTCCCATGTTGGGCTTTGCAGTGAGCATGGAGCCTGTTTGAGATTCTCTCTCTCTCTGCCCCTCTGCATCCTCTCCACCCCAAAAAAGATTATGTTGATAACTATTGATTTGTCTTTTCCCCAATTGCACAGGGAATTTATTTATTGTTTATTATTGTTACAGCAAACATTTATCTTTAGAACCTAGTACAAGGTCTGATAGAGGAGGCTCAGTACTTATTTGGAAAAAAAGAGAAAAAAAAAGTAAATGAAAGAATTTTAGGGGCACTGGGTGGCTCAGTGGGTTAAAACCTCTGTCTTTGGCTCAGGTCACGATCCCGGAGTCCTGGGATTGAGCCCCATGTCAATCTCTCTGCTCGGTGGGGAGCCTGCTTCCCCTCTCTCTCTCTGCCTGCCTCTCTGCCTACTTGTGATCTCTGTCTGTCAAATAAATAAATAAAATATTTAAAAAAAAAAAAAGAGCTCTTTTTAAAATTCTCACAGTCTTCTCATAGTTTTCAGGATAACTTTCTAAACTAAAACAGAATCTAACAGAAAGACCTATGTTAAAATTTAAAATATCCATTCCTTTTTCTGTCTACCTACTTCTTTCAGAGCAAGCACAAGAATAAAAAGAAACAAAATCTTAAATAAACTACTGTCTTCTGAAGGTGGCATGCTACACTTTCTTGGTTTGTTTGCTTGCTTGTTTGTTTTGGGTATTTTTCCTACATCATTCTTCTTGCTAAATCCAACTTAACTTTTAGAAGTTGTATCATTTAGTTTTATACTGGAAGGAACATCCAGTTCTCCCCCAACCCCATTCTTCTTTGGGGGCAGGTGCATTTTGACATACTTCTATAACAGACTCTGGTACTATCCTGTCCATGTCGTTACCTCTTTTATGGGCCCCACACCATCTGGCTATGTGTTACTGTAAGCACTCGCAAGTGCTGGCCTGGCTGAAATGCCATAGAGCATTTGAAGTCTTTGAGAAAGCCTAACCAGGGAAAAGTACTGGCACTGTGGTGAGCAACCTTATAAATACCATACAATCTCTTAGTGTCCCAGTTGATCCAAACAGTGCCCTGCCCTTTGGCACCACCTGTGTGGTCTTTTCTCCCTTCTCTGTATCACCTGTTCCCTGACCTAATGGTATTTTATAAGATCACTAACCAAATAAGCAACTTGTACTTCAGTCCCCTCTCAGGAATTGTCTATGGTTAGACCTGGTGTGAGAGATTTTCTAACATTTTTCTAATACCACTTTTCAAATATTGTAATCTATTTACTTGTCTTCTGCTGCTACTACTATGTAATGTCCCAGTGGTAGAAGTACTTTATTACTCCCTGTCTAGCAGAGTGCTTGTGGTGTGGTAGGAAGGAACCAATAAACATCTTTGGTTATTTTTTTTCTTTTAATATATGAATAATTTCATGATTTCATTATTATGTGACAAAATTGAATGGGAAGGTAAGGCATTTGTTATTAATAATAGATGATATGTAACTTTCTGTTAAAATATAACCATTTTATAGGCAAAGCACATTAAGCATAACTTTTAAAATGTACTAAATTTTAAATATATTCTACATTTCTCTTCAGTTCTGAAACACTTGTCACTTGTACTGAATATTTTCCTAATTCATTTTTAAGCTTACTTTAAATTGTTGAGCCTGCTTTTTGAATGTGATTCCATGTCTATGGCTAAGTAATTCATTGCTTGTTAAACTACTCATAATTGACGTAACAATCCTATCACAGATTCTAGCTTGAAATAATGTCAAAGGCACTCTTCAGAATTACCAGTATTACAAAAGTGCAATCATGCACACAGATGTACCCATTTAATACTGATGGATTCCATACCATTGTTTTGACAAGAAAACATATAGCTGTGTTTAGCTTACTTGTTTTCTGAACATTCAAAATGCATCTGAACAGATTTTTTATTTAAATCATAAACCACATCTTGTTTTTTTTATTTCTTCGATACTTACTCCTTTCATTGCTTTCTACTTTTATTACTGAATTGCTTTCCCCTACTAGAGTAGCTAGAACTACATACCAAAAGTATGTATTGTTCTGAGATCAGATTTACCTGATTTTATACACAATGTGATACACAGCCTTGTGTTTTGTTCCCCCCCATTGTCTTCTGTTTTCTTACTATGTCTACTGCTGTGAGGAAGAGTGGGACTCACAGCCTGATTCAGTCAGTCTTAGCAACATGAAACAACATATTCAAGCTTGTATTGTGGGCATATTTACGTAAATGTCCCACCTGAAATATTCTAATGTACCTGCTGCTAAAATTAGAGCATGCTTTGAAGAGAAACAATATTTTCTAGTGGGGAACAAAAAAAAAACAAGAAAATGAAAAACATTGCTTTAATCTCCAGTTTACTAAAACATAGAAAGATTCCTTTTTTTTTTTTAACATCCCCTCTAAATTTGCATTTTGAAAGACATTTTAAAAATTTTTCATTCTACACTCTCTCTTGTGGAAAGTGAGCCAAAAATACAGAAGATTTAAATTCTGGCAAATGTTTAAATCTATGACCATTGTGAGCTTACTGCTTCTCCAATTAAAGGAAAACATAGATAAAAGGAAGTATGTATATTTATTCTTGTGTTATATATATTAGAAATAATCAATAATTACCAATAACTAACTACCAGACAATATGATGCATTTTTGTATTGCAAAAATAATGAAGAATTTCTATGTTTAGCTAAATTTACTTATAGCTACAACTAATGGATAATTTTCTAGGATGACTTGATTTTGCCAATAAGAAGGTGAGATTTTTAGTGATATTACATGAACTTCTTTGTAGCTGATCATCTCTGCCTATTTCTTGTCTATAGAATTTGGGGAGATCAGTCTTTGTTTTAACTATCAAAAAACCCACAATGATTTTAGGTCCATGGTTGGTTTGTCTGTACAATTCTCTTAAAAAGTTAATTGTTTTCTTATCTTTTTGATTGCTGTAAATCTCATGTGAAAATAGACACAACAATTCTTCTGAAACCATGCCTCTTTCCCTGAATTTAATTTGGACAACTTAAGCCTATTGTGCTTCCATAGGAGAGGAATGCTGTTTTTCTTTTTTCTCTAAGCTGTATTTTTCCAACTGAATGAATTGGCTAGGAAAATTATAACCATTAGGAGTTTTTTTTTTTTTTTAATGGGTCTGATAGCTACACCCGGATATTGATCCTTAAGCGAGTTATAACTGGTCTATTTATTCAATTGCTTTGTCAGTTATATATATAATAAGTAAGGATGAGTATCAGTTAAACTTGCAATCCAGAAAGTCATTTGACTCTGCATTCTCTCTGTTTTCTTTAAAATTTTCCTTAAAAAATAGCTAGGTCTTTTCTGAGCTCATCTCTCTTGTATTATCCTGGCAAGTGCAACTAACAAGACAACATGCTACTACTACTGGTTTTTCACCTCTTCGTTTAAAGATAAAGCTTACCATGTGCAATACCTCCCTCCTAAGTTATCACATATGACACTTTTTCTAAATATTGAATTTTTGCATGACATGTGTTCGTATATTTCTAGCCTCTAGAAATTCCCTTGCCACCAAATAACTGTTTTCAAAGCTAGTGCCAGATAGTCTACGTTGTCTGTTAAGGAAGTACCTCTGATTCAGTGTTAATTTTTTTTTTAAGATTTTATTTATTTATTTGTCAGAGAGAGAGAGAGAGAGTGAGCACAGGCAGACAGAGTGGCAGAGGGAGAAGCAGGCTCCCTGTGGAGCAAGGAGCCCGATGCGGGACTTGATCCCAAGACGCTGGGATCATGACCTGAGCCGAAGGCAGCCGCTCAACCAACTGAGCCAGGCAGGCGTCCCCAGTGTTAATTTTTTTAATCAGTCATTATACCAATTATTCTGTGAAGAAAAAAAAATCAAACTTGAAAATTTTAGAGTTTTAAAATGATAATGTCTATATCTTGTACATGAGACCTGTTCCATCATATGTCACTGCAGAGCTCTCTTCTGGGCTGATAGAGATTCCATTTTAATACATTGGAGGAGTCAGGAGAAAAGTAAGAGAGCATGGAAAATGAAGTGTTAGCCCTTAAAACTTAAACCCAGAATACACGAAAACACTTCTGCTCTCATTTTCTTGATCAAAGTAGGTAATGTGGGGTACTGGGTTAAGTAGTGTACCCTTCTGCCCAGCCCCAATTATATACCCATCTGCATCATCAGAATGTGATCTTATTTGAAAATGGGCTTTTTGCAGGTATAATTAGTTAAGATGAGATAATACTGGATTAAGGCAGACCCTAAACCCTGTGACTGATGTCCTTATAAAGGCTATGTGAAGATACACAGACATAGGGGGAAGCATGTTATATGCAGATAGGAGCATGGTTGAAGTATGCTTCTGTAAGATGAGGAACACCATGGACTGCAGGCGACCACCAGAAGCTAAAACATTTGCTCCTTCAGAGCCTCCAGAAAGAACCAAACTTGCCAATTTCTTGGTTTTGGACTTCTGAATTTCTGGACTGTGAAAAAGTAATTTTCTATTGTCTTAAGTCACCCAGTATGTGGTATTTTTTATGGCAGCTCTAGGAAACTAATGCATATGAGATGCTTAAATTCAAAAGTGCAGAGGCAAGTCCCCCCCTAGATGGGTCACTGGATACAGCACAAGTTCTAAACAAAGATTATTTGCATATGAATAGGGCTATAATGGCAGGATTTTTAAAACAAGTTTTCCAATATTTGGCATAAATTTTGAGGTCGTGGTCATGATTTTTCTTGGTCCTTTATTTCTGAGAAAACTTAATAAAGCCAAGTTGATCCAAAGCCCTGGTCTACTAGACACAAATATAGTTCACACAATCTCAGAGATATTTAGGAAAAAAACAAAATATTTCCATTTTGAGAGGTTTTTTTTGTTTTATTTTTATATAACTAAACCAAGAATCCTGAGAGTAAATAAACTCAACAAGTAAGCTTTCTTCTAATCCTTTTATTCCATGTCATTGTGTCAGTTTTGTTGTTAGGAAATAAGATATGTAACCTCTAAATTATCCATGGTTCTGATTCTGAATTATGCTCATTTTTATAATATCTTCTCTGATCAAAATGTGAGTATTTACTTTATTGTAAAAAGTACAATTGAAAGGACCATAGAGACCCAAAATCTTAGAGATGGAGAAATCAAATCAGATAAGAGTTTTAATAGAGTTTAAATAACAAACCAAACCCAACCCCAATCAAACTTTAATCCTGCCTGTTAAGTAGGTCAGAAACTATTAATTTAGGGCAGAAAGTCTTATGAACATTATTTCTCTGGAACAGCTTCTTCAAAAAAGCAAACACGGTATCATAAAATATCCATATTTAACTTTGGGAAATGTATATTGGGAAAGTACTGTATTTATCTTTCCATTTCTTACTTGTTGGGGTTGATACTATTTACAACAATGGAACTACCACCTGGAAAATGCAATTGCAGAATATAAAATTTCCCATTAATGTTGATACCCAGTACACAAAACCCAGTAAATCAGTCACTGTAGTCTTAAGTGGTCCACTCTATCGTATAGACCTTGATATCAGGATATGAACAAGAAAGACTTCAGTGATACAGTGAAGATATCTTTTTTTAACTTGTCTGCAAGATGGGGGTAAAGGATTGGCACACCAAGTCACAGCCTAGATGAAACCCTATAAGGAGGACAGGAAGGGTGTTACATATTGGGTAAACAGTATTTTACTAGGAGACAAAAAAGGCTTGGGCAAAAATGTTTGACTAAAGTACTGCAAAATGTTTTTAAATAATAATCAGAATCGGGAAAGGCAAGTACATTTGTGAGGCAAAAAAATGTAATTCAAAGACCATGCACTAGGATCCACCAAATGTTATAAAGGTGAAATCAACTAGAGAGTCTTAGGACATGACATAGAAGAACCATAAGATGGGAATCACCTAGATATGGAACACAGAACTGAGAAGCAGGGCTGAAGGAAACAAGGAAACACCTTCCTGAATCATTAAAGGGGTAGCTGTACTGCTCTCTCCACCATTGCCCACTCTATTGACAGGCTGGGATATCCATGTCAGCATGAGCTGTTGGCTTTGGTTCTCACTGGCTTGAGTCACTCTTGGTGACACCTGCTCTCCCTTTAACTTGTGTTCCAAGAGAAGATGCTCAGCTGGTTGGGCTTGATTAGGCTAAATTTTAGTTAATAGGAAAAGATTTGGGGGAATTTTTGTGTAAGATATTTTTGGGAGAGAAGGAGAAATCAAATGGCCTGAATAAATGGAGAATGACAGCATTTTACAAACCATCTTAGATTCAAATCATTTCTGGAAGTATTACTCCCATGACTTGTTTTAAGGAACAGAAAAAGCATTAATAATTACATTTTATACTTAAAATTATGTTTTCTTTAGTCCACACTTCTTTTTTTTTTTTTTTCAGTGTAGAAAAATTTTCTTTATTCTTTTTACAAGTGTATAGGACTCCATTGGGTGGATGTACTGAAGTTTATCCAGTTGCTTCCCAAGATACTGGGCATTCAGAGGGTTTCCAGTATTTTGCGGTTATAAACAATGTTTCAAGGAAAGCTCTTTGGATATGCATTTTCCTATTAGAAGTGTAGTTTATCTTTTTTTTAATTAATTAATTTTTTAAATAAACATAGAGTGTATTATTAGCCCCAGGGGTACAGGTCGGTGAATCGCCAGGTTTACACATTCCACAGTACTCACCATAGCACATAGCCTCCCCAACGTCCATAACCCCACCACCCCTCCCAACCTCCCTCCCCCCAGCAACCCTCAGCCTGTTTTGTGAGATTGCATCTTTTATGGTTTGTTTCCTTCCTGATCCCATTTTGTTTCATTTATTCTTTTCCTACCCTTCAAACCTCCCACATTGCATCTCCACTTCCTCATATCAGGGAGATCATATGATAGTTGTCTTTCTCCGATTGACTTATTTTGCTAAGCATAATACCCTCTAGTTCCATCCACATCATCGCAAATGGCAAGATTTCATTTCTTTTGATGGCTGCATAGTATTCCATTGTATATATACCACATCTTCTTTATCCATTCATCTGTTGATGGACATCTAGGTTCTTTCCATAGTTTGGCTATCGTAGACATTGCTGCTATAAACATTCGGGTGCATGTGCCCCTTCAGAGCACCACGTTTGTATCTTTAGGGTATATGCCCAGTAGTGCAATCGCTGAGTCATAGGGTAGCTCTATTTTTAGCTTTTTGAGGAACCTCCACGCTGTTTTCCAGAGTAGTTGCACCAGCTTTCATTCCCACCAACAGTGTAGGAGGGTTCCCCTTTCTCCACATCCTCTCCAGCATCTGTCATTTCCTGACTTGTTAATTTTAACCATTCTGACTGGTGTGAGGTGGTGTTTTAAAAAGTCCTGATTTTGTGCTCTGTTGCTCCGCTGCTTGCCAGGAGCTGGCCCCTCCCCCCCACGGTCTATCTTCCTGTCACTTTGGATTCACTTTTCCGCTGGCCCTAACTTTCAGAAAGTGATTGCTTTTCTGTTTCTAGGATTGTTGTTCTTCTTCTCTTTGATCTCCTGTTGGATTTGTAGGTGTTTGCAATGGTTCGATAAACTATCTAGCTGATCTCCTGCTACCTGATGTAGTCTCAGCCTGTTACTTCTCTGCCATCTTGACTCCTGTCTCCGAGAACATTTATATTTTACATAAACAAAAATCCTCATGTCTAAAAAACTTAAGTCATATTAACATTAAGAAGTGTGGACTACAGATGGCCAACAGACACATGAAAAAGTGCTCCACATCACTCGGCATCAGGGAAATACAAATCAAAACCACAATGAGATACCACCTCACACCAGTCAGAATGGTTAAAATTAACAAGTCAGGAAATGACAGATGCTGGAGAGGATGTGGAGAAAGGGGAACCCTCCTACACTGTTGGTGGGAATGAAAGCTGGTGCAACTACTCTGGAAAACAGCGTGGAGGTTCCTCAAAAAGCTAAAAATAGAGCTACCCTATGACTCAGCGATTGCACTACTGGGCATATACCCTAAAGATACAAACGTGGTGCTCCGAAGGGGCACATGCACCCGAATGTTTATAGCAGCAATGTCCACGATAGCCAAACTATGGAAAGAACCTAGATGTCCATCAACAGATGAATGGATAAAGAAGATGTGGTATATATACAATGGAATACTATGCAGCCATCAAAAGAAATGAAATCTTGCCATTTGCGATGATGTGGATGGAACTAGAGGGTATTATGCTTAGCAAAATAAGTCAATCGGAGAAAGACAACTATCATATGATCTCTCTGATATGAGGAAGTGGAGATGCAATGTGGGAGGTTTGAAGGGTAGGAAAAGAATAAATGAAACAAAATGGGATCAGAAAGGAGACAAACCATAAAAGATGCAATCTCACAAAACAGGCTGAGGGTTGTTGGAGGGAGGGAGGTTGGGAGGGGTGGTGGGATTATGGACTTTGGGGAGGCTATGTGCTATGGTGAGTACTGTGGAATGTGTAAACCTGGCGATTCACGCACCTGTGTCCCTGGAGATAAAAATACATTATATGTTTATTTTAAAAATTTAATAAATAAATAAATAAATAAATATTCTCAATGCATTTAATCTCTGAATATATGTTTATATATATATTTATGAATTTGTACAAATATACAAATAAGTCTAGTAATCCTTGACCTATCTGAAATGCATTCATGAAACAACAACTCAGGAATGAAAAGACTTAGAATCAAGATATAATTAAATATGGCTTGCAAATTAAATCATATTCATGTTTGGGGGAGTGTACTGACTCTGCAGGGTGAAGAAAAAAAAATAAGAGGAGAGCAAAGCTGGATAAAGGTGGCTGAGTGCAGAGATGTTTGCTAAAATTCAGGTCAAAAGATAATGATGTCTCAAGCTAGAATGATAGACTAGAGAGAATGGAGAATCCTGTTTCTGGGATATCCAAGTTGAAACCAGGAAACTTGATAATTAAAGAGAGAAGGAGAAATGGGAGTCAATTATTATTTATGGGTTTCAGTTTAAGTAGTTGAATTTATGTAATTTTTATAGCAACATAAGGTGACAGAAAATAAGGAACAAAGTTGGTAAAAAGTTTTGTGTGTGATAAGGATCATGCAGGAGATGAATTAGTGTGTAGATAACAACTCAGCAGTCAGTAGATAATAACTGGGTAAACTACTGAGAGAAAGAGAAAAAAAAATCTTATATTGAACTGGAAGTAACATTAGCAATTACAGGTGTTGGAGGTTATCCAGAGGACGTGGTCTCAGGTTGACCTGTGAGCTAGACCCCACAGAGGCTCCTCACCCTGTTCCTGATCTTCAAAATATATGGTCTGTTTGTCTTCCCCACGCTACACACTGCCCCAAAGACACAACTACTGTACTGTTGAAGCTATTTGGACAGTGTGTATGGTTGAACCCAGGTAAGGACCTTTTAAGACTCTGGTGGGTGGGGCAGAGGTCTACTTATCCTGCACCTGTGGAAGACAAGCCTCCTAAGTGAATTTCCTGGCTTTTTAAACCTGCCATCTGCCAGCCTGGTGTGGTCTGCCTCTTTCTTTGGTTTCTCTGTGCCCTCTGTGTTCTGGGGCTAGTTTGTGAACCAACAATAAGACAGAAGTAAAAATTCTCTTAAAGAAATCTAAGAAGAAATGGAAATATATCATGGAAACCAAAGGCAAAAGCACTTCAGGAAATAGAGTTGGCTCAATGACACCAAATACTTCCAAATGTTTGAGTAAGATAAGGACATTCCAGTGCTCAATGAATTTTGTAACCAAGAGATACCATCATCTTCCATGTACAGTTTAATACTAGTGACAGGAAAAGAATCTAGACTACAGTGGGTTGTAGAGGAAATAGAAGGTAAGCAAATGGAGAAATCAATTGAAACAAATGTCTTCAATAAAATTTGCTTGAGAGGAAGCAGCTGGAAGCCGTATGAGAATGCATGTTCAAGGAAGGGGTTTGAGGCTTTTCAAGAATAGGAGGCTCAAACCAAATAACTGTTTTGTAAATGCAAAATAAAAACTAAATGCAAAAGATTGCAACACAAGGGAGGGAGGATAAGATGAGCAATACGGGGGAACTAGAAGTCCCCAAGAAAATGGGAGGAAAAGAAAAACAGACCTCACTGGAGAATTGACCAAAGGAATTTCACCTGTTCCTCCATTACCTTCGCTCTTTCTTTCCTTTCCTATAGATCCCAAAGACGGGGATATAGAGACAAATAGTCATAAAAGTATAAAGCTATCCTGATATTTTTTCATGAGGTAGAAGTCATCTTGGAAGCATTTTGAATGATTGTTTTTAAAGCATTTTTTGTAGCTTATTGTAGTTTCTTATTTTTCCTAAATGTATTTCTTTCATTCACTAAGATCTTTTCACAAATCCATGTCTACAAATGACCTCATTACACCAAATTTCATGTTGGCAACCTTGCTACTACTTTTGTCAGTTTCTCTCTGTCCCAGTACCATGTGGAGCCCCCAGATTCTATAATCAAACTTAGGTAGCTCATGCCCTCAAAATCTCTCTTTTCATATTTAGTTTACTTAGTCATAGTTTCAAAATAATTCATTTAGAAATATTTAGAAAATATAATGCTTTAATTAGTCTTTTAGAAAATGAATGATATGAAAAGTAGCCATTATGCTTTTTAGTTACTAATCGTGATAACAAATCAATTCATGATAACAAAAGATCTCTATTGGGTTTGTTGAAGTTTTTTTCTTTTACTCCAAAAAATTCTTAATCATTTTAGTTTTCACTTATATGTATGTCAAAAGAACAACAACAACAAAATAATAATTATGTGTTACAACTAGTAGAGTTGAATTGAAGTAAATGACCTCTAGTGTTATTCTGCTAATTCATGATTTTGAGGTATATCTGTCAGTCTAACTAGGAAAACAAAAATCATTTTGTTTACAACATAGAGAATTCAACTGAAGAATTAGTATCACAGGTGAAAGAGTATCTGTGAGTCAAACAGGATAGAGTAACAACAGCAGGAAACCACTACTATCTTAGGCTCAAGGGCAATAAAAGGGGGCCAAGTTTCTAAAGTCACCCAAAGTAAGCTAATTGCATGAAAAGTACATAGAGGGAGCTACAACCAAGAGGAGACACAGGGGCAGGATCTGCTGAAGAAACCATCTAAGTCCAAGAGGGAGAAAGGATTTCCCTAGTTTCTTTCCCCTCCCACATAAATTCCCACCAGTGGTTCCCATTGGCTGAACTAAGCCAAAGGAACATGACATGAGTATACAAGGGCATCAGTCCTCCTGTAATATAGTCAGAATGTAGAAGAGGGTTTGAGGAGACAAGATTGACTCAGATATAACATACTTTTTTTTTTTAAGAAATTAGAGAATTACAAAATCCCTGAAAGTTGAATATGCAGCTCATTATCATTATTATTATATTATTCTTGAAACAATTGTCAACTTATGTACTTCATTTCCCTATTTATTCTGCACCAAACTGTGTTGTCTACAAATGTCTTTCCAGTCGCTCAGTTAATGGGTAATGCTTTGGAGTTATAGTGGAGTCTTCAGCTGGTTAGACTTTGGCTCATTCAGTTCCTTCTGAGAAACAAGAAATCAAATCTTCCCTTTTTGTTTTGGTGTTTAATGGAAGGCAAATAACTAAGCTCCATTCTGAAAATATGAGGATATCTTTTATAGCTCTACAGAGAGAGATTTCTAGTTTTCAAACATAATCTCACCCTCTAAATTTAGACTATGCAATGACTTTAAAATAATGCCTCCACCATTCTATATTTCATAACATAATGTACCTGTAATTTATTTTATTGACCATTTTCCTCTCTTTCTGTTGTTCTTTCTTTTTTTCCTGGTGCTTTAAGATTATCTCATCATTTTATCATTTCCTTTCTGTGGAAATAACAAACTTTTTTATAGGGTAGGTATACTAATAATAATTTCTTTTTTTCTTCTGAAAATTTTTTATTTTCATCTTTATTTCATCCTTATTTCTCATAATGCCAGAATATATTTCCCAAATATAGAATTGTGCAAATATAACATTCCCAAATATAGAATTAACTGTTCATAGTTCTTGAAAATTGTTATGACACAAACTTATGGTCTCCATGTTTTTTGTTTGTTTTGTTTTCTCTTAATTCCATTATAATTAATATACAGTGTTCTATTAGTTTTGGGTGTACAATATAGTGATTCAACAGTTCTATATATTACTCAGAGGTCATCATGATAAATGACTCTTTATTTCCTTAACTTGTTTCACTCATGCCCCCACCCATCTTTCCTCTGGTAACCACAGTTCTCTATAATATTTAAGAATCTGTGTTTTAATTCTTCTCTGTTTGTTTTGTTTCTTAAATTCCACATATGAATGAAATCATATGCTATTTGTCTTTCTCTGACTTATTTCACGTAGCATTATACCCTCTAGATCCACTCCTGTGATTGAAAAATGGCAGTATTTCATTATCTTCTTTATCCCTTCATCTACAGATGGACACCTGAATTGCTTCCATTCTAGTTATTCTAATTATTGTAAATAATGCTATAATAAACACAGGGGTGTATATATCCTTTCCAATTAGTGTTTTCGTGTTCCAGCAACCCTCAGTTTGTTTTGTGAGATTAAGAGTTTCTTATGATTTGTCTCCCTCCCTTCCTACTCCCAAAACCCACCACGTTGCATCTCCACTTCCTCATATCAGGGAGATCATATGATAGTTGTCTTTCTTCAATTGACTTATTTTGCTAAGCATAATACTGGTATTGCATTTTTTTAAGATTTTATTTATTTATTCATTTGACACAGAGAGAGAGCTGCAGAGAGAGGGAAAAGCAGACTCCCCACTGAGAAAGGATCCCAATGCAGGGCTTGATGTGGGCTCAATCCCAGGACCCTGGGATCATGATCTGAGCAGAAGGCAGATGCTTAACTGACTGAGCCACCTAGGTGCCCCTGTATTTTTAATTTTTTGAGGAAATTCCATACTGTCTTCCACAGTGGCTACACCAGTTTGCATCCCCAACAACAGTGCTCATGGGCTCTTCTTTCTCCACGTTCTCTCCAACATTTGTTGTTTTTTTGTGTTTTTGACTTTAGGCATTCTGACAGGTGTGAGGTGACCTCTTATTGTGGTTTCGATTTACATTTCCCTGATGATGATGTGACGTATCTCTTCATGTGTCTGTTGACCATCTGTATGTCTTCTTTGGAGAAATGTCTCTTCATGTCTTCTTCCCATTTTTAATTGGATTATTTTGGGGAGTTTGGGTATTGAATGGAGTATATTCTTTATATGTTTTGGATACTAACTACTAACTATACAATTTGCAAATTTCAAATATCATCATCCATTCAGTAGCTTGTCTTTTTGTTTTTCTGATTGTTTCCTTTGCTGTTCAGAAGCATTCTATTTGAATGTGGTCCCAGCAGTTTATATTTGCTTTTATTTCCCTCGCCTCAGGAGACCTATCCAGAAAAATTTTGCTTTGGCTTATGTCAGAGAAATTTATGGCAGTGCTCTCCGAGGATTTTCATGAGTTCAGATCTCACATTTACATCTTGAACCTATTTTGAGTATATTTTTGTGTGTGGTCTAAGAAAGTGGTCCAGTTTCATTATTTTGCATATAACTATCCAGTTTATCCAACACCACTTATTGAAGATATTTTTTTCCTATTGTATATTTTTTGCCTCCTTCATCGTAGATTACTTGACTATATACTTGAGGATTTATTTCTGGTTCAATATTCTGTTCCATTGATCTATGTGTCTACTTTTGTGCCAGTACCATACTGTTTTGATTACTATAGTTCTGTAACATGTCCTGAAATCTGGAAATATGATGCCTTCTGTTTTTGTCTTTTTCAAGACTGCTTTGGTTGTTCATGGTTTTTGGTGGTTCCATACAAATTTTAGGATTATTTTCCTTGGGTTGATTTTGTTGAGGGCTCCCTGTGCCGCCTCTATCTGGACTTCTGTTTCCCTCCCCAGACTTGGAAAGTTTTCTGCTACTATTTCTTCAAATAGACTTTTCTTGCCCCCCCCCCTTTTTTTTTCTCTTCTCCTCCTGGGATGTCTATGATGATAATGTTATTATGCTTGATAGTCACTAGTTCCCTGAATGTATCCTCATTTTTTATTATTCTTTTTTTTCCTCTCTCTATATATATTCTGTTCAGCTTGATTGCTTTCCACTACTCTGCCTTACAGGTCACTAATCCATTTTTTCTGTTTCTTCTAGCTTACTATGTATTCCTTCTAGTTTATATTTAATTACAGTTATTGAGTTCTTTATTTCTGATTGGTTCTTTTATATATTTTCTCTCTCTTTGTTGAGAGTCTCACTGAGATCTTCCACTTCTTTTCCCAAGTCCACTGCTTATCTTTATGACCATTATTTTTAAATTCTCTATCAGGCATATTATTTATCTCCATTTCATTTACCTATCTTTCATGATTTTTTTCTTGTTCTTTCATATGCAGCATATCCCTCTATCTCCTCATTTTGTCTAACTCTCTGTTTCTGTGTGTCTCCTGCTCTTAGAAGTAGCAGTCTTAAGAAGAAGTGGTTCTGTGGTGCCCTGCAGTGCAATGTCCCCTGTTCATCTGCACCTGGCACTTCAGGGGTATCTTGTGTGTATGTTGTATGTGCCCTACTGTTGTGGCTGAGCTGCATTTGCTTTAGTCCATTTGTTCACAATAGCTCTCATTGCCAATTGTGAACAGGGTTTTGGTCCATGTATTGTTAATGAGGTCATCTAGGTCCACACTGGATCTGAGTTGGGTCAGACCATGCTTTTTCCAGAGCTGTAGTAGCACTGAACTGCATGTCACTCTCTGTGTGTTATCCCCTGAGATGCTTTTGTTGTCGGCTAGGACCAGCAGTCAGACCAGATGTCTGCCCTCAGCCAGCTGCTATAGTCATAGTCAAACTGGTAAGGGTAATTATCTTCCCCTCTTCCTGGAACAAGATACACTGTGAAGCAGTACTGGTCCTGCTGGGGCTGCTTGCACAATGCCATGCTTGTAGCACTACTTTGAATGGGCTCTGACTAAAGCCAAACTGGATAGGGCGGGTCTACAGGACAGCTTGGAGGCAGGGTATGTGGTGTTAGTAAGCTAAGTGGAGAGTGTCTATGTATCTATTCTGGGGGGTGGAGGGGGACAGGATAGAGAAAGCCTGGCTGCCAACTTTTTGTTCTTTGAATAGTTTCCTAAAGATCCCTGCTCCTCCAGCACACATTCTGAAATTAGTAAACAAATCTCCTTCTTGCATCCTCCAAGTGTTTCTCAAACTGCTGCCTCTATGCTGTATCTCAGTGGACTGGGACTGAGTTACCACCGGGACTCAGTGGTTTCCTTTCTGTCTGTTTAAGGGTGGGCATTCAGTTTGCCAGAGCTAAGCCTGAAGATTCTTAAAGTTATAGGTGTTAAGCCTTACTAATTATAAGAACATGCGAAGTTAATCCCTCTGGTTTTTAAAGCCAAATGTTATAGGAATTCATCTTTCCAGTATGTTCTCTTATGCCTGGAGTATCTAGTGTGCCTTGTATGTGATCTGCCCTTCTCCCCTCTCTAAGCTTGTGTTGGTCCCTCTTCCCATGAACAGTCTTGAGGGGCTGTTTGGTTCCCAATGGCATTTCTGCCTTTCCTACCCTCTTTGATGTGGACTCTTCCCTATGGTTAGCTATGGGGATCCTGCTCTGCAGGACTTTGGGTCATTTTCTGGTTTATTTACACTGATGTAGATATTATCTAAGTGTATCTATAGGATGAGTTAAGCTTAAGATCCTCCTATTCTGCCCCCTTCCCCAGAAGTCTAGTCTGTTTTTATTTTGTTTTGTTTTGTTTTTGAGGTTTATATATTTATTTGAGAGAGAAGAGAGTGCCAGGGGAGGGCAGAGGGAGAGGATCTCAAGCAGACTCCATGCTGAACACAGAGTCTGATTTAGGGCTCTATTTCAGGACCTTGAGATCATGATCTGAGCCAAAATCAAGAGTCAGATACTTAACCAATTGAGCCACCCAGCACCATGGTCTTTTTGGTGTTCAATGAGAAGTATTTTATTTTAATACAATTCCATATAAGTAATGTATTATTTTATCTGGCTTCTTTCAAGATTTTATTGTTGTTGTCTTTAGCTTTTCCAAGTTTAATTATGATGTATCTTGGTGTAGATTTCTTTGACCTTACCCTGTTGGAGTTTGCTCAGTTTCTTGAATATATGGATTTATGTCTTTCAACAAATCTAGGAAGTTTCAGCCATAATTTATTTGAATCCTTTTTCAGCTTCATACTTTTTCTCCTCTTATTCTGGACTCCCAGTGATACTCATGTTGCATCTTTTTTGTTTTGTTTTGTTTTTTGTTTTTTAAGATTTATTTATTTTTATTATTTTTTAAGATGGAGAGGGACAGAGAAGGACAGAGAGTACACACAGGGGGGAGGGGCAGAGGGAGACGGAGATAGAGAGGGAGAGAGACTCCTAAGCAGTCTCCACACTGAGCATGGAACCCTATATGGGCCTCAATCTCACAACCCTAAGATCAGGACCTGAGCCAAAACCAAAAGTCAGGCACTTAATCAACTGCATGACCCAGGCACCCCTCATGTTGCATCTTTTGATATTCTTCCACTGATCCTTGAGGCTCTATTTTGTTTGCTTGTTTGTTTGTTTTTAGAGTTTTTTCAGTCTATTTTTCTCTCTGTTGTTAAGATGGGGCAAATTTCATTCCTCTGCCCTTAAATTCACAGATTACATTTGCTATCCTCTCCATTCTAATAATGAGCAAGGAGGTTGTTAGGAACCAGCCAGTGGTGTCCTGCTGTCCCCTTGCCATGTAGTGCCACTAAGTAAGTGGGATGAGGGGAGCCTCAAGCCTAATACAGCTGAGGCTGTTTCCCTGCTGTCTTATTTTCAGTATGGCAAATGAAGGAATCAGTGATCCTCCTTGCCAGTTATATAGGAATAGCCTTGTGTTGATGGTCTGACCCTCACTGGATCCTGTCAAGAATGAGTTTACATTACCTACCTTCAGTTCTTTGGTCAGGGGGTGAAAAGCATGGACTTGGATTGTTTTCTTCTGTTGGATGAAATTTTATGTGTCATATTGCTATGTTGTTCCTCCAGTCCTGGGATCTCTGAACAGTTTCCCTTCCTTTTATTAGATTTCCTACTTCTCCTTCAGTCACCTGTTCTTTTTTAAAAAGTTTATAGTTGTACTTAGAGGGCAGAAGCAGGCAGAGACAATTCTGCACCATCTTATACAGCAGACTACAAGTCCTTTGTCTCTAACTGAAACCAGTAGTTCTTAAGCAAATTTCCCCAGGTGACATTTTGAAATATCTAGAGACATTCTTCATTGTCAAATGAGAGTGAGTACTACTAGTATCTAGTGAGAAGGTTCCGGGGATGCTGCTAAACATCTTCCAGAGCACAGGACCATTTCCCACAACAAACTGTCCAGTCCAAATGTCAATAGTGACATAGTTGAGATATTTTGATTTACACATTCTCCTTTATTAAGAAGAATAACATTGACTTCTTTTCAAATCTGTTTTAGGATTAGACATTGTTATCACCTCTTTCCTTCTTCATCATAACAATTAGTCCTGATGTAGAATTGCAGCTCTCTAATATACAAAGAGCCTTTCCAAATATATACTTGAAGATTTGTAATTTTTAATTTTGAAAAATGTCATTAAAAAATTGGACCCATAAATGAGAGAGGCCATTTATCACATGGCCTCAAAACTGTCTACATTACATTCTGTCAAGGAAATTTTTAAAAAGCTAACATTTGTCCCTCCCATTAGATTTCACACATTTATATGCACAAAAGTGGTCTGGGACTCTGGGCTTTATTAATATTTATCTTTCCTTTTGTATGCTAAATATAATTTGGCATACTCTTTAACATTTGTTAATCTAGTATCATTTGATGTTCTAATTTACTCTCTATGTCAGCATCTAATTTCCTACTAATCTTTTCAAGAGTTGAGTTAAGATCCTGGAAACCTTGCTTCTTTAAACACTGCTACCGATTTGGGAACTCCCAGAATCAAAGGAGTTGGTATGGCAGCTCATTACTGAACTGTGAGCTCTAGATCTATTGAGTTACTGCCAGAAAACATTTGCACTCTATAGTCATAGACTTTATCCTTTCGTCAGTGAGATCTAAAGTAGACTACCTGAATATGGTTAGTGCTTCCTGATTATCTTCTTTCTTGGAACTAAGGAATCCTTGTCAATCTCACCACAGCTCTGCCCTTTAAAAGTGGTGTGCTGGGGCCAATAAAGCAGGCAGGTATTGCTCCTGAATAAACAGCTCATCAAAAGTCTGAGAACAGAAGGTTTCGAATGTATCAAAGCAATTGGCACAGTTGTTCACTAGTTAATTAGGAACACAAAGGCACTTTCCTCAAGCTGCCCAGACCAGGGGGCCATCTGCATGACAGCATTGCCACTCTGATGATATGTACAAATAGAGCTTAGCTGGTGCTCTCAAGGGAAGTCTCATTGACCTTCCTGCTTTAAAATATATATAAAGCATATGGAAGAGATGAAAAATTCAATATAATCATAGAATGAGCCCCGGTTTTAGTGTTTAGTCTTCTGAAGAATTTCCTAGGGACTTATGTCCTATTTATCTTAGTTTTGATAATTGCTTTATTTTACTGCTACATATTTTAGTAATATTGTAATTATTCCCAGTCTGTGGAGGTCAGGGCACTTCTAATGCAATAATACATAATGTATTGTAATTGCTTTTTAAGTTTTCTGCTTCCTCCATTATGTGTGATTTTGTGAAGATAGGAACCATATCTATTTTGTTTAATTTTATGTTCTCTCTACCTAGAACATTTTAGAGTATGGTAAAATAATGTGATGATATTGAAAAGTTTTATTTTTTTTAATGTTTTTTGTTTACTCTGACTTTCTGGAAACCATATCCCCATACTAGGTTTCGTAAACAAGTATATTAGTATCTGGATTTGCTTTGTGTAATAATATTTTTGTTCCTTATGACTCTTAAACCAGCATGAAGGGAGAAAGTTGTTGAAATGTATACTGATATATATGTTTGAGCATTACTTATATTTGTTAATTCCATCATCTTATTAACTAAGTTGCCATTATTATAAACACCATAAATTTATACCAGAAAGATGCTGTAGGAGACCACTGCATTTGGTATGATTTCTTTGTTAACAGGTCAGTCATTGATAATGAATGGGTCTAATTCCTAGGATTCCTAGTGGCTCACCCATACATTATCAAGAGACAAATAGAACCAATGTGCGTGCATTATCACCTATTTTTCTAGTAACTTCCTTTCTGATTTCTTGGTAGAAGTAGACACTGCTTCTTTGTGTCACTGAAGTTCCCAATATTTCAGTTGTAGACCTATGTATCTGTATGTCTATTTGCCCAAACAGTGAATCTTTTTTTTTTAAAGATTTTATTTATTTGACAGACATTACAAGTAGAGAGAGAGAGAGGAGGAAGCAGGCTCCCCGCTGAGCAGAGAGCCCGATGTGGGGCTTGATCCCAGGACCGTGGGACCACGACCCGAGCTGAAGGCAGAGGCTTTAACCCACTGAGCCACCCAGGCGCCCCCAAATAGTGAATCTTGAAAACAGAAGTCATACCTTATTTTTCCCTCCATGCTTCCACTGAGTGTACTAAGTTGAGCACAATTAATGACATGACAAAATAACAACCTGAGTGATACTTAGTGAATACTTGGTGAATGGATTGTTCTAATTCATTAGCTAGAGACTAAACATGAGATGACAAAGATACATATATTTGTAGCTGGTATTTTTGGAAACTAAGTAGACTTTTATTCTGTTCCTAGTAAGAACAAAGCAAGCTTTCTAGAAATAAAGGCTGATATTCAAAGAAACTCTAAATCAATCTCTTTAATCATGACTATTATTATTTTTGTCTTTTAGAAATCATTTGTTCCTTTCTAAATTACTTTGGTACATGGCTCACACCTGTTCTTGTCATAAGCCTTTTGCAAAGACCGGTTAGAACTATGGACCACATAGATTTTAAATTTTTCCTTGCTTTAAAAATGCTTTAAGGACATAAATAAATAAATAACTTTTCTTTTTTCAAAGTTTTTATTTAAATTCCAGTTGGTTAACATACAGTATAAATATTTTAGGTGTACAATATAGTCATTCCACCCTTCTATAAAATATCTGGCATTCCTCACTACAAGTGCACTCCTTACTCCCCATCACCTATTTCACCAATCCCCCTGCCCATCTCTCCTCTGGTAACAAGCAATTTGCTCTCTATAGTTGAGTCTTTTCTTCTTAATTCTCTAACATCTTCTTTTAAAACCATTTACTTCTTTTCTTCATTCTATCTTTTCACCTTTTTTCACCTTTTTATTGAAAAGTTGAACCACAATCTTGATGGTATCTATGAAGGACAGAAAATACTCAGAAAAAGTCATTATATTCATGCTTACAGTTTGTTACTGTACAGGATATAAATCAAAGTCCCCAAAGGGAAAAAAACACATGTCAAGTTCCAGGAGAAACAGGTACAAGCTTCTAGGTGTCTGCTCCCACCAGTAGAACCATGTAGAGATGCACTTTGCACTTTATTGTCCCAGCAACAACGTCTGACAACACTGGCAAGGTGTTGACAACCAGGGAAGCTTAACCATGTCTTGCTATCCAGGGACTTTTGGGGGGTTTAGTCATATAGGCATGGGGCACCTATATGACAGACCTCAGTCCTCAGGCTCTAACTATCCCATTCTTCAACCCCAGAACAAAAACACACATCCACCATAAATCACATTGTTAGGTAAACTTCTTTGGTCAAAATGGTGCAGCATGACCCAAAGTTTCAAGCATACACAAACAAACATTCATTTTAAATACTACCAGCTGAAAGGTTTTAGGGATACAAAACTCTCACGTCAGGCAGAATATTCAAGAGCTCAGAAGTTATCTTCCAAGAGTGGGCTGAGGGTCAAGCCTGAAAATATATAGGACTTTCTTTGGAATATGCAGGTTTTGAGCAATCCAGACATGCTGAATATAACCTTTTCTGTCCAACAGAGAGCAAAGCACATGAAATGCACTCATTTTAATTAAGAGATCATTAAAGTTTTACATATGGCAAGCTATGCCTCCAGATAAACATAGAGTTTATATTTCTTTAAACTATCTACATTCTTACAGTTCAAGTATGTTTCTTATGGGTTTTGTTTAGTTATTTTTTAAACCACTCTAGTAATCTTGCTTTTTTTAGTTGGTGTGAACATATGATTTAGTTGTTTTTTAAGTCTATGACCTTTCCATTTTTTTTCTATTTGTCCTAACCATAAAATTCTTACTTTAAACTTATGACTTTTGTGTACCCACGTTTGTCCCCTATGTCACAATTCTTCATAAACTAGCCAATAATTTTTCTTTCCTTGTTTCTGGGTATAGGGAATCCAGTTAGAGGTTATAGTTCCCAATTGGCCAGTATGGTTATGAGATCAATGTCCAACTTGTAGGAAATTAGAGTGATGTGTGAAATGTTTTGACTATCTCTAGCTTAAGTACATTCATACATAAAATAACTTTCCCGGGACTTAGTACCATTTTTCTCTCTAACTCTAAAATATGAATGGATTAGTAACCTAGATTTTTCTAACCTAGGGCAATTCTCTAGAGAATGGCAAAGCAAGAAGTTAGAATGAACCCAAATCCTGAGTGACTGTTCCCTAGTAGTGTGTTTAAGTTCCAAATGATAATTGTGGATTTGTCTATTTCTCTTTTTACCTTCAGCATTTTGGCTTCATGTATTTTGAAGCTCTGATGTTTGGCTGGTACACATTTAGCATTGTATATAATTATGCAATGATTTTACCTTTTAATCATTATGCAATGTCCATCATTGTGTCCAATAATTCACTTTGTATTCTTCATTTAATATAGCCATTCACTTCTGCTTGTTTGCTTAACATTTGTATGGTACAGATTTTTCCATCCTTTTACTTAAACCTACTTTTGTCCTCTAATTTGAAGTGAGCTTCTTGTAAGACACATAGATCATGCTTTTTGTCCACTCTGCTAATCCTTTTCTTTTGATTGGTATATTTAGACCATTAGATTTAAGATAATTATTGTTATGTTAGCACTTAAGTCTGATATTTTATTAATTGTTAGCTTTCTATTCTGTTTTTGTACCTTTTTCTTACATTTCTGTATTTTTATACATTTTTGTACATTTGTACATTTTAAATAAGGTATCTGTTTTGTCCCTTTTTACAAAAATAAATTTTGTAAATTTATTTTATATCATCTTCCTGTAAGCTACTAAAACATGTTTTAGGATTCCATTATGACTTATTTATAGTGTGTTTGAGTGTATGTCTTTGTAAAGTTATTGATAGTGGTTGCTCTTGGTATTATACTAAACAAAAATGTACAAAATTTGGGATAAAGATAAATAATATGTGTTAATAGTAAAACAAAAGTATTAAGTAGATGCTAGTGATTATTATGGCCCTCGATTTTTCATCTAGAAATCACTGTAGTTTGACTTAAACCAACTTTCACACTGTTTTTCTTATAAAAACAAAACAGAGTTTAGTTGCTTCTATTCTACATTAACTTTGGGAATGTCAGGGATTCCTAGTCAAAAATCTGCATTCCATTCTTCTAAGCCAAAGATCTAGTGGATTACCAGAGGTTCTACTGCCCTTAGAGTAGTGATGTAGTTAACTATATAATATGTAGTCAGGGATTGCATTTACCAGCTCCTACTTTTGCATGTAGGTGAAGTCCTATGACTTGCTCTGGTTGATAGAATGTGGCTAAAGTGGTGTGTCACTTACATGGCAAAAATTCTTTTAGTAAATGCTTTTTCTTCTTTTCTTCTCCCTTACAGGCTGCAAGATGGATGATAGAAGTATAAACTTGAAAATGGGAACAGCCTGAAGACCAAAGTCACTGCTTGGTTGAGAGATACCCAAAAAGCCAGCAGATCAGAACATTCATACTTGATTCTGAGTGAGTGAGAAAAACTTTTTTTTTCTTTTTAAGTCATTGAGATTTTGAGATAATATGTTGGAGAAATTAGCCTATTTTTCATATACATTTTCTTTACGAGCACCCTTCATTCCTGATATTTTTCCCTCTCCCCTTCCTTTTACTGTTTATTCCATATTGCATTATTGTTATGATAGGCTTTTGGTGTATTGGATTATTCTCAGTTCTCCATTCACTGCTGCCATGTGATGTTGTAGTGTAACAGAGAGTGTGAGGTATATTTACCTCCTCCATTGATACTAGGCTTGCAATATACTCCCCCCCACACACACCCTTTGATTAATTATTTTGAGCAAAAGTGAAGATGTGTTAATCTGGAGTCAAGGCCTTAAGAAACAACATGCATTTCTATTTATCATATTGAATCTCCATGATTTCTCAACAAGGAGAACTGACCCCAATATCTGTGTTATTCACTGGTCTAAGATAAATGAAAGACACACATAAGGTCAAACAGACCCCAGCCTAAAGCTTTGAGCTAAGCCCAGTTTATCATCAGTTGAGAAAGAATAATGATTATTTGGGGGAGTTACAGCTTTTGGAATTCGAAATTTTATTTAAAGCATCACTGTTTTGGCAATAACTGATAATTAGTTACATATTTAAATTGAAGGAAATTGTCTTTAAAGTTGTCAATAATTGACAGAAGGAAAGAAAACAGCAACAACAAAACTAACCTGCTAAAAGGGGAATTAAGAAAGTCTTCTATTCCTGGTTTGCTTAGAGCTTTTATCATGAAAGGTGTTTCATTTGTTCAAATGCTCTTTTGCGTTTATTGATATCATCATATAACTTTTTTTTCCCCTTCATGCTATTAATGTGATGTGTTACATTAACTGATTTTCTTATTTTGAACTATCCTTATATTCCTGGGGTAAATCCCATTTGTCATAGAGTCTAGTCCTTTTAATGTGCTATTGAATTTGGTTTGCCAGTATTTTGTGGAGGGTTTTTGTGTTCCTATTCATAAGAGATATTAGTCTGTAGTTTTCTTGTGGTATCTTTGTCTGGCTTCGGTTCAGGGTAATGCTGGTGTCCTAGAATGTGTTAGGAAATGTGTCTCCTCTTCTATTTTTTGGAAGAGTTTAAGTAGGATTGGTGTTAATTTTTTAAATGTTTGGTAGAACTCGGCAGCGAAGCCATCTGGTCCTGAACTATTCTTCATTGAGAGGTTTTTGATTACTGATTCAATTTCTTTACTTGTGATAGGTCTCTTGAGATTTTCTATTTCTTCTTGAACCAGTTTTGAGGATTTGAGTGTTTCTAGGAGTTTTTCCATTTCATCTAGTTTATCTAATTTGGTAAACAGTTGTTTAAATTATTATCATATAATCCTTTTTATTCCTTTACTTTCAGTAATAATTTCATTTTTGATTTTAGTTACTTGTGTCTTTTTTTTTCTTTTTCCTACTCTGTCTGACTCAAGGCTTATAAAATTTGTTGTTCTTTTCAAAGAAACAGGTTTTGTTCTGTTGATTCTATTTTTTTCCATTCTCTATTTATCTCCACTCTAATCTTTATTATTTTTATCCTTCTGCTGCCTTTGTGGTTAGTTTGCACTTCTTTTTCTACTTTCTTAAGTACAAAGTTAGGCTGTTGATCTGAAAGTTCTTTTTTGATTTATAGCCACAAAGTTGTAAAATGATAAGGGTTAGTTATTCATATCAATATTTTATATGTATTGACTGTCGGTAAGGATCTGGATAAATATGAACCCTCATACACTGGTGGTAGGAATGCAAAATGGTGCAGCCATTGTGGAAAACATTTTTGTGGTTCCTCGAGAGGTTAGATACAGCATTACCATATGACCCAGTAATTTACTCCCAACTGTATACCCATGAGAAATTATATGTCCACAAGGAAACTTACACATTAATATTTATAGTCACATTATGCATAATAGCCAAAAGGTAGAAACAATCCAATGTCTGTCAGTAGATGAATGATAAAGAAATTGTGGTACATTTTTAAAAATTTTTTTATTTATCTTTTTTAAGATTTTATTTATTTATTTGACAGACAGAGATCACAAGTAGGCAGAGAGGCAGGCAGAGAGAGAGGGGGAAGCAGGCTCCCCGCTGAGCAGAGAGCCTGATGCGGGGCTCGATCCCAGGACCCTGAGATCATGACCCGAGCCAAAGGCAGAGGCTTTAACCCACTGAGCCACCCAGGCGCCCCTGTGGTGCATTTTTACACACACACACACACACACACACACACACACACACACAATGGAATACTATTGAGCTATAAAAAGAACAAAGTACTAATACATTCTACAACCTGGATCAGCCTTGAAAACATTATGCTAAGTGGAAGAAGCTGAAAACAAAAGATATATAGTATGATTTCTAAAAATATAAACATAATATATTCAGTAAAAGCAAATCCATGGAGATAGAAAGTAGATTAAGAGTTACCAGGGAATAGGGGTTGGGGAGTAATTAGTTAATGGGTACTGGGCATTTGAATGGGGATGTGAAATAGTTTTAAAGCTAGAGAGATCTGGTGCTGAACCACATTATGAATATTACTGAATATCACTGAAATGTGCACTTTAAAACAGTTAATTGTATTTCATGTGAATTTTACCTTAATAAAAAATATTTAAAAACAGTTAAGAAATAATAACTTGAGCAAAAATACTTTCATATCTTTCGTAGAAGATCTCAACAAAGTGCTAGAAACTGAGCAGTTGAACATAAGTCCTTATTGTCTGTAAAAAGCCATAGTAAGCAATGTCATTGGGACAAGGGCAACTTAAAATTGCAACCTGCAAAACAAATTCATGGTAGTCATTCTTTCAAGTTGCCTATGTCTGTGAACGACAATTTGAATATTCAAAAGTCAGTAGGGATTCTCAAAAGAATGCTGGCAACTTTTACTGTCTGTACTGGAGTTGCCCTCCAGATCCCTGTCAGTGGTTGTGGCTATTCACCTGCAGTGACAGGCATTTGAGAGGAGCACTAACTAGAAATACTTGCTGCCACCTGGCACTGAATTCCCCCTAGGCTTTTCATGGTTTAGAAATTTTCTGTAGGTCAGCAGATGTAGCAGTGCTCCTAACTCCCAAGAAAGCAGTACCCTATTTTCAGAATGTCATTATTGTGGCAGAAAAATCATAAATTAGGATACACAAGTATTTATCCTGCTACCTAATGCAAAGCAAAATTGTTCCCTACAGCATATATTCAAATGCTTTGGTACTGTCTAATTTTAAATGATTCAGCTTTGACATATATATATATAGGTTTTTTTTTCTTTTTTAGTGCCTGATATGGCACCCAGAGATATAGAGTCTATAGCTCTGCTGTTTGGAGTGTTTACTAGAGGACATGGTTTGTCATAATCTGAATAAAACAAATGCTCTCATTTACATAGGAATAGGTTTCCAAAGAGGTATGGGCACTCCAGTTTTGCCCAAGCTCTTTAAAAAGAAGAAGTATATATTGTAATAGAAAAAAAAAAAAAAGAAGGAAATAAATATTATAAAGTGGCTCTAATTGGGACTAGGTTTTTGTCCTCCTGACAGTACCATGTTTCAAACTGTCTGGGAACTGTGTGCACATTTGAGGCATCATCTCTTCCTCCCTGCTGCTATTTCATTTAAAGGGTTATCCTAGGACTCAACTATACCATTCTCTTCAGATGATCCTCAGTGTCTTTGGGCATGGCTTAGTTTTCCAAATCCATTTTACTTATACATATATTTCTCACTTGCTTAGGGAAATGTTGGAAACACACCAGTCAATACTTATTTGTGGCTATTTGATATCAATAATGTAAGAATCAAGAAGATTATATAAATGAAAGTCTGTTCCACATCATTCAAGTGTGAGTGTAACTGCTTTCTACCTAGAGCATGAGGTTCTAGGGATACAAAATGTACAACACAGGCTCTCTATCCTTATACTGCTTCTGGAACACTCACCAGGAAAATGAAAAGTGCCACCTGGAATACAAGGGGATTATAGAACAATTGAATAGAAAGCTCTTGTGATAGAAAATTCTGGCTATACTCCTATACTGAACTAAGATCAGGAGGTTCCAAACCAAAGGAGAACTCAGGGAATAAGTCACTGTGTTAATGCCAGGGGAAGGGTTTTGCTGCTGTGGCTATTCCTTCAAAGGGGTGACAACTGGTAGATATGCAAATTAGCATTTATAAGAGCATGCTTCACTGGACCATATTTCTTTAAGAGATGCTGATTTTTTTACTGGTATTATCTATCTTTTCTATATGTGGTACATTACCCTTTAATTCGAGGTCCACATATCATCAAGATCCTGGATGATTTTGTTTTATTTGTTAATTAAGAATGTTTTTAGAGTGAAGAATCACATGCTTAGAAAGAACTCTTTTTTTTTTTTTGAGAAGAATTTTTTTTTTTAAGATTTTCTTTATTTATTTGAGAGAGAGAGCATGAGAGGGGAAAAGGTCAGAGGGAGAAGCAGCCTCCCCATGGAGCTGGGAGCCCTATGTGGGACTCGATCCCAGGACTCTGGGATCATGACCTGAGCTGAAGACAGTCGCTTAACCAACTGAGCCACCCAGGCATCCTAGAAAGAACTCTTATCACAAAGTTACAGACATCATTTATTTTTATTTAAAAAGAGGCTTAACAAAAGTTTAGTAGGCATATTTTGTGGGATGATGACAATGCAATAAAGTCACAGGATTTTGAAGGGCCTCTGCCATCAAACTTGAAGGCTGGTGGGGGAGCATTTCCTGTCTCCAGGGTCCTTGATCAGCCCTCTCTGCCAATAGTTTGGCTTCTGTTGTCTTTCTTGGGTGCAATTAATTGCTTTTGCCCAGCACACTTCTTTAATATCTTCTCTCTCTAGTCTCTTTTGTATGACAATACTATATGACCTTTGGTTAGTGTTTGCTTACAAACCCTGTGAGTTTCTCATGAAAAAATCCAAGTTGATAATTTCCAAATACTGATTGCTATTGATTTTTAAGTACATGAAAACTTATAGATTTTTATTCAATGTTTAGAGTAGTTACCATAATCTGGTTAGTGTTAACATGTTTAATTTGCTGACAATCTCTAACAATGGAGACTACAGAACAAGTATTATGTTTTATCTGTTATATATACCTAAAGATCATAGAAATATATTTTGTTTTATGTAATTAAAATATAATTCTTGAACTAAAATACTAGCAGTCATAAAACAATATAATGAACCACCCAAACCAAAATTAAGTTGATCAGACACATGGACAGCTTGATATACTTAGGGATGCACATCAGACTACATGGATAAAGGTGGTGGAAAATTGGTAAAAGTAAAACAGAGTCAGGGGCCAGCATGCTGACAGTGACTTGTACTTTCGCTAAAAATGCCGATGGAAACTAGGAAACTTGAAATGCAGAGAACAGAGTTAATTATTTCATTTGCAGTGAATTATTTCTTTTGTAATGGTCACGAAAATTTATTCTATTTGGATTGGTGCCCTGTAAGGGAGTTGAAAGCTGAGGATGGTTCAGATAGGAGACACAAGTAAGATAGAAATTATGGGCATGTCAAAGACTCTGAGAAAGTACAGGAGCCCTTGGTTTGTCAAACAACTGATCAATCAATATCATAATGCAATACAAAAGGATTAGTTTCTCTAAAAATAACAGGCAGTTTAGCCTGTGAAAGAGAGGGCTAAATGATTATTTACTAGATATTTGCAAGTATATGATTATGGATGTGAGGATACTGCTGCAAAAGAAATGAAGAATAAGAAGAACATATAAGGGGCACCTGGGTGGCTCAGTGGGTTAAGCCGCTGCCTTCGGCTCGGGTCATGATCTCAGGGTCCTGGGATCGAGCCCCGCATCGGGCTCTCTACTCAGCAGGGAGCCTGCTTCCTCCTCTCTCTCTGCCTGCCTCTCTGCCTGCTTGTGATCTCTCCCTGTCAAATAAATAAATTAAAAAAATCTTTAAAAAAAAAAAAGAAGAACATATAAGAAATGTGTGTTGATCACATCCTCCAGGGAAAATACACAAAGCAAAATTACAGAGTAAGGGATTATGATGGAATAAGATCATTACAGCTGAAATCCAAGAAGCAATTTCCATTTTCAGCTCTTAAGATATTATTCCCTATCCTTTTGATGGCTTCCATGGTGGATTTGTGTGAATGGGGCTTAAGCAGATGATTGCTTGGAGTGGATTCCAGCTCTGATGATTTTTCTAGCCCTTGAGTGAGTTTATAGGGATTTAAATTTTAGAGTTGCTAGGTCATCAGAAAACCAGGTTTTGTGAGTCAACTAAGACAAACAGATGTACACCCAGATGCACTTATGAGAATGGTTCACAGATGTGTGACTTCTTACAAAATAATTTCATTCTGGATATAAGATTTGTAATATGATTGGCTTCCCTTTCAACTGCAGACTTGCCACAGATATTTTGGAATTGCTTTTTCTACAGGTACCTAAAGGCAGTAGCAAATGGTAGCCTTTTTCTAGCTACTTTAGTAAGTGCCTGAAACACAGCAAATCAGATCATCAGTAGTTTTGCCTTTAGCTCTGAGCCTCATTATTTGTGTTCTTGACCTCTTCAGTATTTTTGAATCTTCACAAACCAAGTGAAAATAAGGTACACAGGAATTCCAAAGAGCTAGAACAAAGAGAAAGGGAAATTAGCCTCACATAGTGCATATGGAAACTGAGGAGTGGCCAGTGGGGCCAGAGTAATGGTAGGGGTGTTAACACCACACTTCATAGTTAACTGCCAAGGAAAAGAAAGGAAAGGGGCAATAAATAGCAGAATGGAAGGGCGGAGTCCAGAAAAGCGAAGCAGGATATGTTTGCCTGGTGTGAGGTGAGCAGTCTACACAAATCATGTGCTAGCTTGTGTTAGACACCGATACTTTTGTGTACATATTGTAGATGCACATTTTAGGGTTATATGTGGCAACTCTAATTGGATCCTTTCCAGTAGTGGGTCTTATAATTTTTATTATTAGGGTTGTTACTGTTTCAGTAGCAAAATGTTTCTGTCAAATAAAAGACTATGTAGACTACCAGTATGGAAGGGAATAAAAATTAGACCATTTGGGTTGAAGCGAAATAGTTTATTTACTTTCTTACCCAGGTTATCCACCTCTGCTTTGGAGAAACCTCTATTCTGTAATACTACCATTTTACATTTTCAGAGATGAATTCATTGATTCCATTCAAGAATTAGTCACATCCTTCACAAACTGCATTTTAGGCAAGTCTCCCTGATTGAAAATAGCACTAATCCTTCATATTAACTTGTTTCTGAGATTGTAGTACTTCATTCTTTTCTTCTTT
Organism: Lutra lutra; assembly: GCF_902655055.1. Taxonomy (NCBI): domain Eukaryota; kingdom Metazoa; phylum Chordata; class Mammalia; order Carnivora; family Mustelidae; genus Lutra; species Lutra lutra. The sequence goes on along the minus strand of NC_062280.1, from coordinate 149,956,204 downwards.
TCCTAATACACCCTGTTTCATAATATCCCCCAAATTCCTGTGGTCACAATCAACAAACTTAGGTATATTTTGAATAGGAAGCATCTTCCCCAGACTATTAGTTCTGGCTGAAGAAGCTGCTTCGTTTAAAGTTGCCTGCCTCCTGCCACTTCAAATAATAATCAACTATCAAAAGACGCCCTCCAGGAATGTCACAGAGATGAACAGCTAGATGTAAAGAAAGCTTTCAGTACCCTTGGAATAACTGATAGACTCGAATTTTCCTCATAGACTGACTACTCATTAGCATTACAGATGTGAATAAATCATGAATTCTACTTCTCTAGATGAAGGCTGTTCCTACGCCTGCAGAGTCCATAATCAAGGTAGTTTTCCAGAATATAGGAAAGAGAAAAAAATATACTACTTTTGCTTCAATTAGCAAGATATTTAAAGTGTATGGTTGGAGAATCTTTTTTCCTTAAAATATCAACATAATAGCCTCTATCCTCCTTTATGCTTAGTGTGTAGAAAGAGAAACAATTTGCAAAAAAGGTATTGTTTTTCCTCAGTGGACTTGCAAAAGAGACATCGGAGTAGCTTCTGGGTATGTTACAGAAATGCATAAGAACTATAAAAAATAATTGAAACTTGCAGAGTGATTTTCAGAGTTTTATTCACTGCTGAATTTTGCAACCTTGGTCTTTGCTCTACATGAACTTACAGAACTAAATAATTTTCCCAGAATTTCTCAAGGTCACCTTTGTTTCCAAAAATCATTTGAATCATAATCTAAGGAAAAATAATGACCTCTTAATGGTTTGTTTAGTCCAGTGGTTCTCAACCTAGATGCACATTAGAATCACCAGGGGAGTCTTTAGAAAGAGTGCTGCTGAAACCCTACCTGCAGAGAATCTGATTTATGAAGGTCCAGGTGTCAGTATTTTTTTTTTTTTAAGATTCTGGAAGTTCTAATACACAGCTAGGATTAAGAACCATTGAGCTTGTCAATATCCTAAGTCAAATATTCAGTCCCTGATCATGTAATTCAACCTAGTGTACTTGTTGTCAAATTGGGACTAAACTTATATCCAAATACATCTTAATTCAAAGCCTCAGAAAATAAACTTTGTAAAGATTGATGGATTTTTCTTTTTGTCAGTCACTATCTCCCCTAACCCTTCTATCTGAAGTGTACTTGTGGGCTTGTTACAAAAAATTCTGATTTGGATAGGAAACATACAGCCATCAGGTCTCACTATATTAGTGTCATTGACGTAGACTTGATATGTTGTTTCAAAAACTTAATATTCCCTTACCTATATTATAATATGATAGTTCCCCTACTTAGTGCTCTAATGCTCTTCCCTACATCTAAGTCTCATTGCTGAGTTTTGGTCACCCCAAGTATCTCCTTCCTCTTTTCACAATAGTTTCTTGGTAGTGCCTTATTAGTGAACAAATTACCTGAAACCTGATTTCACAGAGTCATACGCCTGGGTATTGCCTGAGGACTAATTCCTGCTATCATGGTTCCTCCCTGGTCTCCACCCGCTTGAAGGACACCTTAGCTAACCAAGCTTTAGGGACATTTAACTTGAATGTTTCCAATGTCTCTTAGCAAAGTAATACTTTCTCCCCAGCCTATAATTCACTGTCTTGGCTTTCTTCCTTTCTACGCTGTTTTGTTTTGCAAAGATCCCATCTTGCCTTATACTTTCCTTTATCATGAATCTAAGGCTCTATAATGTTATTTTTCAAGACTAGTAGTTACCCTTTCTTTTACTTTTATCTTATTTTCACTAATATTTATAAACCCATGTATTTTTTTGCCTACTGTTTACATGCTGTAGATTACAAGATGCACCATATGTGTTGACAACCTGTAATTTTAGAATCTTAAGAAATTGAAAGTTTCCAAACAAAAGAAAAACTCTACCAAAGGTAATACTCTAGAGATCAGACAGGGTTTGTTCATTATGTCTGAGCCTGGGGCATTCCAAATGCCTTCTAGCAATTTGTTTTTTCATGTTTAAAAGTAATTGAACTTGCAAAAAGTTTTGCTTCCAAATTATACACTGGAACCAATTATTTAAAATTTATATCACTGGCTCCAAAATGAAATATAAGGAGGCAAAGAAAACATATGAATTTTAGTATTTGGCCCTACTTTTTATTTTGGGAAATACTTTGTTTTTATACATCATAAAAATGAATTTTATTTCACTTATTCTCATAACAATGTTTAAAAAGGAAGTTAAAGATTCCATGGATTATTATAATTATTTATTGTTCTTTTTCTAATAATACAACAGCATTTCTTCTGGTATAAAACATGTTAAATTAGAAAAAACAAAATTATCAAGATAAGTCAATAGATTTCAGTAAGGATGATGCAAATACTTAGATTGTAATGATGGCATACTAAAAACTTGGTGCATTTTATTTGGTAATTCTATCAGAATTTTATCTTATGATGACCAATCCTCTCTTTTTCCCTGGAGTTCAATATTCCACTCTTCTTTCAAAATAAATACTTTAAACATATCCAGTCAAAAGACAGATTTTTTTTGCATAAAGGTCTTTTAGCTATATCTCAACTGTAAATCCTTCATACCATGCATAATACTACAGAATACTACATTGTCAGAATGACTCAGTATAAGGCAAACGATGTTGCAAAAACTATGAATAGGGAGATCTAAGGAACTGTGTGTTTTCATTAATTACTATGCATACTGAAATCTAGTTTCAAGCGATGTATTGAACACATACCTTGACCTTCACTGTCTGCTGTAAACTCACTGAAATGATAATAAAGTGTTTGAAAATGGATAAGGCCAGAGAATAGCAGAGGAAATGACAGCAAATGAGAAATGTCAACCAAATTTTGGAAGATGGAAAGCAGATTTTACAGTGTAACTCTGCAGATGTGGGAAAGCTGAAAGCTAAGTGACTTCAGGCTGGTGTGTGTCAAGAAGCTGGCATGGAAGACTTCAGAGCACAGCATTGACGAATAACACAACTCATTCACAGTCCATATCCATTTTGTGTGGAGAACTGACTGCCTGTCCCTAGCTCTAAGCACACTTGCAGGTTTGCTTTCTGCAGAGACTACGTGAGAAAGTCCCTGAATTTAAGTGCACCAGGCACAGATGAAGGAACTCTGCATCCTAATCACTTTGACCCCCTTCACTTTCCTGCATTTGACTCCTTCAGAAAGCTGGCAGACAGGCTTATATACAAAAGGAAGGAGAATAAAAAACATATATTTCACTCAAATAGCAAAGAACTACAACTACTAAAAACTGTTTACCAACAGAACAGCTGGGTCTCTGCTTGATTCCCTCTGGTAGATAGAATAATGGACTCCAAAGATCTCTAGATTCTAATCCCTGAATGATGTCAATATGTTACCTTGCAAGACAAAAGGGACATGCAGCTGTGATTAAGGAGAATAAGTTAAAGATAAGGAAATCATCCTATGTTACCCACATAGCCTCAATTTGATCATGTGGAGTCTTAAATGCAGATCCCTTCTCCTGGCAGTAGTCAGTAGGAGGTATGAATATGGAAGATTGGTTCAAATGATAGCTTGTGGAAAGAATTGGACCCATTCACCATTGCTAGACTTGAAGAGGGAGAAAGAGGTCTAGGAGCCAGGGAATGTGGGTGGCTTCTTTCTAGAAGGTAGAAAAAGGAAGTCAATGGATTCTCCTTTAGAACTTCCAGAAGGCAACATGGCCCTGCCAACACCTTGATTTTAGTCCGGTGGAATTTGTGTTGGATTTCTAACCAACAGAACTGTAGAACGATAAATTCGTATTGCTCAGGCCACAGAGTTGGAGCTAATTTGTTAATGGCAGCAGCTGGAGTTGAGAACATCCCGCTTTACAACACATCACTCGGCAAGCCCTGCCCCTGTCCAGTTCTTCCAGTCTGCGTTTAGTTCCTCACCTGAAAAACTGAGCGGAAGTCCTGGGAGACCAGGCGTTTTAGGAAAGCCTCTAATATGGAAGACAGAACAAAGTGGAAAGAAAGAGGAAAGTCATACTGAGGAAACAGGATGAAAATGGGAAGAGAGGCAAAACAAGGCAAAAGCTTCACTGAGGTGGGAGAAAATTTTGCACCTGTGTTACAAGAGAATGCTTGAACAACATAAATAGTTAAATTCAGAAAATAACAAAGTTTTAAGGGTTCTTTTTATATGTCTCTATTTTTTTGAGGAACTCTCTCAGCAGGCAGAAAAGACCAAGAAATGGAAAACAGAAAAGAAAATTAGAAGGTTGATCAAGGAACTCCGTCTTTCACCCTTCTCTTATCTTGCTCTGTGAGGGGGGCACCAGACATAGGATCAGAGAAAATAAGAGAAAGAAACTACCAAAGAAATACCAGAGAAAAAAGAATGTGACTTTATAGACTGAAAAGGCTTATCACTTGCCAAGAAAGTGAATGAGAAATGACTCAAAATTTATCATCAGGACATTTCTAAATAATTGAGAATAAAAAGGATATTTTGAAGACAAAACAAAGAAAAAACAAATGTCACACAGTATGACTCAAACATATGGAATTAGGCTTCTCAACAGTAAAAAGCTAGATGATAAAGGAATACCTTCAAAATTTGGAGGTAATATGATTCTCAAACAAGCTTTTAATACCTAGTTAAACTTTCAGTCATGTATGAGGTGAAGATTAAAAAAAAAATCTTAGGTATACACATTTTCAAAAATTTTCCCATTCACACCATGTTGTTAAGTTTTCTAAAATAATTATAACAATATAGTAATATAACATAGCAAAATAACATGCCAATTGTAGGCTAGAACAAAGGCCCTCCCAGGGTCACAGCATGCAGCAGACCTAGAAAGCAGCTGGTCCAGATATGAGAAGGATATAAAAGTCTCTAGAAAAAATATAGCCATGAAAACAATATATCCATCTAATAGATTATGTGATTTTTAAAATATATTGGACAGAGATTTATACTTTCCTTGTAGGATTTTTGGCTGAATACTGATAGTGACAAAGTGAATCAAGTGATAAGCAAGGCAATTTTTACCTCCAGAGTCAACAGAAACGTGTTTGAAAAAGAAAATATAATCATCGTGAACTGCATGAGTTAACGCTGAATAATATTTACATTGTGTTAATAATGTAAACACAAAATTTTCCTAAAACATTAATAAAATTATATAAAAAGTATAGGAGGTGAAGTACATATAGATGCTTACATATGTTTGTGTAATGCATGCACACATGTTCAGAGTGATAGTAGAAGGTGGGTTCTAGAATAAGACCTATAACTGTCACAGAAAGAAATCCTAGGTAACACATTTAAAAAAATTAGAACACATCAGAATATACTATATACAAATATGCAAGTAAACTTTAGAAATGTAGACAAGAAAGTTTAGTCATTAATTCCCATTGAGGTGTTTGGGAAGCAGGGATAAGGAGGGGTAATCAGGACACTGATTCCCCCCCCCCCAAAACCTTTTTAAATATTTGGATTTTATTATTCCATAAACAAACTAAATATAAGATGTGTTTTCCATGAAAAGATGTGGTAAAGATAACAGTGGATGGTTATGCTATGATTTTCCATTGAAAAGTATACTTTGGTATCAGGTAATTACAACTGAAATAAGAATTTAGCAACCAGAAACTGCTTTAGAATCTGTGCAAAGGTTAGGAAATAATCAAATAGATAATATTAAACCATTTTTTCTCACCTGCCAATGTAATTCACTAAAAGTCTTCTGATAATAAATTAACATTGACTTTCAGATTTAATGAGTTCATTACAATAGTCATTAATGTAATATTGAAATTCAGAGTGAAATATAAACTCAATTTAAGTAAGATATCCAAATTGTCGTGTTAACCAGTTATTACTTCAGAAAGTACCCTCACACAGACAGCATCTATTGTCATTCTTTCTGTGACAATAAATAGTTCACATCTCTGGTTTAATGTATTTTACCATGCTTTATTGGTATGACAGATATGGGGCCTTAATTGGACTTTTTATTATTTTAAAATCTTTATAAGCAGCATCATGAGGATTTTATTTGCATATTAGTTAAGGTATCCGACTATTGTATATCTCACAACTTTTCTATGTATGTAATGTCCTAGTCTTGCATAAGTAAATAGAGGTGATGCTTCAAGCCTGTATTTCACCAGAAACAACATTCGCAGGTAGCTTTCTAAATAAGAACTTGCTGACTACAAGTCGTTTGTCAACATAAACTGTGAGAACTAACAAACAGGCAGAGAAAAGCTTAACAGTCACTGACATCCTGCATTCTGTCACTGGATCGCTGTGTGTGCATCCAGGAGGATCTTGCAACTCAAGTTTCAGCTTCTTTAGAGAAGTCTAAAGCCATTACCTCAGGGAAAGTCAAAAGATACTTATTTCTTGATCAGTCACAACATTTATACAGTACAGCCCATGAACATTGATACATGTTCTAAATCTACCTTTCTGGTACACAGATTGCTTGATTTATTTCCAATGATAGATATCTACCTTACTAAATCTAGAGGGAGTTCAGTAAAATGAGTCTTAGGTAAATTATTATATTTTTACAGTGAGTTGCACTTGAGGGGGCCAGATTAACCATGTGCAGTGGCCACAAAGATCTCCTTGGTATTTTCCAATTGTAGGGTAGATGCTGCCAAAGTCAGCAGAAGTTTCACTTGCTTAAAATGAAAACAGTTACTCAGAAGGCTCTCCTTTCATAGGTGTATTTTATATTTCAAACATGTAGATATTTTCAGACTGTTGGAAAGCCATTTTGTTTCCCTAGAGGATTTTGTACTCAATGAAATTATGGATTACATTATATTCAGAAAGAACGTTATTTAGTAACTTCATTTGTGTATCCCAGAAAACTTCACACTCTCCTTCAAGGTGTCAGAGGCAAAATTTGAATCCAGGTCAACATAACACCAAAGCCTTAAAAGTAACTTATACCTCAAACACAGTCGGGAATGCTACTGGCTGCAGAGAGGGAGCTTCCTGCACTTTTAAGCCAGACCAGTTATTTTTTTTTTTTCCTTCCTTGGGGAAGAAATAGGATAAATAAGCTGTCTCTACTATGAATGTTCCAGCCCAAGAGAGATTTTATCCATGTTGGTTTAACAGGAAAAAGAGTAATGGAAGTCTTTTCTTCTACCTAAGAAATATTTATTTTAGAGACTACAGAAGTCCTTGCTTTGAGTGTTTCAAAAAAGGGAGGGGGGGGATATAGTAATTGGATGTCATTACTGTTGAAAATTTCTGTCTCTGAAAATATTACAGAGGAGAGGACAGGAAATATCCTCTTTTGAAGTAGTTCCCACATACTGGCCATTAAAATTGACTTTGGCAAACCTCTTTGTCAACGCTGTTTGTTTTGGAAAGATTCCAAAAAAGCATTTGAAAAAAAGAAATCTTTCAAATTTTTTCTACTCCATAATGTTCTGAAATTTCATCTCAGAGCTTTGAAAAAAGTAAGCAATTAATTAACAGGAAGATTTGTAAAAAGGAAAGCACTCTCCCTGATTTTGGCAAGGTCCCAAAACAACATAGACTAGTTATGTTAAGAATTACAGCAGGGGTCTAAGCAAATTAACTTAGGTTAAGCCATTACAAGTTATTATAGCATAAGTCATGGGGCCCAGTACAGGCTTCTCATTAAGGGTGACATACACAGAGAGCTCTGCCAGTTGTGCCTTGCACAAAGATGGCTGGCTGAGAGCCTGCAGGTGGAGGCAAAATTCTTCCCTCACTAAGCCCACTCAGCTTTGCACTCTGTGAAATAGTCTGCATTCTCTGGGAAGGGTTAGGGGACTCATTCCTTATTCTATTTGGTCTGCCCAGATGGGATGCCTTTTGGCAAGGCACATAATAATTCTGTATGTGCTGTCAGGAGGTTCTGCTTCATATTCAGAGGAATATGACAATAAGTAAGAATCAGGGAACAGAGGAGGACTAGCCATTCAGATTACAAATATACCTATGTAATTTGTCTCCAATTTACTTTGTAAGAATGTACCACCCATAAAAATTAGTGGTAGTGGCTGAGTAAGTCTTGAGAAAGAGTGTCTAGGGTGCAGTATCTATATACAGTTGGGCTACACAAAAAAAGGGCTCATGACAGAGCTAGGCAACCTGTAGGAGTAGGCACATTGCTCTCAACCCATAGGTCTGTGCTGGGTCTACTGCCCTCTGCCCTCTGGATTGGTTGCTCTTCATGCTTGGATACAAAGCCATTTCTCCTTCGTTGGCCTCTATACTTGATCTAAACAGTAATTCCCATGACTTATGATTACTAGGCTATTTGATAGCCAAAATAAAATGTGTAATTTATTCAATTATGCAGATATATTTATGCATGTATATGTTTGCTCATCTATGTACATCATATAAACACAGGACATATATGTGAATACGTGTGTGTGAGTGTACATATGTCCATATAGGCTTGTGTATATCCTTCTCCTTTTAGCCCAAGCAGCAAGACTGAATTTAGAGGAAACCATGCTGTAGTAGTGTCCTTTGAGTATATCAGTAATAGTTGTCCCTGGGTCTAAATTAACCAAACAGTGGTTTATGATAAATAAAACTATAGGGAAAGACCCCCAATATGTGGCTATGGATGTATATGTAACCAAAATATTTTAATTAAAATATATTTCTGGACTAGCAGATAATTCCCTCAATCATACAGAGGAAATTTACCAAAACATTATAGGTCCTAATAAGATTCTACTTTAATTTCCTGTGGGAACTAACCACAGGTAACTTCAATTACAATAGAACCACCCCCCCCAAAAAAAAAAAAAAAAACCCTCAGCTAACTCTTGAGTCAACACTAAACTGGTAGGCACATTTATACAGAGCTGTAATGTACAGTCTAATCTGATCTTTCAAGGCTAATTCTATAGCGAGTGAAATATTACAAGAACAAGCAGTCCAACAGATATAAAGGTGTCAGGCTGAAGTATAATCCAGTTTTATCAAAAGACATTGCTCAAGTTATTTCATTCAAATTCTCTGAATGTATTTCATATAAGATTTTGTGACATATCTATTGTAATGATTTACTAGTTTCTTTTAATAGACAGGAAAGCATATATTTGTATTTATAACCTGAGGGAAAATATTTTAAATATCTTAGTCGAACATATTCTATAAAAATAAACATGATGGTTTTAACATATCAATCTATGAATATAAATAATTTGGGAAATTTTATTGGTAAACCAAACACATGTCTAAATATAGAAAATCCTACCCAATCATGCATAAGTGAAATCTGCTACAATCATTCGTGAATGTTAAATGTCAGCAGTGATGGATATTTATACAGAAAAAGAAGAAAAGGTGGAACGGTGGCATTATGGATCAAAGTTTTTCAAAATAACATTGATATGTTTTGACAGAAGGGAGAAATAGTAAAATACTTTAAGAAAGATTAAAAAGTAAAAAATAGAAGGAATTTGTACTATATTTTATGGGCAACAGCCTGGAGGTCAGCACAGTTATTTATTCATGAGTGAGAATCATTTGTCAATTATGTAGAGCACTGCCTTCCAACTAGGGTGCCAAGGGACCCATGGGTGGCCCTGGAGGGACCACCATTTCCAAGAAGTCACCAGTCAGTTGTTTTAGTTAATCATGTAAAACAGAAATGACTAATTTTTGACAATTCAGTGGACACAGTTTCTATTCACAGTTATCCCTTGGGTTGAATTTTATTTGAAGGTGGATGTAACTTTACTCCTTTTAATGAATCAAAAACATTAATAAATTTATAAATTGTGAAATCATAAGTAAATACTATAGTTGGAGATTGTCTAAAGTTTTGGGAGTGAAGTACAATTATAAAACTCATGACCTCAGCATTCTAGGCATGATTCTTTGAGGACAAAGATAATATTATCCTGAAGGAAACTGAACCCAGATCATCAAAAATAAATACCAAGGGGTGAAGTTAAATATGTAAAGTGCACTTGACTTTTTGTCCCTAGTTCTGGATAGAATTCTGACAAGGAAGAGTATTTAGTGAATCTACGTAGTTACCCTTACTTAGTAAATGTAGCTTACATGTGTATGAATATTATATTTTTATCCATAGTTCATAATAAATATTGAGTAATTAAACTAGCTACTGTTCAAAGAACTGTTCTAAAATCAAACTATCCTCACAAAAGCCCTACTGGTTTAATATATGACCTAGTATAATACTGCGTTTACATATTTGGTAAAATGAAAAAATTCAAATTTAACAAGTTTCAGTTGTCCAAAATTTGCCAGCAAGCAAGGAGCAGATGTGGTATTTAAACTCTGATCTCATTTAACCCCAAATCCATGATCTTACATACCATGATCTACTACAGAAATAGTGCCACTACCATGAATTTATATTTTGCAAGCAACTTTTTCATCACATACCATTTTTTTTCTTTTAAGTATAATTAACATGTAGTGTTGTACTAGATTCAGGTATACACAATATAGTGATTCAAAAACTCTGTACATCACTCAGTGCTATCATGATTAGTGTATTCTTAATCCCCCTTATTTATTTCACCCATTCTCCCATCTACCTCCCCTCTGGGAATCACCATAACTGAAAAAAAAAATTATTTGAGGAGAAGGGCAGCAGGTATATATAGGAAATTTGTCTATATCTACTCAAAAAGGGAATGTATACACCATAGGACATGATAACTAAATTAGATCAACCAATTAAAGAGAATTAGAAAGGTATGATGCCTACAAATACCATTAGGATACATTTTGGTCTCGAAAGGAACTACGAGTATTTGGGGAAAAATTTACATTGACAAATACAACAACACAAAATGCGGACGGACAGTTTTCTTATTTGGGTTAGGGGACTTTACTTCAGTGTTGTCTTGTGTGTGCCATTAATGCCCTATCCAAGTAATTTTAGATCTTTTGATGAACAGTACAGTCTCCTGTAAGATTAAATAGTAAAGTCGTCCCATGAGGAAAAATTCCCATATAGATGCCTGTGTATATGTTCAAGCAGATGACAGTAGTTCACATCAGGTGGCCCTTCTGAGTGTCAAAGTGGCTATTATTCCTCTGCAGCTCACAGCTCGACATATCTCTCACTGTTAAGATACACCAAAAACTTATAATTAATTTCTAAGTGACTCAGATAAGTCAATCAACTCATTCCATTGCCATTTTGCTCTATGAATAACCCCTTTGAGTCACATTTCCAGAGCCATCAAGGAAAATGCAAACTCATTTTCCATGGTTATACAAGCCAGTGAGAATATATTGGTGTGGGAGGCAGGCAGGCTGAGAACATGAATTGCTTAAGATCATTTCCACCAAGGCAGTCTCAGAAGGAAGGCAGCGTCCTGTTGCTATGATAACAATGATAGAATCTTATCTGATTATGCAAATGTCACAGTCACCTCCTGAAACAAGTCCGTTTTCCAGTGTTTTTCTTTTTATTATACGTTATGACAGAGGTAGATACTGACGAGATCTCTAAGCAGCAGACCCATCAAGGATGCTATCAGTTTTCATGGATCTCCTAGAAGCCTTACAGTCTTTCATGACCCTGGCAAAAGAAAGTGTTTCATTACATACAATATTTGGACCTGTCAGGGTAACTGACTACAGCTGTGACCAGGAACCCTGAGAATGTAGATGCTTAAATCTCACAGAGATTGCTACATAATCCGTCAAAATCAAAGCGAAGATCATCTAAGTACTATTTAGGGCAAGGACTGTTTCTCTGTTGGCCTAACATGCTGTAGTTCCTAAGACATACCAGGGAGTTTCACATCATAGGAATCTAGAAATTAAAGCAGAACTCCATATCCCTGACAATAAAATCCCCAGGAAACAAATCAATGGGAAAAAAGAGCCTGTTTGTGAATGGAATACTTCTTACCTGCACCCATGACAGAGAAAAGAAATAACTGTTTAGCTTCAACATATTGCCCTTAAATGTGTAAGTATTTTCTCTTAAAACATGTACTCACTCTCAAGTCCACTTCAGGACCAGCCACGGTGGCTACCACTAAATGACATACACACCATTCACTGAAACTGTAGTATAGATTCTCTGGTGAAAACTCAATTCCCAGGTTTGCAATATCCAAAACCATGCAGCTTCCTAGAAGAGAATGGACTTCATTATATGATGATAATCCTTACACTATACAGATTCTGAAAGAGATGCATGGCAAAGGAACATAATATTGATTTACCAGTAATAAATTCTGGCTGTTATGGTTCTAGCTGAGTTGCTGGATTCAAGAGAGGTAACACTATTGATCATAAACAGTAAGCATCTTATCTGTAAAAAAGTTATGCTGTTCCTTTTTGCTTGTATTTATCAATGAGTGGAAAAGCAATAAAACAGGAGCAAAGAAGCAGATATCACTGTGGCAGTCTGTGACTGGGAACAAATAAGGGAATGTGAACAGGAAAGTTGAGATTCTGGATGCCCCCCGCAAAAGAAAATCTAATGTATAAATCACATGGCTATATTTTTTAAATTGATATGACATTTTGAATACACTAACAAATTATTGTGATAAAATGAGTACTCTAAGGCTATGAGATAGTTCTTTGTGAGGGGGGATGAATTTTCTCAGTTCACAGTTCTCAGCTGCATAAGTTCATCTTATTCCAAGAAGAGGGTCATATGCTGATTGCCTGGAGTTCTGAATATAATTATCCATAACTGGATCCTTGTGTCCTCCATAATATGTGCCTATTCACATATTACTTGTCATTTATGGCTAACTTTGCTTCATCTCCTGGAAGAATTCCTTGCTCCCTTTTCTCCACCACACTGATGCTCCTTCCCTCATTTCATGACTCGTAATGTCTGCATCACAGAATTTAGCTTCTAATTATTTATCACAATGTATAATACCTTGCATTTGTCATTTCTGTCTTTCCAGATTAACTAGCATCTCAATAGCAGAGGCTAATACAGTTTTATAAACACAGATGTTCATAAATACTTGTTGTGGAATGAGTTGATATTACTACATTGTTTTAGGATTTTGATGTCTTTATGCTCTTCATTTTACACTAGAATAGTCTTTCTAATGAAAGTCCTCTGACCTGGCCTCTTTTTCAGTCCTAGAGAGGTACTTACTAGCCTCAGGGTGTAAGTCAATTGGGCCTTCTAAGTTAGAAGAGATTTTACTGCCTATTAAATCTCCCTAAAAGAAAAATCTGATTCACCAGAGCACAAGAATATGTGCCATCCTTCTCCTGTGTATCCCCTCCCATCCCCAACCCCTGCCTGACAACTTTTCTGGATTAGCACAGAGTGACCTCTGATGGACATGCTTATTTTTCTATTTTAAGCACTAGTACTGTGGGGGTGTAGGAATTGGAAACTGAGTTAATTCACCACCTGTTACACACAAAACGAGGGACAAAGGTTAGAAGGTTGGGGAGAAAAAGTTAGAGAAGACAGGCTTTATTTATTCTTTTGGATTTTAGAGGTTTTTTTGCATAAACCCTCCCTTGTACCATTGGTTCTAGTCTCATGCCTTCAAACTCAGACTGGAACTAAGCCATCAGCTCTTCTGTGTCTCTAATTTGATGACCCGTCCTGTTGATGAATTACCTCATAATCTCATGAGCTAATTCCTTATAATAAGGATAGTGTACATAAACATATAATAAGTTTATAGATATATAGAGATAAATAGATATAGACCCTTCAGGTTCTATTTCTCAGGAGTACCCTGACTATACATATAAAATGATCTCCTATGAAAATCAAATAAATAAACAAGACATGCAGAAGGTCCAGTTTTATTTTTTGGTATTACTCCAACAGATGTGAAACTACTCTGTCACATGTCTATAAGAGGATGTAAGTGCTTTCTCTTAATTTTTGTTTTTACTTTACTGGGAACCGTTAAAGAATAGCTCATGGATGCACAAAAGTCTATAGCTTAAATTTGAATAGTACTATTCTGATATATTTTAATAGGTCACTAGTGAATATAGATGTAAACTTTTCTTTTGAAGTGAGGAAAGTTTGTAGAAAAGTGATGAAATTGGAACAGATCATTTACAGTATTAAACTCATTCTGAATATATTCAGTATTGATTTTTCAATGTTTTGTTACACTAAACACAAAAATGATACAAAATTGGTAACACAAAAACATTTCCTTAGTGAAAAGAAATAATCCTGCTTTCAATGAGGAGTGGATGATAGGAAATATTTAAGTAAAAATACATATAAGCAAAAATGTAGTACATATGAAGTTGCCAAGATGTGTGACATTTTATGTAGAAAAATTGGAAACTAGTATTGTTTGAAAGACTGTCCCTTTTGCTGAAACTCTACATTTTTTTTTTAATGTTCTGTGCATAGATTTTCCTACTGGTCTTTTTTTTTTTTTTTTAACTGCAGGACTTCTATTTATTTATTTACTTATTTATTGAGAGAAAGTGAGCACAAGTTGTGGGGGGGGTAAAGGGAGAGAGAGAAGCAAGCTCACTGGGGAGCCTGATGTGGGACTCGATCCCAGGACCCTAAGACTATGACTGAAGCTGAAGGCAGATGCTCAACCAACTGAGCCACCCAGGTGCCCCTAAACTCTACAGTTCTTATGGAAGTTGTGGAATAAAATGGACTTTGTAGAATCTGTAAGGATTAAACAAGGGGGGGGCAAGAAATAGCATTCCATGAAGAAATAAGAGATGATTAATAACACAGCAACAGGCATGAGCATGTGTCCATGGAAAAATAAGGAGATGTATAGCTAAAATGTGAGAGAGAAATATTCTGGGAAATGTTAATTGAGGCCAGGTAATAGACAATTGTGAAAAAGCAAGATGAGAAAATTGATCTATTGATGGAAACAGTAAGTCTCAGGGGTTTTGAATAGGACAGTAGCATACTAAATTCTGTATATTGGTATTGAGGGGACCCAGTAGCTCCCAGCTATTGACCCTATTCTGTGAAAATAAAGATAAGATTATAAGATTCTAAAAGTCAAATAATCTGAACCTATTTCTAATTGGTGCACATATTCTGATAGGCCTGAGTAAAATGGTTGTCACCTGGTGAGAATCAACTTGTCATGATTACTCCCAGAGACCTGGCAAACTTCAAAACGTTTTTCCTCACTGTATATGAGAGAACAAAGAGGCATTTCATATTTTGAATTAGACATGCTGTTGTCCCAGTGATATATAATCTTATCAACAGGAATGAGGATGAGAGAAGGTGGCTGTCCTCTATGCCTGGCTGGTTTAACGTTGGACAGAGTTGGTGTTTTATCACCACTTTAAGAAGGTGTCATCATCTAGGTATATAAGAATTACTCAGGTAAACTTCAGTCCGGTTAAGGCCAGGAGGCTTGTGCATTCCATAAATCAATGAATGAGTCCTTACCATTTCTTTAGTTTCTGCAATATGCTCCTTGGTAAGTTAAAAAAAAAATTAAAAGCAATATAGCTAGGTGAAATGAAAGGAGACAGTTGACTGATGATAGTGGCTCCAGTTCTCACCAATAAATTTTATCTTGAGTTTTTTCATAATGCTTTTTCTCACCATGTGTATTTATTGACAGTTGCCTACAGTCTGGCACTGGTTATCATCAAAGCATTGAATATATTAAGGAACCTATCTCAGACCGACAGAGTTTCTAAAGGTTGAAAGAAGTCTATTTAAGAAAAAAACATCATTTTGAACTTAAGCTTCTGCTGTCAGAGCATTGATAACAAGTGGAAATATGCTTCACTTTTATTTGCATAAGGATAGTAGTCACTGTTATCCCAATAAAGACCCATTTATTAAATGGGAAATAGAGAATCAAGAGAACTAAGAAATAGAAGTTGCTCTTCAATTTACGTTTGGTTAAGGAATAAACGATTTATTTGAGTAGGGTGGACCAGAGCTTGTTTAAAATCGTTATTTAAGGGAAATTAAACTAAAAGCTATTTTTGTCTATGTAGAGATGCATTGTTTTTCTGCTCCATTATGTAAACCAAACATTCACATTTCTTCTTACAACAGCATAGCTAAGTAAACAATGAACAATGATTAATAGAACATAGAAATTAGTACTACAAATGAGCTAACAACCCACAACCCCATCTGTCAAACACCAGTTGATATTTAGTATCTATCACTTACTAGCTATAAATCTTTACAAGGGATATTATTTTCATCATTTATCTGGAGTAATTGTCTTATAATTCCAATGGTAATTAGTGGCAGGAATATTTTCTGGAAATGCCATCTGAAGTTTCACTTCCATGTTAATTCACTTGGATTATTTTGCTTGGGCCGCCATAACAAAGTACCACAGACTGGGTGGCTTAAACAACAGAAATTTATTTTCTCAGTTCTGAAGCCTGGAAGCTTAAGATCAAGGTAGCAGCAGGTTTGGTTTCTCCAGAAGCCTCTCCTTGGCTTATAGATGTCCACTTCTCATTTTATCCTCACATGGCCTTCTTTGTGCAAGGGCATCCCTGTTTCTCTCTGCACATCCTAATCTCTCCACTTCTTGAGCAGACACCAGCCAGATTGAATTAAGCTCACCCCAATAGTCTCACTTTAACTTAATTGCTTTTTTAAAGGCCCCATCTCCAAATATAGGAGAATATAGCCTCATAAATAGCCTCCAAAAATACCCTCATATTAGGCTTTCAACATACGAATGGGGGTGGGAGGCCACAATTCAATCCATAACACCACTATTTAACAACTTTTATGTGATTTGATCCTGGTGGATACCCCCTTCTTTGTATTATTTCCTATCAGAGAACTACAAATCCTTATTTTTTGTTGTTGTTCAAGATGAATTTTTATCCATTCTTCTTAACTTCACTTTACCCTGTTTTAAAGGACATGTAAAATGATTTCCATGAGATTGTATGGATACAGCTGTTTCAAAGTAAAACTTAGAAAAATTAAAATGTGAGTAGTGAATTTTTAAATTAATTTGAGATAATGTAGTGGCCCTTGTTACCTTGGAATGGGGAAAAATTTCTAAAAACAAAAACATCAAAGTCAAAAAAATATTAAAATTTTGAAAATTTGATCAGAACAAAATTAAGCATTTGTGTTCAGCAAAAATGCATGGGGTCCCAAATAACAGATTATAAATTGAAAAGTTATTTTTGCAAGGCCTGAAAATAATGGAGAGGACTTATATGGGGAATAAACAATGGATTTCTGTATACCAACTCCTGTGTATCAATTTATTAGAAAAATGGAATGTGCACTTCACAGAAGAAACACAGAAAGTTAACAAACATATTGTAGACATGCTCAAATTTGTTTATTAATTTAAAAATTAAAGAATTAGGGGTGCCTGGGTGGCTCAGTGGTTAAAGCCTCTGCCTTCAGCTCAGGTCATGATCTCAGGGTCCTGGGATCAAGTCCCGCATTGGGCTCTCTGCTCAGCAGGGAACCTGCCTCCTCCTCCTGTCTCTCTCTGCCTGCCTCTCTGCCTACTTGTGATCTGTCTGTCAAATAAAAAAAAATCTTTAAAAATTAAAGAATTAAAGATGAATACAGATGATACAATGAGGTATCACTTTCCATCCTCTACAAAGCTTGGTTATTCTAAGTGTTGGTGAGGATATAGAAATATAGGAATGTCCATACACTGCGTGTGAGACAGAAGGCTTGTGTATCCATTCTGGAGATCACACTGTTTATAATTTGTGTGAGGAAGTACAGCCTATAACCCAACAATGCCAATCCTGGGAGATTCTCAGAGATTTCTAATGGAAACAAACAAGAGTATTCATGACAGCATTCTTGTGAGTGTGGGGAATTAGAGTTAATCATGGTGTCCATCACTGTCGGAATTGATAAATAAAGTGTAATTAATATACTCCATAGTATTTAAGAAGAAGTCAGAAGCAATGGAATATATCTACACATAAAAACATGGAGAGAACTTAAAAGTTTAATGCTTATGGCAGGTGTTATTTTCCTCCCTCACCCTCCAGGATACACACAGGGCCATGTGTCAGAAGCAAGGCTGCTAGCACTGTGCCATGCCCATGAGTTCTGAGGACCCACCCACTCTAAACCTGCTAGACTCAGCCCTGGCTCAGGGCAAGTTTTGTTAAAGCTGTGTACACTGTGTCCAGCTGCTGTGTACACAGCCATTATAGACACTGTGTATCCTCAACCAACCCCATGTAGTCCCCAGTTGCCACAGTGTTTCAGGGGATCCAGCATTGGACTAGTGGCCCAGTGAAAATTTTGCTAAACCACTATCCTGCTTCCAAGTTTCCCAGTGGGCATGCCCCATCAGAACTGGTCTGCCCCATCAGAACCACAGAGAGCAAGCACAGATCATATCAGATAGAGTCAGTGTACATGACTGCACTGAAAGGAAAAGTGACTCAAACAAAAGAGCAAGGGATAAGCAACGTACATAGGCTACTCTCCCGAAGTGCCAGGTTCTGGTGAACATGGGACACTGCACTGCAGGGCACCTCTACTTCATAAAGTCACTATTTTTAAGAGCAGAAGACCTAGCTGACATCTTAACAACAGAAACACACAGAGAACGGCAGACAAAATGAGAAAACCGGGAAATTTATCCCAAACAAATGAATAGGACAAAGCCATGACAAGAGATCTAAGCAAAACAGATAAAAGTAACATGCCTGGTAAGAATTTAAAATAGTTATCATAAGGATACTCACTGGGCTTGAGAAAAGAGTGGAAGACATGAGTGAGACCCTTAAACCAGAGATAAGTAATAACATAGCAGAGATAAAAGGCTAAATAAATGAAATGAGAAACATGTTTTATGGATTGAACAGTAGAATGGAAGAAGAGGAAAGAATTGGTGCCCTAGAAGACAGAGTAATGGAAAGTATTCAAGCTGAACAAAAGAGAGAAAAAAGAATTGTGCAAACTAAGAAAATACTTGGGAATTAGGGAGAACAGAATTAGGGCGTTTCCATCAAATGTAACAACATTTGCATTATAGGCATCCTAGAAGAAGAAGAAGAGAGGGAAAAGGGGGGACAGAAAATTTATTTTATGAAATAATGGCTGAAAACTTTCCTAATCTGGGGAAGGAAACAGATGTCTAGATCCAGGAAACATGGAGAACTCACATTAAAATCAACAAAAGCAGACCCACACCAAGACATTGTAACTACATTTGCAAGATATAGTCATAAAGAAAAAAAAAAAATAAAAGAAGGACAAAAGAGGACAGTAGCTTACTACAGAATATCCACAAGGCTAATAGGAGGTTTTTTAATAGAAACTTTGCAAATCAGAAGAGAGAGCATAAAATATTTAAAGTCCTGAATGGGAAAGGTCTGCACTCAGTAATACTCTACCCAACAAGGCTATTCAGAATAGAAGAAGAGATAAAGCCTTTCCCAGACAAAGGCCAAAAGACTTTATTACCATTAAACCATCCCTCCACAATATTAAAAGGGGCTCTTTGAATGGAAAGGTGAAACCAAAAGTGACAGTATGAAGATAGGAAACATAAAAGTAGTAAAAACGAATATTTCTGTTAAAAAAAATCAGACAAGGAACTCACAAAATAAAAGGATATATATTAACATATATTTAAAATGTGGGGTATAGAGGAGAAAGGAACTGGCTCAAATGTAAAAGACCACTGGGGTTCCTGTCTGGCTCAGTCAAAAGAGCGTGTTGATTCTTGATCTCAGGGTAGTAGTGAGTTCAAGCCCCACATTTGGTGAAGAGATTATTTAAGTAAAACAAAACTTTAAAAACTTTAAAAAACAGTAACCATCAACTTAATATAGGCTGCTATATGCAGAAGAAGTTATGTACAAACTTACTCATAACCATATATATCAAAAAAAACCTAAGAACTATGTAAAAATAAAGAGAAAGAAACCCAAATATATAACTAAAAAAAATAAGCAAAACACAAGAAAGAAAAAGGATCAAAGAAAATCTTCAGAAACAACCACAAAACAAATAACAAAAGAATAAGTACATATCTATCGATAATTACTTTGAATAGTCAAAGTATCAAGTATCAATAGCTACTTTGAAAAGCTTTTGAACTAAATGCTCCAATCCAAGATATAAGGGTGAAAGAATGGATTAAAAAAAAAGGACCCATTTATATGCTGCCAACAAAAGATTCATTTTAGACCTACAGATATATGGAAGTACATCTATCATGCAAATGGATAGCAAAAGAAAGCCAGAGTTGCAATACTTACATTGGACAAACTGAATTTTAAAACGAAGACTATAACAGGGGACAAAGGACACTATGTAACAATAAAGGAGACAATTCAACAAGATATAACAATTATTATAACAATTATAAATATTTATGCCCCCAACATGGGAGCACCAAAATACATAAAACAGTAACAAACATAAATTTATCAATCAATAACAATACAATAATAATAGGGACATTAACATCCCACTTGATGCACAGATGATCCAAACAGAAAAACACCAAGGAAATAGTGGCTTTGAATAACACACTGGACCAGATGGCTCTAACACCTATACATTCCAAATACTCCATCCTAAAACAGCAGAATACACATTCTTTTTAAGTGCACAAGGAACATTCTCCAGAATAGGCCATAAAACAAGTCTCAACAAATTCAAAGGATTGAAGACAGACCATGCCATGCATCTTTTCTGACCACATCCAGTGAAACTAGAAGTCAACCACAAGAAAAAATCTGGAAAGAGCATAAGTATTTGGAGGGTAAATAACATGCTACCAAACAATGAGTGAGCTAACCAGGAAATAAAAATAGAAATAAAGAAGTACATGGAAACAAATGAGAATGAAAAGACAATGATCCAAAATCTTTAGGATGCAGCAAAAGCAGTTCTGAGAGGGATATTTATAGTAATACAGGGTAAACTCAAGAAGAAAGAAAGATCTCGCATAAACAACCTAACCTTATACCTAAAGGAGCTAAAAAAAGAACAAAATCTAAAACCAAAAGAAGGAAGGAAATAATAAAGATTAGGGAAGAAATAAATAATATGGAAATTTTAAAAAAGAAAAGAATAGATCAGTGAAACCAGGAGCTTGTTCTTTGAAAAATTAATAAAATTGATAAACTTCTAGCCATGCTTATCAAGAACAAAAGTGAAAGGATTCAAGTGAAATCACAAATAAGAGAAGAGAAATAACAACATTACAGAAATACAAGCAAATATCAGAGAATATTATGAAAAACTATATACCAACAGATTGGACAACCTAGAAGAAATGACTAAATTCCTAGAAAAATCTAAACTACCAAAATTGAAACAGGAAGAAATAGAAAGTTTGAACAGACTGATAACCAGCAAAGAAATGGAGTCCATAATCAAAAAACTCCCAACAAACAAAAGTCCAGGACCAGATGGTTTCACAGGTGACTTCTACCAAACATTTAAAGAAGAGTTAAGAATCACCTGGGTGGTTCCGTTGGTTAAGCATCCAACTCTTGATTTCAGGTCAGGTCATGATCTCAGGGTTGTGAGATCAAGCCCTGCATCAGGCTCTGAGCTCTCAGCTCAGCACACAGTTTGCTTGAGATTCTCTCCCTCCCTCTCTGCCCCCTCATTGGCTGTGTTCTCTTTCCCTCAAATAAATAAAATCTTAAAAAAATATATAAAGTGTTAATACCTATTATCAAACTATTTTAAAAAACAGAAGAGGAAGGAAAACTTACAGATTCATTCTATGAAGCCAACATTACCTCGTTATTGAAATTGGATAAAGGCATCACGAAAAAAGAAAACTACAGGCCAATAACCCTGATAAACATAGATATAAAAATTCTCAATAAAATACTGGCAAACTGAATCCAAAATTCCATTAAAGAAATCATTCACCCCAATCAAGTGGGATTTAGTCCTAGGTTGCAAGGGTGGTTCAATATTTGCAAATCAATCCATGTGATATACCACATCAATAAGAGAAAGGAAAAGAACCATGTGATCATTTCAGTAGAGAAAAAGCATTTAGCAAAGTACAATATTCATTCATGATAAAAACCCTCAACAAATTGGATTTAGAGAAAACATACCTCAGCATAATAAGGGCTGTGTATGAAAAACACACAGCTAACATACACAATGGTAAAACACTGAGAGCTTCTCCCCAGGAATGGGAACAAGACAAGAATGCCCATTCTCACCACTGTTATTCAATATAGTACTGGAAGTCCTGGCAACAGCAATCAGACAACAAAAAAGAAATAAAAAGCATCAAAATTGGTATAGAAGAAATAAAACTTTTACTCTTTGTAGATAACATGATAATATACTTAGAAAACCCTAAAGACGCCACCCCAAAACCCTGCCAGAATAAAAGAATTCAGTAAAGTTGCAGGATACAAAATCAATGGACAGAAATCTGTTGCATTTCTGTATACCAATAGTGGAGCAGCAGAAAGAGGAAATAAGAAAATAATCCCATTTACAACTGCACCAAAAATGAGATACCTAGGAATAAACTTAACCAAAGAAATTAAAGACCTGTACTCTGAAAACAATAAAATATTGATGGAAGAAATTGAAGATGACACAAATGGAGAAATTCCATGCTCATGGATTGGAAAAACAAATATTGTTGAATTCTCCATATTACCCAAAGCTATTTACATGTTTAATGCAATGCAATCCCTACCAAAATACCAACAAATACCAACAAGAACTAGAACAAACATTCCTAACATTCTTAAGACTCAAAAAAGACCCCAAATAGCCAAAGTAATTTCAAAAAAGGAAAGCAAATTGCTGGAGGCATCACAATTCCAGACTTCAAACTATATTACAAAGATGTAGTAATCAAAATAGTATGGTATTGGCACAAAAATAGACACATACAACAATAGAACAGAAAGAAAACCCAGAAATAAACCCATAACTATACAGCCAATTAATCTTCAACAAAGCAGGAAAGAATATCAAAAGAAAAATGATAGTCTCTTCAACAAATGGTGTTGGGAAAACTGGACAGCCACAAGCAAGAGAAAGAAACTGGACCGCTTTCTTAGACCATACACAAAAATAAACTCAAAATGGATTAGAGACCTAAAATGAGACCTGAAACCATAAAAATCTTAGGCTGGAGCAACACTTTTGTAGCTCTGTCCTATGAGGCAAGGGAAACAAAAGCAAAAATAAACTATTGGGACTACATTAAAAAAAGAAGAAGAAGAAAAAGAAAGAAGAAAAAGAAAAGAAGCTTCTACACAGCAAAGGAAATAATCAACAAAACTAAAAGGCAACTTATGGAATGGGAGAAAATATTTGCAAATGACATACCTGATAAAGGGTTAGTATCAAAGGGTTATCAAAAGGTTAGCATCAAAGGGTTCTCAAAGGGTTATAAGGGGTTAGTATCAAAAATGTATAAAGAACTTATAAAACTCAAGATCCAAAAAACATAATGTAATTTAAATATGGGAAGAAGACATGAATAGATATTTCTCCAAAAAAGATATCCAGATGGCCAAAAGACACATGAAGAGATGTTCATCATCACTTATCATCAGGGAAATGCAAATCAAAAGTACAATGAGATATCACCTTACACCTGTCACAATGGCTAAAATCAACAGCATAAGAAACAACAGGTGTTGGTGAGGATGTGGAGAAAAAGGAACCCCCTTGTACTGTTTGTGGGAATGCAAACCGGTGTAGCCACTGTGGAAAACAATATGGAGTTTCTTCAAAAAGTTAAAAATAGAACTTCCCTATGATCCAGCAATTGTACTACTGGGTATTTATTCCAAGAATACAAGAACATTAATTCAAGGGGATACATGCACCCCTATGTTTAGAGCAGCATTATTTACAGTAGTCAAGATATGGAAGCCCTCCCTCACCCATCAATAGATGAATAGATAAAAAACAGGTGGTATATAAATACAATAGAATATTACTCGGCCATAAAAAAGAATGAAATCTCAGGGCACCTGGGTGACTCAATCAGTTAAACATCTACCTTTGGCTTAGGTCATGATCCCAGGGTCATGGGATCAAGTCCTGAGTATGGCTCCCTGCTCAGTAGGAAGCCTGCTTCTCCCTCCGCCATTCCCCCTAGTTGTGCTCTCTCTCTGACAAATAAATAAATAAAACCTCTTAAAAAAAGAGAATGAAAAATTAACAAAACAGGAAACAACAAATGTTGGTGAGGATGTAGAGAAAGAGGAACACTCTTACACTGTTGGAAGTGTCTATGAACTAGTGACTACCATGACCTTGTGGCAAAGAAATAGTTTTGATAGATCAGTCTTACATTCTTCTAATTCATATTACTAAAATTCTGTCCAGTTACACATACTTAGTGCTATCAACCTCATGTTTTGCTTCTTTTGTGACAATGGGTTTTGAGTTTTATCTTTTCTTCTATTTCCTTATCTAGTAATAGACTTTTTCATTTAATTTAGTTTTCGTTTTATCTTTCTGTGTTTAAGTCACTCAGAATCAACTCAGTTATTGTGAGATTTATTTATTTATTTATTTATTTATTTATTTATTATGTCAAGTTGGAGATGTGAAGAAGACTCAGCAAAGGGAATTTGTTACTTAATCAACTGGATTAGTTCTTTATGCACCCTTTTCTTCTAACAATTTCCTACAAATCAACATAAAGAAATCGATTCCAACTGCACCCTCCTTTTCAAACAAAACAAAACAACACAAAACAAAAAACTAACCCATTAGGAAAAATTACTCTAGTGAAACTCTATTTAGTCCACATATTTGTAACTTTTCTTTTTTTTTTTCTTTTTTTTTCAGATCTATCTTACATGTATCAGTGGAGTATTTATCCTTAAACAGAAATGTGAGTCTTCACACATTCATGAACCTTTGAAGCCTCTTCACTGCTCAGGGGCCAAAGACCACGTCTTTTGATGTTCATTGATATAACTCATCTAATCTTTGTCTCTAGTCTCAACCCCAGAACAGATCTCAAATTAAGAATTATTAGAAAAGGAAAAATTATCACATATTCCCTAATGATATTTATCCTATTTTAACTTTCCTGCTTCTCTAATAATTGAATGCCTACAGATGTTGGAAACTCTGCATGTTTCTACCACTTCTTAGAATCTTTTTCTTACTGGAAGGTCATAATTTCTTATTCTGTGTGGGTATCAGCATTTTATTTATAATGCTTTCCTGAACTAAGGTGCGTTTGCCTTGTTTCTGGTGTTATGCATATGAATATATTTGTCTCCACTTCTGGATGACAATTACTCTAAAAAGGCAGGAATTACATTTTTATAATTTCTGAATAACCCCTCTCCCCATCCCTAGCTCTTAATCTGCTTTCTTGCATACCACAAATGTTCAATAAGCAGACTTCGATTTTAAATGACAAAAGTTTAAATAATTTTATAATATTCTGAGAGTAATTAGATTCTAAATTCTTATCAGTCATAGCCATTGAGTCATATATTGTAATTGAGTCAACCAAAGCTGCTTTTGACTAGGTGAGGAGAAGATAGCTAAGAACTTTTAGTAAATTAAGAAGATATTGAGCCTGGTAATGGGTATTAAGGAGGGCACGGATGGCATGGAGCACTGGCTGTTATACACAAACAATGAATCATGGGACATTACATCAAAAACTAATGATGTACTGTATGGTCACTAACATGACACAATTAAAAAAAAAAAAACTGAAAACAAAATAGCCATGATTGGGACAAGGAAGACACTGTGTATGCTTGTGTATTGTCTTCACCAGAGGAAATCATAGAAATGTTAGTACATCAGAACCAACCACCCCTCAGCTGGCATCAGTCATTTCTTTTAATGGATGGCAGAATATTAACCACATCCCTCTTTCCTTACTGAACATACCTATTATATGAAGTAGCTTACAGTAACAGTAAAGTTACATATGCATTGTACCTGGGTATGATTCTTATTCCACAAATTTCATTGCACAGGAAATATCAAATTTATTTTTTATTTATTTTTTTAGCTATTCTATTATTTATTTGAAGCCACAAAAGATCCTGAAATTCAAGCAAATTGAGAAAAAATATCAAAGCAGGATGCATCACTCTTCTTGATTACAAACTGTATTACAAGGCAAAAAACAATGAATACTGTTATGCTGAAAATAAATGAAAAAAAATGATTAAAATTTTTTTTCAGAAGTTAGTAACATATTTTGAGTACTATTTTTTACTTCAAATCCAATCTAGGGGCATCTGGGTGGCCCAGTGTGTTAAGCCTCTGCCTTTGGCTCAGCTTGTGGTCTCAGGGTCCTGGGATTGAGCCCTGCATCAGGCTCTCTGCTTAGCAGAAAGCCTGCTTTCCCTTCTCTCTCTTCCTGCCTCTCTGCCTACTTGTGACCTCTCTCTGTGTCAAATAAATAAATAAATAAATAAAATCTTTAAAAAAATAAAAAATAAATCCAGTCTACTTGACTCCAAGCTTTAAGCTTCCATAATTCCAGGGGAAGGGAAGCTTAGAGTCAAGTTGATTTCCTAATTCATTACCCATGCAGGCAGTCCTTAATCCTCCTCTTCAACTGTCTTTATTCTTTTTCACCTCTTTCTCCAAGTATTGGGCCAAAGGGCACTTTTCCCTCCTTCTACTGTTTTTAGAATGCTTAATATATTTCTATCTGAAATTTGACCAGAGATGATAGATTTGTGACTTGCTGGCCAGGTTAGTTTATTACTAGTATTTCAAAGTGATGAAAAACTTTAAATTAATTGCCCAGGTCGGGGCGCCTGGGTGGCTCAGTGGGTTAAGCCGCTGCCTTCGGCTCAGGTCATGATCTCAGGGTCCTGGGATCGAGTCCCACATCGGGCTCTCTGCTCAGCAAGAAGCCTGCTTCCCTCTCTCTCTCTCTCTCTGCCTGCCTCTCCGTCTACTTGTGATCTCTCTCTGTCAAATAAATAAATAAAATCTTAAAAAAAAATTAATTGCCCAGGTAAAAATGGATACTCCTAGAAAACTGACAGATCTGGCAAACCAGGGTATGCAGTTCCTCCTGATAACACTAGCTGGAGTGGAACACTACTACTCCCTTCAGATGAGCCCTGCAGGTCAGGACAACTAGCATCTCTCAGGACATTAACCTGATGGTCCTTGACACTTCACTGTATTTGCACTGTTGTTTCCTCGTATAAGAGAAATATTTCCCTACAGCTATGTCACTGTTGACCAAGAAGCCCTTAACATTCCCCTCAGATTGATTAAATTTCATACAGGCTTCTTCCTGGCTATAGGTCTCTGGCCTCATTTTTTTTTTTTTTGAGCCTATTTAGAAAACTTACAATTATGAATTCTTTTTCTGCTCCTTTGGGATGTTTGAGATGTAAATCTTCTTCTCTTAAGTTCTTGTCCATTTTTATAATCCAAAAAAGTCTTTCTTAAGGATCTGGGGGCCATCCCTTTGAAATATAATCATCAAAGGAATTAACACCCTTATATCACAATCTCTGTGGGATGGCAGGAGCCTCAATTCAATAGCTGACAACACACAAATGGCTGAACCACATAGACCAGCCCTTTTTTTTTTTTTTTTGCATTAGCTTGTCCCTGCATTTAAAAATCGTGCATCCTTATGTGTCAGCAAAGTTGACTTTAATTTTTTTCTTGTGTCTTGACCCCTATAATTACAACCTTGAAGTTTTCCTTGCCTTTTGACTCTGGAGCAATTTTTCATTGACACTATCAAAAGAAGAGAAGAAAAATGAACCAAAATTCTAAGTATGTTTTTAGAAAATGGAAGAAATATATTCCTTAGTGAAAGTAAAAACTATTTCTGCATAGATAAATATTGAACCAAATTGAGCCTATGTGGACAAAATTAAACCAGTCTGCTTTGTTCATTTAGGTGCCTGCCTGGCTCTGTTGGTGTCGGGGAATGTGTGACCCTTGGTTTGGACTTTCACAAAAAGCAGAAAGAGAGGTTATTTTCAAGCACCTTCTGCTTTAGGCCCTGCAAAGCCCCTGAAGCAAAGAAATACTAGGGCCTAGTCAGAACTGATAGAAAAATGTAGAGCACAAAACACAGTGAACTCTCATTCTTTCTGATTTTTCCTTAGCAGAGAAAGTAAAACATAAATGAATTTTCTAGTAAATTATACTGCCACACAGTATTAGTGAAGCACAGTGTTTTCTGCACATCTTCCTTGAATTGTGTCTGTTTGTGAATAATTTACCAAGAGGGATTCATTAGTAGTTTTCTTTCTGTTTTGTAGTTTTTAATAAAGATAGGGCACTTCGATTTTTATTTTGATCTGTTGGATTTAAATTACAATATGGATGCTTTAGCATGTGAAAATCAATTTGAAATACATTTAAATGTAGTGAGATTCTTGGATGAAAGGGACTAGATAAATACTGATTCTTTCCAAGACCAATAGGCACTTGAGTATCTTCTGTGATTTTTAAAATGCCTCCTGTCTCCTTATTAATCTCTCTGGAATTCTGCATGTTCTTCTTCACTAATCTGTTTTGTAGTGTCATCTTAATTTACATTTGCTATTGCTAAAGGTATTCTCTAGGAAGGAGTGATAAATCACACATATATTCTTTAATTTATCATCCTCATTATTCAACACGAGTTTACTCACTCGATTTCTGACAGATGGAATTTGTTCTAATGCTTCTAATTCAAAACTGGCCAAATAGGCCACAGCATAATAACTGCATCGTTTCTGTGAAACCCACATCAGGCATATGTCTGATCCTTGTTTCTCCAAAGGGAAGAGTCTTTTATGGTATGTGTCATCCTTATTTATAGAAGAGCTTCTTGGGAGGTCATGACACCATGAATAATCCCTTCTTCATCACTGAGGGATGTTTTAAAACCTAAGCCATCCTTCCACACACTGTGATTCTTAAAGATGCATGCTTAAAAGGCAGTGCATCATGATTCTGGGAGACCTGCAAAGATCAGGCAACCCATCTTGTCTAACTTCAACCTTTCATTATTAATAGGTGCTTGAGCATTCTAACTCTTTCATTAGGCATATAAGCTGGGATTCGGGTAAATATATAATGTGCTGCATAGAAGAACTTGGCTTTAAGTTGAGATCCCTTTGCTTTGTACTGTACAGAATTTAACTCCAAGAAGTAAATTCAACTCAGTAAAACCACATTGTCTGAAAAGCCTGTATCTCCTCTAATCAACTGAAGATAAATGCATTTGCCAATGTAAATGTTGGTATGTGTTTCTTTTTCTTTAATGTTTAATCTTGAGCAGCAAACTAGATATAATTTTGTATTGTTGCATAAGATGTATTATGGGGAGTTCATCATATTTCAGTTTTCTTTATCATTTATGTTAAACTCTAATTAGAGACAACAAATAAAATTGTTTTCAGCACTTTTAGCCTTTAGGTACAGTGGATAATAAAAATGTTCTTTTTCTAAATTCCTTTAATTTAATCATCCAATACTATATATGGGTATGACTATTTAAATATATAAAGCATTTTAAAAATTGTACTATTTAAATTCTAAAACTATTTCAAGAAGGACTATTCATAGATACTCCATCTACAAATACTACAAAAAGTACATAAAAATATTTTAAAAGGGCATGAATGTAAGTATCTGATAAACTTATCTATTTTGATGCTCTTTGGAACAGACTTATTTGTGTCAAAATTCAAATGGTAACAAGGGAGAATTCTTAGTCTTCCAGAATTCAAGGCTTCCCAAATAAGAGCTACAAGAAATAGGAGATGTAAAGACTGAGAAGATAGGAGGAGAGGATTTTTGCTGATAACTTTAAATTCAGTGCTCTCCAACTATCAGAAGAGCATGTTACCAAATCCCAAGTTCAGCTGCCTGTCACTCAAAAGGCCAATATTCAAGAGACGACTGTTGATCAGAAAGGAAGATGAGCTTTATTCATAAGGCATGGCACTCTTTGTCCAAAAGCCAGCTCTGAGGTTCTGCCTAGCCAAGAGGGTTTTAAAGGAACCATTGTGGGGGCAGGGGTCGTCGATCAGTGAGGAGGTACAGTGACCTGAAACATTTCCAGATTCTGTGTAGATTTAATGGTGCCTATTTACAGCCTTCAGTCCTTGAAAGGATTGTGCAAGAGATCTAATTCCTCTTCTGTGATGTATGAGGGCTCTCTATTCTTTTAAAAAGGAATGTAAGGTTTATAGATACACAAGGAAGGTAAGGAAATCAATCACATGAACTTAAGAGCCCTATTAAAGATCACCATGATTGTTATGAAGATCAAGGGGGCCTTAACTCCCCACTGTCAATTTTACCATTCTGTATCTATTAAGGATGAAGGTCCATCTTCTGTAGCTTCTTTGTGATGATATAGGGCATAGTCAGTACGTTGGGATGGAATATGTTAATGTGGATGTGAAGCATTCTTTATGCACAGCCAATGGGGGTTGCTTGCAGTTTTTTTAAACATTGTAATGGGTTTAATTCCTATGTATACACATAGCATCACTAGCGTAAGGGTGTCCTAATTTTAGAATGCCTTGTAATGTGGACCTGAGTCCTGAGGGTATCTGGAAGAAGAGGTTTGTGAACCAAGCCTATCCTCCCTGGAATAGGGGGTGTGTGTGGCCATTGAGGGTTTGCTACAGCCATGTGCATTGCTGTCTGATTTTATCAACATTGGTTTCCACCTCTGATGAGGTACTGATGATAGATGTGCCCCAAGGCAAATTAACAACAACACAAACACCCCCTTGCTTGCTAGGATATAGTCTCAGGCCATATGGTTATCCAGGATGACTTTAACACAGGAATCTAATTATTTTTCTAAGGTAGCCAAATATTTGGCAGTTTCATTAGCCCCAATGGTTAGAGTTTGAGAAAAACTGAGAAACACATATTGGTGGGCAGCACGGCCCACCATGGAAAAGAAACATCCATTCCCATCAAGGACATTGCCTAGGAGGTCACAGGTCAGTCTGGGAAATAATTTTATGGAGGCCAGTCCAATGTTTGGTTGTGTTAGTAGGATGGAGGGAGAAGGAGATCACCAGGATGACCAGAAGACACTGTTTTGGGGTAAAAGATTTTATTATAAGTCTGTGGCCCAGATAATTTGCAAATAAAGACAAACCCAGTTTAACCACAAAGACAAAAGGTAGAGTCCTCCTTGGATCTTCATGAGAATCAGTTCACCAACAGGGCAGTTCATTCCATCCAATCTCTCTGCCCATCTGATCCTGGCTATGGATATTGTCCATAGCTGGAAGGAAAGAGACTGCCATTTATACATAGGGAGTTGTTCCCTTTTGAGAGGTGGTTTCATGTGATATCTAATTGGGGAATACATGCCTGTTTTCCCTCCTTTGAAGAAAACCTCTTTTAGTACAGTAATTGGAGGAACTGTGATACATCAGGATGCCTCATGATCATTTTGAGAGAATCTAGCTATTCTAACCAGATGCGTTATTGTCTGGCCTTTACTGATTAGAAACTGATTGCCTTTAGGGATTTCTGAGGTGTTAAAAACGGGGTGGACCATGCACCTATTGGATGACCAATCAGGCAATCAGCAAGCCCATGAAATTGTAGTCAAATTCTGAATTACCTGTACTAGCACATTGTCTTTCCAACCTAGGGAGAAGACATGGTTAATATAGACCACAAAATGAACATAGCTGTCATGGATTTCATTTCCTAAAGAGGTGTTTTAAATCCTGAATAAGATAGCTTTCCCAGTGTGTATGTGAGAGGGTAGGGTTGGAAATTCAGTGGCTTCTTTGTCATCAGTAAATGGAGCCCTCTTCACTCTGGTGTAGTGTATCCATACTTTATGCCTACAAGTTTTAAAGAGATATGAGGGGTTAGTAAGGTGTCATAAGGCCCCACCCATTTTTTAGCCACCTCTTGATTAGGTCTTTGATTTTTCTAGGGCTTTAATAGTACTCTATCTCCAGGCTAAAATGTTGTGATTCATCTGAAGAATACGTAGATGTGGAGAGGGCATATTTGTGCAAAATAGTTAATATTTGATTCAAATGTTGTAAGAACTGTTTAATCCTATTTTCATTTTCTAAGTCTAAAAGTGCCAAGGCCTGAAAGCATCTTGCAAGGCCTACAAGGGTCTTGAATATATATTCTGAAAAGGGCTTAATTTTAGCCCACTTTTGTAGGCGACCCAAATGCAGAGCAGGGAGATAGGTACAACCTTATCCCATTTCAGATTAGTTTCTTGACAGATTTTGACCAAAGTCTTTTTCATCGTATGACTCATGTTTTCCCATTTTCCTGTTGATTGAGGTCTCCATGAAGCATGTAATTTCCATTTGATCTGTAAAGCAGCACTTATTTTCTGTACCACATCACATAGAAAGGCAGATCCATTATTAGTCTGAATAGTGTTGGCTAAACCAAACCTAGGAATAACTTCCTTTAGCAAGAATCTTAACATAGCTGAAGCTTTTTCTGCTTGGGTGGGGAAAACTTCAACCCCTCCAAAAAGGATACCTACAAATACTAGTAAATACTTAAAACTCCCAGTAGTCCTAGGCATTTGGGTAAAGTTTATCTGCTAGTCCTCAATAAGACATTCCAATTTATAATGTATCCTTTGGCCTAGTGGGTATCTTTCATTGTTTGGATTATTATTTGCACATATAGGGCATCTCTGGGTGACTGTATGGCCATTTTCTGTAGACAGGGCCCCATCAAATGAGGCCTAATAAAATCCAATAAAGCATTCCTCCAGGAGTGTTATCCTTCATGCAGATGCTTTAGGACTAGATACACTATTCAGGTAATAGGTAATACTACCTATTAGGTAGTATTAGGTAATAGCATCAGCCCATGAGAATTCATCTTTAATGAAGTAGTGGGATCTGCTGGAGTTAAGCCCCATTTTCTTATGCTCACTCTTCATCTCATTTCCTATACTGGAGTTTAAAGGCAAAGAGATCCACTTGAGGAGCCAGGGCTGTTATGAAATGTGAATGTTTGGCAACTTTTCTGGCTGTTTCATTTGCCAACTGGTTACCTCTTACTGTTTGAGAATTCCCCTCTGGTGCCCTGGGCAATGTATAATTGCTACTTCAGCAGGCAGATAGCTTCTAATAATTGCAGGATTTCTTGCAAATTTTTAAATTATTGTTGTGAGAGGTCAGTAATCCTCTTTCCAAATTGCCCCATGTGCATGAGTTATCAAAAAGCAGATTTGAGTCTGCATATATATATTCACCTTTTCCCCTTGTGAGAACTCAGGGGCCTGTGTGAGAACAATCATTTCTGCCTTTTGCGAGGAGGAGCCTGGAGGAAGAGCATGTGCTTTTATTGCCTGAACCAATGTGACCAACACGTGTCTGGATCGCTGCTTGCCATTGTCCATGAAGATACTACCATCCATAAATAATCCACACTCTGGTGCAGGCTGTGGTTGGTTGAGGAGGTCTGGCTGGCTGCATATACTGCATCAATTATCTTAACATATTCATGCCACTTGAAGTGCTGTTTAAGTTATCAGGCAGCAGAGTTGTCAGATTCAATGCTGCTGTTGTCTGTAAAGTCACAGCTCATTCTTCCTGCCATTAGCCAATATCCCACTCTGTTCTAAAAGGGTTAATACTTGATGAGGCACATACACCATCATGTCTTGCCCAAGTGTTAACTTTTCTGCTTTTAATAGTATGTCACAGGCAATTGCAACAGCCATCAAACTGGGGAGCTATCCTTTGGCTATGGGTTCTAATTTCCGAGAGAAATAGGCCAACCAGTTGTGGAGTATCCTCAAACATTTGTATTAGGATGACCTTGCTTTTTATATGTAGAGCTTAAAGGGCTTTCTAGGGTTTGGTAATCCTAGAACTAGGGCAGTTGCTAATTTGTCCCGCATGGTCTCAAATGCCAATTAATATTCCATAGTCTAATTCAAAGGCTGTGAATCCAATTCTCTTAAGGCTTCATATAAAGGGTTGAATATCAAACTATAATTTGGAAACCAGATCTAACAGAAACCAGCCTTTCTCTAAATCTTAGGGTTGTCATTGTTTTCTGAGGGTTTTTAGAGATGTAACTGCTTATTTTCTATCAATGAGGATGCATTATCCCTAACATGGCCAAAAGCCAAGATAAACAATCTCTTATTGACAAATTTAGCCCATACGAGGTGATATTTTATACCCACAGTCTGCCAAATTACTTAAAACCACAATAGTATTATCTAGACAAAGTTCATAAGTGGGGCTAGCAATGAAAAAATCATCTACATATCAGAACGAAACCCCATCAGTTAATTCTACCATTCTCAAATCCTTTGCCAAGAGTTCACCCAAACTCATGGGGGATTTTTTAAATCCTTGTCGTAACACCACCCAATAGTTTTGGGAGGTGATTCTGGTTTCTGGGTCCTACCATTCAAAGACAAACAACAATTGGGTCTTTGATACTATGGGAATGCAGAAAAAGACATCCTTTTAGATCTAATACAGTGAACCATTCATCATCACCAGTTAGCAGGTATATGTCTTATACAATTCTCATTAATGGCCACAAATCTTGTATAAAATGGTACTCATGAGTATGTTTTTGTTTTTGTTTTGTTTTGTTATTGGCGGAATTGTAGTATCATGGCCAGCAACAAGGTCAAATAAGGCCATCTTTAAAGAACTTCTACAAGACTGGCTTTATACTTTCTAGGGCTTTCTTTAAAGGATACTGCCTGTTGCTAGGGATGACAACCTCTTCTTTCAGTTCTATTCATGTAGGTGTCACATGTTTTTCCCTCCATGGCACTCCACTGCCCAAACCACTTTACTCACTTGCTTATTTATTTCAGGAGGGCATGGCTCTCCTTCTGGTATCTTAACCTGAGTAAGAACAGCTTATAACTGAAGCATCTTACCTGGATGGACCTGCCTTTGTAGGTGCAGCTTCTTTGAAGAGAAAGTTATCCAAGTATTTAGTTTACAAAGCAAGTCTTGTCCAAGCAGTGGGCTAGGGCATTCTGGCATAGAAGGAAAACTATGACTCAAAGAAAAATCACCATTCCACAGGTTGTAGGAAAGGTCATTGTTTTGCTTGACCTGAGACCCCCAACTACAGAGACTATCTTCTGGGCATTTTGTGTCAATTTAGTATTCAAGACACTATGTTTGCCCTTGTCTCCACTAAGAAGTCCATCAACTGATTCCCCTGGCATTTGTAGCTGGAGCTCTTAGAGGGAAATGGTCATTGGATAATCAAGATGGTAAGGAGCTTCTTCACTTACCATCTTCCTCTCTTTCTGTCATTTCTTTATGCCTTGTCTTTCCTTCCTGTATTTGTTTTCCTTTCATATTCAGGCAGTTCCCTTTCTAATTCCCTCCTTTTTTGCAGTGGTGGTACTGGTTCTTACCAATAGCTCCTTTCTTATTTCCTAGATCTCAGTTACTTTTCTTTTTCCCGTCCCTGCCTTACACAGTTTCCACAAAGATTATGGCCTGTTGAGACTTTCTCCTTCATGTGCAATAAATACTTCATAGGCTATATTAACAAGCTATTATGGTTTCATTCCTACCACCCCTCTCTCCTTTTGGAGCTTTCTCCTTATATCAGGTACACTCTGCCCTATGAATGTCATGTTTACCATGTGGACATTTTCTGGAACCTCTGGGTCTGAATCTGCACATTTCCAATAAGCTCATAAATCCTTTCTAATCAGGCTGGATTTTTAGTTGCATCTTATCTCAATTCTTGAATCTTATTCAAACTGCAGTGCTTGGGCACCCTTTACTTAAACCTGGCATTGGGCTTTCGCATTTGCTTTAGCCAATACTAGCCATCTTTCACCTGTGGTTAACATGATATTCAATAAAGACTGTACATCCACCCAGGCAGACCCAGTGGGTTGTGAAAATGTTGAGAAGAGTTCCACCATCATTTGGGAGTCTCTCAGGTAGGTTGGCATTTTTCTAATTCATTAAGTCTGAAGTTGAAAAAGGAATATATATCCAATAATATCTGGGACCTTGAGCATCAATGCCCTCTACTGGGTTTTGCCTTAAGGATATTGCCTACCCCTCACAGTGGGTGCTACCTGTCCAGACTGGGTGTCCTGTCAGGTCTTAGGGAGAGACCTAATCCTATGTTCTAGGAGTCCTTCATTCCATCCCATAGAAAACCCCAAAAGGAGGACGAAGTAGAGCTAAGAGCTCTGGCAGAGGGGATGATAAACATATATTTGGCATACATTCTTTCTCCTTTCATTTGCATCATCAGGAAAAATTTGGAGGTTTTCTCCTTGTCTCTGCACCATTAACTTACATTGTGTTCCTGTACAGGATCTTCATTATGTAAAGATATGAAGGCCTGAACATAGGGTATCTCATCATCCTTTCCTGCCCTTTGACAAAACAACTCTAATTGTAAAATGGTGTTTAAAGATCCATTTAGGGGCCACCTCTCATTTGATTCTAAATAGTACATCAGTCAGGGAGTATTACAATAGAATATCACCTTTTCCTTAGTCATGGATTCCTGACTATATTCTTTCCATTAATTCAGAATCCAACTCAGTACGCTGGTCAACAGGATAAAGAGAACCTCCCATTACACCAAAGATGAAAAACATAGACACACACACTAAAGACAGATCTGCCCCAAATCCCAAAGGAATCGACCATTATTTAAGTTCTTAGTTTCTTCCAAATGTTGAGCCTCTTCCAAAATGGAAAACACAGACAACAAAAACAAAACTACCTACACTTCACAAAAGAGAAACTATGTTGGTATGCACTTTCAACAAACTTACCCAGGCTGGAAGCTTGTCTGCTTGCCCCAAATGCTCTTTTCCTTTCCATTCAACTCAAAAAGCAAGTGTTGGTCATCAACAGGGAATTTCCTCAAGAAAAAAGGAGCCTGGGCAGATTCAGGGACAGATTCCTCAGATACCCTCCCAATCCAACTAGTCCTGAGCAGCTAACATCCTGTGGTCATCCAAGTTACTAACCCAGGAAATGAAAAAGTAAGCCCAGGAGTCCTGTCCCAGACAACTGCTTTAGCTTCCCAGGGGAATTGGATGCTACAGGGGCATGGGCTCCTGGCTGACTTGTCAAATAATCTGTTACCAAATCCCAAATTTGGCTGCCCATTGCTCAAAAAGCCAATACTCAAGAGATGACCGTTGACTGGAAAGGAATATGAACTTTATTCAGGAGGTTGGCCACCTGCAGAGAATGCAGACTCTAGTCCAAAAAGCCAGTTCTGTGGTTTCTGCCTAGCCAAAGGACTTTAAAAGAATGGGGGTGGTTGATCAGTGAGGGGGCGTGGTGGCCTGAAACATCTACTGATTCCATGTAGATTCAGTGGTGCCTATTTACAGCTCTACATGCTTGAAAGAGATGTACAACAGCTCTGATTCCTGTTCTGTGATGGGCCAAGGCTTTCTGTTCTCCTTCTAGAAAGGAATGTGAGATTTTCAGAAACACAAGGAGAGTTAGGAAATCAATCACATGAACTTAAGAACACTTATTAAAAATCACCATGCTAGTCAAGAAGATCAAAGCACCCTCAGGCAATGCAAAACATTTATTAAAAACCTGATGCTCATTTTTTTGCCATATGTTCTTATAATTAAATATATCAGATATAATTTAGTAATGTAATTTTATATTATTTAAGCTAAACAAATGAATTTTGATATGCAAAGAT
This sequence comes from Lutra lutra, assembly GCF_902655055.1. NCBI lineage: Eukaryota > Metazoa > Chordata > Mammalia > Carnivora > Mustelidae > Lutra > Lutra lutra. The sequence continues at coordinate 149,918,618 of NC_062280.1, read as the reverse complement.
ATTTGATAACTATGTATTATTCATACTATATTTTCCCCTTTTGTTTTCCTCTTCTTTCTCAATTTTCCCCCCAAAAGAGGGACTAAACTATGTGGAAGGAGTACAATTGACAACAACAACAAATATACTACCACACTTTTTTTAAAAAAGATTTTTGTTTATTTATTTGACAGAGATCACAAGTAGGCAGAGAAGCAGGCAGAGAGAGGGAGCAGGAAGCAGGCTCCCTGCCGAGCAGAGAGCCTGATACGGAACTCGATTCCAGGACCCTGAGATCATGACCTAAGCCCAAGGCAGAGGCTTAACCCACTGAGCCACCCAGGCGCCCCACACTATCATACTTTTATTTTCACGATTTCAAATAATCACAGATGGCAAGTTATCAAAAAGCAAATCTAATCAAATAAAACCTTCGACCCACTAAGGCCAAAATAACACATGAGTAAAAGATAACCGGAAATATATGTGTTTTACAAGATACAATGGTTTTTGCATGTTAAAATGAACAAATAAAATTATGTGGGCAAGCAGAAATACAGCCAAGTAGAAAACATGTGATTGAAGGAAGATGACTAGTTATATTAAAGCTCTCATGATCTTTTTTTTAAATATCCCATGCTGAAAAAAATTATGATTTTGCATACTCATAAGAATGAGGCTACATCTTTGTTTACAATTAATGTAAGTATCCTCTACCTCCTCTTCCTGCTTCACACATTAACCCATATTCAAAGTGTTCTGAAAGCTTGGGAGTTCTTAATTCTATTTTTGCATTGATTTTTAGTTTGAGTTTAATCAAAGAGATAATCCTTCTTTAAGAGGAAATATGAAATCTTCTGAGGTAAAGAAATGCTCATTCTTACATCTTTTGAATATTGATGCATACTAGCTTTTTTAATGCGGTAGTCAAAGCACCAGATACATTGTGAAGAAATATTTGGATATAAGATGTTAAACCACGAAAAATTTTGTTTAACATTTTGATCTTAATCTATTCATAGTGTAATTTTTTTTCAAATACTCTCAGATATACAAAAATCTAATGAGAATTACTTGAATGTATGGTATTTTTAAATAAGTATGTTTCAAAATATTTGGTTATGTTAACTGTAATAATGAAATCTCCTGAATTAAACTTAACAGGTAAGTTTCAAACCCTGTGCACAGAGATGATAATTTGTCACAATTTTCTATTGGTAAGAGTGAGTCAATTATAATTAGTCATATGTTAATTAAGTTAAATCAGTACATAGTCACCCTCAGCGACAATCACATATTAGTAATTAGTAAAATCTTTTCAAAATTGTATTTCTCATCCCTACCCAATTCTTCCTGCTAAACGGTTTGAGAATTTTTGGTGTTCCTTTCATTTTTATTCCTGTTTAAAAAGTACAAAGATTTAATTTATATAACTTTTCACTATGTATTAAGATATACTAAACTTATGTCTTGGGAAAATAAATTAGTTTTTAGATATTTTGAAGCAATTATGTCAGAGCAAGTTATAAGAAACAAATTATAGTTGGCACAACAAAGAAATAATTATTTAAAAATATCATCAGAGACCATGTTCTGCCTCCATGATAAGACCTAGATAATTGGGTTCAATTTATTGTCCTCACCCTTGGTATTTAAATCCATAAGATGCTCATTCTTGAAAAACCAAAGTTCAAATGATTTTAAAAAGGTTCACATTTGAAGGAATTTCAAGATTATTAAACTGATATCTCTGATGTCTGTGTGCATTCAATGTCAAAACCACTGCCAACATTCTAAGTGAAAATCAACACACACCTTCAGGATTTTATGTTACTGATTATGTCACCAGTGGCCTGTGAAACAATGCATTTTACCTCCAAAGATGTCTTCAAACCTTACTGCTTAAAACACTAGTATATGTTGTTAATTTTTGGCTTGTTTTTGTTAACTTTAGTAAGTTCTGGTATAAATAACTACTCTGCTCTCTTGTTGGAACTGTTTTTATACCTGACTTGGAGAAAGTCATTTGTCCCAGGTACTTTGACATTCTGATTCCTGGGGCAAACTTTAATAGACATTTCAAGCAAGGCTTGATTATAAAACAATCTACAACCCATTAGTTGTAGCTATATTAAACCTGTAGCAATCAATCCCAATGCCTGGGTCAACCAAATGAAGTAGAAGGAGTGAATTGCCTGAAACTGTGGGTTATTGGAAATCTCACTGATAGGAAACATCAAGAAAATGAATCCCCATCTTCTTAACATTTACTAGGAGGAGAATCTCTCATCCTAATTTATTTTCCCCTGGCTTTATAAAGGTGAATCGGCTGATATTCTCTGATATGTATTAAACTGCTTGAGAAAAGTGACTGAAAAAATGTTAGCTGGTGTGTAGTTTTTAAAAGGTTACTTAAATTATTTGATGTGGTTTGTAGCAATCTTAGTTAAAAACATATTTTGATCCTATTCTATTTTGTATCTTTTGCCAAAATTTTTTAATTCATTAAGCCCAGTTCTTACTATCTTCTATTTTCTATTCTTGCAATGGAATGGATTTTGTTTGCTGCTGTTTATCCCAGCAAGTATGAAACCAGTCCCTATAGTGAGTCTGCCACTGGAGTCAGAGGCATGGATCAGGGCAGGATGAGCTGTTCACAGCTGTAATCACTCTGGCCTGCCTCCCCAGAGCTGAAGACAGAAGGTTCCTTCCCACAAATCCCCATCCTACCCACTCTGGTTGACATATATAACATATTTTTCAAGATTCTCATTATGGAAAAGATAAAACCCATTTTTGTCTTATTTTTACATTTTAAATTAGAGAATTTGATAGTTACATGTGCAATTTTCAACAATATCCAACCAAATATACATATATAATTAGTAAACTTGTTCATTTTTCAGTAGATATGAACATTTTTTAGTCCTTTAATGATGTTTGACACTTTAAATGACTAATCACAAGAAGGATGATTCTGCATTTCCATGTGTCACTTGATAGCTCTCACAATCTCAAGGCAGTTACCATGAATCTCCTTCATAGGAGCAGTTGCCATGGCATTCAGTGAGAACACTCTTTAGTAATTATGATAATGATAATAATAATAATGATTCCATCAGCATTCCAGTTGGAGAACAGATGGCATATCAAAAAGGGATGTTTGGGGCACTTGGGTGGCTCAGTTGGTTAAGAGTACAACTTTTGATTTCGGCTCAGGTCATGATCTTGGGATTGTGAGACTGAGCCCCATGTCAGTCTCTGCACTGGGCATAGAGCCTGCTTGAGATTCTATTCCTCTCCTTCTGAACCTCCCTCCCCCGAAAACAGGGTGGCGGTGTTTGAAGAAAGTAAATAAGGGTATTATTTACAAAGATGTGAAATGGTTTGAAGGAAGTCAACAAGTAATGATGCACTCTGGAGAAAACCATAGCAGGAAAATCACTATTACACTAAATTAAATGAGTTAGGGGTAGGAGGGTTTATCATAACCCAGCAGAAGTAGAAATAGTGGGGTGGAAAAGGGGCATCTGCTGGGACACCAGGGTCCTTTTTCAGCAGGGAAAGATGGTCCCCAACAACCTTATAGGAAGGGAGCTGCGGGAAGAAATACCTACATCAATTTCTTCTCTCACTTTCCTTTCTCCTGTGGATAAATTTTATTGTCTGAATCCAAAATATACCAGAAGGGAGGCTAATTCAATAGCATTAATAAAGTGCAAGGTAGAGAAGCAAGGTTGGATCTAGAGGGAACAAGAAGAGAATATTCAGTATATATTTAGGAATCTTTATTTCATTTAAATATTACAACTTTTCATCCTTTCACTAGCTAAAACTTTGTACCTCAGCTTTCTGAGAACATGTGGTTAATCAGTGTAAAGCTGGGGTTAAGGCTCCTGATCATCTAATTCAAACTTCTGCTGCTTTTATTCTGCTATGCCCTTTATAAGCAATCATGTGCCTTACAAAATCCCAAATACCTCCCTTACAAACAAGTATATTTATAGCCTGAGACCTCAGCAATGACGACTTCACATTAAGAACACACTGGAACTTTCAACCATTATCCATAGCACTCCCTTTACACAGCCCATATATGTATTTTTTTAATTAAAAGTCAATTTACCAAAAAAAGAATCTCAGCTCCCCTCACCCTAAATGCTACATACATTTCAAGATTTGAGTTTGTTTTGCTTGTCCTGCTTCATTGCTTAAAAAAGAAAAAGAAAAAAGAAAGAAAAAGGAAAAGAAAATTCTGTAGTATTATTTGCATTTATTCTGTTTTCTTAGCCTTTGGATCTTCATTTTCAGTCACTCCCTATTCCTACATCCTCTGGGCATTTAACAAGGTACAGTTCAGCCCATTAGACTGAGGACTGTGTCTTCAACTTTGAGACCAAAGTAAGAAAATCCTTTTTAACTGCTTACATTACTGTATTAGGACAGGGGCAAAGGAAAAGAAATTAAAATACGAATAAAGGACAAGCCATGACACTAGCACGATTAAATGAGAGAATTAGCATTCCAGTATCAACTACTTATTTGTTTCACAGAAAGAATACTGAACCAAAGTCAAGAAAACTATTCTCAAACTGAATATGCTGCTAATTACTACTTCTTTTCTCCTTCATGTTTCTCATTGCCTTTGATCAGGTCTGTCCAAAGTGATTCAACATTTATGGAATAAACAAATTTGAGTTTATGCCGCAGGCTTCTTTTTTTTTTTTTTCTGTAATGGGTTTCTTTTCTGCAGGCTTCTCAGTGGCTGATTTCTTCTTAGCTGCAGCCTTTTTTCTCATCAGAGGTTTCTTCTGGTTCCTATGGCCAACAGCCTTCTTTCTTCCTTGCCACAGGAATTACTACTTCCTGTGTGAACTGGCCAATCACTTGACCTCGGGGGACTTTGATTTCCACTGGGGTTGAATTGAAAGGAATATTATGGATCCTCAGTGTTTTACTAGTATAAAAGAAGATAAGAGATGTAAAAAATCAATAAAATTATAAGGAAGAGTTTTTAAGAATTATTAATTATATTCATTATTGCCCATTTTCCTTTTGGGCTATTTATTTTTCTGTTTGCATGATACTTGTTTTACTTTTTTCAAAAGCTTTTGGTTTCTGTGGAGTATTGTGTGTAAAAAAAAAGAGAGAGAGAGAAAGATAGAGAGAGATGAGAGAGAGAAATTGGGGGTAGGGTGAAGGAAAGAGGGGAGGAAGAGGAGAGAGAGATATTTCTAGGTTCCAGCACATAACACAAATTTATGACCTAATTTATTTATTATTGAAAATGTATTATTGAATGAGCAGAGCACATACATGCTATTGCTGGAGGCAACCATAAGTCACATTCTGACAGGTTACATGTATTTAATGCAACTATTTATTTTTTATACATGAGAAATGAATAATTTCTTTAGTAATTGCCAAATTATACACTTCCTAAAAGGCATGGAATCTTCTTAGACATTTACCAAAATGTCATGTGAATTTATGCATATTTCAAGGCAGATTCAGAGAAAATATGTAGAACAGCTTCCTAACTTCCTTTCCAAAGTGTGAAATTAAAGGATAGCTTCCATTTTATTGTATTATTTTTTGTATGTTTTTAAATTGTTTAAATAAAATATACTCAAATATAAAACAGAGGCTAAATATATAGTCATGCAGCTATTATACAGTAATAAGGTAAAAATTTTTGTTTTCTTTTCCCACTATTTTGGGGGTGAAGTAGGATAAATCTATTCATTTGGTTTCACAATCACCTACAGATATTTGATAAAGACAAGAGATCTTTGTAGCATTTTAACTGTGCCCCTATGGGACTCATCAACTGACACTTGACCAGAAAAATTAGCATAACCCTTTTACCAAAAGTCAGTAATCTGAAACCAAAATTGAAAAATTAATTTGCTTTCTGGAATGCCAGTGCTTCTAGGGGTGTAAAGTAATTTATAGCTAAATTTGACGACCCGTGTTTTTCTGTGTCATAATATGAATTAGGGGGATAGGGTAGTGTATAATACACCAAACCTTGAGAAAAAAAAATTCTAATAAAGTAACTCTATTTTATCTCTCATAATTTTAGTCCCTAATACAAACCCTCAACACCTACTACCTCAGGGAATAAATTGCTATTTAGTCTTTGGCATTTAGGCAAGAGAGGAAACTATTCTTCACTGTAATATATTAGCCATAAGATTGAAATATTCTAAGAAATGTATTTTTCCCAAATTTATGTTTTCAAAGAAGTATTAAAAGTTCTGGGCTATTTTTTTGGAAAAAAAGTCATTTGGAATAGTTGGTTGAGCTTCCCTAAATCTGTCTCTCACTCATTTTAATGCCTATCCACAGACTGAACATATCTCACACAGTGACTCTGACAATGTATTTAAATGCATTTAAATACATAGCATGTCCTTCCTATCTCATGTTCCATCCTTGTCATAAAATCTTATAGTCCATTGTTAATTTTTTTTATTTTTATAGACTTTTAGGCATTAGAACTCCTTAACTATCTCTAAAACTTCTAGAAAGAATAATTAAAACAAATGCACAAGAGCTTACTTAGGTGGAATGTCAATGAGTCACAAAGAAATGATTGAATTTCTCTCCCTACTTTGTGTGTTTACCTGGTAACTGTGTAAAAAGGAAAATCTAAAAAATACCCATTGGTGTTTTGTAAATGTAAGATAGTTATATTTCAGGACTCAGAGTGGCTCTATATCCAAGTCAGAGCAAATTTTTCTAGCAAGGTCATTTTACAGAGGCAAAAAGACTTTGTCTTTAATCCTGCCAGAGCTGACTTTCTTGATTATGTATTAATTTATTAATTTTGATAACTGTAATTGAGCATCTAGTATATACCCCTAAGTGCTGGGGAAGGAAAAAGAATCTAGTTTTGGACACATTATATATAAAAGAGAAATTACACTTCCATAAATATGAGCAAAACAAGGTGTATTTGATTGCTATGAGAGAGAAATTATAAATGCATTGTGGATAGTCATAGGTTGAAAACATTTCATCTAGACAGGCAAACAAGAAGAAGGGGTAGGATATACGGGGAATAAAGGCAAAAGTTATAAAGTGAGGAAAGGCACAAAAAGTAAAAAGTGTATATAAAGAAAAAGTGAAGGAAAATAGGGATATGACTTTAAATTTTATGATTTAGCTGGACTATTAGTAGCTCTGAATATGATGTTAAGCAAGATATGGCTTGAATCTAGCCACCTGTAAAAAGCTATTTTCCTTCCCTCACAACTCTGAATGGCATGTTACTTTGTTTTGCATCACCAGAGGAGAAAATCAAGCACAATTTAATTTAACAAGTCTTTATTAGGAATTTACAATGGACGGCACTCTATTAAGGTTACAGAACACATAAGCAGAAGGAGTAAGACTAACTCAGGACATACCAGCAGGATGAGTGAAAAAGAATCCACTCGGGATGCATACCCTAATTATGGCTGATGGAGTTTTCACCCTCATAGTCTAAATCATTGGTAGTTAACATCAGAAAAAAAAAAGTATCAATGTATTATTTGAGTATTGTGCAAGGTTATATATTATTTGTATAGCAAACACAATTACTGTTACATTTTATCTCAGCTACTATGTTTGATGCTTTCCTAAAGCTAGGAATTAAAAGAAACTTAAGTATAACTAAAGAGAAGTAACTTCACCAGGTTGGCTTGGTCAGCATTAGCTGTTCAGGTGTAGGTACTCAGAAAGATTGCCCAGACCAGTGCTCCTTATTCTCATGTATTTCAAACTTTGGTGTGTAATGGATTCATGCAAGATGCTTGCTGAAAACAGCTCCTCTGCTCCCCGCCTTGGATGTCTTAGCAGAGGAATGCAGAGATTTTGGTGGAGGTGGTCTGCAGACCATAATCTAAGAAACACAGCCTTAGGGTAAATACCCAGTAGTGTGATTTTTGCTGAGTCATAGGGTAGTTCTATTTTCAACTTTTTGAGGAGGCTCCATACTGTTTTCCAGAGTGGCTGCACCCGCTTGCGTTCCCACCAACAGTGTAGGAGATTTGCAACGATGTGGATGGAACTAGAGGGTATTATGCTGAGTGAAATAAGTCAATCAGAGAAAGACAATGATCATATGATCCCTCTGATATGAGGAATTTGAAAGGCAGGGCGGGGAGTTGTAGAGGGTAGAGCTTAGGGAGGGAAAAAATGAAATAAGATGGGATGGGGGGGAGACAAACCATAAGAGACTCTTAATCTCACAAAACAATCTGAGAGTTTCTGGGGGTAGTGGGGGTAGGGAGAGGGTGGCTGGGTTATGGACATTGTGGAGGGTATGCACTATGGTGTGCTGTGAAATGTGTAAGCCTGATGAATCACAGACCTGTACCCCTGAAGCAAATAATACATTATATGTTAATAAAAAAATAAAAAATAATAAAAAAAGGAAACACAGCCTTATAAATTCTGTGTGTGTAGACAATATCCCACCACTGTGCAAGCAATACACTACCTATCCAGAAACAAAATAGTAAAAATTTTTATCTACATGCTGGAAAGTAAAAATGGTGACATTAGTGACTTCTATCTATAACTCTTCAACTTTTATGTATTATTTCTAACATAGCAGATCGGTTTCATTTCCTCTGCTGGTAGTGATGGATAAGGAGTTCCTGGAGTTCTGGCTTGTGAATGACTCTGGGGCTAATCAGGTTTTTTCTGGAAGAAAAACACATTATAGTCAATTAGCCTTGTATGCAATGGATAGCAGAAGTTACCAAGTGGGGTGAAATGCCTGTGTCTTCACTTTTCTAAGAAGTGTTTTTTGTTCCATTGTGTTTAGTCAACTTTTTTCTTGTCTTCTGAGACTTGGTGGTGATGCTTTTTTCTTCTTTTTTTCAGAGTCAATCTTCTTTTCCTCTTGACTTGTTCTTTACTCTTTGCCTAGAAACATGTTTGTTCTTAATACAGTAACATAACCACCTCTCAGCCTGACTGGCTTCTTCCTGATGGGGGCACTGAATAAGTATGGAGAGTGTCTCCCACCTTGTCCAATACCTGTCCCCCAACACCCTACTCACAGCAGAGCTCTCTTCTCCCTGTCCCTTCTCTTTTTTGAACATTCGCCCCCAGTCTTGGAGGCTCTTTCCCTTTATCTCTCCTCTCCCTGGAATAATTTTGTCTCAAGGCCCAGATCAAGTAGTAGTTACCAACTCGTTTCCTTTCAGCTGAGTGGTAAAATTGTTTAAGTTCGAAACAACATAATGATGCACGTTTTTACATCTACTGTGCCAGTACAGTGGTAAATAAGCTGTATATAATTAGAAAACAAAGTCAAGTAAACAACTTTCTTTGTGATAATAGACTAAAATATGTAGATGCATTATGGCCACCTAGTTGAAAATAGGTCACGTCACTGCTGGAATACAATTAGTTAAGCATCCAAAACTCAGCTTATAAACAATTCTAAATCTGAAACAGTATTTTGTGCAGACCATGATATACAATGACATGTTACATGTGTTCATCTGTAGATATGTGCATTATAAACACACACACACACACACAAACACACATTACAAAAGGGCATACTGGATGGGAATTTAATTTTAATAAATAGCAACAATTTCTTCACTACTCTTGCTAAGTGTTATTATATCTTTCAAGAGGGAAAGAAAGAAACAATGAAAGAAAAAGAGGAAAAAAGAAGAAAGAACAATATCTTGAAAGTTTAGCTTAGGCCTAGACTTCCATGATTAGGTAACTCCTTCACTTAGACATTTAGCTTGATATCTATAAAAATCTGTTTTCTCTTTATCCCTTTCTAGCACTTGCTAATAAATAACAAAAATAAAGGGCTTACAAATATATGCACTGAAAACAATTATAGCAAAGAGATACAAAGCAAGTCCTTTTTCCTCTGCCTACCCCTAACTTCAAGGATCCATTTAGTAAGGATTCACTAAAAAAAAAAAAAGAAAAAAGAAAAAAGAAAAAAGAAAAAAAAGGGACTTGCCTGTAAAATATGATCACCTTCCTTTTACCCAAGATTCACTTTGGAACTTCTGATTCATTATGACATTTTTTACAGAGTTCTTTCTTTTAATTGTGTGTGTTCACACTTGGGTTTTAGGTATCTCTGAACTTATCACTTAAAAGACCTTTGTAATAGTCTTTCAAAATTAATGAATCAAATGCTGTGAGCACATGGATTTCTGAAGAACATTTTAAAAAGGCCAGGCTTTAAAAGTCAAGGATGATAAGAAAGAGGATCAACTAAGTGCTATAGCCAATAATCCAACTCACTTCTTAATGCTTCTGAATTTAAAATTAGAAGTGTTTCACTACACCTGAATTACTTGAATTACTTTGGTTCAGATAAGTAATTCCAATAGATCAACCTTAGATATAATCTTCTAACTTTAAATTTAGACTCCCTGAAATGTCTGCTCTCCTCAAAATATCATTTTATAGGTTGAAGATGTTGTTCTAAGAAGATCTAAGGAGCTTTAAGATGAAAAAACAGATGAGACATGTTACATCGCATGCATAATATGTTTGACTCACTTCTCAAAGTTTCACATTTTGATATACAGTTAAAATATAAATCACAGGACTCTTCATTATACTTCTATCACTCTAAAGAGAAATGGTAGGAATAATAGTTATTGTGTTACGATAGTGAAGAAAACTAATTAGCTTAGGTCAGAAGATAAAAGGCATAATGGTAAGCAGTTACTAAATATTAAAAGAAAGGAAGAGATAGATTTCATGAAACAATAGATCAAAGGAATAAAACCCAGACTGAAGTTAAGTTCATTGCTAACACAATTCCTCTTAATGCAGTAAAGTAAATAAAAATCAGTTAACTAGAAAGGATTTCACTTTATATCCAACATACCCACCGTTTCCACTCTCCAATGACTTATCAAATTTGCATAAGTAAAAGTCATAATTAATGTAGACATAGAGTACACAACCATAGTTTTCCTTAGGGATCATACAATGTCAAAAACTGTTAGAGATGTTAGTTAATATTTCAAGACACCCCTGTAGTACCCACAGGTAAAATGCAAAAGGTGTAAAGCAATATACATAAACATATGGAAGCAAATCAGACAAAGATGGGTAAAATGGATATGTAGAACATTCTCCTACAATATTTGATGACCACTCTACTTAGAAGGCCAGGTGTATAATCTTTAAAGATTATATCTTAGAAACAAAATCCTATTGCCAAAATGGCAAAAAGCAGGAAATTATTGCATATTCTTATTTATACAGTTTAAAAAATAATAATTAATTTCAGACACCGTATTAGGACACATATGTTAAAGAAGTTAAGTCATATTATTTTCAAAGGACATTTCAGGCGAGAACAAAAACAGAACAGCGTGAAACAGAAGGGATACAAATATCCCTCCTCAAACTCTGAAAGGTAAAATGTGTTCAGGGGCATACATCTGGGAAAATCCATAAAATCCAAGAACTTTTGGGGTGATGATAAAATTTGGTAATAGGTTTACAGAAGACCTTGATTTACATAGATGTGAAGTAATTTCCAAGGAAGCCACTTCTGTAAATAACCATTCCATCCCTATAACTCACAAATCCTTAACTAAAATAATCTCAACTTTGAAAAATTTATGTTTAGGGTGCCTAGTTCGCTCAGTTGGTTAAGCATCTGCTTTCGGCTCACATCATGATCTCAGGGTCTGGGTTCCAGTCCCGCATCGGGCTCCCTGTTCAACAGGGAGTCTGCTTCTTCCTCTCCCTCTGCAGCTTCCCCCTGATTGCACTCTCTCTCTCTCTCTCACTTGCTCTTTCTGTGAAATAAATAAATAAATCTTTTTAAAAATTTATGTTTGCATATGTGGGATTCAGGACAGTCAACACCTACTAATGCATGTGTTCAGAAATGAGAAACTTGAATATGAAGATATTTAAAATTATGTATTTATGTATTTATTAAATTCCAGCACAATTAACAAATAGCACTGTATGAATTCCACGTATACAATATAGTGATTCAATAAATATATAAATTATTCAGTGCTCATCAAGATAAGTGTATGTTGTTTTTTTTTTAAAGATTTCATTTATTTATTTGTCAGAGTGAGCACAGGCAGAGTGGCAGGCAGAGGCAGATGGAGAAGCAGGCTCCCACTGAGCAAGGAGCCTGATGTGGGACTCGATCCCAGGACGCTGGAATCATGACCTGAGCCGAAGGCAGCAGCTTAACCAACTGAGCCACCCAGGAGTCCCAAGTGTACTTTCTTTTTAATAGATATACTCTTTAATCCCCATCAACTATTTCACCCATCCCACCCACTCACTTTCCCTCTGGTAGAACCATCAGTTTGTTCTCTATAGTTAAAAGTCTGTTTCTTCTTTTGTCTCTCTTTCTCTCTCTTTTATCCATCACTCATTTTTTTTTAATTCCATATATGAGTGAGATCATATGGCATTTGTCTTTTTCTAACATATTTCACTTAAATTATACTGTCTAGATCCATTTATACTGTTCTGAATAGGAAGATTTTATTCTGTTTTATGGCTGAATAATATTCTTTATTATTTATAGAATAATATTCTTATATATATATGTATATATATATAATTACTTCTTTATCCATTCATCTATCAATGGACACTTGGACTATTTCCAGAGTTGGCTTTATTGTAAATAATACTGCAATAAAAATAGTAGTGCATGTATCCCTTTGAATTAGTGGTTTCTGTATCTTTTAGGTAAATAAACTCCATAGTGCAATGATGGGATCATAGAGTAGTTCTATTTTTAATATTTAAAAGAAACTTCACAGTGTTTTCCCCATGGCTGCACCAGTTTGCATTCCCACCAACAGTGTGAGAGGGTTGTTTTTTTCTCCACATCCTCTCCAACATTTGCTGTTCCTTGTGTTTTTGATTTTAGCCATTCTGACAGGTATGAGGTAATATCACAATGTGCTTTTAATTTGCATTTCCCTGATGATGAGTGATGTTGAGCATCTTTTCACAAGTATGTTAGCCATCTGAATGTCTTCTTTGGAGAAATGTCTGTTCATGTCCTCGGACAATTTTTTCATTTGAGTTTTTGTTTTTTGGTGTTAAGTTCTGTAAGTACTTTATATATTTTAGACACTAACCGTTTATCAGATATGTCATTTGCAAATATCTTCTCCTACTCATAAGGGTGCCTTTTAGTTTTGTTGGTTGTTTCCTTCACAGCTCAGAAACTTTTTATTTTGATGTAATCCCAATAGTTTATTTTTACATATATTTCCCTTGTCTCAGGAGACATATCTAGAGAAATGTTATGATGGTGCATGTCAGAGAGATTTGCCTTTGCTCTCCTCTAGGATTTTCATGGTTTCAGGCCCCATTGGAGGTCTTTAATCCATTTTGAGTTTATTTTTGTGTATGGCCTAAGAAAGTGTCCAGTTTCATTCTTTTATGTGTGGCTTTCTAATTTTCCCAACACCATTTGTTGAAGAGACTGTCTTTTCCACATTGTATACTCATTCCTCCTTTGGGAAATATTAATTAACCATATAATTGTGGGTTTATTTCTGGGTTTTCTGTTCTATTCCTTTGATCTATGTGTCTATTTTTGTGCCATAGTACCAACATAGTACCAACAGTACCATACTGTTTTGACCACTACAGCTTTGTAATATAACTTGCAGTATGGAATTGTGATGCTCCAACTTTGTTTTTCTTTTTCAAGATTCCTTTAGCTATGCAAGTTCTACTGTGGTTCTGTAAAAATTTTAGGATTGTTCTAGTTCTGTGAAAAATGTTTTTGGTATTTTGATGGAGTTGTATTTAATCTGTAGATTGCTCTGCATAATATGGACATTTTAATAATATTCATACCGCCAATCAATGAACGTGGAATGTCCTTTCATTTATTTGTGCAGTCTTCAATTTCTTTCCTGAGTGTTTTATAGTTTTCAAGTACAAGCCTTTCAGAGTTTTGGTTAAACTTATTCCTAGGTACTTCACTAATTTTGGTACAAATTGCAAATGGGATTGTTCTCTGAATTTCACTTTTTTCTAAAGATTTTTATCTTAAGAAGTCTTATACCCAACTTGAAGCTCAAACTTACAACCCTGAGAGATCAAGAGTCACATACTCTACCAATAAAACCGTCCAGGTGTCCCTCTTAATTTCATGTTCTGATGCTCCAAGATGAGTGTATAGGAATTCAACAGTTTTCTGTCCATTAATTTTGTATCCAGCCACTTTACAAAGTTAATTTATCAGTTTTAGTAGTTCCTTGGTGGAGTCTTAGGATTTTTTATATATAGTACCATATCACCTGCAAATATGGGAATTTTTCTTATTCTTTACCCAATTTGGATGCCTTGTATTTCTTTATGTTGCCTAACAGCTATGGCCAGGACTTTCAGTACTTTGTTGAATAAAAATATTAAAAGTGGACATCTTTGTCATTCCTATTTCCCCACTGACTATGATTTTTGTGTAGGTTTTACATATAAGGGTTGATATGCTGAGGTATATTCTCTCTAGACCTACTTTCTCAAATGTTTCTTTTGCATCTATTGCAATGCCCATATGTATTTTATTCTTACTCTTGCTCATGTGATGTATCACATTAAATGATAGGTGAATACTGAACCACCCTTGATTCCACTTGATTGTGGTGAGCAATTTTTAAAATACAGGATTCAGTTTGCTAGTATTTTGTTAAGGATTTTGTATCTATGTTTATTAAAATACCATCCTGTTCTATTTTTTTTTGTAGTGTCTTTATCTGGTTTTGAAATCAGATGATACTGGCCTCATAGAATGAATTTGGAGGTTTTCCTTCCTCTTCTATTTTTTTTTTTTTGGAATACTTTTGAGAAGACTAGGTATTAACTTTTCTTTCAATATTTGAGAAAATTTGCCTATGAAGGGGTGTGTTCCTGAACTTTGGTTTGTTAGGAATTTTTTTATTACTGATTCACTTTCATTGCTGGTAATCAGTCTATTCAAATTTGCTGCTTCTTTCTGATTCAGAAAGAGATTACATATGTCTCAGATTATCCATTTCTTCGATATTGTCCAATTTGTTGGCATAATGTTTTCATAATATTCTCTTACTTTTGTTTGTATTTCTGTGATGTTGGTTGTTATTTCTTCTATTTCATTTATAATTTTGCCTAATTTGGGTCCTTGTTCCTTTTCCTCCTACTTCTCATGAGTCTGGCCAGAGGTTTACTAATTTCCTTGACTTTTGCAAAGAAACCATTCCAGGTTTCATTGATCGGTTCTATTGTTGTTTTTGTTTTTGTGTTGTTTTTTAGTTTTTAGTTTTTTAGTTTGTTTTTAGTTTGTTTCTAATATCATTTATTTCTTCTATAATCCTTATTATTTCCTTCCTTCTGCTGGTTTGGGTATTGTTTGCTCTTCTTTTTCTAGCTCCTTTTTTTTTAAGATTTTATTTATTTATTTTACAGACAGAGATCACAAGTAGGCAGAGAGGCAGGCAGAGAGAGAGGAAGGGAAGCAGGCTCCCCGCTGAGCAGAGAGCCTGATGTGGGGCTCAATCCCAGGACCCTGGAATCATGACCTGAGCCAAAGGCAGAGGCTTTAACCCACTGAGCCACCCAGGCGACCCTGTACCAGTGTGTTTTTATTTTCATTTGTTTCCATGAAATTTATTACTTCTTCTTTGATTTCTTGCTTGACCCATTCATTGTTTAAGAGCATGTTATTTAACCTCTATATATTTGTGCTCTTTCCAGATTTTTCCTTGTGGTTGATTTTTAGTTTCATAGCTTTGTGGTCAGAAAGTTTGCATGGTATGACTTTGACCCTTTGAATTTGTCAAGGCTTGTTTTGTGGCCTAATATGTGATCTATTCTTGGAGAATGTTCCATGTGTACTTGAAAAGAAAGTGTATTCTGTTGTTTTAGGATGGGATGTTCTGAATAGATCAGTGTTAGAGCCATGTGGTCCAGGGTGTCATTCAAAGCTACAAGTTCCTTGTTGATTTTTGATTTTCAATGTCGAGGAAATGGATAATCTGAGACATATGTAATCTCTTTCTGAATCAGAAAGAAGCAGCAAATTTGAATAGACTGATTGCCAGCAATGAAAGTGAATCAGTAATCAAAAAATTCCTAACAAACCAAAGTTCAGGAACACACCACTTTTTTCTGTTAACCAAGGTTAAGTGGAATGTTAATGTCTCTACTGTTATTGTAATGCTATTGATTAGTAAATATATGTTTGTTATTAACTGTTTTATGTATTTGGATGTTCTCATGTTGGGTGCATGAAAATATGCAATTGGTATATTTTCTTGTTGGATTGTCCCCTTTCTTATTGTATCTTATCCTTCTTTGCTCCTTTCAGTCTTTGTGTTAAAATCTATTCTGTCCAATATAAATATTTCTTTGGTTCCCTTATGACATCCATATGCAGGACAATTGTTTCTTCAACCCCTCACTTTGAATCTGTAGGTCTTTTGGTCTGAAATGAATCTCTTATAGGGAACATACAGATGGCTCTTGTTCTTTTGTTTATTTTTATCCACTCTGTTTTCCTATGTATTTTGATGGGATCATTTAATTGATTTAAATTTCAAGTAATTATTGATAAATATGTACTTATTGTCATTTTGTTACTTGTTTTGTAGTTCTTTTCTCATCCTTTTTTCCATGGTATTGACTTTCTTTAGTGATATACTTGGGTTTCTTTATCTTTATTCTGTACATATATATGACTGTTTTTTGAACTTGCAGTTACAATTAAGCTTGTATATAACAATTTCTGCATATCGCTGTATTAAGTTGATGATCGCTTTAATTTGAACCCATTCATTTCCCTCTCCCCTACATTTTCAGTAAATGGTGTCATATTATACATCCTTTAATTTTATGAATCCCTTGATTAATTTTTATAGAAATACTTATTTTTACTGTGTTTGCAATTTACTTTTTATGCTATCATCAATGGTCTTTCCACTGAAAGAGTTCCTTTTAATATTTCTTAAAGGGCTTGATTTAGTAGTCATGAACTCCTTTAACTTTTGTTTGGGAAATTCTTTATCCCTGTATTCTTAATGATAGCCTTGCTGGATAGAGTATTCGTGTGTGCAAATTTTTCCCATTCATCACTTTGAATATGTGACATTACTCCTTTCTGGTTTGGAAAGTTTCTGCTGAAAAATCTGCTATAGCCTTATGGGGCTTCCCTTGTATGTAACTATTATCTTTTCTCCTGCTTCTTTGAAGTTTTTTCTTTATCATTTTTTGCCATTTTCATTCCTATGTGTCTTGGTGTGGACCTCCTTGGGTTGAATTTTTAGGGGGATCTCTGTGCCTCCTGGATCTGGATATCTGTTTCCTTCTCCAGATTAAGGAAATTTTCTGCTATTATTCTTCAAATATACTTTCTGCTCCCTTTTTTCTCTCCTTTTCCTATGAGTCCCTATAATATGAATATTAGTCTTGATGGAGTCACTGAGTTCTCTAAGACTATTCTCAATATGCATATTTTTTCCTCTCATTTATTCACCTTGATTATTTTTTGTTACTTTTCCAGTTCATAAACTCATTTATCTGAATTCTCTGGTCTATTTATTCTATCTAATGTATTTTCAATTTCATTTATTGTGTTTTTCATCTCTGATTAATTCATTTTTGTCTCTTTGTTAAGGGTCTTACTGACGTTCTTGACTCTTAAGTCCAATGAATATCCTTATGATCATTACTCTAAATTAACCATCAAGTATATTGCTTATATCTGTTTCACTTAGGTCTTCTGCTGTGGTTTGGTACTATTCTTTCATTTGGGAGATAATATTCTGGCTCCTTATTTTGTCTAACTCTGTCTGTTTCTGTATGTTATGAAAGTCAGCTACATCTCTTGCTTTTGAAGGTAAGGGCCTTATGAAAAAAGGTCCTATAGTGCCCTGCAATTGAAGTGTCTCCTCTTCGGCAAGGCCTAGAATTCAAAGCATATCTCCTATGTGTGTTGCGTGTACTCTGCTGTTGAGCTGCCTCTTTTTCCTTCAGTCCAGGTGTCTACCGAAACTCTCTCTGCCTATTGTAGACTGTGTTTGGTCCCTGGCTGAGTGGGGCACATTTTAATAAGGGGGAGTGCTCGTCTGCTTGTGAAATGTGACCTCTAACCACTGCTTCCAGAACTGAGTCTAACAAAATGCACACGTCAGGAGATGAAGTGTTGTTGAAGTGCTGGTCCTCTAGGGAAGGAGTTTAAGGTGCTAGGACTGGGCAAGTGTAGATGCCAGAGGTGGATCTTTGGTAGTGCTGGGCATGGTATAAGTAAGCTAGGTAGTGAGTGTCAGCTTTGTGCTGGTTTCTCCAGGTAGCACTGTGTTTATGTTGGTGGGTGAAAGGAGTGAGCAAGGGAAATGACATCTACTAGCTCTTTTGTTCCTGGAGCAGTCTCCTGGTGATTCTTGCCCCTCAGGGCCAGCTCTTCAATGAGTAAATAATCTCCCTCCCTTCTGCCCAGGCCTTTTTTCAAATTGTTGCTTCCATGCTGTATCTCCACTGGCTGCTGGTCCTTCTCTCTCTTTAGGGGTGGGGACTTGACTTCTTAACATCCTCAAGCCTCTCCCAGAGTCTAGCCTGCTGATTTTTAAAATTCCAAGCTTTAAGTCATGCTTGTTTTAAGAACTCACAAAATTCACCCTCTTGTTTTCAAAGCCAAATATTATGGGAATTTGTCTATCCTGTGCAGGCTTCTCAGTATGATAGTCTCTCTCCCTTCCCTGTACCACTGGCTCCTTCCCTACACCAGATGGCTATGGTCCATTTCATTTCCAAACTGTGTCTCCATCTTCCTACCTTCTTTGTTGTAGCCTCTTCTCTATGTTAAGTTGTAGCATTTGTTTTGCCACTCTTTGGGTCATTTTTTGGGTTATTTACACTAATGTGTCATCTAGTTATATCAGTGGGACCAGCTAACCTTAGGGTCCTCCTCTTCTGCCATTTTCTCATCCTCCCCTGAAGAATTTTTTTAAAAAACTTCTCACCAGAAATACTTTTTTTCCACAATTAATCATTACTCTGATCCAAGACATGATGCAAAACCAAGCATCACTTAGTAATCCAGGATTCAGAATCCACAGAGGTGGATATGGAACATGGGACCAGAGGGAAACAAAATGCATTAGGGAAATTTAAGAATAATGAAAAGAAAACAAAGAAGAAAGTTAATGAAGTATTCTATTTCCACTATTGACTAAGATTATACAAATAATTGAAAACTTTATCAGCTAGTGAATATTTTACTCAATATGTGTTTTAGAATTGATATAATGTATTTATAGACTACCTTTTGTAAGAAGATTTCTAAAGCCATGAAAAGAAGCTATTAGGAAAACATTCTAAGCAAATACATATACAATAAGAATTCTTTGAGGAATTATAAGGAGGTTAGTCTGGAGGGAAAGGCCACACTGCCATGCTTAAATTAAGGATTTTAAGTTTTCTTTTACTGAAACTTTGTTATGGATAACCATTTTTTTCACTGAAGCTATGTAGATTTTAGAAAAAAATTTTAAAAATAACATTTAAATTAAATAATTAAAAATACAATGCATTTTAAGTCGTACTTTATATAAATATAAATGTTTTTAATTTTAGCTAATTTGGTCCACTGTTTTGTCTGTGGACAAAATCACTATTCAATAAAATGTGATTTTTTTTTAAGATTTTACTTATTTATTTGACAGAGAGAGAGATCTCAACTAGGCAGAGAGGCAGGCAGAGAGAGAGGGGGAAGCAGGCTCACTGGTGAGCATAGAGCCCGATGTAGGGCTCCATCCCAGGGCCCTGAGATCATGACCTGAGCTGAAGGCAGAAACTTAACCTACTGAGCAACCCAGGTGCCCCTAAAATGGGATCTTTGATTTAGAAAAATCCAATGAAAACAGATAACACCACTGAGCTTTGTTCGCATAGCATTTGATTATGAGAAAATAGCCAGACCCTTTTTTTTTTTTTGAAGATTTTTTATTTATTTATTTGACAGAGAGAGATCACAAGTAGACGGAGAGGCAGGCAGAGAGAGAGAGAGAGATGGAAGCAGGCTCCCTGCTGAGCAGAGAGCCCGATGCGGGACTCGATCCCAGGACCCTGAGATCATGACCTGAGCCGAAGGCAGCGGCTTAACCCACTGAGCCACCCAGGCGCCCTAGCCAGACCCTTTTAAAGCTTGTAATAGTAGTAATCTTCTCTGCAATGGTGGTCATTAAACTTATGAAAGTGTATACGATAAGTATCACTAACTGGGAAAGACTGAATCTTGAAACTCTTAATGTTTAAATCAATAGTGGTAATATGAATGATTTTATGATTGAAAAATTTAATTCAAACTATAACGCCTGTATGATTCATAGTGAAAAATAAGTGTATAGTTCAACATGATCTATACACTTCAATGTAAAGTATCACATTGTGAACATTTTAGAAATATGCCTAGTGTTCAAATTAAAATTTTAATTATCATTTTCAGAGGCAGGCAGGAAGGAGAAGAGAATATTAGCCATTGCTTTCTTCACTTGTCATATAATAAGCATTATGCTTTTCGTAATTTCAATAGACCCAAGGAGAGTACAATAAAATATATTTTATTTAATTTTGAAGTGAAAATAAAATAGTCTCATTAAGAAAATCATGTTATAATGACTAGAGAACAACTGTGCCTACATAACTTTATTGGGAGCAAAGTCTATCCTTAATAGACACAAAGTAAGTACATTACTAAAATGATGGATTTTCTGTCATACATTTTTAATTAAAACCAATGTTGTCACTAAAAAAGATACTTCTTCAAGTTATTCACTAACTATCAGTATCAAAAGTTCTTGGAATAAAGAATCATAGAAAAAAAGGATATTCATGATTATATGAGCATTACTATAGAATTATATAGCTAAAAAAGATTTGAGAGATATTCTATTTTTATCACTTCTGCTGATGAAGAGATTCAAGTTTTGGGGATTTTTTAATTTAATTTTGGTTTTTAGATAAAAACCTCGTGTTTTTTAAAAGTCATTTGATATTTCTTATACTGTCATTAAATCTTAGGGTAATTCCAAAGAAAATGCCCTGTTATTTACATGTGGAATTTATAAAAAGGAAGAATCTTCAACCTAACCAAAATTTTCCTGTCAATGAGGAGAAAGATGAATCCAATTTGCTTTTAGGCATTTTTCACCTACCTCAGTATAAATATTTTCCCCCTCTGCTTCACTGAGGTATAACTGACAAACAAATTGTAAGATATGTCAAATATACAAGGTGATGAATTGATGTATGTATACATAGTGAAAGGATTTCCCCCAATGACTTAACAGATCTATCACCTCATATGCTTATATTTCTTTATCTATTTATCAGAACATTTAACTTTTATTTGCAGCAATTTTTGCTAGTAAATCCTCTGATACTTATTTTTTATTTTAATTTCTTAAAGATTTTATTTTATTTTATTATTTTATTTTATTTTATTTATTTAACAGACACACAGAGAGTACAGGTCGGCAGAGAGGCAGGCAGAGGGAGAGGGAGAAGAAGACTCCCTGCTGAGCAGGGAGCCCCATGCAAGGTTCAATCCCAGGACCCCGGGATCGTGACGTGAGCCGAAGGCAGCAGCTTAACTGACTGAGCCACCCAGGTGCCCCTACTTTTTTATTTTTTAAATTTTAATTCCAATGTGGTTAACGTACAGTACTATATTAGTTTCAGGTATATAATATAGTGATTCAACACTAAACATTTGTCTATTTATTTTAGATAGCTTGCACAAAAACAGGCAGAGGGGCAGAGATAGAGAAATCCTCAAGTGGACTGCCCTCTGATCATGGAGCTTGACACAGGGCTCAACCCCAGGACCCCCATATCATGACCCAAGCTGAAATCAGGAGTCAATGTTCAATCCAACTAAGCTACCCAGGCACCTCTCAACACTTTCATATTACTCAGTGCTCATCAAGATAAGTGTACTTACCTTTCCTCCAGTACCCACCTGTTCTCTCTAGCTAAGAGTCTGGTTTTTTTGTTTGCTTGTTTTTTGGGATTTTGTTTTTGTTTTTTATCCTTTATTTGTTTTGTTTCTTAAATTCCACACATGAGTGAGATCATATGGTATTTGTCTTTCTCTAACTCGTTTATTTTGCCTAGCATTATACTCTCTAGATCCAACTATGTTGTTGCAAATGGCAAGATTTAATTCTTTTTTAAGTCTGAGTAACTCATTATATATACATATATGAATGAATATATATACATATATATACGAATATAATGTGTATATATATATATATATATATATTTATTGCCAACATCTTCTTTATCTATTCATCCATTTACAGATACTTGTGCTGCTTCCAAAGTTTGGCTATTGTCAATAATGCTGCAATAAACAAATGGGTGCCTATATCCCTTTAAATTAGTGTTTTTGCATTTTGGGGGATAAATACCCAGCAATGTGCTTATTAGATCATAGGATAGTTCTATTGTTAATTTTTTGAGGAAACTTCATACTGTCAACCATAGTAGCTCTAACACTTTCCATTCCTACCAACAATACAAGAGGGTTGTTTTTTCTCCACAACCTCACCAACACTTGTTTCTTGAGTTTTGATTTAGCCTGGTGTGAGATGATAACTCATTGTGGTTTTGATTTACATTTCCCTAAGGATGAGTGATGTTGAGCATCTTTTCATGTGTGTGTTGGTCATCTGTATGTCTTCCTTGGGGATGTCTGCTCATGTCTTCCGCCCTTATTTTTTTTTTTTTAATTGGACTATTTGGGGGGTTTCAGTGTTGAGTTGTATAAGTACTTTATATATTTTGAATACTAAGTATTATAAGATATATTACTTGAAAATATCTTCTCCGATTCAGTAGGTTCTCTTTTAGTTTTGTTGGTTGTTTTCTTCTCTGTACAGAAACTTTTTTTATTTTCATGTAGTTGCAACAGTTTATTTTTCCTTTTCTTTTTCTTGCCTCAGGAGACGTATCTAGAAAAATGCTGCTTGACTGACGTCAGAGAAATTACTGTGTGTGTTCTCTTTTAAGATTTTATGGTTTCAAGCCTCACACTGAAGTCTTTAATCCATTTTGAGTTTATTTTTGTATATGGCCTACAAAAGTGATCCAGTTTCATTCTTTTGCATGTGTCTGTCTACTTTTCCCAACACCATTTGTTGAAGAGACTCTTTTCCATACTATATATATATTCATACTTCCTTTGTTTAATATTAATTGACTAGATACTTGTGAGTTTGCTTCTGGGCTTTCTATTCCATTCCATTGATCCTGTGTCATTTTTATACCTATATGATACTGTTTTGATTACTATAGGTTTGTATTATGACTTGAAGTCTGTAATTATTATGCCTCCAGTTTTGGGTTTTTTTTTTTTTTTTCTTTTTCAAGATTCTTTTGGCTATGCGAGATCTTTTGGGGTTCCATAAAAGTTTTAGGATTGGTTGTCCTAGTTCTGTGAAGAATGTTGTTGGTATTTTGATAGATACTACATTCAATCTGTAGATTGCTTTGGGTAGTATGGACATTTTAATAACAATTATACTTCTAGTCAATGAGCATAGAATGTCTTTCCATTCATGTTGTCTTCAATTTCTTTCATCGATGTTTTATAGTTTTCAGATTACAAGTCTTTCACCACTTGGTTAAATTTATTCCTAGGCACTTTATCATTTTTGATGCAATTGTAAATGGAGTTTTTAAAAAGAATTTCATTTTCAGAGGCTTCATTTTTCATATATAGATATGCAACAGATATCTGTATATTGATTTTGTATCCTGTGATTTTATTAAGTTTATTTATTAGTTGTAGCAGCTTTTTGTGGAGTCTTTAGGGTTTTTTATATGATATATCATGTCATCTGCAAGGAGTGAAAGTTTTACTTCTTTTTTACAGATTTGGATGTATTTATTTCTTTTGGTAGTATGGTTACTATGGCTAGGATTTCCAGTACTCTGTTGAAAGTGTCATTGGGGTGCCTGGATTGCTCAGTCAGTTAAATGTCTGACTTTGGGTTTTGGCTCAGGTCATGATCTCAGGGTCCTGAGATTGAGTCCTGCATAAGGCTCTGTAATCAGTGTGGAATCTGCTTGAGATTCATGCTCCCTTCTCACCCTCTTCCTCTCCTCATCCTGCCATGTACAAGTTCTTACTCTCTTTGTCTAAATAAATAGATAGAAAGATGATAGATAGATAGATAGATAGATAGATAGACAGATAGATAGATAAAATCTTTAAAAAAAGAAAAAAGGTGTGGAGAGTGGACATCCTTGTCTTCTACCTGACCTTACAGGAAAAGCTCTCAGTTTTCCCCATTATGTATGATTTTTACTGTGGGTTTTCCATATAAGGTTTTTATATTTTGAGATATGTTGCTTCTAAACCTACTTTGTTGAGGGATTCTATCATGAAAGGATCTCGTTCTTAGTCAAATGTTTTTCTGCATCTATTAAAATGTTCATATAGTTTAAAAAAAAGATTATTTGACAGAGAGAGGATGAGAGAAAGCACACAAGTGTGGGGAGCTGCAGAGGCAGAGGGAGAAGCAGGTTCCCCACTGAGCAGGGAGCCCAATGCGGGGCTCGATCCCAGGACCCTGGGATCATGACCTGAGCCGAAGGCAGATGCTTAAACAACTGAGCCACCCAGGCACCCCTAAAATGTTCATATAGTTTTTATCCTTTCTCTTGTTGATCTGATATATAGCACTGATAGATGGGTGAATATTGAAGCATCTTCCCTGTCAGGAATAAATCCCATATGATCATGGTAAGTAACTTTTTTAATGTATTGTTAGATTCAGTTTGCTAGTATTTTGTTGAGGATTTTTACATCTATGCTAATCAGGGATATTGGTCTGTTCTGGTTTTTTGTAGTATCTTTATCTGGTTTTGGAATCAGAGTGCTAATAGCCTCATAAATGAATTTGGAAGTTTTCCTTCCTCTTCTATTTTTTTTTTTTTTTTTTTTTTTTGGAATTGTTTTGAGAAGACTAGGTATTAACTCTTCTTTCAATGCTTGGGAAAAATTGCCTGTAAAGCCACCTGTTTCTGAACTTCTGTTTGTTAAGAGTTTTTTGATTACTGATTCACACTTCATTGCTGGTAATAGGCCTATTCAAATTTTCTTTTTGATTCAGTTTTTTTTTTCTTCTTAAGTGTATTATTTTTTCAGGGGTACAGGTCTGTGATTCATCAATCTTAAATAATACCCAGTGCTCATTGCAACACATACACTCCTCAATGTCCATCACCCAGGTACCAAATCCCTCCACATCCCCCCACCCCCAGCAACCCTCAGTTTGTTTCCTATGATTCTCTCCCTCTCTGGTTTCATCTCATTTCATTTTTTCCTCTCTTCCCCTATGATTCATTGCCTTGTTTCTTAAATTCAACATATCAGTGAGATCATATAATTGGATTTCTCTGATTCTTTCACTTAGCATAATACCCTCTAGTTCTATCCATGTTGTTGCAAATGGCAATATTTCATCTTTTTGATGGCTGCATAATATTCCATTATATATGCTGCAGTTCTGAGAGGTTATATATGTCTCAGAAATTATCCACTTCCTTGAGGTTGTCCAATTTGTTGGCATATGTTTTCATGATCTCTTACATTTCATAATATTTCATTTATATTATAAATATTATTTCATAATATTCTCTTATATTTGCTTATATTTCTGTTAGCTATTACTTCTTCTATTTCATTTATGATTTTGCCTATTTGGGACCTTGTTTCTCCTCCTCCTACTTCTGATGAGTCTGGCTAGAGGTTTATAAATTTTCTTGACTTTTTCAAGGAAATTGCTCCAGGTTTCATTGATCTGTTCTATTGCTTTTATTTTGGTTTTGTTGTTAGTTTCTAATATCATTTATTTCTTCTATTATCCTTATTATTTCCTTCCTTCTGCTGGTTTGGGGTGTTGTTTGCTCTTGTTTTTCTAGCTCCTTTAGGTATAAGGTTAGGTTGTTGATATTTCTGTTGCTTTTGGAGGCATGGCGGGTTTTGCTATAAACTTTCCTCTCAGAACTGCTTTTGCTGCATCCCAAAGATTTTGTACCAGTGTTTTCATTTTCATTTGTTTCCATAAAATTTTTTATTTCTTCTTTGATTTCTTGCTTGACCCATTCATTGTTTAAGAGCATGTTATTTAGCCTCCATTTATTTGTGCTCTTTCCAGATTTTTCCTTGTGGTTGATTTTTAGTTTCATAGCTTTGTGGTCAGAAAGGTTGCATAGTATGACTTTGACCCTTTGAATTTATCAAGGCTTGTTTTTGTTTTTTTTTTTAAGATTTTTTTTATTTATTTGACAGATAGAGATCACAAGTAGGCGGAGAGGCAGGCAGAGAGAGAGAGAGGAGGAGGAGGCAGGTTCCCTGCTGAGCAGAGAGCCCGATGTGGGGCTTGATCCAGGACACTGGAACTATGACCTCAGCCGAAGACAGAGGCTTTAACCCACTGAGCCACCCAGGCGCCCCTATCAAGGCTTGTTTTGTGGCCTAATATATGATCTATTCTTGGAGAATGTTCCATGTGTACTTGAAAAGAATGTGTATTCTCTTGTTTTAGGATGGGATGTTCTGAATAGATCAGTCTTAGAGCCATGTGGTCCAGTGTGTCACTCAAAGCTAGAATTTCCTATTGATTTTGTTTAGATGATCTAGCCATCAAAGTAAAGGGGGTATTAATGTCCCCTACTATTACTGTGTTAACTCTTTTTAAAAAATTTTTTTAAAAGAATTTACTTATTATATATAGAGAGAGTGCAAGCAGGAGGAGTGGCAGGGAGAGGAAGAAGCTGGCACTCTGCTGAGCAGGGAGCCTGATGTGGGGCTCAATCCCAAGACCCTGGGACATGACCCAAGCCAAAGGCAGACCCCAACTGAGCCATGCAGGCATCCCTATTAACTGTTTTATATACTTGGATGCTCTTATGTTGAGTGTATGAATATTTGCAATTGGTATATTTTCTTGTTGGATTGGCCCCTTTCTTATTCTATCTGATCCTTCTTTGTCTCTTCTGATGGTTTTTGTGTTAACATCTACTTTGTCCTTTATAAAAATTTCTACCTTGGCTTTCTTTTTACAACAATTTGAACTATAAATATTTTTCTATTCCCTCATTTTTTTTTAGATTTTTATTTATTTATTTGACAGAGAGAGATCACAAGTAGACAGAGAAGCAGGCAGAGGGGTGGGGGGAAGCAGGCTCCCTGCTGAGCAGAGAACCCGATGCGGGACTCGATCCCAGGACCCTGAGATCATGACCTGAGCCAAAGACAGCGGCTTAACCCACTGAGCCACCCAGGCGCCCCTATTCCCTCACTTTCAATGTGTATGATGTGTTTTTAGGTCTGAAATGAGTCTTATAGGCTGTAAATTGATGGGTCTTTTTTTCTTTTTTTAAAGATATATTTATCTATTCATTTGACAGAGAGAGATCACAAGTAAGCAGAGAGGCAGGCAGAGAGGCAGGGGAAGCAGGCTCCCTGCTGAGCAGAGAGCCTGATGCAGGGCTCCATCCCAGGACCCTAAGATCATGACCTGACCTGAAGGCAAAGGCTTAACCCACTGAGCTACCCAGGCGCCCCGATGTGTCTTGTTTTTTTTATCCATTTCATCACTCTATGTCTTTTGATGGGACATTTAGTCCATTTAAATTCAAAGTAATTATTGATAGATATTTATTTGTTACTATTCTGTTACTTGTTTTGTGATTGGTTTTGTGGCTCCTCTCTGATCCTTTCTTCTCTTGCTCTCTTCTTGCTCATGGTTTGATGGCTTTCTTTAGTGATATACTTGGGTTCCTTTCTCTTTATTGTTTGCCTATCTTTTGCCAGTTTTTGTTTTGTTTTGTTTTGGCTACTATTAGATTTACATGTATCATCTTCTACATATAACTGTCTATATTAATTTGATTGTTAAGTTTGAACTCATTTTAAAAGCACTACATTTCTACTTCCTCCACCTAACATTTTAGTTATATGCTGTCATACCTTACATCCTTTTATTTTGTGAATCCCTTGAATGATTTTTATAGATACACTTAATTTTACTGCTTTTGTCCATCCTACTATTTTTTTTAACTCCTATTTAGGATCTTTCCTTTCCACTCATATAGTCTCCTTTAATAATTTCTTGAAGGGATGGCTTAGTGGTCATGAATTTCTTTACCTTTTGTGTGGGAAACTCTTTATCAAACCTTTTATTCTGAATGATAGCCTTGCTGGATAGAGTATTACTGGCTGCAGGTTTTTTCCTTTCAGCAGGTTAAATATATCATGCCACTCACTTCTGGCTTGCAAAGTTCCTACTGAAACATAAGCTGATAGCCTCCTGGGATTTCCTTTTTATATAGCTGTTTTCTCTTGCTGCTTTTAAAATTTTCTCTTTATCACTATTCTTTGCCATTTTCATTACTATGTGTCTTGGTGTGGACCTCCTTGCATTGATTTTGTTGTTGCCTCCTGGATCTGGATTTTTGTTTCCATCCCCAGATTGAGAAGCTTTCATCTATAATTTCTTCAAATAAATTTTCTTCTCCTTTTTCTCTCTCTTCATCTGGAATCCCTAAAATGCAAATGTGATTATAGTTGATGCTATCACTGATTTCCTTTAATCTATTCTCATGTTTTATTAGTCTTTTTTCAGCGCCCGGCTAGTTCAGTCGGTAGAGCATGAGACTCTTATTAGTCTTTTTTCTTTCTCCTATTTAGTTTGACCGCTTTCTATTACTCTCTCCTACTTGTTGTTGATTGGTTCTGCTACTTCTTCTAGTCTACCCATTATTCCCTCTAGTGCATTTTTAATTTCAGTTACTGAATTCATCTTTGTTCTTTTTCATGTGTTCTCTTTGTGTAGAGTCTCGCGTAGATCTTCCACTCTCTTCTCAAGTCCAGTGAGTCTCTTTATAATCTTTTTAAAAAATTCTCTATCAGGCATATTATCTCTGTTTCCATTTAGATATCTTGCTGTTATTTTCCCCTGTTCTTTCATTTGGGACCTATTCCTGTCTTCTCATTTTATCCAAGTCTGTTTTTATGTGTTAGGAAAGTCAGCTGTATCCCCTGCTATTGCAAGGAGTGGCTTTGTGAAGATGTCCTAAGATGCTCTGTAGTGTAATGTCCCTTGTTCACTGGGACCTGGCATTTCATGAGTGTCTCTTATGTATGCTGCATTCACTGTGTTGGGCTGAGCCACATTTGTTTTCAGTCCAGTCATCTGTAAATGACTCTCTGCCTGTTGTGGATAGGGTTAGGTTCACAGAGGAGTGCAGGGATGGGTGCACTTTTAGGAAGCTATGGAAAGTGTGTATGCTGTGTTCATTCCCACAAGTGTCTACTATCCATGCTGGAAAAGGGGCCTTCCAACTATTTTATTCTTACAAAAGTCTCCCAACGATCTTTGCCTCCCCAGCACAGGCTGAGATTAGTAAACACATCTCCTTTCTGTATGCTCCAGTCTTGTTTTGAAGTAATGCTTCTATACTGTATCTTAGCAGGCCTCTTTGTTGTGCTGTGCCTTTAAGGTTGGGACTTAGTTTCCTCTTGCCTTCCAGGCTCCTCCAAGGCCAAGCCCTCTGATTTTCAAAGTTCTAGGTGATAAGTCCCACTGATTAAAGGAACTTGAGGTTCTAAGTCCCTCTGGATTGCACAGCCAAATGTTATGGGGATTCATCTCCCAGTGTGGGTCTCCTGTGCCTTGTGAGGGATCTGCTTCTCTCCTTTCTCCATGCCTGCAGTGTTCCTCCCTCCTTAGGATGGTCCCCTCCTTAGGATAGTCTAACAGGTCTGATTTGGTTCCCATATATCCACCCTTCCTGTCATTTTCAATGTAGCCACTTTTCTACCTTTAGTTGTTCTGTGACTTTTGTTCATTTTCTGCATTATTTACACTGATGTGGGTATTTTCTAATTGTATCCATGGGAGGATATGGGTTTATGTTCCTCCTACTCTACCAGCTTCCTCAGAATCCAGTAATTCTTATTTTAAAAATTATCACACAACCTCAGCTATAAAAATTATCAGAATGTTTTTTGTCTATACTTAGTCTCAGCTGACAATTAGTGGTAGTACTTCATCTACAATTGAGGTAAAGTGGCTAAGGAATCATATCAGTATTTTTAGAATGATTACTTTCATTACTACTAGAGTTCTAGAGTTGCAGTAGTAACTGCTACTATTAGAATTACTAGATTTGATTGTAGCAAATAATTAGCTTGTCAGAAAGATAAAGTAGGAACTACTTTACTACAGTAAAATCTTTTTTATTCCAGTATTCTCAACTATATTTAAGTTTAGTACTCCTATTTGTCTAACACATTGAATTTTTCTGAAATATAAATTTAATCAAGGGATGTATTTGTTGTACATTTGCTACCCCCATGGTACTTCTAAAAGTACAATGGGAAGACACAAATGACATATAATTGTTCAGGTAGCATAACGATCAGAGACAAGAATGTGGCAGGCATTTCAGTTCAGACTCCCCACTGTCAACTTTATAATATTAAAGGACAACAAAATGAGTCATGAATGATGAAAATAGAGTTACAAATAATAGAATATCTAAAAAAGAAATATGTTCATTATTTTGTTTGTTATTAAGCAAACAAAAACAGCTATAGATATTGATTTGTTTAAATTAAATTAAAATTTAATTTTAATTTAATTGTTTAATTTGTTTAGTTAGATGTTGAATTGTTTTAATGCATTTATATTATTCAAACATTTACTATGACTAGGATTATGACCTAAACAGTTTATGTCCCAGAATGGATGTAGCCACAAAAAGAAAAAAAAAAAATATGACAAGGCAACACAATTAGGGTTTATATGTCATCCTACGCTTACTGAGTCAGGAACATTAAAGAGACAAAGGAACTCATGTATTCTACTCCTTCAAATTTTCCACATCTATGGAGAAACAATTATGTGATGTATATTATACAAAATACCAGATATACTGCACAAATAGAATTCCATGTCAGACATTAGCAGTTGACAATCTAAAGCAATCCACAGACCACTGATAAGGATAGACCTTATGAATGAGTTATGTAGTGGGTTCCATGAGAAGTAACTTTTTCTTTTTTGATTTAAGAAAAATATTTTAGGGGTGTCTAGGTGTCTCGGTTGGTTAAGTGTCTAAGTCTTGATTTCAGCTCAGGTCATGATCTCAGTGTTGTTGAGATCCGGCCCTGAATTGGGTTTCGTACAGGGCATGGAGCCTGCTTAAGATTTTCTCTCTTCCTCTCTTCCTCTCCCTCTGCCTCTCCTCATATATATATGTATATATATATATATAATTTTGAAAAGCAATAGAAGTTTCTTAAAATTATATATATATAATATATATGTATATTAAGTAACATATATAAGTAACTTATATATTAAGTAATATATATATAAAGTAACTTCTATTGATTATATATTTTATAAAAATTATACATATAATTTTTATAAAATATATAATGAAAAATATATTTATATATAATTTTTTTAAGTAACTTCTACTGCTTTCATGAAAACATCTGACTGCAATCTTTTTAAGTTTGCCAAAAACCGGAAAATGTAAAAAGAATTTCAAGTGCTGTTAGCCTTTATCAGGTCTTGGTTCCTTTTGAGAGCTTTATGCAAGGTCATGAACTCTGATGAAAAATGCTGATTGCATAAGTGAACACATTCTTGCATCCAATTTGCACTCTGTACCAGAGATATAAATAAGCTTAGTGACATACTTTAACAGAATGAGCAATAGTATAATGGAAGTAGGTCTCTACAGGGTTAAATTTCTCAATGAAATGGAATAAAAAACAATTATGATTAATGCTGAATCCATAGAGGTAGGATGGGTGAGTTTGTAAATTGACTTTGGGTTAAACTAATTCATGGCAATTAATGGAAGAATATAATAGAGTTGTTTTTGATGATATTTAAAAAAAACAAAAATTACATTTACTTTACTAATTTACTGAAGAGCCAATTATTTTTGTAAGCTGTATATTGACCACTGTAACTCTTATGTCACTTTATAAAAAAGACTAAATAGAGAAATAGCTTCATCTGCAATCCCAATTATAAGGGAGTTACATTCACATAGCAACCCTCACTACTTACTAGGCATTGACACATTTTAGATGATATGGTGCTGTTCCTTAAATATTTAATGGATATTAAGGCTGGCTAATAATTCTGAAAAAAGCACTGAAGTGTCTACCTGCCGGACTTGATTTATTCTATCTTTCACTGAGAATGTCCTGGAGAGATCTTACTTAGCAAATCAGTTCCAGATTCAAGACCTAGATAACACATAACTTTCCCAGATAACACATGAATTTTTCCAAAGCTTCAAACAGATAACATTGTTCACTTCTCTGTGCTCCCACAGACTCAAGTCACACAATCACAGTATAATTCATTCTACTCGAGTTTTGTAGTCAATATCTTCTGCTAGATTATGACTCCATTACGGCAGTAACTGAGTCTCATTCATCTATGTTACTTCAGCCACAATGCTTGTCAAGGAGGTAAGCACTCACATTGGTTTGCTGAATCAAAACACATTATTTAATTTAATAGCTTTCCTCTCCAAATGTAAGCGCATTATCAGTGGCTGTTAAGGATACGTACCCTTTCTTATTAAATTCTAAGAAGCTTTATCAGCAAAGGAGCCATGTTAATCTTCACCATTGAAAGCCCAACACTGGTCATGGTGCCTGCTACAGTGCAGGGATCAATAAGTAAGTTCTCCCATCCAAGTACTAACCAGGCCCGACCCTGCTTAGCTTCCGAGATCAGACGAAATCGGGCACGTTCAGGGTGGTATGGCTGTAGACAATAAGTAAGTTCTGAATGAATATTGAACAAATTAATTCAAAGGAGCATGAAAGATACCTGAAGAATATATTACTGAAAGCAAACATTTTTTTTAAATGTTCTAAGTAAGAGTAAGGTTTTTCTTTCAATCCACAGAGCTCTACAGTCATTTATTTATCCTGTAGGCAGCATCTGGGGATGCTGAAGTCCAGCATACAGTCCTTAAATTACAGCTATTATAGAGCAATAAGGGAGGAAGCAAAGTTATTTTGGTAAAGAGTCCCCTGGGAGAACTAGAAGGTTTCTTTAAGAACTATAAATGAAAAAAGTGCAGAGAACTCCAAAATGAAGTGGGTATCTGAAACCACTACTACCCACTGCTACCCACAGACATTGGGCTCTTTGAAGTACAGTGTGTTTTAGTATTTCTTAGCTTAAAAATTAAATGAAATATAATTTAACCCTCTTTACCCCCAGCCATTTTTCACTCTTTCCTGCCAGTCTTTACCAAAGTGTCACTTTATCGGCAGGGCCTTTTTTAATCGCCCTGGCCCCCTGCACTTTCTACTCCTCTTCCCTGCTTCCATAGCATTTACTTCCATTTGAAAAGCTATATATTGTGCTCACTTGTTCAGTGTCTGTCTCCTTTTCCTGTACAAAGAAGGCTCTTTGAAGGCAGGGACTATTGTCTAGAGTGGACTGGACTGACTGTCTGAATAAATGAATGAATGAAGGCAGAGACTGTGCTGCGTTCATTCTTCATAGCCCTTTCAATCCACAAAGCAACCTTCTAGTTGTTTTAAAAAATGCAAACCTTTTGGGTCATTCACTTATTTAAACCTCCCTATGTCCTTCCACTGAGTGAAATATAACATACAAGCTTCAAAACTTAGACTACTAAAATATCTGTAATATATGACTTTAGGTTCCCATTTCGAGCTTTAACTTGGACTCTCCACTCTGCTGTCTAGTATCAACAACCAGCAACATGCTTTTTTTTTTTCTTCCCCCAGTTCCTGGGGTCAAAAAAAGCTTTCATTTTCCAGAACACTTCTCCCCACCTTCCTCCCTTCGGAAAGTTAATTCAGGTTTCAGATCTCCATTTAGGTACTTCGAAAAATGTGCTCAGACTTAGAGGACATGTGTGGACACATATATTATCTGTTTCTCCAAGGATTTCTACATGTCTTATTAGATTTATTCCTTTCTACTTTGTATTTCCTGGAAGTATTGCAAATAATAGCTTCTTTCAAAACTATATTTTCTAATTGTGTATGTTTTTTCTTTTGTTGGAATATTTATTTTTGTTGACCTTCGCTGTATTTTTTCTCTTCTTAAAAATTCCATTTCTTTTTCCATCAAAGTAAGTGTACTCTTTAATCCCCATCCCTTATTTCCCCCGTGTTCCTACCCAACCTCCCATCCGGTAACCATCAGTTTGTTCTCTATGGTTAAGAGTTTGTTTCTTGGTTTGTCTCTGTCTCTCTGTTTCCTTTGCTCATTTGTTTCTTAAATTCTACACACAAGTGTGATCATATAGTATTTGTCTTTCTCTGACTGACTTACCTAACTCAGCATTACACTCTAGCTCCATCCATGTTGTTGCAAATGGCAAGATTTCCTTCTTTTTCATGACTGAAAAATGTTTGTGTGTGCATGTATGTGTACCCCCTCTTCTTTACCCATTCATCAGTTGATGGACATTTGGGCTGCTTTTATTGTTTGGCTATTGTAACTAATGCTGCAGTAAATACAGGGGTACATGTATTCCTTTGAATTAGTTTTTGTATTTTTTAGGTAAATAACCAGTATTCCTGGATCATAGGGCAATTCTATTTTTAATTTTTTTTGAGGAAACTCCATACTGCTTTCCATAGTGGCTGTACTAGTTTGCATTCCCACCAACAAAGCAAGAGAACACCTGTTGTTTGTTAATTTTTTTTATTATTATTTTAGCTATTCTGACAGGTGTGAGCTAATATCTTACTGTAGTTTTAATTTGCATTTCCCTGAGAATGAGTGATGCTGAGGCTGCTTTCATGTGTGTATTGGCCATCTGTAGGTCTTTGGAGAAATGTCCGTGCATGTCTTCTGTCCATTTTTTAATTGGAATATTTTTGGGTATTGAGTTGTATCCATTCTTTATATATTTCAGATACTAACATTTTATCAGAAATGTCATTTGCTAGTATCTTCTCTGATTTAGTAGGTTGCCTTTTCTTTGCTATATAGAAACTTTATTTTGATGTAGTCCCAATAATTTATTTTTGTCGTTATTTCCCTGCCTTGTAAGACATATCTAGAAAAATGTTGCTCCAGCCTAGGTTAGAAAGACTACTGCCTCTTCTCTCTTCTGGGATTTCTGTGGTTTCCAATCTCACATTGAGGTCTTTAATCCATTTGGAATTTATTTTTGTGTATGGTCTAAGAAAGTGGTCCAGATTCATTCTTTTGCATGTGGCAGTCTACTTTTCCTATTACCATTTGTTGAAGAAACTGCCTTTTCCCTATTGTATACTCACGCCTCCTTTGTCAAATATTGATTGACCATAAAACTATGGCTATATCTCTAGGTTTTCTATTCTACTCCATGTGTCTTTTTTTTTTTTTTTTTGCGAGTATCATACTGTTTTAATTACTATAGCTTCGTAATATAACTTGAAATCTGTAATTGTGCTGCCTCCAGTTTTGTTTCTCTTTCTCAAGATTGCCTTGGTTATGGGAGTGCTTTTGTGGTTCCATACAAATTTTAGGATTATTTGCTCTAATTCTGTGAAAATCTGGCAAGGATTGCATTCAATCTGTGGATGGCTTTGGGTAGTATACAAATATTAACAACATTTGTTCTTCCAACTCAGGAGTTTCTTTCATCAGTTTTTTACAGTTTTCAGAGTATAGGTCTCTCTCACATCTTTGGTTAAGTTTTTGGTTTTTTGTTTTCTTAGATGTCATTTTTGGTGCAATTATAAATGGAATTGGTTTCTGAATTTCACTTTATGATGCTACATGATTAGTATATAGGAATCCAACAGATTTCTGTATTTTTATTTTTTTATCCTGGAGCTTTACTGAATTAATTACTCTGTTTTAGTAGTTTTTTGATAGTCTTTAGGTTTGCTGTATATATTCTCATGTCACCTGTAAAGGGTGAGAGTTTCACTTCTTACCAATTGGGGTCCTTTGTATTTCTTTATGTTGTGTAGTTTCTGTGATTAGGAATAAAAGTGGCTAGGGTGGATATCCTTGTCTTATTCCTAACCTTAGAGGACAAGTTCTCAGTCTTTCCCCATTGATTATGGTTTTGGCTGTGGTTTTTCATATATAACCTTTATTAAGTTGAGGTATTTTCTCTCTTGACCTACTATGCAGTAGGTTTTTATCACTGGATGTTGTACTTTGTCAAATGCTTTTTCTACATCTATTGATCATATGGTTTTTTATTCTTTATCTTTTTTTTTTAAGATTTTATTTATTTGACAGAGAGAGAGATCACAAGTAGGCAGAGAGGCAGGCAGAGAGAGAGGGAAAGGAGACTCCCTGATGAACAGAGCAGGACCCTGAGACCATACCTGAGCCAAAGGCAGAGGCTTAACCCACTGAGCCACCCAGGTGCCCCTATTCTTTAATTTATTGATATGATGTATCACATTGTTTTCTGAGTATTGAACCACACTTGCATCCCGGAAATAAATTCCAATGCTTGTGGTATATGATTTTTTTTTTAACTTTAAAAATTTTTTAGGGGCACCTGGGTGGCTCAGTGGGTTAAAGCCTCTGCCTTCACATTGGGCCTTCTGCTCAGCAGGGAGCCTGCTTCCCTTCCTCTCTCTCTGCCTACTTGTGATCTCTGTCAAATAAATAAATAAAAATCTTAAAAATTTTTTTTCAATGTTTCAAGTTTTTATTTAGTTAACATAAAGTGTATTACTAGTTTCAGGAGTAGAATTTAGTGATTCATCATTTACATATAACACCCAGTGCTCAATTCAAGTGCCCTCCTTAATACCCATCACCCATTTAGCCCATTACCCTGCCCACCTCCCCTCCTGGTGTATGATTTTTTTAAAACGTATTGTTGGAATTGTCTTGCTAATATTTTGTTGTGCATTTTTGCATCTACATTCACAAGAGATTTGGCCTGTAATTCTTTTTGTGGTGTCTTTATATGGCTTTGTTAGGATAATGCCACTTTCATAGAATGAATTTGGAAGCTTTCTTTCCTCTTCTAGTTTTTGGAAGAGCTTAAGAAGGATGGATATTAACTCTTCTTTAATCTTTCTTAGAATCCACCTGTGAAGCTGTCTGGTCCTGAACTTTGGGGTTTTGGGGGACTTTTTTGATTATGGATTCAGTTTCATTACTGGTAATTGGTTGGTTCAAATCCTCCTTTTTCTCTTGCTTTAGTTTTGGTACTTTATATATTTCTAGGAATTTATCCATTTCTTCTAATGTATCCAACTTGTTGACATATAGGCTTTCATAATATCATGTTGCAATTATATTTCAGTGATGTTGGTTGTTATTTTTCTTCTATCATTTAAGATTTTGAATCTTTTTGTTTGTTTGTTTAGTTTTTGGTGAATCTGGCTAGAGGCTTACGATTTTTTTTGATCTTTTCAAAGAACCAGTTCCTGGTTTCATCGATCTGTTCTATTATTTTTTGTTTGTTTATTTGTTTCCATATCATTTATTTCTATTTTATTTTATTTATTTTTTTAAAGGTTTTATTTATTTATTTGACAGACAGAGACCACAGGTAGGCAGAGAGGCAGGCAGAGAGAGGAAGGGAAGCAGGCTCCCTGACTAACAGAAAGCCTGATGTGGGGCTTCATCCCAGGAATCTGGGATCATGACCTGAGCTGAAGGCAGAGGCTTTAACCCATTGAGCCACCCAGACACCCCTATTTCTATTTTAATACATATTATTTCCTTTCTCTTGCTGGATTGGGGTTTGAATTGTTCTTTTTCTAGCTCCTTTTGATGTAAGGTTAGTTGTTAGAGATGTTTTTTGTTTTTTTTTTTCATCTTGAGGTAGGCCTGTATTGATTGCTATAAGCTTTCCTCTTAGAACCACTTTTGCTGTATCCCAAAGATTTTGGATCATTGTGACATCTTTGATTTCTTGGAGGGCCTATTCATTGTTTAGTAGCATGTTATTTAGCCTCCATACATTTCTTATGGTTGACTTTTAGTTTTGTAGTGCTGTGGTGAGAAAAGATTCATGGAATGCCTTTGTCTGAATTTGTTGACATTTATTTTGTGGGCTAATATGTGATCTATTCTGGAAAACGTTCCATGTGAACTCAGAAAGAATGTGTATTCTTCCGTTTTAGGATGGAATGTTCTGAATATGTATGTGCTAAAGCCATCTTGGCCAGTGTGTCATTCAAAGCCATTATTCCTTGTTGATTTTCTGTTTGGATGATTTGTCCATTGATGTAAATGTATGTTAACATCTCCTCCTATTATTGTATTTTATTTATTAGTTCCTTTATGTTTAACTGTTGTAAACTGTTGTATGTATTTAGGTGCTCCCATGTTGGGTGAATAAATATTTATAATTATTATATCCTGTGTTAACCACAAATCAAAAACCAGTAATAGATAAGGAAAGAATAAAGAGAAAGAAATCCAAATGTATCTATAAAGAAAGCCAACAAACCATGAAAGACAGCAAGAGAAGGATCAGAAAAAAAAAAATCTATAGGAAAACCACAAAATAAATAACAAATAGTAATATATATCTATCAATAATTACTTTGAATATAAATGGACTAAGTACTCAAAAAACCCGGAGTAACAGAATGAATTAAAAAAACAAGACCCATTTATATAATGCCTACAAGAGACTCACTTCAGACTGAAAGATACCTACAGATTAAAAATGAAGGGATAGAGAAACATGAATGTCAAAAGAAAGCTGGGGCAGCAATACTTATAATGGAAAAAACAGACTTTAAAACAAAGTCTGTAACAAGAGACAAAGACATTTGATAACAATAAAGGGCACAGTCCATGACCATATTAGTTTTCTACTGATGCTATAACAAATTACCATGAATTTAGTAGCTTAAAATAGCACAGTTCTATTATTTTGCAGTGCTGGAGGTCAGACATCCTAGATAGGTCTTGCTGGACTAAAAACAAAGTCTGAGCAGGACCACATTCCTTTTTGAAGGTTCTATATTTGATTGCCATTTCCAGTTTCCTGAAGCCAATTACATTCCTTAGCTCATGGTACCTTCCTTCATCTTAAAGATTAAGGCCTCCTTATGCTGCTGTCTTGGTTTATGTACAACCTGTTTAGGGGTCTGCTTTTAAGGAATCATGCAATTATATTGGGTCTACCTGGATGATAAAGTTTTTTAAATCTGTTATTACTTCTTCATCAGTCTTGAAAGCTACCCATTTTATTTTTTTCTTTTGACAATTACACTTAAAGTTTTATTATCACTACTTAATTTTATACAGTCAAAATTAAATAAAGGATGCCCTCTTTATCTAATGTTAACTCAATAAAATATTTCTATCTTGTCTTATACCCCAAACATTTGCTATTATCATTACTATTGTATTTCTAGCCAAAACTCATTTAAATTTATCCAAGTCACTACTTTCATCACTACTTCTTGCATTTCATTCCATTCTTCAAAGTTTAATTTTCTTCTATTTTATCTCCTACATTGAGGGCTTGTTAAAGATAAAGGTTCAACTCTTGGGGCACCCGGGTGGCTCAGTGGGTTGAGGCCTCTGCCTTAGGCTCAGGTCATGATCCCAGGGTCTTGAGATCAAGCCCCGCATTGGGCTCTCTGCTCAGCAGGGTTAGAAATTTAAAAAAAAAAAAAAAATTCAACTCTTGTCAAAATATCTACATTTAACCTACACTATTTTTTTAAAGATTTTATTTATTTATTTGACAGACAGAGATCACAAGTAGGCAGAGAGAGGAGGAAGCAGATTCCCTGCGAAGAAGAGAGTCTGATGTGGGGCTCAATCCCAGGACCCTGAGATCATGACCTGTGCCAAAGGCAGAGGCTTTAACCTACTCAGCCACCCAGGTACCCCTAACCTACACTATTAAATGTTTTAAAAGTTTTAGCTGACTGCTCTTATACTACATTATCACCTGGATTTTATTCTTGCTTGATTAGCTAGATGTCAGAGTAGTATAGTGGTTATTGACTAAGCTTTCGTTTATTCTTTATTTCTTTGAGGAATTTTTCTTAGTCTTGCTTAATTGTGTTTATTTAGCCTTTTTAGTGCTCACTTCATGTCCTGATTTTGATGATTTAAGTCTCTTTTAATTCGGGAAAATACTTTGCCAATTTCCCTTTAATATTGTCTTTTCCCCATTTTTTCTCATTATGGTTTATATAAACATTATGAAACATAACTTCAATTTTTCCTTTATTTCTCAACATATTTTCAACATCTTTCTTTTATTTGACAATTTTTGCAATTTCCCCAAACTAATTCTATTTTCAATTGTTCCAAGTATGTTTATTTCATTTACTTAGTTTTAAAGGAACGCATTATTTTTTTGAATTCTAGAAGTTGTATATTTGTATGTTCTTTCTCATAATGCCCTATTTAAGTATTGGAGTGTTTTTATTTTTTAAACATAGAAAAAAATGCTGCTATCTAGCTTTATCCTTCCTATAAAATTTGAATTAGCATGACCTATAGTCATTTTCAGACCACAAATTTTAGTCATGTCTTCTAGATTTTTTGCATTTTTCTTTGATTTCATCACACCATGAGGACCAACTGATTACTATATTTAATGTAATTGAACTGTAACATGTAGTATAATCTGTATGGAAGCAACCAGCCTCAAATCAGGGGAAATCAGATTGGCTTAATAAAAAAATAAAAAAATAAAAAACTCAAAGCCTGTAAGTTTAAGGTTATAGTTCTCTGGAGACATACCTAATTTTTCATTTGAATACTGTTGATCCTACATATAATTCTCATAATTTTGATGGCCCCTAAGACTTTCATTTTGAGTAAAACAGAATAGAGCAATACAGAGAATACAAATGCCTAGATGTAGAGAATATAGGAGGGATGATACAAACACAGATCAGCCTGAAAATATATTCATGGCCACTAATGAAATGTGTAAGTATAATTAGATAGTTATAAAACTATCGTATAGAAGAAGAAAATTGTTGAAATATTTTTATTGTATGAATGCCATTATCAGATTTCTGCTTTAGGAAGTTAACATAGTTTTCATTGAAAATGCAGACATAATATTGAAATAGAATGCCACATGTATCTGTATTTTTCTGTCTATTGTGAACTTTGAAAGGTAGACTCAGTGACTATATATATATATGTATATATATGTGTATATATATGCATACATTCACACACATATCTATGTGTATATATGTATAAAATATACATACATAGAAACATGGAGCAGTGTTTATAAATTCAGACTCAATGGCTGGAATACCATAGTGTTCTCTAAGTGGTAGCTGAATTAAACTAAAAATAGTGTAAGATTCCAATTTATCACGTGTTTCATGGATATCTTTTAATATTACAACTTAAAACCTAATAAAATGGCCTAACTATAGTAAATATTTCAACTAGATATGTATAGTTTCTTCTATAAAACTTACAAGGTTTATATAGACATTGAGTTCTAATAGTAGAATATTAAACTATCAAGAATAAATAGTAACATGTTATGTATCCGGATTATATTGTCATACGTACACTGAACTATTTTTCTACTAATAACATGTAAGATAATTATGTTCATTATAATATGGTCTACATGGTGTAGCATTTCCATCAAGATAAATACATCCATGGAACAGAATTAATATCCTAGAAGTAGAGCAGCAAATACAGAGTCGTTTGATTTCTAGCAAAGGTTAACAAATGATAGTCTTTTTAACAAATAGTGATGAACCATTAGAAATCCATATACAAAGAAATGAACCTTGAACCATATTCTTCACTGAAAGTAAATGCAAAGTGGATTATGAATCTAAGTTTTGAATCGAAAACTATACCTGAAGAGAACAAATCAAGATATATTTGTGACACTGGATTGGAAAATTTTAAATAGAACATAAACCATAAATTATTGATAAATTAAGAGGCACCTGGGTGGCTCAGTGGGTTAAAGCCTCTGCCTTCGGCTAGGGTCATGATCCCGGGGTCCTGGGATCAAGCCCTACATTGGGCTTTCTGCTCAGCTGGGAGCCTGCTTCCTCCTCTCTCTCAGCCTGTCTCTCTGCCTACTTGTGATCTCTGTCAAATAAATAAATAAAATCTTAAAAAAATATTGATAAATTAGGCTTCATAAAAAGAACATCTGATTTATATAGGTCACTGTTAATAGATATGAAAATTCAATTGAAAAGACAAGTCACTGACAGATAATATTTACAGATCAATATCTGATAAATGGTTTATACCCTGAATATATGAAGAACTCTCAAGACTCAATAATAAGAGAACACAAACCACAATTTCAAAAGGCCAAATATTTGACTCTACACTCTATCAAAGAAGATGTTCAGATAAAAAATAAGTACATGAAAAGATACTCGACAATACTTTTCATTAGAAAAATACAAATTAGGTCACAATGAGGTAATATTTACACATGTATGAAAATGTTTAAAATGAAAAATGGTAACATACCAAGTTGGTGAGACTATGGATCAGCTGGAACTTTCACACACTGCTCCTAAGAACTTAAAATGGTATCGCCACACCACTCTAAAAATCCAGTATGTCAGTTTCTTAAAAGTTAAACATATACCTATCATATAAAGCAGTCATTCCCTTCTCACATATTTTCCCAAGAGAAATGAAAGCATAGGTACACAAATATTTAGTACAGCTCTATTTGTAAAAACCAAAATCTGGAAACAACTCTACTGTCCATCAAAAGACAAATGGGGGAAAATATGAATATTAAATATACTAATATTCATTGGACTCCTATTTGGCAATAAAAGGGAATTTATTATACAACCAACACATGGATGAAAAAAAATTACACCAAGTGAGATAAGGAATTGAAAAAATATATGATATATAACTAAAAAAATTTTTCAAGATAATTCATTACTATTCATAGTGACAGAACATGCAATGATATTTGAAGAAGGAGATGGGGAGAAGAGGTGAGAACAAAGATGACAAAGGAGCTTGCAAGAACTATATTCAATAAACCTGTTTTTTAAAAGGTCTACAGTAAAACATGCAGCAACATTAAAAGTCAACTGATGAGGCATCAGATATACAAAATGAGCCTGAAGCATTTGAAGTACTTGGAAAACCCTGTGCTGAAAGTATTGTATGGTGACTAACATAATAATAATAATAATAATAATAATAATAAAATATGTCAAAAGAACACTGGAGTCAATAGAAAAGGTACAGTGACAATTCTTCCAAAGAGTACATTATGGAAGAGGAGGGTAGGAGAGAATAACATTACAGTGGAGAAACCTGACAAACACTACCTCAAGAACAAGAACAACCTCAACAATTGTTAAATCATGTTGATTATATAGCACCTCTCAATACAAGGTGATGAAAATGGCACTTTACTCTGTGGTCTTATTCCCAAAAACCCATAACCCTAGTCCAGTTGTAAGTAAAACACAAGACAAGCCCAACAGATAGATTTTTACAAAATACCTAGCCAGTGTTATCAAAATTATCAACATCATCAAAACAAGGAAAATCTGATGAGCCTAAAACTACATGAAAACTAAATGTAATGTGATATAATAGGTGGGATCCTGGAACAGAAAAAGAACTTCAGGTATGGGGGTCTAAATAAGGAATATGCTGTATAATACATCAATGTCAATTAATTAATTAACTATGTAACAAATGTATCATGCTGACATAAGATATTAATAATAGGGGAAACTATGGGGTATGTGGAAACTTTCTGTTCTCTCTTCATAAATTTTGTATTAATCTAAAACTATCCTAAAATTAAAAAGTTTATTTCAAAAAACAATTAACTGAAGCATACTACAGGAAGAAAAAGCACCAACTTTGTTCTATACAACGTTTATACCATTCTTCTCTTCATTTTTCCATTTTCTTGTGGACTCCACCCAGTGAGTGAATAAAACAGCTCTACACGGAGCACTCATTCCAAGTGTTTTTTGTTTTTTCAGTTTTTACAAGTATTTTTAATATAATGTTTTCATTGTTTTTTAAGAAGAAACACAGACACTAAACATGAATGAAAAAGTTGTCCAGTAATAAAAAGTGAAAGATAACTTCTCTATGTGTCTTAAAAGATCAATAGCAGTTACAAATTCAAACTCTATAGGTTTCACTCCCAGCTATAGTACACTTAAGGGCATGACTTAATCAATTGCTTAACCCTTTATGGGGCAAAGTAGAGTAGGCCCTTCATAGACGGTGAGCATTAAAAGGTTTAATTTATGCAAAATATTTGCAATTCCATAAGGTCACTATTACTGTTTCTGCC
Source organism: Lutra lutra (assembly GCF_902655055.1). Classification (NCBI taxonomy): domain Eukaryota; kingdom Metazoa; phylum Chordata; class Mammalia; order Carnivora; family Mustelidae; genus Lutra; species Lutra lutra. The sequence goes on along the minus strand of NC_062280.1, from coordinate 149,874,302 downwards.
TCTCTACTATATTTTATGTGCAATAAACTCCTAATGCAGCACAAACTCTTGTTCTTTTTTTCTTTAACATTTTTAATTTTAACCCTCTTTATACACTTACATACCAATTATTTTTGCTTGGAAACAGTAGGATGTGTCTGGAGACTGAATTCAAGCCTCATGTTAATTATCTGAAATCCAATTTGTTGTCTACATCTCTTTAGAAATGTGAGCTATGTAGTATGCAATATTCATAATATGGCAAGATACCTCATATGAGAGTAATTTAATTGTCAGTGCTGCTCAACCATTGTTTAATGAATTCCTAACAATTTGAAAGGCAATCTGTTGGAAGGCCATTATTAAATTTCATATTTGCTCTGCAGTTTTCTTCACCATTGCTTCATCTATTTAGGATTATGATAACATTAACTTTTGAATTCCTGTAAAAAATAGGACTTTAAAAAAAAGGACTTTTGTGCATGGTACAAAATTTGAACTTCTTATCTACCTGGAAGATAAAGTAGATACATTTTTAAGGTAGGGCTTGCAATTAAGCCAAAAAGGGGATGATAACACTAGTCTGCATATCGTTCATCAATTTATACAGTATCAAGAAAAGGATATTATGGTAGACACTGGAGGAAAAATCAGGTAATTACAGCAGAACTTAATCTTACTTATAAATAGCTTAATAAATTATAATCACTAACATCTCAAAAAGCGAATTACATCAAGACACATTTTATTTATACTACTGATCATGCCACAAAACATAATAGATTATATATTACTGTATTAGTTTGTTGTAATATCTCAAAGGCACCTGGGAAATTGGGAAATGAGCATGTATACCCACCCAGACCAAATAACCCAGTTAAATTTGAAGAAAAAACCTCATGATGCAACATGGGGGGGTTAGGGGGTAGGAGAAGAGTAAATGAAACAAGATGGAATTGGGAGGGAGACAAACCATAAGTGACTCTTAATCTCACAAAACAACTGAGGGTTGATGGGGGGAGGGGGGTTGGGATGGGGGGTGGGATTATGGACATTGGGGAGGGTATGTGCTATGGTGAGTGCTGTGAAGTGTGTAAACCTGGCGATTCACAGACCTGTACCCCTGGGGATAAAAATATATGTTTATAAAAAATAAAATTAAAAAAAATCAATAACTTTAGGGTCAAAATTAAAAATAATAAAGATATAGAATGGATATTTTCACAGACTCTTCAGTACTCTTCGGTGAATTAAAGAATTCTATGTTGTATATATTGAACACTTTCAGGATTTCCAAAACCATTCAAAAAATAACCTGTACTTGTTATTTAAGCATGGACAAGAATGCTGAGATGGCAGATAATCATTATTGAACTATGGTATATATATATGTACATACACCCTTTCAGGGGATCAATGAGATCTTCTAAAAAAATATATAAAATGCAAACATTCTCCAGATTTGGGAGAGGCATTACTAATGGGAAGATCTGCTCAGCATGTTGTAACTGTTTAAGATGGATAAAAAGAATTATAAATAACAATTGGGATATTGCTGAATGAAAATAATCTAGAACATTTAAGAAAAACACATCAGTTCAGGTGGATTTCATGAAGCTTTATTTTTGAAGCACTGAGTGAAGGTTTTCAAATTATCAAGAGAATTAGGATTACTTAGTACTTATATTTCAGAATCCCATATCGATTCCCTGGCCTGATATTTAGTACCCACTACTTGAACTCATTATACAAATGCTATCCATGAAATAATGATAGCTATATGCCACAGTGGATGATGTGTTTACAATGAAAAAGATGCCAATTTGAATTCTCACCATAAATGTAAGGGTTTTAAATTACTCTGTCTCAGAACCCTAATTTTCTACCTATAAATAAGAACTTGTGATTACATGCTGTAATTTTACTATTCTTGGTGCCTAGCAATCCTTCGTGCATTCCTGAAATTACAGATCCTATCTTCCTGGACACAGGGTAGTCATGTCACATAGGCTATGCTAAGTCAACCCCAGCTCTATTTCCAACCTCCAAGACTGGCTGTTGCCAAGAGATGGGAATATTACTAAGGCTGGGCCAAACTCCTTTTCTCCAATATTTTACTCATCATGGTGATGAGGGAGACTGGGTCCCTTATTCTTTTGTTCTGATAGCTGCAAGGCATTAAGTCAGAGTTGACTGCAGACATGCTTCTGATGAAAAGAAATGTATCTGTAACAGCAAAGAACAGGCTAGACAGAATCAAGAGACATTCTGAGGCCAGTTCCATCCCTGATAATCCCATGGTTTCCAGTATACATCATACTATCCCCCTTTCAAAATGAAGCCCAGTACAGATGTTTTAGCTACTTATAACTATTTCACTAATATTCCTTCCTTGGAATATTTTTGGACATAAAAGAAAGTACATGTAAAGTATCAGTCATAGGTTAAAAAGAGTGTAAGTCAAGGCCATTATAACTATGATTTATTTTCCTCATTTCACATGTAAAGATTCTCAATTATTAGTTAATGCAGCCTGGGGTTCAAGAATAAAAGTTTAAAAAATATATATATAGATATATATTTGATAAATTTGCTATGACAACTGCTATAACCAGAATTCTCAATGTAACTACTAGTAGTAATAGCACAACTATTATTATTACTATGACTACTGTATCACCTAACATTTGCCAAATGACTGTTTCTGGCACTATGCTAAAGATGTTCTATGCATCATCTCATTTAATTTACATAGGAATTATTATTACATCAGTTTTACTATCACAGCTTATAATGGAATAAAACATTAATGAGGTTAAGTGGCATAAACTGAACTCATGGTCATGCTTATTGGCAAAGGTATAATTCAGATGAAAATTGTATATTTGCATGAAACATCCAGATAGTTCTCTAATTTCTCTGCATGTGGCATAAGCCCAAGTGACAGGACCACTGAACATTTCAAAATGAAACAAAGAAAAAAATTTTGCAAGCTATAATATGAATGCCAACCCTGTTTGATCACAAATCTGTTAAGAGGAAAAGCATATTATACTTCATTTTATTGGTTCGCCTTTAATATATTTTATAAAATATACAACAGATTTGGTAGATAGCATTTACATATTTAGGATTTATAAAATGAGGATTGAAGAATGGCTCAAAGTGTATTTTGGTGTTGCTATAGTTTCTACAGTAAAAATCTTGAGAGAATTTGTCATAAGCAATATATCTAATAAATGCCTCTGCTAAGAAAAAATAGAATTTGTCATAAACCCAGATATGCTGGGAAAAAGAAGATTATACTTAAGCTAAATGGAAGAGCAGACTATTGCTAGAGGGAGATTTAGTTTCCAAAGGAGTCAGAAAATGCCAGTTTAGGGAGTTGTTCCCTTCATCTATTTTGCATCCAATTTTTAAATGTTCTTTATTTGGATTTAGTCATATGTTGGTCACATCTTCTGCAACCAAATCTCTTAGTCATTTCTGGTTCAGCTTCAGTGTCCTTTTCTTTATATTACATTACTTAAATTTAAAAAAAAAAAACTACCTTCTGGGAAAAACTATATTCTTCTTCCTTTCTCTGCTGTCAAAATGATTTAAAGTGTGACCTCTCAATCAATGGACAGTAGCCACTTCATCTTTAAACGATTTTTTCGTTCTGATTCTCTTTTGTCTTTTGTTCTCTAAATGTGCCATCTAAAGCAGTACTTTTGAGTTGCTCAAATTGGTCCATTTCTTGAATTGTTTTCCCCTTTCAATGTTTCATTTAATGTTTCTCTAATGGTTAGTTACTGTCAGAAGTCCTGCAAAAAGGTATGTCTTTGAGTTTATGTCCTCACTAATGCACATAATCTTGAATATTTAATAATACAATTCTTTGAAAAGGATGCAGTTTTATCTAATTGCAGGCTCATTTTCTTGTCCTTCTTGTAGGATGTGTACTGTGAAGTTTCTGTTGGCATTTTTTATCTTAATTTTGCTTTCATAATAGAAAAAACTTCAGAGGAAACATCTTTTCTGGATGTCAAGCATAATTTTACTTTCAATAAATAAATACTGAATATGAATGAAAAAGGGAAGAAAAGAAAGTAACATTTGTTGCCCTTTTTTTTTTTTTTGCCAGTTATTTTGCACTATTCTAGATATTACCTCATTTAATGTTCACCACAACTCTATACCATTTGGGAAATGTTCATCAAAAGTAGATGAATGTGTGTAATTTTTTTAGTAAGTTTTGTTTCACTGTAAAGCTATAAACCAAGCCGTTGCTAATTTCTATATATTAAATGAAATACAGGAAGCAGTTATTAAAGTTCTAAATATAAAAAATTGATTTGTCAAAATATTGCTTAAAATGAAAAACATTTCCTCATGCCAATTTTTGTTGTTGTTGATAAATCATTCATTGGTGTGAATACCTCCTGTCCCCCTCAAATAGGCGAGACAGATGATAGGCTCTGAACAGTATATCTTATTTTTGGCTCACTATACATAAGGTAGATATTCACCACAAGCTTACCTGGAAACCATATTTGTCCCTACCAGGCCCTGTACAACTCACCCATCCTTGGCCAATTTTTTTCTTTTTTGCAAAGATCTCCATTTTCCAGTCAACTTTTTCTAGCTTTACTTTCTTTTCACCACTGGTTTAGATTATTTTTCTGTATAGATCTGAATCTTAAGTACAGTGTCTTAAAAATCTCATTTTGGCAAACTTTCCAAAGATACCTTTTGATCCTAACAAGAACCCTGTACTCTTTCCATTTCCCCCGTTAATAATCAAATAGCCATTTTATAAAGATGTATGACTTCTGAAAATGAAATTAAGAAAAACAATTTTATTCAGAATAACATCAAAGAGAATAAGATACTTGAGAATGAATTTATCAGAAAGAGTTTAAGACCTCTGAAAATAACAAAGTGTTGCTAAAAATTTTAAAAGATCTAAGATAAATGGAGAAACATTCCATATTCATGCATAGGAAAGATCAATATCACTAAGATGACAATTCTCCACATTTTAATCTATAGGTTCAACACAACCCCTATCAAAACCCAGATTATTTTTTTTTCCCCAAAAGGCCCAAGGTTCTTTGATATGATACCAAGATATGATACCAAAATAATGGTACATAACAGAAGAAACTAAATATAAATTGGACTTTATTAAAAAAATAAACTTCTTGCTTCAAAAGACACACCTAAGAAAATGAAATGTTGCGGATTAGGAACAAAAATGTGTGAAGCATATATATATGATATATGTACATATCTTTATATATGATATGTCTTCGATTACATATATTTTTTTCTTGACCTAAAATGAGTTCACAAAGATTTTCTTCTAGAAGTTTTATAATTTTAACCTTTGCACTTTGGCAGATGATCTATTTTTCATTAATATTTGTATATGGTAAAAGGGAAGTGTCTAAATAATTTTCATAAGAAAATCCAATTTTCTCACTATAATTTGTATCCAAAAATAAAGAACTCTTACAAAGTAAAATAAAAAACAGTACAATTAAAAATGAGCAAATAAACTGAATAGACATGTCACTAAAAAGGGTATATGAATGGCTAGCAAGCTCATGAAAAGATGCTCAGCAGCAAAAGCCATCAAGAAATGCAAATTAAGGGGCGCCTGCCTGGCTCAGTGGGTTAAAGCCTTTGGCTCAGGTCATGATCCCAGGGTCCTGGGATGGAGCCCCGCATCGGGCTCTCTGCTCAGCAGGGAGCCTGCTTCCTCCTCTCTCTCTGCCTGCCTCTCTGTCTACTAGTGATCTATCTGTCAAATAAATAAATAAAATCTTTAAAAAAAAAGAAATGCAAATTAAAATCATACAACGTAATTTAAACCCTTAGGAATAGCTATAGTTAAAAAGAAGATGATCGATAGTATAGGCAAGGGGATATGGAGAAACCAGAATCTTTATATATTGCAAATGAGAATGTAAAAGCAGTACAGCCACTCTGAATTGTTTCTTTAAAAAGTTAACATAAAGGGCGTCTGGATAGCTCAATCAGTTAGCTGTCTGCCTCCAGCTCAGGTCGTGATCTCAGGGTCCTGGAATCGAGCCCCATATCGGGCTCCCAGTTCAGCAGAGAGTCTACTTCTCCCTCTCTCTCTAACCTCTCTTCCCTTGTTCATTCTCTCTCTCTCTCTCTCTCTCTCTCATTCAAAAACATGTTAAAAAAAAAAGTTAACATAAGCTTATCTTATGGCCTGACAGTTACACTTCTGAGTGTCTGCATGAAATAAAACCTAGGTCCACACAAAGACTTGTGTTCATAGGTTTATTCGTAATAGTGAGAATCTGAACAGCCCACATCTCCAAGAAGATGTAAAGGGATAAACTGTAGTTTAGCTACACAACAGACTACTACTCAGTCATAAAAAGGAATAAAATATTGATATATGCTACAACGTGAAGGAGCCTCAAAAACATTGTGCTAAATGAAAGAAGTTGGAAAGGACATAATATGAATTGTCCAGTAAAACCAAATTTATATAGATAGAAAGCAGATAGTGGCTGCCTGGGGCTAGAGTCAGCACTGAGAATGACTGAAAATAGTACATGGGATCTACCTGGGTTGGAACTGGATTTTAGTTACATAACTATAAATTTACCAACTGTCAAAACAGTATAAATTTAATGTGGGTAAATGTTATGGTATATGTATTAATTTTCTCTTCTTGTTGTAACAAATTACCAAAAGATTAGTGGCATAAATGATACAAATTATTTTGCGTTTTTATAGATCTAACATATGGTAAGGATCTCACTAAGCTAAAAAAAAAAAAAGGTATTGGCATGCTTCATTCCTTTCTGGAGGCTCTACAGGAGAAAACATTTCTTTATTAATACAGATTTCAGAATTCAGTTCCATCTGTAAAACTTCTATGAGACTAAGATTTCTTGCTGGATGTTAATTATGGGGGTTACCCTTAGCTCTGAGAAGCCTCTTGTCCATAGCCCTCTATATCTTGGAATCAGTGATGGGTATCAGATCCTTTTCATGATGCCATAACCTCCTCGCATCAGTGATCCCTCTTTGATCCAGCCAGAAAATGTTCCCAGATTTTAAAGACTCAAATGATTGGGCCCACCAGGATTATCTCATCATCTCAATGTCCTTAACTTTAATCAAATCTTCAAAGTCCTTTGCCATGTAAGGTAACATATTCAAAGGAGGTATTAAGATGTAGACATATTTGGGGATCCATTGTTCTGCCTACAGGAAACATTATTATTTCTTCATGTAGATTTTTTTTTCTACATCATTTCTTAAAGTCTAACACTCTATGGTAGAGTCTCTGAATAATCCCTTGTAGAACATTACATCATCTGTGAACAAAGACACTTTAATGTCTTCCACTCTGATCTATTTTTGTTTCTTTCAATTTTCTGATTTCATATAACCCCATCCCTTAACTACCTAAGAGCTTTCCTAGATTCTCAGGCTGAAAATGTCAGAGCCATCCTTGATTCCTTTCTTCAAGCCCCATAAAAGATTCCTCAACAAGTCCTGAAAGCTATACCTAGAAACACATAATGAAAATGATTACTTCACTACCTCAACCTGTACCACTCTATTCCAGATTTCTGTAAGATTTCACTTAAGTTTCCATTAACTGATGCTTTAAAGATCTCTCCACTTCCATCCTTGTCATGCTGTCCTTTGTCCAGTCTGTTCCATTTAGTAGTCAGAGTGATTACATAAAATTATTATTAACGAGAGTACTTAATAAAAGTACTCACTAAGGACAAATACTCATTGAGTCCTTACTTTATATCCTCACTCTTGTATATGGTTTAGAGGGATTAATCCACCTACATTTTTAAATAACCCTGTAAGGTCAGTATAATTATTTTCCCCATATTTAAAAGTTAGAGTTTAAAGCACTGAAAATTTAGCTTATATAAGAGTAGACATCTAGCAAATCCAGCAGCCAGGATTTGAACATGGGCCAATTATTCCAAAACCCATAATATTCCTAACTGCTATGCTATAGTCAATCTATTATTTTTCAAGTATAATTGAATATTACTAAACTTTATTGGTTTATTTTGAGTTTTGTCAGAGCCACAAAATGCAAAAACAGCCACCACTTTCCCATTTTCTCCCCAATGTATATACTTAGAAGGCTAAGGAAAGCAAAATGGTTGCCAATATCATTGGCCTTATAGACAGTGCTCTGCTTGCTGGGAGAGGCATTCATCTCCCCAAAGAGATGATAGAGAGACTGCAAGATAATCACTGATGTTGCTGCCACAAAGAGGCACTGGCATTCTGTTTCCCAAGTAGATTTCTGTTTAGGCAGTGAACTTGCTGACCTTCCTCTGTGCCTTTCTCAGTAGAGAAAATAACCAGAGTGAGGCTGGCTGGAAGTCTAGGAGCCTGCATGCCTATCTTCTGGGAGATAGACTGCCAGTGTGGGTGGTAAAAGGCAACTGAGCAGGAGTCAGAACTCCTGAACCTGAAGGGCCTCCAAAGAATTGTCACACATGCTATGCAGGAGCCAGCGGATGAGTGCCTGCCACACAGAAGCTGATAGCCAGCTGTGTAGGTCAGAGACACAGTGAAAGTTGGCAGGAAGAGGCCTAAAAACCAAATGCAGCAATAAAGTAAGGACCATTTGTCCTTATTCCTCTATCTCCCTACTCTCAACATTGAGAAGGACTTACACCCTACCATCGGAAGTAAGAAGGGCTAGAACTTTGAAACATGTGGTTCAAATATACAACTGAAAAATATTATTTTTTTAAGTTTCTATTTACATTCCAGTTAGTTAACATGTAGTGTAATATTAGTTTCAGGTGTACAATATAGTGATTCAACACTTCCCTATATCACTGTACTCATGGCAAGTGCACTTCCTTAATCTCCATCACCAATGTCACCCATCCCTCACCCACCTCCTATTTCTTGGTTTGACTCGCCCTGCTCCCCTTTGCTCATTTGTTTTATTTCTTAAATTCCACATATGAGTGAAATCATATGGTTGTTGTCTGTGACTGATTTCACTTAACATTATACTCTCTAGCTGCATCCATGTCCTTGCAAAGAGCAAGATTTCATTCTTTTTTATGGCTGAGTCATATTCCATTGTGTTTATATGTGTTTTGTTTTTTTTTTATCCATTCATCAGTTGATGGACACTTGGGCTGTTTCCATAGCTTGGCTATTGTAGATAATGCTGTTATAAACACTGGGGTGCATGTATCCCTTTGGGATAGTATTTTTGTATTCTTTGGAATAAATACCTATATTGCAATTGTTAAGACATAAGGTAGTTCTATTTTTCAATTTTTGAGGAACCTCAATACTGTTTTCCACAGTGGCTGTACCAGTTTGCATTCCTACTAACAGTGCATGAGGATTCCCCTTTTTCCATATCCTAGGCCACACCTGTTGTTTCTTGTGTTGTTGATTTTAGACATTCTGACAGGTGTGAGGTGTTATCTCATTATAGATTTGATTTGCATTTCCCTAATGATTAGTGATGTTGAACATCTTTTCATGTATCATCTGGATGCCTTCTTAGGAAAAATGTCTATTCATGTCTTCTGCCCATTTTTTAAATTGGATTATTCATTTTTTGAATGTGGAGTTTTATAAGTTTTTATATATCTTGTACTAACCCTTTATCAGATATGTCATTTGCAAATATCTTCTCTAATTCAGTAGGTTGCCTTTTAGATTTGTTGATTATTTCCTTTGGTGTGCAGAAGTTTGTTTTGGTTTTGTTTTTGTTTTGTTTGTTTTAGTTTTATCATTTTATTAATTTTGTTAATTAGCATACAGTACTTCATTAGTTTTTGATGTAGTGTTCCATGATTCATTATATGCTTATAACACTAAAAGCTTTTAATTCTGATGTGGTCCAGATAGTTTATTTTTGTTTTTATTTCTCTTGCCTCAGGAGACATATCTAGAAAGAAGTTGCTATGGCCAGTGTCAAAGAAGTTACTACCTGTGTTCTCTTTTAGGGTTTTTACGGTTTCAGATCTCACATTTAGGTCTTCAATCCACTTGAGTTTGTTTTTATATGATCTATGAAGGTGGTCCAGTTTCTTTCATTTGCATTTGGCTGTTCTGTTTTCCCAACACCATTTGTTGAACAGAACAGCTCTTTTCCATTGGATATTCTTTGCTGCTTCATTGAAGATTAATTAACCATATAACCATATAACCATATGACCATATAACTGTGGGTTCACTTCTGGATTCTCTATTCTGTTCTATTGATCTATGGGCCTATTTTTGTGCCAGTACCATACTGTTTTGATTACTACAGCTTTATAATGTAACTTGAAGTCCACAGTAGTGTTGTCTCCAGCTTTGTTTTTCTTTTTCAAGATTGGTTTGGCTATTCAGGGCCTTTTGTGGTTTGATACAAATTTTAGGATTGTTTGTTTCAGCTTTGTGAAAAAATGCTGTTGGTATTTTGATAGAGATTGCATTATATATGTAGATTGCTTTGGGTAGTATAGACATTTTAACAATAGTTATTCTTCTAATCCATGAGCACAGAACGTCTTTCCATTTCTTTGTATGACTGAAAGTTTTAATGTAGATTGGGCGTTTTTTACTAAAATATGACCAGAAAGAAAACTCTTAGGAATAGAAAGAAATGGATTTTCCAGAACATGGTTCAAACTAGTGACAGATTTAAATAAAAGTTTTATGTTTATTCATTATGCTTTCAGAGTTCTTAATTAACTGGTTATAATAGCTTTAAAGCCCTAGAGATCAGGCTTCTACCTCATCACTTCTGTCCTTCCTCTCACTATATTCCAAATCCAGAGCAAATTATTTGTACTCTCAGGACCTTTACACAGCCTATCTATAGGGCTTTCTCCTATTCATCTTTTTAGATTCCACTGTCATATTTTCAAATAGGCCTTTCCTAAGCACCTTTTATAAAGTTACCCCTCCCCTGACTCAATGACCATATTTTTACTGCCATAACTTATTTTACTCATTGCATTTCCAATTATAGAACATTCAGAATGGAAAAAAAGTTTTATTTGTTAGCAGCTCTTTTCACACATCCAAATTGACTGTTGCTTAGAAGGTTTTTCTAGAAACTTGGAAAGAAAAGGTTGGAGGGGGAGGAGTCAAGATGGCGGAGAAGTAGCAGGCTGAGACTACTTCGGGTAGCTGGAGATCAACTAAATAGCTTATCTAAAGATTGCAAACACCTACAAATCCAACGGGAGATTGAAGAGAAGAAGAACAGCAATTCTAGAAACAGAAAATCAACCACTATCTGAAAGGTAGGACTGGCGGAGAAGTGAATCCAAAGCGATGGGAAGATAGACCGCCGGAGGAGGGGCCGGCTCCCGGCAAGCGGCGGAGCAACGGAGCACAAAATCAGGACTTTTAAAAGCCTGTTCCGCTGAGGGACATCGCTCCAGAGGCTTAACTGGGGTGAAGCCCAGGCGGGGTCAGCGCGGCCTCAGGTCCCGCAGGGTCGCAGAAGGATCGGGGGTGTCTGAGTGTCGCAGAGCTTACCCGTAGTAGAATGGGGAAGCCGGCTACAGAGACAGAGCCGAGGAGTGACTCTCAGCTCGGGGTTGCCTTGAACCGGTCGCAGGCTCGGTCAGCTCGGAGCGCGGCCGGAGGCATGGTGACGGGAGTCATTGGGCGCTGTTCTCTGAGGGCGCAGTGAGGAGTGGGGCCCCGGGCTCTCGGCTCCTCCGGGCCGGACACCGGGAGGCCGCCATCTTCATTCCCGCCCTCCGGAGCTCTACGGAAAGCGCTCAGGGAACAAAAGCTCCCGAAAGCAAACCCAGCAAACCCGAGCGAATTACTCAGCCCGGCCCCGGGTAAGGGCAGTGCAACTCCGCCTGGGGCAAAGACCCTTGAGAATCACTACAACAGGCCCCTCCCCCAGAAGATCAACGAGAAACCCAGCGAGGACCAAGTTCACCTACCAAGGAGTGCAGTTTCAATACCAAGGAGAGCGGCAGAATTCCAGAGGAGAAGAAAGCAAAGCACGGAACTCATGGCTTTCTCCCCATGATTTTTTAGCCTTGCAGTTAATTTAATTTTTTTTTCTTTTTCAATTTTTTTTTCATTTTCTCTTCTTCTGCTAATTTTTTTTAACTTTTACCATTTTCTTTTTTAACGTTTTTTAAATAGTGTATCTAATATATATATATATTTTTCCTTTTTATTTATTTTTTATTTTTTTTTATTTTTATTTTTTTTAAAGATTTTATTTATTTATTTATTTGACAGAGAGAGATCACAAGCAGGCAGAGAGACAGGAGGAAGCAGGCTCCCTGCTGAGCAGAGAGCCCGATGCAGGACTCAATCCCAGGACTCCGAGATCATGACCTGAGCCGAAGGCAGCGGCTTAACCCACTGAGCCACCCAGGCGCCCCTTTTTTTCCTCTTTTTATATTTTTTCTTTATCGGCTTTCTTTTTATAATAGTTTCTTTTTTTTTTTCTTTTTTCTTTCTGAACCCCTTTTTATCCCCTATCTCCCCTCTCACGATTTGGGATCTCTTCTGGTTTGGCTAAAGCATATTTTCCTGGGGTTGTTGCCACCCTTTTAGTATTTTATTGCTCCTTTATATACTCTTATCTGGACAAAATGACAAGGCAGAAAAATTCACAACAAAAAAAAGAAGAAGAAGCAGTACCAAAGGCTAGGGACCTAATCAATACAGACATTGGTAATATGACAGATATAGAGTTCAGAATGACAATTCTAAAGGTTCTAGCCAGGCTTGAAAAAGGCATGGAAGATATTAAAGCAACCCTCTCGGGAGATATCAAAGCCCTTTCTGGAGAAATAAAAGAACTAAAATCTAACCAAGTTGAAATAAAAAAAGCTATTAATGAGGTGCAATAAAAAATGGAGGCTCTCACTGCTAGGATAAATGAGGCAGAAGAAAGAATTAGCGATATAGAAGACCAAATGACAGAGAATAAAGAAGCTGAGCAAAAGAGGGACAAACAGCTACTGGACCATGAGGGGAGAATTCGAGAGATAAGTGACACCATAAGATGACACAACATTAGAATAATTGGGATTCCAGAAGAAGAGGAAACAGAGAGGGGAGCAGAAGGTAGGTTGGAGAGAATTATTGGAGAGAATTTCCCCAATATGGCAAAGGGAACAAGCATCAAAATCCAGGACGTTCAGAGAACCCCCCTCAAAATCAATAAGAATAGGTCCACACCCCGTCACCTAATAGTAAAATTGACAAGTCTTAGTGACAAAGAAAAGATCCTGAAAGCAGCCCGGGAAAAGAAGTCTGTAACGTACAATGGTAAAAATATTAGATTGGGAGCAGACTTATCCACAGAGACCTGGCAGGCCAGAAACAGCTGGCATGATATATTCAGAGTACTAAATGAGAAAAACATGCAGCCAAGAATACTATATCCAGCTAGGCTATCATTGGAAATAGACGGAGAGATTAAAAGCTTCCAGGACAAACAAAAACTGAAAGAATTTGCAAATACCAAACCAGCTCTACAGGAAATATTGAAAGGGGTCCTCTAAGCAAAGAGAGACCCTAAAAGTAGTAGATCAGAAAGAAACAGAGACAATATACAATAACAGTCACCTTACAGGCAATACAATGGCACTAAATTCATATCTCTCAATACTTACCCTGAATGTTAATGGGCTAAATGCCCCAATCAAAAGACACAGGGTATCAGAATGGATAAAAAAACAAAACCCATCTATATGTTGCCTACAAGAAACTCATCTTAAACCCGAAGACACCTCCAGGTTTAAAGTGAGGGGGTGGAAAAGAATTTACCATGCTAATGGACATCAGAAGAAAGCAGGAGTGGCAATCCTTATAGCAGATCAATTAGATTTTAAGCCAAAGACTATAATAAGAGATGAGGAAGGACACTATATCATACTCAAAGGAACTGTCCAACAAGAAGATCTAACAATTTTAAATATCTATGCCCCTAACGTGGGAGTAGCCAACTATATAAACCAATTAATAACAAAATCAAAGAAACACATTGACAATAATACAATAATAGTAGGGGATTTTAACACTCCCCTCACTGAAATGGACAGATCATCCAAGCAAAAGATCAACAAGGAAATCAAGGCCTTAAATGACACACTGGACCAGATGGACATCACAGATATATTCAGAACATTTCATCCCAAAGCAACAGAATACACATTCTTCTCTAGTGCACATGGAACATTCTCCAGAATAGATCACATTCTTGGTCCTAAATCAAGTCTCAACCGGTATCAAAAGATTGGGATCATTCCCTGCATATTTTCAGACCACAATGCTCTGAAGCTAGAACTCAATCACAAGAGGAAATTTGGAAAGAACCCAAATACATGGAGACTAAACAGCATCCTTCTAAAGAATGAATGGGTCAACCAGGAAATTAAAGAAGAATTGAAAAAATTTATGGAAACAAATGATAATGAAAACACAACGGTTCAGAATCTGTGGGACACAACAAAGGCAGTCCTGAGAAGAAAATATATAGAGGTACAAGCCTTTCTCAAGAAACAAGAAAGGTCTCAGGTACACAACCTAACCCTACACCTAAAGGAGCTGGAGAAAGAACAAGAAAGAAACCCTAAACCCAGCAGGAGAAGAGAAATCATAAAGATCAGAGCAGAAATCAATGAAATAGAAACCAAAAAAACAATAGAACAAATCAACGAAACTAGGAGCTGGTTCTTTGAAAGAATTAATAAGATTGATAAACCCCTGGCCAGACTTATCAAAAAGAAAAGAGAAAGGACCCAAATAAATAAAATCATGAATGAAAGAGGAGAGATCACAACGAACACCAAAGAAATACAGATCATTATAAGGACATACTATGAGCAACTCTACGCCAACAAATTTGACAATCTGGAAGAAATGGATGCATTCCTAGAGACATATAAACTACCACAACTGAACCAGGAAGAAATAGAAAGCCTGAACAGACCCATAACCAGTAAGGAGATTGAAACAGTCATCAAAAATCTCCAAACAAACAAAAGCCCAGGGCCAGATGGCTTCCCGGGGGAATTGTACCAAACATTGAAAGAAGAACTAATTCCTATTCTCCTGAAACTGTTCCAAAAAATAGAAATGGAAGGAAAACTTCCAAACTCATTTTATGAGGCCAGCATCACCTTGATCCCAAAACCAGACAAGGATCCCATCAAAAAAGAGAACTACAGACCAATATCCTTGATGAACACAGATGCAAAAATTCTCGCCAAAATACTAGCCAATAGGATTCAACAGTACATTAAAAGGATTATTCACCACGACCAAGTGGGATTTATTCCAGGGCTGCAAGGTTGCTTCAACATCCGCAAATCAATCAATGTGATACAACACATTAATAAAAGAAAGAACAAGAACCATATGATACTCTCCATAGATGCTGAAAAAGCATTTGACAAAGTACAGCATCCCTTCCTGATCAAAACTCTTCAAAGTGTAGGGATAGAGGGCACATACCTCAATATTATCAAAGCCATCTATGAAAAACCCACCGCAAATATCATTCTCAATGGAGAAAAACTGAAAGCTTTTCTGCTAAGGTCAGGAACACGGCAGGGATGTCCGTTATCACCACTGCTATTCAACATAGTACTAGAAGTCCTAGCCTCAGCAATCAGACAACAAAAGGAAATTAAAGGCATCCAAATTGGCAGAGAAGAAGTCAAACTATCACTCTTTGCAGATGATATGATACTATATGTGGAAAACCCAAAAGACTCGACTCCAAAACTGCTAGAACTTGTACAGGAATTCAGTAAAGTGTCAGGATATAAAATCAATGCACAGAAATCAGTTGCATTTCTCTACACCAACAACAAGACAGAAGAAAGAGAAATTAAGGAGTCCATCCCATTTACAATTGCACCCAAAACTATAAGATACCTAGGAATAAACCTAACCAAAGAGACTAAGAATGTATACACAGAAAACTATAAAGTACTCATGAAAGAAATTGAGGAAGACACAAAGAAATGGAAAAATGTTCCATGCTCCTGGATTGGAAGAATAAATATTGTGAAAATGTCTATGCTACCTAAAGCAATCTACAGATTTAATGCAATTCCTATCAAAGTACCATCCATTTTTTTCAAAGAAATGGAACAAATAATCCTAAAATTTATATGGAACCAGAAAAGACCTCGAATAGCTAAAGGAATATTGAAAAAGAAAGCCAAAGTTGGTGGCATCACAATTCCGGACTTCAAGCTCTATTACAAAGCTGTCATCATCAAGACAGCATGGTACTGGCACAAAAACAGACACATAGATCAATGGAACAGAATAGAGAGCCCAGAAATAGACCCTCAACTCTATGGTCAACTCATCTTCGACGAAGCAGGAAAGAATGTCCACTGGAAAAAAGACAGCCTCTTCAATAAATGGTGTTGGGAAAATTGGACAGCCACATGCAGAAAAATGAAATTGGATCATTTCCTTACACCACACACGAAAATAGACTCAAAATGGATGAAGGATCTCAATGTGAGGAAGGAATCCATCAAAATCTTTGAGGAGAACACAGGCAGCAACCTCTTCGACCTCAGCCGCAGCAACGTCTTCCTAGGAACATCACCAAAGGCAAGGGAAGCAAGGGCAAAAATGAACTATTGGGATTTCATCAAGATCAAAAGCTTTTGCACAGCAAAGGAAACAGTTAACAAAACCAAAATACAACTGACAGAATGGGAGAAGATATTTGCAAATGACATATCAGATAAAGGGCTAGTGTCCAAAATCTATAAAGAACTTAGCAAACTCAACACCCAAAGAACAAATAATCCAATCAAGAAATGGGCAGAGGACATGAACAGACATTTCTGCAAAGAAGACATCCAGATGGCCAACAGACACATGAAAAAGTGCTCCATATCACTCGGCATCAGGGAAATACAAATCAAAACCACCATGAGATATCACCTCACACCAGTCAGAATGGCTAAAATGAACAAGTCAGGAAATGACAGTTGCTGGCGAGGATGCGGAGAAAGGGGAACCCTCCTACACTGTTGGTGGGAATGCAAGCTGGTGCAACCACTCTGGAAAACAGCATGGAGGTTCCTCAAAATGTTGAAAATAGAACTACCCTATGACCCTGCAATTGCACTGCTGGGTATTTACCCTAAAGATACAAACGTAGTGATCTGAAGGGGCACGTGCACCCGAATGTTTATAGCAGCAATGTCTACAATAGTCAAACTATGGAAAGAACCTAGATGTCCATCAACAGATGGATGGATAAAGAAGATGTGGTATATATACACAATGGAATACTATGCAGCCATCAAAAGAAATGAAATCTTGCCATTTGCGATGACGTGGATGGAACTAGAGGGTATCATGCTTAGCGAAATAAGTCAATCGGAGAAAGACAACTATCATATGATCTCCGATATGAGGGAGAGGAATTGCAACATGGGGGGTTGAGGGGGTAGGAGAAGAATAAATGAAACAAGTTGGGATTGGGAGGGAGAGAAACCACAAGTGACTCTTAATCTCACAAAACAAACTGAGGGTTGATGGGGGGAGGGGGGTTGGGAGGGGGGGTGGGGTTATGGATATTGGGGAGGGTATGTGCTATGGTGAGTGCTGTGAAGTTTGTAAACCTGGCGATTCGCAGGCCTGTACCCCTGGGGATAAAAATATATGTTTATAAAATAAAAAAATAAATAAATAAATAAAAGAAAAAGAAAAGTTTGGAATTGGCCTTTTTTCTCAGGGACAATATGTGTTTTGGAAAGACTTCCACATGGACAGCAAAAGAAACAGTCAACAGAACCAAAACACAACCAAAAGAATGGGAGAAGCTATTTGCGAATGACATATCAGACAAAGGGCTAGTATCCAAAATCAATAAAGAACTTAATCTCAACACCCAAAGAACAAATAATCCAATTAAGAAATGGGCAGAAGACATGAAAAGACATTTCTGCAAAGAAGACATCCAGATGGCCAACAGACACATGAAAAAGTGCTCCACATCACTCAGCATCAGAGAAATACAAATCAAAACCACAGTGAGATACCACCTCACACCAGTCAGAATGACCAAAATTAACAAGTCAGGAAATAACAGATGTTGGCAAGGATGCAGAGAAAGGGGAACCCTCCTACACTGTTGGTGGGAAAGCAAGCTGGTGTAGCCACTCTGGAAAACAGTATGGATATTCCTCAAAAAGTTGAAAATTAGGCTACCCTATGACCTAGCAATCGCACTACTTGATATTTACCCTAAAGATATACATGTAGAGATCCAAAAGGGCATGTGCACCCAAATGTTTACAGCAGCAATATCCACAATAGCCAAACTATGGAAATAACCTAGATGCCCATCAACAGATGAATGGATATAGAAGATGTGCTATATATTGGAATACTATGCAGCCATCAAAGCCCTCCCCTCAAATCTTGCCATTTGCAATGACGTGGATGGAACTAAAGGGTATTATGCTAAGTGAAATAAGTCAATCAGAGAAAGACAATTATCATATGATCTCTCTGATATGAGCAATTTGAGAGGCAGGGTGGGGGATCATGTGGGGTAGGGAGGGGAAAAAAAGGAACAAGATGGGACCGGGGAGGAAGACAAACCATAAGAGATGCTTAATCTCAGGAAACAAACTGAAGGTTGTAGGGGCAGGGGGATAGAGTGGCTGGGTGATGGACATTGGGAAGGGTATGTGCTATGGTGAATGCTGTGAATATGTAAATCTGATGATTCACAGACCTGTACCCCCAAAGCAAATAATACATTATTGCTAATCAGAAGGAAAGAAGGAAAGGAAGAAAGGAAGAAAGGAAGAAAGAAAGAAAGAAAGAAAGAAAGAAAGAAAAGAAAAGAAAAGAAAAGAAAAGAAAAGAAAAGAAAGAAAAGAAAGTTAGTCAGTCTTCCACATGGAAGATGCACTATTAAAAGGCTGCTCCCAGTGACAGTGTCCTTTCAAGGGCCTTATCATTACTCAATCTCCTATGTCTTGGACCAATATATTACCCTTTTCCACTCTCTTACTTCCTCCCCAGTTCCAACTCCATTCCTTTGCAATTTATAATATATGAATAGCTGCAAGACTCATATCCAAGGAAAAAATCTAAAACTTTTGTTACTTTTAACCAGGGTTAAACTGTGACCATGTTATTGGTATATTTGGAGATAAAAAATTCTGTCCTACTATGAGATTTGACCTCCCTATCTGAAAAGATCTCCTTTGCTATCTCCTTTCCAAGTATTGCCAATAAAAATTAAGAACATTAGCTGAAAAAAATTTTTACACACCTGAGTATGGTACAGTTTTCTATTAGATCTATGTGTATGACCTAGGCAATTCCTTTTGCTACTTAAACCATCTGATTTTAGAAATGTGATGTTTTTCTTATGATTTGAAGAACAAATGTGACTTTTATAACAACTTCACTGTACCATTTTATTAAATAGGATGGGTGGTGAATGTGGCAGTAAGTCTCTTTAAAGATTCACTTCTGCACTGCAAGCTCCTGCAAACATTGTAAATGTGCATTAACATTCTGGAGACCAAACTGTCTTTCACAGATAGTAGATATGCAGAGTTAAACAGCATGAATCTGCTAGAAGCATAGCCATATTCCTTCAAGCAAGAGAAAGACAGAATCATTATTCTGCTGGCAAAGTGAATACCTAGAAAAGAAGCCTGGTGTGCATATCCAATCCCTGGTAAATATGTTCTTTGTAAACTGATCATTTAACACATCTCTATCTAAAGACCAATCATTCTCATTAAAAACTAAAGAACCATGATTAATCCCTGAGCTCTGTTTAGTTAGAAAATTATTTTAAACCTTAATTCTACATTTGTTATTAGAAGTTCAGAACCAAACACAGAAATAGATAATACTATGGAAATGTGTAGCTGTTGCAGCATTTATGATATCCAATAGAACAGTTAAAACAACAGTGAAGGGCAAATAGGTAATTATTGGTAATAATATTCCATATAAATTCCAAGAGAGGTCCTGCTCCTTGAGGCTTTTAACGATGTTTTACTTGGTGATACTTAGGGTTGAATATGAACAGAAATGTAATGATCATGATGGTTTATATTTCATGATGAGATTTAAAACCATTATTAGAATTATCTTTTCCATCTTCAGAACCACCATGGAGAATACTATTATTGTGCTACTGATAGATGCGAAACATAAGCTCAGAATGCCTCAGTGCTCTACCCAAAGTACCATAGCTGATAATGACACTAATGAACTCCAGTTTTCTTTGTCTAAAATTAGAAATACTACCACTATAGACGATGGTGTGTATAATGCCTATATATTATTTCCAATTGTGTGTGTTTTTCTTTTGTTTTTTTTTTTAAGATTTTATTTATTTATTTGACAGACAGAGATCACAGTAGGCAGAGAGGCAGGCAGAGAGAGAGGAAGGGAAGCAGGCTCCCTGCTGAGCAGAGAGCCCGATGCGGGACTCGATCCCAGGACCCTGAGATCATGACCTGAGCCGAAGGCAGCGGCTTAACCCACTGAGCCATCCAGGCGCCCTCCAATTGTGTGTTGAACGCAAACATGAATTAATTAGATATGAAGGTGAGAGAATAGGATATTAACTATCACTAAGGGGAAAAATGCTTTCTTATAGCTTCTGGGCTATAACACTTACACAGTACAGTAGAAAGTTACCATTTGTTTGTCCCTCCAAATTTTTGTTGAGTGCCTACCATGTACCAAGCATAAGTACTTGGCTACTGAAACAAAAAAGAGTTTTTGTTCTGGGACTCATAATTTAATGGAAGGAAAAGAATAAACAAGTAGAAATCAATGTGACAAGTATCAGGAAAGTACTAAGTAGGAAGACATGGTTCACACATGACTAGCTTGGGAAGGTCAAGAAAAATCCCTTTGAAGGGTGAGATAGAAGTCAGGTAGAGGATGTTACATTAGGGGGTTAATATGCAGAATGCAAGAGAAAGTGCCTAGTAGGAGGGATGTCACTTGGAAAACAAGAACACTTTCAAAATCACAAAAGGCTAAGATCTTTCAGCAGTATCTTGCCCAGATGGTCCCAAGCAACACACAAGTAGACATTTTGCTAGTGTATTTATTTAAAATGCATTTGGTACTTAAAAATGAATCATTTGTATGTTCTTTGATTAACAACTTACCGATGAAAGAATAGTAATGGTAATGTTCTGCAAAGTTCCTTACACTATAATTGGAAATCCTCAAAGACCACAAAGACCAATTTAAATTATTAATGCTTAATTATGGATACTATAGAGAATGTTATGGAAAAGGAAAGTATATTCATATTAGTGAAATATTCATAAACTTACAACTAATAAGTAATTTTTCCATGCACTAGTCATTGAGATGGCATTACCCAACTCTAACATCATCCAAGTCTTAATGAATCATTTCTATCCATGGGAATGGCATGTTTGTAGTTATCTGGACCTTCTGAAGAGGGCTAATGTGCTTCTTTGGAAGAGGGTTAGTGGTAATCTCTGAGAATCTTCCCTAACCTTTTTTCTCTTTCTCACTATAACCCATTTTCTACTAATCTTACACACCCTTTACTTCTCTCTTTTTTCTTATTTTCACTGACTGTCAACTACAGAAGTCCGTGCTTGCCAACAAATACAAAACCAAGATATGAGAATTCTAGGGATGATGGTGGAGTAGGAGGATCCTAAACTCACTTTGGTCTAGGATAAACCTAGAAAACTCCTACATCAGTGTAAATAAACCAGAAAACAAATCAAAGACCAGTAGAACAGACTCTTCACAGCTGAACATAGAGAACAGGCCACATAGAAAAGGGTAGGAAGGGTGGAAATGTGGTCAGGAATACAACTGATCCACAACACTGTGCAAGGGCGGGAGGAACACCATAGGTACAGAGAAGGAAGAAGAGCAGATCCGACACATGGCACTCTGGTATCAGGGACCCACACTGGGAAAACAAGTTCCTGTTATACTGAGATTCTTAAAACATAGGGGTTTAATTTCTCAAGTTCTTACAATCAGGGGGTTTAAAACCTGGAACTCTTGCAGACCTAGAGGGCCACTGGAAACTGAGATCCCACCCTTAAAGAGACAGCACAAAAAACAGCTTTGTTGAGATGAAGCATAAAAGCAATAGTTTGAAAAATACTTGGTGTATACAGAAAGGAGATTTATTTACTAATCTCAAAACTTCTGTTGGAAATTAAGGTCTCTAGGAGACTTAAGAACAAAAGAGGTGATGGGTACAATTCCCCTCTTTGACTTCCAGCCTAGATATTTGGGCATCTGTAAGAACCAGGTTTGCTCTACCACTCTCCACCTAGCTTTTAACAGTGTGCCCCATCCCCATCCTTTCCTGCAAATGTGCCCCCTCCAAAATGCCCTTAGCAGTTCTCCAAAGGCTACACATCCCCTCCACAGCAGGCCTACATATACTTTGCTAACAGAACACACCACACCTGTGTTCTCCAACCCAACTCTGTAGGACTCCATCCAAAGTGGCACAACAAGTACAGCAGTGTGTAAGCAGCCCTGACAGGGGCAAGCACTATTCCAAAGTGACTCTTGCCCCAGAGAGAGGGGGAGATAACAAGATGCCTCATTTCCACTGAGCTCCAGCAGTGGCCTGGGGGTAGACATTTGGTGTGACTGCAGGTCCTACCCACCAAAGAAAGCTTCTCAGGGGACAACATGGGGAGAGAGTCCTGCAATTCAATGTGACCTCAGCCCTGGCAAATGCCTGGTCTGCCTCAAACTTAAGCTCAAGGCAGCTTCAGACTGGCTCATTAACACAGGCAACAAACCTGCCACATAGACAAAGAGAGCCATTGCAGACAACTGGATTGAAGGCAAACATGGCTCAGTCACAGCAGCAGGGCACACACAACACATACAGGAGTGCCAGGAATGCCTGGCACCCTGAAGTGCTAGGGCCTGGTGAACAGGGCTACTGTACAACAGGGAATCATTGGGCCTCTTCTTCATAAGGTCACTACCTGCAACTGTACTTCCTAACACAAAGAGATACAGAGAGTTAAACAAATGGAGAGACGGAAGAATATGTCACATATGAAGAACAGGACAAAAATCACAGCAAGAGTGCTAAAAGAAATGGAGATAAGTAACCTGCCTGATGGAGAATTTAAAGTCATGGTCATAAAGACACTCAGTGGACTTGAGAAAAAGCGAAGGATCTCACTGAGATCATCAATAAAGAGCTAGAAAACATGAAAAAGACCAAGGAGAAATAAAGAATGCAATAACTGAAATTAAAAATACAATAGCAGGAATAAATCATAAACTAGAGGAAGTAGAAGAATGAATCAGTGACCTGGAGGACAGAGTAATAGAAAGCAATCATACTTAACAGAAGAAAGAAAAATTATAAATAAAAAATCAGTCTAGAATAAGGGAACTAGTGACACCATCAAGCACAATAACATTCACATTATAGGGAACCAAAAAAGAGGAAAGGGGTGGAAGAAAATTCATTTGACGAAGTAATAGCTGCCTAAAAGAAACTCATTTCAGACTGAAAGACACATTCATATTGAAAGTAAAGGGATGGGAAAATACCTATCATGCAAAGCAAATTAAAAGAAAGCTAGACTACAATTTGAAACAAAGACCATAACAAGAGACAAAGAAGGAGACTACATAAAGGGAACAAAGCAACAGGAAGATACAATAGTTGTAAATATTTATACACTTAACAAGGGAGCACTTAAATACATAAAATACCTATTAACAAGGATAAAGGATGTAATCAACAGTAATACAATAACAGGGGACATTAACACCCAATTACATCAATGGATAGATCATCTGAACAGAAAATGACAAGGAATCAGTGGCTGGAATGACGTATTAGACCAAATCAATCTAACAGATATATTCAAAACATCCCATCCTAAAACAGTAGAACACACATTCTTTTCGAGTGCACATAACATGGAACATTCTCCAGAAGAGATGACATCTTAGGCCACAGAACAAATCTCAACAAATTAAAAAAAGATTGCAGTCATACCTTGCATCTTTTCCAATCACAATGCTATGAAACTAAAAATCAACCACAAGAAAAAATCTGGAAAGAACACAAATACATAGACATTAATTAACATGTTACCAAACAATGAATGGGTCTAACAAAAAAGAGGTAATAAAAATATATATGGAGACAAATGAAAACACAACAGTACAAAATCTATGAGATACAGGAAAGGTTTCTCTAAGAGGGAATTTTATATGAATACAAGCCTACCTCAAAAAGCAAGAAAAAAATCTCAAATGAACAACTGAACTTTACATCTAAAAGGGGGTAGAAAAAGAACAAAAACAACAACAAGAACAACAAAAGCAGCTGAAGGAAGGAAATAATAAAGATTAGAGCAGAAATAGATATAAATGAAATAGAAACTAAAAACATAATAGATCAATGAAACAAGGTGTTTCTTTGAAAAGATCAACAAAATTTATAAACTTTCAGTTATCAAAACAAAAAGAGAGAAGGAGGACTCAAAATTAGAAGTGAGAATAAACAACTAACAGCATAGAAATAGGATAATAAGAGAATATGATGAAAACTGTATGCCAACAAACTGGATAACCTAGAAGAAATAGAGAAATTCCTAGAAACATAAATTTCTAAAACTGAATCAGGAAGAAATAGAAAATTTTAACAGATCAATTACCAGCATGAAATTGAATCAGCAGCAAAAAAATCCCATCAAACAAAAGTCTAGGATGAGATGGCTTCACAGGCAAATTCTGTAAAGCATTTAAAAAATACTTAATATCTACTCTTCTCTAACTCTTCCAAAAACTAGAATAGGAAGGAGAGCTTCCAAATTCATTCTGTGAAAGCCGCGGTATCCTGATGCCCAGACTAGATAAGGGCACTACCAAAACAAAACAAAAACAAAAAACAAAAAACTAATAACTCTAATATCTCTGTTAAAATACTAATAACTCTAATATCTCTGTTAAAACTAATAACAAATATCTCTGATGGACATAGATGCAAAAGGCCTCAACAAAATATTAGCAAACTGAATCCAACAACACATGTAAAAAAAAAATAATAATTCATCAGGATCAAGTAGGATTTATTCCTGGGATGCTTTAATATTCTCAAATTAATCCATGTGATACATCATATCAACAAGAGAAAGGATAAAACCATATAATCAGTTCAATAGATAGAGGAAAAAGAAAAAGCCTTTGCCAAAGTACAACATCCATTCATGATAAAAACCCTCAACAATACAGGACTACAGGGAACATACCTCAACATAATAAAGGCTATATACAGAAAAGTTCCAGCCAACACCATACTCAGTGGTGAAAAACTGAGAGCTTTCCCCCTAAGATCAGGAACAAGACAAGAATATCCAATCTCACCATTTTATTCATCATAGAAGTGCTAGTCACAGCAATCAGAGCAGAAAAAGAAACAAAAGGCATCAACATGGATAAGGAAGAAGTAAAACTGTCACTATTAGCATATAATGTAATATTATATATAGAACATCTTAAGGACTTCACCAAAAAACTACAAGAACTAATAAATGAATTTAGTAAGATTGTAGGATACAAAATTAATACATAGAAATCCACTGCATTGCTATACACTAATCATGAAGTAGCAGGATAAGAAATTATAAACCAGTTACATTTACAATTCCACCAAAGATAATAAAATAGAAATAAACTTAGCTAAGGATGTAGAAGACCTATACTTTGAAAACCATAAAATATTAAGGAAAGAAATTAAAGATAACTCAATCAACTGGAAAGATATTCCATTCTTATGTATTGGGAGAAAAAATAGTGTTACTATGTTTATACCACTCAAAGAAATGTACAGATTTACACAATCCCTCCCAAAATACCAACAGCATTTTTCACAAAACTAGAGCAAATAATCTTAAAATGTGTATGGAGCCATGAAAGACCCTCAATAGCCAAAGCAACTTAAAAAGAACAAAACTGGAGGTATGATGATATTATCCAAAACTATAGTAATCAAAACAACATGGTACTGGCACAAAAATAGATGCATAGACTAATAGAACAGAATAGAGAATCCAGAAATAAAACCACATTCATATGGCGAATTAGTCTATGACATAAGAGGCAAGACTATGCAATGACAAAAAGAGTGTCTCTTAACAAATTGTGAAAAACTGCACAGCCATTTGCAAAAGAATGAAACCAGACCACTTTCACCATGCACAAAGATAAACTCAAAATGGATTAAAAACCTCAGTGTGTGTGACCTGAAACCATAAAAACCTTAGAAGAGAACACAGGCAGTAATTTCTCTGACACTGGTCAAGCAACACTTTTGCAGATGTGTCTCCTGAGGCAAGGAAAGGAAAAGGAAAAATAAACTATTGGGACTATATCAAAATAAAAATTTTCTGCACAGTGAAGGAAACACCCAACAAAACTAAAAGATGGCCTACTGAACAGGACAGATATTGCAAATAACATATCTGGTAAAGGGCTGGTATCCAAGATAAAAAAAGAACTTTTATAAAACTCAACACTTAAATACATACATACATACAATCCAAAAAAAAAAAAAATGACAGAAGGCATGAAATGGCATTTCTCTAAAGAAGACATATAGATGGCCAACATACACATGAAAACATGCTGAACATCACTCATCATAATTGGTGTGCCAATCAAAAGCACAATGAGATATTACTTCACACCTGTCAAGATGGCTAGAATCAAAAGCACAGGAAACAACAGATATTGGTGAGGGAGAAAATGGAGAAAATGGATCCCTCATGCACTGTTAGGGGGAATGCAAACTGGTGCAACTATTATAGAAAACAGTATAGTGGTTCCTCAAAAAATTAAAAATAGAACTGTCCTATGATCCAGCAGTCACACAACTGGGTATAACCGAAGACTATTAAAACTCTAATTCAAAAGGATATATACGGGGCACCTGGGTGGCTCAGTGGGTTAAGCCTCTGCCTTCAGCTTAGGTCATGATCTCAGGGTGCTGGGATCGAGCCCCACATTGGGCTCTCTGCTCAGCGGGGAGCCTGCTTCTCCTTCTCCCTCTGCCTGCCTCTCTGCCTAAAAAAAAATTTTTAAAAATTAAAAAAAAAAAGGGATATATGCACCCTTATGTTTACTGCAGCCTTATTTACAAGAGCCAAGTTACCGAAACAGCCCAAGTTTCCACTGGGGAACAAATGGATAAAGAAGAGGGGATGGACATGCATACACACACCACACACACACACACACACACACACACACACACACACACACACACACAGAGGAATATTACTCAGCCATTAACAATACTGAAATCTTACCATTTGCAACAAAATGGATGAATCTATATAGTATAATGCAAAGTGAAATAAGCCAAAGATAAATATATGATTTCACTAATATGTGGAATTTGAGAATGAAAACAAAGGGTAAAAGAGATAAGCCAATAAACTATAGAGAACAAGCCTGTGGTTACCAGAGGGAGGTATGTGGGATATGGATGAAAGAGGTAAATGGGATTAAGAGTATACTTATTGTATTAATTCTTTCAAAGAACCAGCTTCTAGTTTTGTTGATTTGTTCTACTGTTCTGGTTTCTACTTCATTGATTTCTACTCTAATCTTTATAAACTTTTGGCCAGACTTATCCAAAAGAAAAGAGAAAGGACCCAAATTAATAAAATCATAAATGAAAGGGAAGAGATCAAAACCAACACCAAGGAAATAGAGACAATTTTAAGAACATATTATGAGCAACTATATGCTAAAAAAGCAGGCAGTCTGGAAGAAATGGATGCATTCCTGTATATTTATAAACTATCAAGACTGAAACAAGAAGAGATAGAAAATCTGAACAGATCAATAACCAGCAAGAAAACTGAAGTAGTAATCAAAAACCTCCCAGAAAACAAGAGTCCAGGGCCAGATGGCTTCCCAGGGGTATTCTAGCAAACATTTAAAGAAGAAATCATACATATTCTACTGAAGTTGTTCCCAAAAAAATAGAAAGGAAAGGAAAACTTCCAAACTTGTTTTATGAGGCCAGTATTACCTTGATCCCAAAATCAAAGACCCCATCAAAAAGAAGAATTACAGACCAATATCTCTGATGAACACAGATGTCAAAATACTCACCAAGAGAGTAGCCAACAGGATCCAACAGTACATTAAAAGGATTATTCACCACGACCAGGTGGAATTTATTCCTGGGATGCAAGGGTGGTTCAACATTCACAAATCAACCAGTGTGATAGAGTACATTAACAAAAGAAAAGGCAAGAATCATATGATCATCTTAATAGATGCAGAAAAAGCACTTGAAAAAATATAGCATCCTTTCTTTATTAAAACTCTTCAAAGTATAAGGATAGAAGGAACATAGCTCAATGTCATAAAATGTCACTAGGCAAAGCCCATAGTGAATATCGGTCTCAATGGAAAAAAAAAAGCAGAGTTTTCCCCTTAAGGTCAGGAAAATGACAGGGATGTCCACTCTCAATTCTATGGTTCAACATAGTACTAGAAGTCTTAGCCTCAGCAATCAGACAACAAAAAGAAATAAAAAAGCATTCAAATTGGTGAAGAAGTCAAACTCCCTCTCTTTGCAGATGACATGATACTTTATGTGGAAAACCCGAAAGATTCCACCCCAAAATTGCTAGAACTCATACAGAAATTCAGCAACATGGCAGGATACAAAATCAATGCACAGAAATCAGTTGCATTTCTATACACAAACAATGTGAAGAAAAGAAATCAAGAAATCAATCCTATTTACAATTGCACCAAAAACCACAAGATACCTAGGAATAAGCCTAATCAAAGAGGTAAAGGATCTGTACTCTAGAAACTACAGAACATTTATTAAAGAAATAGAGGAAGACACAAAGAGATGGAAAAATATTCCATGCCTACGTATTGGAAGAATAAACATTGTTAAAATGTCTATGCTGCCTGGAGCGATCTACACATTCAAAGCAATGCCTATCAAAATACCACTGATGTTTTTCACAGAGCTTGAAAAAACAATCCTAAAATTTGTGCCAGAAAAGACCCCGAATTGCCAGGGAAATGTTGAAAAAGAAAACCAAAGCTGGGGGCATCACAATGCCGGACTTCAAGCTATATTACAAAGTTGTGATCATCAAAACAGCATGGTACTGGCACAAAAATAGACAATGGAACAGAATAGAGAGCCTAGAAATGGGCTTTCAATTCTATGGTCAACTAATCTTTGACAAAGCAGGAAAGGATATCCAATGGATAAAAGACAGTCTCTTCAGTAAGTGCTGCTGAGAAAATTGGACAGCCACATGCAGAAGAATAAAACTGGACCATTCTCTTACACCATACACAAAGAAAAACTCTAAATGGATCAAAGACCTAATGCATTAGACAAATCCATCAAAATCTTAGAGGAGAACAGGTAGTAGTAGCCTCCTGGACCTCAGCCACAGCAACTTCTTGCAAGACACATCTCTAAAGGAAAGGGAAACAGGGGGAAAAATGGACTCTTGGAACTTCATCAAGATAAAAAGCTCTACATGGCAAAGGATGTAGTCAACAAAACTAAAAGACAACCTATGGAATGGGAGAATATATTTGCAAATGATCTAACAGATAAAGGGCTGGTATCCAGATCTATAAAGAACTTATCAAACTCAACACCTAGAAAAC
Organism: Lutra lutra; assembly: GCF_902655055.1. NCBI lineage: Eukaryota > Metazoa > Chordata > Mammalia > Carnivora > Mustelidae > Lutra > Lutra lutra. Next base: position 149,844,608 of record NC_062280.1, on the reverse strand, counting down.
AAATAATCAAGTCATGAAATGGACAGAAGACATGAACAGACACTTCTCCAAAGAAGACATACAAATGGCCAACAGACACATGAAAATATGTTCCATATCACATGACATCAGGGAAATAAAATGAAAGCCGTAATAAGATACCAGCTCACACCAGTCAGAATGGCTAAAAATAAGACAGGGAACAACAAATGTTAGCATGGATGTGGAGAAAGGGGAACCCTCTTACACTATTGGTGGAAATGCAAGCTAGTACAACCGTTCTGGAAAACAGTATGGTGGTTCCTCAAGATGTTAAAAATAGAGCCACCCTATGACCCAGCAATTGCACTACTAGGTATTTACCCCAAAGATATAGATGTAGTGAAAAGAAGGGGCATGCACCCCAATGTTCATAGCAGCAATGTCCACAATAGCCAAACTGTGGAAAAAGCTGAGATCTCCTTTAACAGATGAATGGATAAAAAAGATGTGGTTTATATACACAATATTACTCAGCCATTAGAAAGGATGAATACCTATCATTTGCATTGACATGAATAGAACTGGAGGATATTATGCTGAGCGAAGTAAGACAGAAAAAGACAATAGGCATATGGTTTCACTCATATGTGGAATATAAGGAATAGTGCAGAGGACCATAGAGGAAGGGCAGGAAAACTAAATGGGAAGAAATCAGAGTGGGAGAAAAAAAAGGAGACTCTTGACTCTGGGAAATAAACTGAGTGTTGCAGAAGGGAAAGGGGTGGGAGATGGGGTAACTGGGTGATGGGCATTAAGGAGGGCATGTGATCTGATGAGCACTGAGTTTTATACACAACTAATGAATCATTGAACATTACATCAGAAATGATGTATTATATGTTGGCTAATTGAATTTAAATTAAAAAAATAAAAAGATAATGATTTTAAAAAGTATACTTATCGTAATGAGCACTGAGTAATGTGTATGACTGTAGAATCACTATATTGTATACATGAAACTAATATAACCATGTATATTAACTTCAGTAGAATTAGAAAAATAAACAAACAACCTAAGACTTGAGTCTAAATGCAATCAATTTGTGATTGTCCATTGACTATTTAGAGATTCAAGGAGTTAAGTCTTTTCTAGGAATCAAGCTCAAAACCAAAGGACATAATCTCATATAGAAAGAGATGGGCTAGAAAAGATAAGAGTTAAAGTTGATGTGGGTAGCAGAGTTGCATTCCTGATACATGAATTCATGAACTATCAATAAGAAGATGTAGAGTATATTCTAATTATTCTGCTGAAGTACTATAAAATGAGCATAAGCTACTTTCTCTCCAGCATTTAAGATCAGTGTACATGCTAATCTTCTGTTATAATTACCCCACTTTCCCAACTCCTGTACAAATTATTTTCTGAAGTAAGAATTGATCAATTATAACCAATGGGCCAAAACTAGCCCACTATCTCCTTTTATGAATAAAGTTTTATCAGCATAAAATTACACCCATTACTTTGCTCATTGTCTATGACAATTTCTTGAGTTGAGTTGTTGAGTAGTTATAGTAGAGAATTTTTGGCCCACAAATATAGAAAATTTATTCTTTGGCCCTTTATTCAAAAAGTGTGTGTGTTCTTAAGAACTCATAATTATGACATATCATTTCATATTTACTTTTCATATGGCTTATACTTCCCCAGTGAAACTGTTGGTCTTTTATAAACAGGTGTCATGTATTGTATGACTGGGTATTCCTGAACAATACCAAATCAAGTAGGCATTAAACAATAAACATGCAAGTTCTAGGAGTTTATAAGTTTCATATTTCTTATTCACTGTTGTACACTCCATTCCTTGTACTGTGTCACGTACATGGTAGATGTGCAATGAAAATGTAAGACAATGAATGGATAGTGGTTGTTGACTGCAGGCTTGGGAGATGTCTGAAATATCTTGATTTTAAGGACAACACCCCAAAACATAAACTACATAAACCCAGTCCTATATGTGAACTGTACATTAATATATGACATAGTCACCTAATCAGCTTCAAACTTGGAGCCAAGAAATGGGTCATTCAACCAGTAAGACATGATATTGTAGTTGATGACAACTGGATGCACACAAATGGGCATTCAGATACAGTATATTTTCTCTAAACAGTAAAAATTCTTCAGTATATTTTGCTCCCAACATAATGCTTATTCTTTCAGACAACAACTTTAAGCCTTAGTATCAACTTAAGACTAATTTAATCTCCAAAAATACACAAAGCCCTCCAGGAAAGGAGTTAGTTGTTAGAAAAGTATTGCAGACTTTTTTACTTCTTAATTGTTCTTTCAGTTTTTATTACCTTGCTTTAGCTCATGCCATTCTTTCTCTCATGCTGATTTACAGGATTTGAAAAGGAAGCTAAAAGAACATATTCTGAAGGCTGGAAATGTGGAACCTACTGGTTTTATAGAAGAGAAATCAAAACATTTAGATATCTGTCTGTAAGGGAGTACATGTCAAAATAAAAGTCAGTCCAGTACTCTCAGAACTATGTCTCTGTTTCTTTGGCTTCCTAATATTATTTAGGAAAAAAAAAATTACCTCTTTTCTGGAAGTTATAGGCCAAGATGGATTTTCTGATGTTATTGTTTAGTATCAGTCTACAACTAGACAGCACCATAATGGTGCAATGTGGTGTTAGCAGTCCTTTAGCAAAAGTCCTAATCATCTGTACTCCTCCTTCCCTGCCCACATGCATTGGCCCACTTCAGTTTATCACCTAGCAGCTGTTCCAGCATCCTGCTGTCATCCATCCTCCACATGTATCCAGCCCAGTGGAGCTACATTAAAGTGAGAAGAGCTTCACTGCAGAAAGACTGGCTGCTTGCCAGAATTTTGTTATTAGTGATCCTTCCTTACTGCTCATGTTTCATAGGCTCTTGGGTGACACTGAATCAAGTTTTCAAGAAACTCGACGGAGAGTTGTGTGGCAAGCCCACATTTCATTGCCTCCACTCTTTAGACCTCAAGGTTGACTGGTGACAAGCCTGTGCCCTGCGCAAAGCAACAAACAGATATTCTGGTATTTCACACTTGATCTTAGCCAAAAGGCCGAGAAGCAATTGATATTCTGGTATTTCAAATTCTGCACACTAAAATGACTTGGCAAGAGTAATAATGATGAATGCACCTGCTTAGCAGAAGAAAAAGATAACACAATCCTGGATGACATATGTTAAACTACTATAACATTGAGATTTACTGTCTAAGAAAAACTAGAAGTATTAGGACCTGCCCTCTCCATGTCAAACAAACTATTTATCCAATCCTTTATTTTAATTTCCAAGAAATCTGCATTTCAGTAGAGCTTAACCTTATGTAAGAGTTTAAACTTTTGAGCAAAATTAGAAAAAAGCTTGGCAGAATACAAAATTAAACAGAAATATATTCTGAATTCATTTCCCATTTTTCATACAAATGAAAATTAGGATCAAATAGGCAGAAATAGCAGCTTTGAAGTACATTATTTCTCTAAATTTTGAACCTGTAGGGAATAAAGATGCATAAATGAAGACTATAATCTCATTTTGTAATCTAGCTTGCCATGTAGTCACCTTAAAGGTTGCATTGTGACAGAATTTGAATAATGTTAAATATGAAAAAAATGTTGTCATTATCTACTCTAAATTTCATATATTTTAAATGAGGGGAAAAAATGGGTAAGCAATGTACTGAATGTCACACAGTTAGTAGCCGACTTGGACAACTCTTTCACTCTACCTTACCACTGAGTGGACATATTTTTTTGTCTGAGGCAGAAAAATCCTCACTCACCTTCCATCATCCAGCTCCCCTCCTCAAAAGAGAAAACATTTCTGTTTTTCACCACAATGCCACATTCACGCTGCCCTAAGAAGCTTTACTTTACATAAGATAGAGGAAAGAGCCTGTGAATATTAATCTACAATTAGATAACTCAGCAAATCCTAAATAAGACTTAACTGAGCCCCCAGAAAAATCCACCTGTCTTCATGCTGCCCTTTAAGAGTAAATACAGGTGCTGTGAAAGGCACATGGTGTAAGAAAAAAAAAAAAAGCAGTTTTATATGTATTTACAAACTTACAAAACCTGCATCATATGTATGTATATATTGCTATATAGATATAGGTATACCTGTATAGATATAAACAGAGCAAAAACCAGTATCATTTTCAGTGGATAATTAGAAGTTTGCCAATAAAGGCAAGAACACTTAAAGGAATTCTGATTTCAAAAATATATTACATTTTTTGGAGGAATTATTTGACATATTTAAGCTAGAGAAGAAAATCAAAGTTACAGATAGTTGAAGTGGTGGAACTTTACCTTAAAAATACATGAAAATAAACTGAAAAATTATTATAGAATATATAATATTCTATAATAATTTTTCAGTTTATTTATTATTTATTATTAATTATTATTTATTATTTATTATCCATGTATTTTTAAGGTAAAGTTCCACCACTTCAACTATCTGTAACTTTGATTTTATATATATATATATATATATATATATATGTATATATATATATATATATATATATTCAACCATCTAGTAAACACAATGAAAGAAAAATAGGCTATTTATGAAAGTAACGGAGTAAGATGAACTTTCTATGGAAAATCTTAACAGGAAAAGTAGATATAAGCTAAAATGAAATGGGAGACTTAAAAGAATAGTTTATTAGAAAGGCATTCATTTTCCTGGACTCTGTATGAAAAAGATAAGTTTTCCATAAATGAATCATAACTGTAAGACATTAAAAAAGTATGCCAAAATTATTTTTATTTGTAACCAAGGAAGCTAATTATAGGGTTTATTTGTAATAAAAGTCTTTCCAGAACTGTCAGGAATAAAAGAATACTGGATAGGAACTGGCCCTGTAAGATATTTTAATATGTATATAGTTTTAGAGACCAGAGCAACTGCATACTTATGCACAAAAAAACAAAGAGATCAATAGAATAGAAGAGAGAACTCAGGAACAAATGCCCAAACAGAAAGCTAGTTTAATAAAGGTAATCTTCAATTCTTGAAAAAGTAATTCATTCTTTTATAAATAGAAATGGAAAATTTCCCAACCACCTGAAAAAAACCAACAATAATACAATAAAGGGATAGAATATGACTAAAAATGAAAATTTAAAAAGATTTTTAAAAAGGTATTGATAAGATAAAATAGTCAAAATAGTTTAAAATAGGAAAGAGGAAAGATTTTAAAAAATAGAATAAGACAAAATAAAATTTAAAAAATTTAACTTTGAAAGACTAAAGAATCATGGGGGAAAAGCCAGGAATTCTATGTGCTGTATTCCCCTAGCTCTGGAGTCTTGCAGTTCTCATTAATTGGTAAAATTGGTCTTAGCTGGATGTTCTTGCTGATCTTCTGGGGGAGGGGGCCTATTGCAGTGATTCTCAAATGTCTTTGCCCAAGGCGGAACTGCACAACCCTTGCTAGGGACCGGGCTAAGTAATCTGCTCGATTTTGCTCTCAGTAGCTTTTGTTCCCTGAAATCAGTTGCATTTCTATATACCAACAACAAGACAGAGGAAAGAGAAATTAAGGAGTCAATGCTATTTACAACTGCACCCAAAACCATAAGATACCTAAGAATAAATTTAATCAAAGAGACAAAGAATCTGTACTCAGAAAACCATAAAGTACTCATGAAAGAAATTGAGGAAGACACAAAGAATTGGAAAAACATTCCATGCTCATGGATTGGAAGAACAAATATTGTGAAAATGTCTATACTACCTAGAGCAATCTACACATTAAATGCAATCCCTATCAAAATACTGTCAACTTTTTTCAAATAAATGGAACAAATAATCCTAAAATTTATATGGAACCAGAAAAGATCCCGAATAGCCAGAGGAATGTTGAAAAAGAAAACCAAAGTTGTTAGCATCACAATTCCAGACTTCAAGCTCTATTATAAAGCTGTAATAATCAAGAGAGTAGGCTATGGGCACACACACACAAAAAAAAGACACATAGATCAATGGAGCAGAACAGAGTGCCCAGAAATAGACCCTCAACTCTATGGTAAACTAATCTTCAACAAAGCAGGAAGAATGTCCAATGGAAAAATAGACAGTCTCTTCAACAAATGGTGTTGGGATAACTGGACAGTCACATGCAGAAAAATGAAACTGGACCATTTTCTTACACCACACACGAAAATAGACTCAAAATGAATGAAAGACCTCAATGTGAGACAAGAATCCATCAAAATCCTTGAGGAGAACACAAGCAACAACCTCTTTGGCCTCAGCCACAGCAACTTCTTCCTAGGAACTTCGCTAAAGGCAAGGGAAGGAAGGGCAAAAATGAACCATTGGGACTTAATCAAGATAAAAAGCTTTTACACAGCAAAGGAAACAGTCAACAAAGACAAAAAACAACCAACAGAATGCGAGAAGGTATTTGGGGATGACATCTGATAAAGGGCTAGTGTCGAAAATTTATAAAGAACTTATCAACTCAACACCCAAAGAACAAATAATCCAATCAAGAAATGGGCAGAAGACATGAACAGACATTTCAAAGAGGACATCCAAATGGCAAACATACATGAAAAAGTGCTCAATATCATTTGGCATTAAGGATATACAAACCAAAACCATAGTGAGATACCACCTCACACCAGTCAGAATGGCCAAAATTAACCATTCAGGAAACAATGGCTATTAGCGAGGATGTGGAGAAAAGGAAACCCTCCTACGCTGTTGGTGGGAATGCAAGCTGGGGCAGCCACTCTGGAAAACAGTATGGACATTCCTCAGAAAGTTGAAAATAGAGCTACCCTATGACCCAGCAATTGCACTACTTGGTATTTACCTTAAAGATACAAATGTAGTGATCCAAAGGGGCACATGCACCCAAATGTTTATAGCAGCAATGTCCACAAGAGCCATACTTTGGAAAGAGTCTAAATGTCCATCAACAAATGAATAGATAAAGAAGATGTGATAAACACACACACACACACACACACACACACACACACACAATGGAATACTATGCAGCCATCAAAAAAAACAAAATCTTGCCATTTGCAATGACGTGGATGGAACTAGAGGGTATTATGCTAAGCAAAATACGTCTATCAGAGAAAGACAATTATCATAGGATCTCATTGATAAGAGGAATTTGAGAGGCAGGGTGGGGGGGGGTGTCATGTAAGGGAGGAAAAAGTGAAACAAGATGGGACCAGGGAGGGAGACAAACCATAAGACTCTTAATCTCAGGAAACAAACTGAGGGTTGCTGGAGGGGAGGGGAGTGGGAGGAATGGGGTGTTTGGGTGATGGACATGAGGGAGTATATGTGCTATGGCAAGTGCTGTGATGATTTACACACCTGTACCTCTAAACAAATAATACATTATATGTTAATTAAAAAAATAAATTCAAATTTATTTAAGTCAATATCACTTCTTAGTACAATATAAACATGAGGTGGATAAAATAATTAAATGAAAAGAATTAAATGGTAAAAATATAATATATTTGGAAGATTTTCTTTAATAATATGATATGGATGAATCTTCTTAAATATAACGCAAAATTAAGAAGTCTTAAAGCACAGATAACTGACTACACAAAATTTTGTATATTTTTACATGAAAGGTGTTATCCAAATTAAAACTGTGACCCACTAAATACAGATATTGAGCCATTTAACAAAATATAACCCTTAATTTGTTATGAATCATTAGAAATCAATGAAAATCTGTGAAAATTCCTATAGAAAAATGGGCAAAGGATACTGAAAGATTATATAAAAATAAATGCCAAAGACTTAAGCATATGAAAGATGCTGTTTAAAAATTCCACTGTAGTAAAATTGATTCAAAATGGAAAATGAGATAATTTTCAGCTATCACAATTACAAACTAGGAAAGGTTGATTATCCACAGGATTGATGATGGAATGGGGGTACCTGGGCTCACATAATGAAAGCCTGTTTGCAAGGAAGTTTCTTTTAAGTAGGCAAATAAAAGTCACATATAACATTTGATAAACATTTCATTTTTAGAATTGTATCCTGCAGGCATTTTCACAATTTAGCACAAAATATTTGCATAAGAATATTTATCTCAATATTATTTATGGTAGTAAAATATTGAAAACAACATAAATGGGTTAAGAAGTTATTAGTTAAATTACATGTAACCATATAATGTATTTATGTCATTATGGCCTTTAAAAAATTAAAAATATTTCTAAAAACAGATATCACTGACAACTAAGACATAGTTCAGGAAAAATGCAAGTTGTAAGGGAGTATATATATTATGATGCCATTTAGATATTCAGAGATACATCTGAAATGATACATAGGTCATTGTTGACTGGATATTTCTGCATAAGACTGGAGATACTGAGAGAGAGCATTAAAGGGAAATACATTCTCTTTTAATGATTTTCATTATATGAATCTATCACTATGTACATATATAATGCCTGCTAATAAAAATAATACAAACAAATGTAGGATCTCAGTGATGGAAAAGGCACTGTAAGGAAATGGTTGGATGTTTAATCCCTCGGACTTCACTAGTGGTTTTTAAACCTTAAAGTATGAATGCTACCTGTGTATGAATGAGTTTTATGAAAGAGCTAAGTATACTGACATTTCCCTGGAATTATAGTATGAAACAGCTTGTGTTAAGAGGATAGGAGAAAAGAGCAACCTAATGAACATAAACTGTTATTTTTAAAAATATGCCATGGATGGCTTACCACATTTTCCCACCTGTACTCAGTATATACTTTGAGTATTATTGGGGAAAATTTTTTCATTCATTCACAGGGAAGCATCACCCTCCACATTCTAGCCTTGGAGAACTACGTAACTAACACATTTGGGTTCAACACACTGGAAAATATGGGTTCATGATTTATTGAGCTAAAATTTGATAAAAGTGGGTTAGCTAAAAGGTGATATTCCAATGTGTTTTGGTTGACCACATTTCAGGTATGATAAATGATGTCAATAAGCAGAAGTCAAATCATTTTGCAAAGTATCATCTAATAGACTTCAAATAATTACATTTATTTCTGCATAGGACTTCACAAGTTTATAATACTTTCATATATTACTTTAATTTGCTCTGAACTACTTAACCATAGAAAGGAAGCCAGAGCAAGTATTTCCTGCCCAATTTATAAATGGAAATGTGAGCTTCATAAAGGTTGTCAATTTTCAAAGTTTCTTTGACTGTAAACAGCAGATCTTAAAGGAGTTCCCAAGTTTTTAAAATCTTAGTTCAGTTTTTAGAAATACATTAATTCTTGGGAAATACAAAAAAAAAAAAAAACCTATGGCAGTCTGATACAGGGACAAATCATAGGGCCATAAAATTTCACTGAGAGTGCATAGGCGATAAGATGCCACTAGTCCTTGCTAATACACACAAGGGCAATTTAAAAAATCTACACATGTGAAATAAGTCAAGCAGAGAGAGTCAATGATCATATGGTTTCACTTACTTGTGGAGCATAAGGAATAACACAAAAGACATTGAGAGATGGAGAGGAGAAGTGAGTTGTGAGAAATCGGAGGGGGAGACAAACCATGAGAGACTGTGGTCTCTGAGAAACAAACTGAGGGTTTTGGAGGGGAAGGGGGTGGGGGTTGGGTGACCCTGGTGGTGGGTATTATGGAGGGCACATATTGCATGGAACATTGGGTGTGGTACATAAAAAATGAATTTTGGAACACTGAAAAGAAATCAAATAAAATGAAGATAAAAAAATAAATAAAAATTCATCTTGCCTATGGAGAAAATAATCTATACATGTAATGCTATTAAGAATGCGGAAAATTCAAGTATTTTGCATTAACATAACAATAAAAGAGATTAGTCTCCCGCATTTTCATATGTTCACTCTCTCTAGTATTAGAAGAATGTGTAATGTTAGCTTCTATCCCTTTCAGTGTTTGTTTTTATATGAAGCATAACTCTAAGAATCTTAATGAATAATATAATCTTTGTTTATAATAATCTTTTAGAAAATATATCAAGTGTACTAAATTACTTATGTACTTTTAGCAGATAGTATCCAAACTGAATTGATAAATATAAGCCATTGCCTCCTCCTGAAGTATTTAGAAATGCTTGGCTAGTCATTAAGTATAGGGTCCTTTGAAAATACTCTGAAAGGGGTGCCTGGGTGGCTCAGTGGGTTAAGCCTCTGCCTTCGGCTCAGGTCATGATCTCAGGGTCCTGGGATTGAGCCCTGCATTAGGCTCTCTGCTCAGCAGGGAGCCTGCTTCCCCCTCTCTCTGCCTGTTTCTCTGCCTACTTGTGATCTCTCTCTCTCTCTCTGTGTCAAATAAATAAATAAAATCTTAAAAAAAAAAGAACATGATGGTAGAAGAGATTTTTTTTTAATTTTTTAAATATTCTGAAAAATACAGTGGAATTGTGACTGTGATCAATCTTCTATTTATCATCACAAATCTATCTGAGATCAGACTTCTTGTTTTCATAACACTCTCCCAAGATAGTGACAGTGAAAGCATCATCTCAGAGTGGATGACAAAACAAGGACAAATGTATTCAATGTGAAATTAGAGGGAATCAATGTCAAACAAATCTGAACATGTATATGCATACAAAATCATACACATCTTTACTGGTTAAGGATTAAGGTAGGGTCCAGAAAGTATAAATTTCATAAAATCTGCTACCCCAAGAGATTCTTTTGGTGTAGTTGTCATATTCTCTGTCTTGGCCATTTAGAGATACCATTTAGTAACATCTCCTGGGTATTACCAAGCAATTCCCTGATTAATTCATGTGATTGAGAATGTACCTTCAGTATTTTGTTGTAAAGAGACATCTGACCAAAGGAAGGAATGGAGCCTTAAATCTATTCTGTATCTAGGTGCCCTGTGTCTAGGTGCCAAGTCCTGGCCCTATGTGACTTGACTGGGTGTGGATTTTGTCAACCTAGAGGAAGGAGATTCTTCTTTTTAAAATCTATCAGTGAAAAGATGTTCCCTCTCTTTTTGTTTGTTTTTGTGGGTTTTTTTGTAATTTATATAAAAGCAGTTACTATTTTGGTTGAGATATCAGTAAAATTGAGAGCAAGTGAAAATACAGAGATAGTTATTTTTTTATAAATCAGAGTAAGACTTATGCAGAACAGTTTTATAATAAAAAAGCAAAAATTAGTCTAAATTATGTAACAACCGAACATATTTTCCAGGAAGAGATGTGGTTAAAAATTAAAGTTGAACTAACAGTTTATTGTCCTAGAAGCATAGACCTATGTAAATTTATCTTTGTAAGAGTTAATTCAAATCTACCTTAATTGTGCAAATTAGCTTAATCATAGAGAACTTACAAACCTTGTTAACCAGGATCGTTATGTAAAAGCATTCAGTAACATATAAACAAACACTAAAAATAGGCTTACTCTATTATTTTCCTCATAGGCAAAAAGGTAGCGATATAATGGACTAATGGCAAATATAATGGACTGTGTCAAAACCCCTATTATTTGAAGACCAAGCAATAAATATTAGGAAATGGAAGAACATAGAGAATACATCTGAGGGAGAATGACACAAGATGATGGAAAGGGGATGTTGCTAGGAGTCTAGAGAAAATACTCAGTTTCTGATGCTGCAAACAGTGGTCTGCCTATGAAGAATCTGCTTTGCTAAGCTTGTGTGCATTAATTGTTCAAGGAAGGGGATAAATTAGACAACCTGGAAGGAACTTCTCAGTCCTGGAGTTCTAAGATTTAATGAAAATGGAATTATGCTAATAAAGGTGATACAACTGGCTGCCTTAGAAGGTTCAGAGTGCAGATATATGCAGCCATCCTCACAGAGAAAGCAGAAAATTGGTCTTCCCCTTGAGAGAAGTTTGAAGAAGTAGAGATTCTTCACTGTTTATCAAAGTCCTTGAGAACATGGAAGTACTGAAAATAGAAAGAACATGTCTGAAAGAGAGAACTTTCTGAATTTGGTTCTTCTACTCACCACTGTTTGGTATATATCAAGTTACTGACTATTTCAGAGCCCCAATTGTCTCATAGATCATAGGAGTATATCACATCTTGCATCTTGTAGAATTGTTTGACTTGGATAGACAGGGCTGGCCAACACAGATATTTTATTTTGCTCAAATACAAAGAAGCTTCTTCTTCTTTTTTTCTTTTTTCTAAAGATTTTACTTATTTATTTGACACAGAGAACGAGAGCACAAGCAGGGGGAGTGGCAAGGACCCAGAGAAGGAGGCTCCCTGCTGAGCAGAGAGCCTGATGCAGGGCTCAATACCAGAACCCTGGCATCATGACCTGAGCTGAAGGCAGGCGCTTAACTGACTGAGCCACCCAGGCACCCCAGAAAGCAAGCTTCTTGACAACAGAGAATAACATAAAGATCTACAAAGTTCTAATACATTGACAAGTAACTGGCATACTGTAGTTGCTTTATAAGTATTAATGTTCATTGAATAATCAATTATGAAATTACCAACAAGTGATTCGAGGATAAACTGTCATCAGGAGTTGTTTTCTAAGGACAACTGATGGCGATCACAATCTCTTTTAAGTGTTAAAAAACTTACCAATATCAGCTTCTGCACAATACTTACAGCAGTAGCTAAACTTTGAGGATTATAGTTATCACCTTGACAGTAAAGTGAGGTTTAAATTGTGCTTAGGTTTCCATTTCAGAACTGAGGGAAAAGTCTTGTATTTTAAAAATGCATCCTTTTTTTAAAAATTTTATTTTATTTTTTTCAGTGTTCCAAGATTCATTGTTTATGCACCACACATAAAGCACAAACTCTAGTGATAAAATACTGACTTTGCTATTTAGAAAATTTGATTATCTGACTTCTTTTTTAAAGAAAGTTCCAAATACAGAAGCTTATAATTCTATAACATTAGAGTACTAAGCACAATCTCATTGAGAAACAGCAACCCCCCCCTTAAAAGTGGAACAGACATAGCATTCATAAATGTACTGATTATAACTTTATGCTCACAAACCATTAAGTAAAATACATAGTAGCTACTGTACACTGATAGATTGATCTATTCATATAAAAATAATCAAATATACCAAGTTTCAACTCTTTACAAATATTTGGTTTATTAAAGTACAAATACAGACTGAACTTACAGATTAACTGAGTGAGATTTATAATACTATTCAAAATTACTTGTGAGACTTACACATTTTTAAATGATTAGTGGGGAAGTAAGTTTGGAAGGCTTATTTGTATGTATGTTCAATGAATGTGAGTTTGTGTATCAGTTCTATTTATTTCAAAACAAACATGATTTGAGCACACTAAAATTATATTTTTTTGGAAATGGACATCTTATCGATTCTAATTGCCCCAAATCACTCATCCAACTCTTACAACATGGGAGATTTTGGGCAGACCTTGGTTAAACAAACAATTAATAACTTCAGTATTTTCCACAATTTTTAAGGATTTCTTTATGCTATTTACATTGAAATTTAGTAATTTCCTTTCAGACTTTTATAAATGTTAAGTTTCATACTATTTCTCACATCCTGTTTATAATGTAATTCCATTTCCCTAGATAGAAATAATAATATTTTACTGATTTTGAAATTGATATGATCCCTAGCATTGAAAGATTATAAATTCCAAGAATAGCTGGTCTAAGAAATTGCTTGTGAAATCTTCATAAATTGGCATGTGAATTAGTTGTTCATAATCGAGTTTCAATTGCCTCATTCCTTATAGTGGAAGAGGAAAAGACAAAACAAACAGCAAAAAGAAATAAATATATAATTATATCTGGGAAGGCAACAATTCTTCCCAGTAATTGACTTAAAAAATTTAAAAATTAGTAAAGGTATAACATTATCCTACAACTTCCCAGATTGACATTTATAAAACCCTGTACCCAACAACTATAGAAAAAACATTATTTCCCTGTGTACATGGAACACTATTCAAGATAGAATGTATATTTAGTCATAAAACAATTCTAAACAAATTTAAAAGAATTCAAATCATACAAAATTTGTTCTGTGACAATGTCAGAATTAAATTAGAAATCAGTAGTAGTAAGATGTCTAAAAAAAAAAACTCCCTAAATTTGGGAATTAAACAACACAATTCTAAACACTCAAATCAAATTTTAAAAAAATCAATGGATATTAAAAATATTTAAATTTTAATGAAAACACAACATAAAATTTTGAAATGTATTTAAAACTGTTCTTAGAGGGAATTTTATAGCTTTAAAGTCCTATATAAAAAATTATGAAATCAGTAATCTAAAATTCCTCTCTAAGAAATTAGAAAGAGAGGAAATTAAAATTTAGAAATTAGGAATGATAAAAATGCATGAAAATTAATGTCATAGACAATAAATTTAGTAAATAATAAGTTCTGTTGTCAAAAGTTGATTCTTGGAATAAAGTGAATTATTCCTAGAAAATTCTAGCAAGATGTATAAAAAAAAAGAGAAAACAAAAACTACTAATATCATTGATGAAATAGAGGACATTAGTATAAATTCCAGAGACATAAAATAATTAGGGACTATTAAGGGAAACTTTATGTCAATAAATGAGACAAATGAAATGGGGAAGTTCTTGAAAAATAAAATTTGTCAAAATTGGTATAAGTAGAAATAAATACCAAAGTAGTATATCTATTAATGAAATTGAATTCATATTCAAATACCTTTCCACAAAAAGCCAAGGACCAGATGTCTAAGGGAATTGTGTCAATCAGTTCTAAAAGAAATACCACAAATCATAAAGAAAGTTTTTCCAAACATAGAGGAAAGAATAATTCTAGCTCAACTGATGATCCCAGAATAACTCTGACATTAAAGACAACATTTTTTTAAAAATATTTATTTATTTGACAGAGAGAGAGAGAGAGAGACATCACAAGTAGGCAGAGAGGCAGGCAGAGAGAGAGGGGGGGAAGCAGGCTCCCTGCTGAGCAAAGAGCCCCATGCGGGGCTCCATCCCAGGACCCTGAGATTATGACCTGAGCCGAAGGCAGAGGCTTAACCCACTGAGCCACCCAGGCACCCCAAAGACATCATTTTTTAAAAAATCAGAAAAAAAATCTTCATGAACATAGATGCAAAAAGTAACATGTCATAACCAAGTAGGATTAATCTGGGAATGTAAAGTTGGTTTCACATTTTAAAATCAATCTTTGGGCAAAATGGGTGAAAGAGAGTGGGAAGTACATGCTTCCAGTTAAGAAACAAATGTCAAGAAGTGAAAGGCACAGCACAGGGAACATAGTCAATACTATTATAATAGTTTTGTATGGTGATAGATGGTAGCTACACTTGTGTTGAACACAGCATAACATGTAGAGATCTTGAATCACCATCTTGTACACCCAAAATGAATGTAACAATGTTTGCCAACTATATTCAAATAAAAAATAAAGTAATAAAACTAATCACTCTAATATAGCACACTAAAGTATAACAATGATCACTAAAATATAGAGAAAAAATGGAAAAATATCAATACCTACTCATAATTTTTTTTAATTTCTCAGTATTTAGAAGGGAAATTTCTCACTCTGAAAAGAGGACATCTAACAAAAATCCACAGCTAACATCATCATTAATGGAAAACACTGAGCATTCCCCTCTTTAAAAAAAAAAAAAAAAGGATATCTGCTAGGTGCTCACCTCTTCTATTTATCATTGTACTGAAAATCATTACAAATGCTATATGTCAATAAAGATTGAAGAAAACAAAGCTGCAGTTATATATTTAAAAATCTTTCAGAATATGCAAAATAACAGAATAATAAAAAATATTAGAAAAATTACAAGATACAAGATTAGTATAAAATTAATTTCAGTATACAATCAACAATTTTTTTTAAAGATTTTATTTATTTATTTGACAGACAGAGATCACAAGTAGGCAGAGAGGCAGGCAGAGAGAGAGAGAGGAGGAAGCAGGCTCCCTGCAGAGCAGAGAGCCCGATGTGGGGCTCGATCCCAGGACCCTGGGATCATGACCTGAGCCGAAGGCAGAGGCTTTAACCAACTGAGCCACCCAGGCGCCCCTACAATCAACAATTTTAAAATAAAAATAGCAGCACTTACTATTGCACAATACATACATAAAATAACTAAATCTAATGAAAATGTGCAGTATCTATGCTAAGAACTACAAAACATTCCTAAGAGAAAGAAAGTACAAACAAACAAAAAAAGATATGCCATATTCATGGACTGCAAGACTTGTTAAGTAATGTCTATTCTCCCTAAATTGTGTGCATATTCAATGCAATCACAACCAAAATCCCAGTAGACTTTAAAAAAAAATTTGTAAGCTCATTCTAATATTGGTATGAAGAGACAAAGGATTTAAAGGAATTTGTCTTGATATTTAAAAACACAAAGAGAAGTTCTGGGGAAGATGGCAGAAGGTGAAGCTCCTGGGCTCACCTCAGTACATGGATACTGATATAGATAACACCCACATCAGTGTAAATAAACCGGAAAACAAACTGAAGACTGGCAGAACAGACTCTCTGGTTAAAAATAAAGAAGAGGCCACACTGAAAATGGTAAGACAGAAGGGTGGACACAAGGTTGGGAACCAAGCTGACTCAAGAGATGGTCAATGGGAGGGAGGACCACTGCAAGCATGGAGAAAAGAGACAAGTAAATTCCACAGTGGACACCCCAGGCAAAATGGACCCATACTGAATAGATGAAACCCCATAATACTTGGCTTTGAAAAACAGAGGGGCTTAACTTCATGACTTTTTAAGGTCAATGGAGCTTAAACACCTAGAACTTTAAAAATCAGCAGGCTCCACTGTGGGAGAGCTGGAGGGGAAAGGAAATGGGGTCTCTGCCCTTAAAGAGACAGCATAAGAAAAAGCTCCACTGAGATACAGTACAGAAGCAGTAATTTGAAAAACACTTAGGGCATACAAGATTTATTTAATAATCTCAATGCATGTGTTGGAGGGGAAGGGATCACTGGGAGACTTCTTCAAGAGCAAAAGAGCTGACAGGTACCATTTCCCTTCACTGCCCCCTGGCCTAGAATGCACTGACATCTGTGGGAACCAGTGTAGACCAAAACTCTCCACCTAATTTGCTACCAGGGTGCCCTGCCCCTACAAATGGTTCTGCCTCCTACAACCTGGCCAGACATGGCAGTTTGCCAGGCAACGACAGATGCCCCTCCATAACAGACCAGTGAGGGCCTTGCAGGCATGGTGGACCCAAAAGCCATGATCTCCTGTGGACACACCCTCCAATATGCCCATTGTAGGAGCCAATCCAAAATGAGCCCACAAGCCGGGCAGTATGCAAGCAGCCACAATAAGGGCCAGCACCACTCCAAAGTGACTTCTGCCCCAGGAGATGGGAAGATAACCATCCATGCCAGTCTCACTGTGACCCCCCTGGTGGGCTAGGGACAGACAACTGGTCTGACTGCAGGACCTGCCCACCAAGAAAAGCTTCTCAGGTGAAAACACAAGGAGAGTGCCCTGTAGTTTAGTGTTACAAAAACTCTAGTAAATTCATGGTCTGATTCAATTCAAGCCCAAGGTGGCCCCAGGCTGATACACTAACCACACAGATACAAACCCTGTCCAAAATAGGCAAAGAGAGCCAATGTAGATGATATGACTGAAGGCAAAAAGGGCTTAGCCATAACAGTGGAGTGAACGCAACACACATAGGAGATAACAATCAGGTTATAAGCACCAGAAGATAAGCACCAGGTTCTGGTGAACAGGGGATATTGCACTGCAAGGAACTATAAGAATTCTTCTTAATAATGTCACCACTTTCGAGATCAAGTGACATAGCTGACTTAATGCATAGAAACAGAAGCAGAGACATAGACAAAATGATAAAACAAAGGAATATTTCCCAAATGAATGAACAGGACAATATATTAGCAAGAGAGCTAAATGAAGCAGAAATAAATAATATGCCTAATGGAGAATTTAAAGTAATGGTCATAAAGTTACTTTGTGGGCTTAAGACTGGAGGACCTTGGTGTGACCTTCAACAAAGAGAAAACATAAAAAAAGAACAATGAGCGCTAAAGGACTCAATAACTGAAATTAAAAATATAAATACAAAGAATAAAGATTAGACTAGAGGAAACAGAAGAACAGAATAATGACCTGGATAACAAAGTAGTAGAAAGAAATCAAACTGACCAAGAGAAAGAAAAAATTAGAATAGATTAAGGGAACTCAGTGACATCAAATATAACAACACTCATATTATAGGAATTTAGAAGGAGAATGGAGAAAAAGGGGCAGAAATTGTATTTGAAAAAAAATAAAAGTTGAAAACTTTGCAAATATGGGAGGGAAACATAAATCCAGATCCAAAAGCCATAGAGAGGGTGCCTGGATAGCTCAGTTGGTAAGCATCTGGTCATGTTCTCAGGGTCCTGAGATCAAGTCCCACATTGGGCTCTCTGCTCAGTAGGGAGTTTGCTTCTCCCTCTTACTCTCCTTCTGTTCTCTCAATCTCCCTCTCTCTCTCAAATAAACAAATAAATAAAAATAAAATCTTAAAGAAAAAAAAAAAGAAGAAAAAAGGCAGAGAGCTTTTTACAGAATCAACCCAAGGAGGTCCATATCAAGACACATACTAATGAAAATGGCAAAAAGTAGTGGTAAAAAAGATTTTAAAAGCAGCAAGAGAAAAGAAAACAGATACATACAAGTGAAACCCCATAAGACTATCAGCTTATTTTTTAGCAGAAATACTGTAGGCCAGAAAGGAGTGACATGATATATTCAAAGTGTTGAAAAGGAGAAAAAAAAAAAAAACTGCAACAAAGAATATTCTATCCAGCAAGTCTATCATTCAGAATAAGAGACAAGAAGATTTTCCCTAACAAATTTAAAGGGATTCATATCCACTAAACCAGCCTAACAAGGAATATTAAAGTGGATTCTGTGATTGGAAAAGAAAGATCACAAGCAAGAGTAAGAAGAAAAGTTAGGATATACAGAAGCAGTAAAATTAAGTATACTTATAAAAATTGGTCAAAGGATATACAATATAAAAGGATAGAAGTAATGATAGCCTATTCCTAAACTGTGGGGCAGGGAGAGAAATAAAAATTTAGGGCTTTTAGAATGTGTTCAAACTTATGTAACCACCACCTTAATATAGAATGTTATATGCTTAAAATATTGTGAACAAATCTCATGGTAACTACAAATCAAAAACTAGTAATATATATGCTAAAATAAAGAGAAAGGAATCCAAGTATATCCAGCAAACTGTGAGAGAAAAAAGCAAAAGGAGAACAGAGAACTACAAAAACAACCAGAAAACAAGTAATAAAATGGCAATAAGGACATACCTATCAATAATAATTTTGATTGTAAGTGGACTAAATGTTCCAATCAAAAGACAGGTGTGACAGAATAGATAAAAATGCAAGAACAATCTATACGCTGCCTATAGGAGAATCATATCAAACCTAAAGACACATGTAGATTGAAAATGAATAAATGGATGGAAAAGCATTTATCACGCAAAGGAAGTGAAAAGAAAGCCATAGGGAAAATACTTACATTGGGAAAAATAGACTAAAACAAAGACTGTAACCAGAGACAAAGAAGGACACTGTGTAATCATAAAGGGAAAAATCCAACAAGAAGATATTACAATTAAAAAAATGTATGCACCCCAAACTGGAACACACAAATACTTAAAGCACTTTCTTCAAACATGAAGAAAGTGATCTATAGAAACTCAAAAATAGCAGGGGACTTTAACACCCCACTTACATCAATGTATAGATCATCCAAAGAGAAGATAAACAAAGAAGCAATGGCTTTGAATGATGTAATGGACCAGATAGCTCTAACAGATATATTCACAACATTCCATCCTAAAACAGCAGAATATACATTCTTCTCAAGTATATATGAAACATTCTCCAGAATGGATCACATGTTAAGCCCTAAAACAAGTCTCAACAAATTCAAAATACTGAGGTCACACCATGTATCTTTTCCAACCAAAATGCTATGAAACTAGAAATCAATGACAAGAAAAAAAATGTAAAGAACACAAATATATGGATATTAAATAACATGCTATTGAAAAATGAATGGGTCAAAAAGAAATGAAAGAGGAAATTAAAAAAATACATGGAGACAAATGAAAATGAAAAGAGAACAGTCCAACATCTTTGGGATGAAACAAAAGCCATTTTAAGAGGGATGTTTATAGCAATGAAGGCCTACCTCAGCAAGAAGACTCTCAAATAATGACAAAACACTACAACTAAAGGAAATAGAAAAAGAACAACAACAACAACAACAAACCAGTAGAAGGAAGGGAATAATAAAGCTTGGAACAGAAATTAAATAAATAAATAAATAAATAAATAGAACAGATTAATGAATAGAAGCTGGTTATTTGAAAAGATAAAGAAAATTGATATATCTTTAGCCAGCCTCATCCAAGAAGGAAAAAAAAAGAGACAGAACTCAAATTAAAAAAAAAGAAAATGAGAAATGAAAGAGGAGCAATAAAGTGACACCACAGAAATAGAAAGGATTAAAGTTGAATATTATGAAAATTACATGCCAACAAATTGGAAAACCTAGAAGAAATGGAGAAATTCCCAGAAACATATAACTCCTTCTTATATCTAGAAGAAATAATAAAATAAAATTGAACAGGTCAATTACCAGCAATGAAATTGAATCAGTAATCGAAAGATTCCCAAGAAACAGGGGCCCGTGGTTGGCTCAGTGGGTTAAAGCCTCTGCCTTCAGCTCAGGTCATGATCCCAGGGTGCTGGGACAGAGTCCTGCAGCAGGCTCTCTGCTCAGCAGGGAGCCTGCTTCCTGTCAAATAAATAAATAAAATCTTAAAAAAAAAAAAAGGATCCCCAAGAAACCAAAGTCCAGGGACAGATAGATTCACAGGTGAATTCTATCAAATATTCCAATATTTTTCTCAAACTATTCCAACTATTACAAGACAAGGGAAAGCTTCCAGATTCATTCTATGAGGCCAGCAAACCCTGATGCAAAAGCCAGATAAAGGGGCGCCTGGGTGGCTCAGTGGGTTAATGCCTCTGCCTTTGGCTCAGGTCATGATTCCAGGGTCCTGGGATCAAGCCCTGCATCGGGCTCTCTGCTCAGCAGGGAGCCTGTTTCCTCCTCTCTCTCTGCCTGCCTCTCCACCTACTTGTGATCTCTGTCAAATAAATAAATAACTAAATCTTAAAAAAAATTAAAAAGCCAGATAAAGACACTACAAAAAAAAAGAGAACCATATACCATTATATCTGATGAATACAGATGCAAAAATCCTTAACAAAATATTAATAAACTGAATCCAAAAATACATTAAAAAATGTTCACCATAATCAATTGTGATTTATACCTGGGATGCAAGGGTGGCTCAATATTCTCAACTCAATCAACATGATATACCATGTCAAGAAAGGAAAGGATAAAAGCCATATTATCAATTCAATAAAGGCAGAAAAAACATTTGACAAAGTAAAATATCCATTCATGATAAAAACATATAACAACGAAGGACTACAGAAAACATACCTCAACATAATAAAGGCTATATATAGAAAAATCCTAGTTAACATCATACTCAATGGTGAAAAACTGAGAGCTTTTCCCCTAAGATCAGGAACAAAGACAAGAATATCCACTCTCGCCATTTTATTTATCATAGAAGTTCTCCTCACAGCAATCAGACCAGGAAAAGAAACAAAAGTCATCCACATGGGTAAGGAAGAAGCAAACTTAATATTTGCAGATTATGTAATATTATACACAGAACATCCTAAGGCTTCACCAAAAAACTACTAGAACTAATAAATGAATTTAGAAAGATCATAGGACACAAGATTAATACATAGAAATCCACTGCATTGCTATACACTAATCATAAACTAGTAGGATAAGAAATTAAGAAAACAGTTCCACTTACAATTTCACCAGAAATAATAAAATACCTAAGAATAAAGTTAATCAAGGATGTAAAAGACCTGTACTCTGAAAACCATAAAATGCTGAGGAAATAAATTAAAGATTGGAAAGATATTCCGTGCTTATGTATTGGGAGTAAAATATTGCCAACTGTCTATACCACTCAAAGCAATGTACAGATATAATGTAATTCCTATCAAAATACCAACAGCATTTTTCACAGAACTAGAACAAACAACCCTAAAATTTGTATGGAACCACAAAAGATGCCCAAAGCCAAAGCAATCTTGAAAAGAGCAAAACTGGACATACGAACAATGCCAGATTTCAAGATATTCTACAAAGTGGTAGTAATCATTAGAGTATGGTACTGGCACAAAAAAGACACATAAATCAATAGAATAAAACAAAGAACCCAGAAATAAACCCACAACTATATGGCCAATTAGTCTATGACAAAGGAGGTAAGAATAGACAATAGCAAAAAGTATCTCTTGAACAAACTGTATTTGGAAGAATGGGGCACTACCATACACAAAAATTAACTCAAAATGGATTAAAACTTAAATGTGAGACCTGAAACCATAAAAGTCTAAGAAAAGAAGATAGGCATTTATTTCTCTGACATTGGCCATAGCAACATTTTTCTAAATATGTCTAAATATGAAGCAAACAAAACAAAAGCAAAAATGAACTACTGAGACTACAACAAAATAAAAAGCTTCTACACCACAAAGGAAACAATAAAAGTTTAAGAGGCAACCTACTGAATGGGAAAAGATGTTTGCAAATGACATGTCTGGTAAGAGGTTAGTATCCATGATATCTGATAATTTAGACAACACCACAAAAATAATCCAATTAAGATAGGTAGAAGACAAAGAAAAATGGGCAGAAGACATGAAGAAAAATTTTTCCAAAAAAGTCAAACAGATGGTCAACAGACACGTGAAAAGATGCTGAACATCACTGATCATCAGGGAAATGCAAACAAAACCACCATGAGATACCACTTCACACCTGTCAGAATGGCAAAAATCAAAAGCATAGGAAACAAGTATTGCACCATTGTCAGTAATGCAAATGGATGCAGCCACTGTGGAAAACTGTATGGACATTCCTCAAAAATTAAAAATAGAACTACCCTATGATCCAGGAATTGCACTGCTAGGTATTTGCCCAAAGAATAAGAAAACACTAATTCAAAAACATATATTTATCCCTGTGTTTATTGCAGCATTATTTATAATAGCCAAATTATGGAAGCAACTTCAGTGTCAATCCAAAGATGAATGAAGAAAAGGTCATATATATGTGTATACACACACACACACACACACACACACACACACAAACACACACACACACACACAATGGACTATTAGGCATAAAAAAGAATGGAATATTGTCATTTGCAACAACATGAACAGATCTAGAGGGTATAATGCTATGTGAAATAAGTGAGTCAGGGAAAAACAAATACCATATTATTTCACTCACTATGTGAGAAACAAACAAACAAAAGAGGCAAACAAAAGACTCTTAAATATAGGGGCGCCTGGGTGGCTCGGTGGGTTAAAGCCTCTGCCTTCGGCTCAGGTCATGATCCCCGGGTCCTGGGATCGAGCCCCACGTCGGGCTCTCTGCTCAGCGGGGAACCCGCTTCCTCCTCTTTCTCTCTGCCTGCCTCGCTGCCTACCTGTGATCTCTATCTGTCAAATAAATAAATAAAAATCTTTAAAATAAAAAAAAATTAAAAAAAAAGACTCTTAAATATAGAGCACTAATGGTTAGCAGAGAAGAGGTGAGAGGAGATAATGGGTTAAATAGGTAAAGGGGATTAAGTATACACTTACTGTCATCAGCACTGAGTAATGTATAGAATTGTTGAATCACTATACTGTATACCTGCAACTCATTTAATTTACTAATTAACATACATACACACATACACACACACAGACAGAGTGGGATGGATTTAAACTTGCCGATTTCAAGACTTACTATGAAGCAACTGCACCTAACAGTGTTGTATTGGGTCTAAGGATAAACACATGGATCAATGGAGAGAAGAACATCTCAACCCACACATATCTTGTCACTTTATTTTTTACAGAAAGTAGTAAGTCAATTCTATAGATTAGGAAAAAGAGAGCAAGAGTTTAAAATATCCAAACACTGGAACTGGGTAATTTAAGCAAATAATTTAAACAAAATTTGTATGAGAAGACATCTTTTTTCATGAAAATTTAAAAATAAATATAACCCAGATAGAAACATCACAAATTTTTAATTAGTTAATCTGGTTCATTTTCATGAATAATAATCAGTCTATTTAATTTCTATTTTGAGCACAATGTTGAATGAATGTCCATCTTATATATCTCATTAGGTAATTAAATGAATTTATAACACTTCTTTACTAGTACATGAGCCATTGTGTATTATACCAATAAATGTAATCATTTCCACAATGTAATGTCATACCACACTTGTTAGAACACATGTTTGTTAACAAAAAAGATAGAAAGTGAATATTACGAGATATTCCCCTTAATTTTCTGCCAGCACCCATCCATGTGCAAATCAAAACAACAGCTTTCATCACTAACGTATTCCAGTAATATGTTTAATTTTGCCTATGTCAAAATGCTGTGAAGCATCTCCTAAAATATGTTTTTATTATACTTTAAGATTTAGAAATATGATTTACAGTATACCTTTGTTTTTTTTTTTGTTTTGTTTTGTTTTAAAGATTTTATTTATTTATTTGACAGAGATCACAAGTAGGCAGAGAGGGAGGCAGAGAGAGAGAGAGAGAGAGAGAGAGAGAGAAGCAGGCTCCCTGCTGAGCAGAAAGCCCAATGCGGGGCTCGATCCCAAGACTCTGGGATCATGACCTGAGCTGAAGGCAGAGGCTTAACCCACTGAGCCACCCAGGCGCCCCTATACCTTTGTTTTTAAATGCACACACACAGGTTGGCTGGGAAGATGGCAGAGCAAGAGGACTCTAAGCTCGCATCATCCCAAGGATACAACTAGGTAACATTCACATTAACATAAATAGCCTAGAAAACTATCTGAAGACTGGCAGAACAAACTCTAGAACAAAATGTAGAGAAAAGGTCACACTGAAAAAGGTAGGAAGGCTGAAGATGTGGCCTGGGAATGAAACAGACCTTGGCTGTCCATGGTGGGGAGGGAGCTGGTGGCATGGAGAAGAGTGAGAAACACACTTTTCACACTGGGGAGCCCATGAACAGGGAGGGCAAATCCCATAACATTTGCCTTTGAAAGTGAGAGGGGCTTTCATGAGTTCTTTCATAAATTTCTTTAGTGGGACTTAAACCCTGGAATTTAAAAATTAGCAGGATGAGCTCTGGGAGAGCCTGGAGGTCAGTAGGAAGCAGAGTCCCTGCCCATAAAGAGGCAACAGGAGAAATAGCCCACGCAGGTACAACTTAGAAACAGCAGTTTGAAAAATACCAGGGGCAGTCAGGAGGGAGAGTGATTTACTCATTCAGAGATAGGAATAACAGGAAGACTGCTTCAGCAATGAGGGAGCTGGCAGGGACCATTCCCTGACCCCCACCCCACCCTCCAGCATAAACAAGGACCACCTATGGGAACCAGCACTGTGCCCACACCATTAACCTAACATGTTTTCACTGAGCACTGCACACACACACACACACACACCCTCCATGAATTCTAGGGATTCACCTTTCCCATTCAAGCTTGTCTTAGTCACCTTGCTATGGGTCTCTCCTCCAGAAGACCAGTGCAGGCCCTGCCAATACCACATCTCCTAACTCGTGTGTTTTGCAGGACCTTGGTTCTTCTGGCAGCAGGAACAGGTCTCATTTTGCAAGCAGATCACTACATACCTTTTAAAATGCACCTTTCCCTGCTGGGAACAAAACACTGCCCAAAATAGGCAAAGAGAGACTCTCCAGACAACTTGACTGAAGAAAAAAGGGGCTAAGGCTCAACAGCTGAGCATATGCAACACACCAAAGAGACACTCCCTGAAGCATCAGGCCCTGGGAAGCATCCTGGAAGAGGTGACACTGTCAGGGCACTATGGGACTTCTTCATAAGGCTTCTACTTCATTAAGAGCAGAAGTAGCTGATTTTCCTAACACACAGAAGCAGACATGGAAAGTCAGATGAAATGAGGAGCCAGAGAAATATCTCCCAAATGAAAGAATAGGACCAAACCACAGGAAGAGACCTTAGTGAAACTGATATAAGTAATATGCCTGATAGATAATTTAAAGTAATGATTATAAAGATATTTTTATATCCGAACTTAAGAGTAGAAGACATCAGTGAGAAACTTAACACAGAGATGTTAAAAAAAAAATCAGAGAAAAGGATATAATAAATGAACTTTAAAAATACACTTGATGGAAAAACAGCAGGCTCGATAAAGCAAAGGAAGCACTGATGATAGGGAAGGCAGAGTAATGGAAAGTAACCAAGCTGAGCAAAGGAGAGGAATGAAAACTATGTAAATTGAGAATAGTCTTAGACAACTCAGTGACTCCATCAAGTGAAATATCATTTGCATTACAGGGATCTCAGAAGAAGAGTGAGAAAAGGGGTATTAAAATTTACTTGAAGAAATAATAGCTGAAAAGTTCCCTAATTAGGGGAGGGAAACAGATATTCAGTTCCAGGAGGCACAGAGATCCATCTCTAGAATTCAATGAAAGGAAAGCTACATCAAGACAAACATAATTAAAGTAACAAAACACAACAATGAAGAAAAAAATTAAAGGAGCACCTAGGTGGTTCAGTGGGTTAAGCCTCTGCCTTCAGCTCAGGTCATGATTTCAGAGTTCTGGGATCGAGCCCTGCATCAGGCTCTCTGCTTAGCAGGGAGCCTGCTTCTCCCTTTCTCTGCCTGCCTCTCTGCCTACTTGTGATCTCTCTCTCTCTCTCTCTCTCTCTCTGTCAAATAAATAAATAAATAAATAAAATCTTAAAGAAAAAGAAAAAAGAAAAAAATTAAAGTAGGAAAAGAAAATAAGATAGTTACATAAAAGGGAAACCCCATAAGGTTATCAGTAGATTTTTTCAGCAGAGACTTTCTGATTCAGAAAGGAGCAGCATGATATATTCAAAGTGCTGAATGGGAAAAAATTAGCAGCTAAGAAAAATCTATCCAACAAGGCTATTATTCAGGATAGAGGAGAGATAAAGAATTTCACAGACAAAAACAAGGAAACAAAAAACTGAAAGGAATTCTTGACCACTACACCAGTCCTAAAAGAAATTTAAAGGGTACTCTGAGTGGAAAGGAAGGACCATAAGTGATAATATATGAAAAGTCATAAACACAAAAGCAGTAAAAATAAATGTTTCTGTAAAAATCAGTAAAGGTGTTCATATGGCACTATATACTTAAAACATTGGTGGGGGGAGAGTGAAGAATGGGTTCAAAACTTAGGTGTTCATCAACTTAATATGGGCTGATACATGCAGAAGATATCATACACAAATGTAATGGTAACCACAAGTCAAAAACCAGTAACAGATAAGAAAAGAATAAAGAGAAATGAATCCAAGTATATCACTACAGAAAGCCAACAAACCATGAAAGAGAACAAGAAAAGGATCAGAAAAAAAAGCTACAAAACAACCACAAAACAGGTAGCAAAATGGTAATAAATATATATTTATCAATAATTACTTTGAGTGTCACTGGACTGAACATACGACTCAAAAGACACGGGGTGATAGTAAGATTAAAAAACAAAAAAAACAGGACTCATCTATATACTGCCTATAAGAGACTTATTTCAGACTGAAAGACACTTGCAGATTGCAAATGAGGTGATGGAGAAACATTTATTATGCAAATGGATGTCAAAAGAAAGCCGGTGTAGCAATACTTATATTGGACAAAATAAACATTAAAAAAAGACCATAAGAAGAGAAAAAGAAGGGCACTATATAATTAAAAAAGGAACAATCCAACAAGAGATATAACAATTATAAATATTTATGCACCTAACTTGGGAGCTTCCAAATAAATAAAAGAGTTAATAATAAACAGGAAGTAACTGATAGGAATGCAATACCAGTAGGGGAATTTAACACCCCACTTATATCAATGGATAGATTATCTAAACAGAAAGTCAATAAGAAAACAGTAGCTTTGAATGACATCCTGGACCAGATGAACTTAATAAACATATTCAGAGCCACAAAAACGAAAAAGATCTTACCATTTGCAACAGCATGGATGGACTTGGAGTATGATGCTAGTGAAGTAAGTCAGATAAAGACTTATTCCATATGATTTGATCTATATATGAAATCTTAAAAAACAGTGCAAAGAAAAAGCAGAAACAGTCCCATAAATGCAAAGAATAAACTGATGGTTGCGAATTCCAAATGTAGTAACATTGTTTCCTTTCTTAGGTCTCAAATGGAATTTCTCCTCAGTTGATATTTGAACCCAACATCACAGACAAAATATGCTATACATTTTTATGACTACTCTTAAAACTTTCAGATATCAAATCTTTCATCATATACTTAAAAGGACATTTCATTTATTTTTGATTTCCTAGGAGGTGGCGAGGGGTGAGTGAGTATTGCTGGCACCTGATACACACTTAATAAAATATTTTGTTTTCTCAATTAAAATAGATATAAAGAAGTCAGAGAAAGTGTTTCTCTTTATTCTAACTGAAAGTGTTGTACCTTAAATTTTATGTAAAAATTACAAACAGGACGAAAGGCATTGATAGACAAAAAGTCTACCAATAAACTTTTTTTAAACCAATGTTGGAATCTCTTAAAAATGTGTTAATCCTACAGCATTATTTGTTCCTTCTTCATGCTGAGTACACATCACTGAAGCCACTGACTTGCTTCCATTCCTTCAAAATATTGTTTAAATGCCAATGAAATTAAATGGAAGGTTAAGGCATATTTCCTACCTTACTAAAACTGATTTTTTTCTTCCTAAAAGCTTCAAGGCAGACTATATTTAAGCATTAACTCAGTTTCCACAGCACCCTGCCCCCACCTCCAATGTCCTACCTTGATGTATGTAAAATCGCAGCATGTGACACCATTTTGGTCTCACAGTCTTGATTTACTAGATTTGTAATCCTAAATTTATGGACTATTTTTTAGGAAAATTTTGATGGTTCAGAGAGTGTTAGAATTTTCCTCAGTACCAACGTTTATCATAAAAAAGCATGTGTTTGACTAATTGCTCTTCAGAGAAACTTTGCATCTGACTGGCCCTTGGGGGTAATATTTATTTATTGCTTATAAAGTATGGCAAGATTCAAACAGTCTTCATTCTTCCCCATTAAAAAAAAGAGCCACCTTACTTTTATTTATTTTTTTTTTAAGATTTTATTTATTTATTTGTCATAGAGAGAGAAGCGAGAGTGAGCACAGGCAGACAGAGTGGCAGGCAGAGGCAGAGGGAGAAGCAGGCTCCCTGATGAGCAAGGAGCCCGATGTGGGACTCGATCCCAGGACGCTGGGATCATGACCTGAGCCAAAGGCAGCTGCTTAACCAACTGAGCCACCCAGGCGTCCCACCACCTTACTTTTAATACTGTAATGTCCTAAGGGAAATGTGTGTTGTCTTTCAGTTTTAACTTGCTCAGAATGCTTGGACAGACATTAGTGAAAACTACATGCAGTTCTGTATTCTGAGCATTGTGTCTTATGATAAATTTCCAGCTGTGTTGTTTTTTTCTTTTAAATCAGTTAAATATAGCTGTCTTTGTATTTCTGACTTTTTGAGTCTTCAAAGGCTATAATTTGGAGTTTCAGATAAGCTTTTAATGTGTTTAATTTAGTTAGTAATCTAAATTTCTGTTGGATTCTTCAATAATAAGGCAATGATGGGGGTCATCAAACAAAGCTGCATTTTGCCTCCATCTAAGAGGTTTGAAGAAATTGCTTGGAAATTAATACCTAGGTTAATAACTATAATGTTGCCATATATGCACTATCTATTAATGTAATTTGACAACTTTTTACTGTTTGCATGATTACTTGTGACACATAGCAATATATTCAAAGTACAAATAGATATTTCAGGGATAAGGAATCAAAATCTGACAAATACGTATCTAGAGTCTTTCATTTACTTTTAGTTGAAATTAGAGAATGCTACAGTCATTTCAAATTCTTTTGTTTGCAACACACGCATACACACACACACATAATTTTTGCACATTAATTTTATATGCATATATTTTCATACCACTAAAGTCCACTGTAATGGACCTTATTGTACTTGTACTGACTACACTTGTACTGTAACTGCTTCTCCCTTTACAATTAATTTACATTGAAAGATAATATAACATTACTGAAAATTCTTAAGACTAGATGTATTTTTAGCAACATCCTATTTTTGTGAAACTTTAAAAATAAGCTTATTGCTATTTCTCTGCAATCAAATAAATCTGGTCTGTCTTATAAAATGTTATTTACAGAGACTATATTACTTCATTGGGCACTTTATGCCAAAAGGAGGAAATGTAATCTTCAGATTCAAATGTAGGAGTTCATATTTTGAGTCTAGCTCTTCCTAGATGAGTGTTACTTAATCTCCCCAAGCCTAAGAATTCCATACCTATAAAGCTTGAAACTTTAAATAATGCACTCACATATTATTAAATTATTAGACTGTATCAGCATTATACTAACAAATAAAAAATGGGAGACTTTTGACCAGAAATTCTCTTCTACCCCTTCCTAAATGCATGATATTGGCCTCAGGATAAAATGGAAATGTAAATATTTACCTTGAAATGATTTAGAGACAATGCAAGTAAAACAAATAGCACCATAGGACAACAAAGTAGATGTTCAGTAAGAAAGAAACATTTCCATAAAACATTTGTATTCCTTTTCATAACAAGAATAATCTTTAAGCTCCAGGAGCCCAAAGCCTCTGATCCACTCTCTATGTATGAAATACTCATAAATCCTTGTGTTGTAAACTATTAATTTCACTGTCTCAGTTGCATCTCTCAATTAGCCAATATGCTTGCCAAGGGCCTTATTTGAGGATTTCTCACAATGTCTAGCACGGAACTTGGTTAAAGTAGGAGTTCAATAAACTTTTTTACTTGCTGATCAGTTTGGCTCCAAGAGAGGCAATTTAAACTTTAAAATGTTTTGCATTGATTTGAAGAATATGCAATTATATCAGGGCTCTCAAGACCATCCTTAGACCAGCTAATTTACTACAAGGATTCCTAGGACTCAGAACAACTGTTACACTCATGGTTATAGTATGTTCCAGGGAAAGGATACAGATTAAATTCAGCAAAGGGAAAGTTGATGCAAAAGCTAGAAGAGATTGTGCACAAGTGCTCAGTGGTGTCCCTCCCAGCAGTGTCACATGAGGACTTGCTCATTTTTCTCAGCAAAAATATGAAACTTGACACATACGACACTATGACATATATACGAAGCATTGGCAGCCATAGAAGTTCACCCAGCTCTTGTGTTCAGTATTTTATTAGGGATCAGTCACCTAGGCATGTAGTATAGGCTACTCAGATTCCAGACTTACTTACTGCACTCCACTTCCCAAGACATAAAACAGGTGTTCATCATAAATCACATTGTTAGGATAAACTAATCTGGTCAAGTTGGTGGGGCATGACTCAATGCCTCAGGCGTACAAAAATGGGTATTTACCATCAATATAGTGTGACCTAAGGAAGGCATCAGTCATACAAAATCATTCTTCTCAAGCAGAATATATCAAGGTCTAAGAGGTTATATCCCACGAGTCTACCAAAGACCAGTCTGAAGACAAAACTTTCTTGGATATGAGCACACTGCTGAATTAACACTTTCCTATCCAGTAATACATTCATATAAAGGAAATTTTTCAAAATATAAAGGTCATTAAATGGAAATTATTCCTCCTACTGTTTCTTCATTCACCTAGTTTCCCTGAACATAGTAAAAAGTAATCTTAGTTTCAGATCTATTCTTTGAGATACTTGTATATGTATCACTCTTTTACATAATTTTCTATGAAATCTTTGGTACTTATTTTAATTAAAGTGTATCTTACAGATCTTTCCATATTAGCACATAAATAAGCAACTTCTTTATTTTCTATGACTGCATAATTTTCCATTTTGTAATTATACCACAATTTATTTAAACCCACCCTTTATTTATACATATTTAGTTTCCAATATTTTGCCTTAGAAAGAATGATTTGATGCCTAATCAATGTACATATAACATTTTAAAAGCAGATGATTATATCTGTAGGATAAATTCCTATAAGTAGAGTTTTGGGGTCAATTTTGATATATATTTCCAAATGGACTCTCATCAAACTTTTGTTAAATTGCACTCGATCCAGGCTCTGACTATGATAACACTTAATCAAAGACTACAGAAATTAATTACAAATTTCTTAATATCAGCAACATTGTAAAGTATAAATATGAAGAATTATACTACCATTGAAAAAAGCAAATCTTAGCAAGAGCAATGTAATATGGTATTAAGTATAGCATTAATATGATTATAGAGAATTGAGGGAGAATTAATATGAATATAGAGAAATAAGAGAACATAAGAATATGAATATAAAGAATATTAATATGAATATAGATAATTAATATAGAGAATTAAAATGACTAGACATAAAGGAATAAATTACTGTGAACTTTAATATTTGGCCATTAAAGTGATTATTATCTCCAAAGGCAAGGGAAACAAAAGCGAAAATGAACTTTTGGGACTTCATCAAGATAAAAATCTTCTGCATAGCAAAGGAAACAGTCAACAAAACAAAGAAGTAACCCACGGAATGGGAGAAGATACTCACAAATGATACTACAAAGACTGATATCCAAGATCTATAAAGAACTTCTCAAACTCAACACCCAAAAACCAGATAATCAAGTCAAAAGATGGGCAGAAAACATGAACAGACACTTCTCCAATGAAGACATACTAGCAGACACATAAAAAAAAAATGTTCATCATTAGCCATCAGGGAAATTCAAATCAAAACCACATTACGATATCATCTTTTACCAGTTAGAATGGCAAAAATTAACAAGGCAAGAAACCACAAATGTTGGAGACGATGTAGAGAAAGGGGAACCCTCTTACACTGTTGGTGGGAATGCAAGTTGGTGCAGCCACTTTGGAAAACAGTGTGGAGACTCCCCCAAAAATTAAAAATAGAGCTACCATATGACCTGGCAATAGCACTACTGGGTATTTACTCCAAAGATACAGATGTCATGAAAAGAAGGGTCATCTGTACCCCAATATTCATAGCAGCAATGTCCACAATAGCCAAACTGTGGAAAGAGCTGAGATGCCTTTCAACAGACGAATGGATACAGAGGATGTGGTCCTTATGTACAATGGAATATTACTCAGCCATCAGAAAGGACTTTTGCATTAACATGGATAGGACTGGAGGAGATAATCCTGAGTGTAATAAGTCAAGCAGAGAAAGTCAATTATCATATGGTTTCACTTACTTGGGGAACATAAGGAATAACATGGAGGACACTAGGAGAAGGAGGAGAAAACTGAAGGGAAGGAAATCAGAGGAGGAGACCAACAATTAGAGACTATGGACCCTGAGAAACAGGCTGAGGGTTTTAGAGGGAGGAGGGAGGGGGTTGGGTGAGCCTAGTGGTGGGTATTAAGGAGGACACATGTTGCATGGCACACTGTTCTATGTGTTACAGGTAAACCACGAGTCTTGGAATACTACATCAAAAACTAATGATGTATTGTATGGTGATTAACATAACAAAATTTAAAAAAAATGAAAAAATAAAAAAAGTGATTGTTGAGATTAAAGCTTCATGAAGTTGTGTAGTTTCCTGCAAGGAGAATCTTTGCCTAGAAAGAGAAGATTTTTTTTTCCCGAAATGAAGCTGGGGAAAAAAAAAAAAAAAACAAAAAAAACTATTTTAAATATAGTAGAATCACATTTTCAACTAATTTTATCTAGAGTGTGAAGAAAACATTTCAGGAAGATAAGCTTATACTGTCTTCATTTTGATGACATACGTGACCATTTTGTGTGGTCCTATGGTCTCTGTCATGACAATGTTTTCTTCTTTACCCTTTGTCATTGTCATCTCTGACACAAGAACAAGACATCAGAATTTTAATATCATGTATATATTTTCAGTGATTCTGGCTAAGCTAAATTGCCAGCAGGCTACATTATTGTAATTCTCTCTTTGCAAGTCTCACAGCTGCAAGGTTTCTTGTTCATGACAAGTTTCATGAACATATTTCTCCTTGTTGGAGCTTCTTCTAGACCGGATGGCTACCTGTGGCATATTTTATGAATTGTAAAGGAAATCACTTAAAGGCTTTTATACTTTGAGATTTCTTTTCACTCTGGTGATTTGTATGTATCAAGTCTTTTGCACCTTACTTAGGTTCAGCTCTTTGAATTCTAAAGAGCTTATCAATAGCAGGCATTTTAGTTTTTGTATTTAATTTTTATCAGACAGAATAACATATTAAATATCCCTAGAGCTAAATACTTAATCAAATTAATTTTTGTGATTCTTTGCTTTTTTATCTAAGCATTTGTGAGGGCTTGTTATTATTTTTTTAAACTTGTAGGGAGTCACTTGCTTTTATTCAGTTAGTAGTAGTAAGTTGGAATATTTACTTCCTTCCTGCCTACATACCAACTTATTTTCTTCTTTATTTTTAGTTGATATTTTGCTGACTAGATCTTTAAAAAAACATTGAGAGTGATTTTTTTTTCTTTTTCAAAGGAGGAAAACATCTGCTAAAATTATTAATTTAAATCCCAGAAGCATCAAACAAAATTGTGAATCTTTCTTGAACATCAACATAAATGGGCTTTCTCTTTATAGGAAGGGACGACAATTCTTCCTTCACAGATTTTCTCAATTTTCTCTGATACCTCATTCATATTCAAGATACATGCTATCTATCCTCTTTTCCAAAAGTAATCCTTCCCTCCGTAGTGGATTTACCCACCTATTTTCTGTTTTGTCTTCCTCCTTAATGTTTGTTGGAAACTTTCAGATGTCTGGATGCAAATACATTCCCATCTCATATTAATCTTGGGAATGTCTTTCTCCATCTTTAAAAATGGTGACAATAATACCGTCTTAGTACTTTGGCCTATGGTAACAAAAGTACCACTACCTGGGTGGATTATAAACTTTAATTTTTCATAGTTTTTTGGAAGCTGGGAAGTTCAAGATCAAGACACTAGCAGATTTGGTTTCTAATGAGGGCTTGCTTCCTGGACCATAAATGTCCCAATTTTTTGCTGTGTCCTCATACTGTAGAAGGGACAAGGAGCTCTCTGGAGTCCCTTTTATAAGAGAACTAACCCCATTCATGAGGGTAAAATCACAGCCCCCACCCCAAAAATACCTGCCTCCTGAATATATTAAGGGTTAGGATTTCAATATATGAATTTTAGGGGACAAACACCTTCAATCTATAGCAAATACTAATCTTTCTCTTTGGCGATACATAAGTACATCAAAAAGTACTAAGAACATAGTACACATTTGTAAAATAATTATTTTCTGGTTCAATGAGAATTAATCAATTGAAAGCATAATTTGAGACACTCCATCCAGATCATATTTGTACTGATATTTTAGTTGACCTTGGATTTTCAGTAATTGACCAAGAGCTATAGTCTTACTTTCTAGGCTGAGAGGTTATTTGACATCTTTCCTGCTGAGGCAATCAGTAGTAGTCATGCAGGAAGCTTGGCATTTAAGGCAAACTAGAAATCCAAAAAATTCTCTATGTGGGAAAAGAGTTCATAGAATAGCAGGACTCTTGTTATGAAGAAAAATTTCTTCTTTTGGTGGACTGAGGAAGGTTGGGGACTATTTTGAGCAATGATTTTAACTTTGCTCTACTGATTTTTTCCTTCTAAAGCCTTTAGTGCTTATGTAATATGCAGTTTCTGTAAAGATTCAGAATGGTAAGGTGATAAGGATATATAAAGCTTTGATGAAAATAACTATTCAAATACTATTTTTTTTAAAGGCTAAAGGAATGATAGAGTGTCCCAGAGAAGATGGGAAAAAACCTTCTTGCAATTTCAAGTAAGTCCATTTAAGGTCACTTCCACCTGTGATAATCTATCATTTTATAAATTAGAATATAAAATATAATGATCAATAATAATGATAAATGTTAATAATTAAATTAGCATGATATGATCAAAGAAATTACTATGTCTTTCCCCAAGAGTAGGCTTAATATAGTGTGCTTATTTGCTGGGTTTCAAATGAGGAAATGAGAAAAACATTAGGGAACAGCCTAATTAGGGGCAGACAGCATTGGGTACTCAAAAAATATATGCCCTTTCTGGAGCATTGCTCAATGCCAAGTATTGTATGGAAAAAGTTCCTTAAAATATTTAATTTAGTTTTTTCAGTACACTTATGAGATAGGTATGATTATCTATTCATAGTAGAAACATTAAGTACATTTTCCAGATATCACAGCAAATCAGTCTGATTCTATAACTAGAACTCATAATGCTCCAAAGCATTAGTCATTATCCATATATTTGAATAAATACATAAGCCCCTGATCTGCAAACCACATAAAAGACCACTACTTTGGACTTCCCCCTAACATAAAAATGTAGGGACCTCCACAGGCTCTCTCTTTCCTTTCTGGAAAGTTGGTGACCACAGTCTGCTCCCCAGTCTCCTTCAGAGTTTAATCTATTTGCCGACATTCAACCTCTCTCTCCATAAACAATGGCAACCAAGATGGTCTTAATGTTCCCCTTAAGTTGCCTAACTTTATCCAGGGTTCTTCCTAACACAGGCCCTTGGTCTCCCTTTTCCTTGAGGAGTTATTTTAGAAAACTTGCAACTGTAAATTTTTTCTGCCCTTTGATATGCATGTAAGTCTTCTCCCAGCCTCCTCCAAGTTCTTCAATCTGGGGTAGTCTTTCCCCATATCCTGGGAACCATCTTTTTGAAATCTAAGCCTGAAAGGAGATAGCACCCTATCTCCCCCATCTTCATGGGCAGGTAGGAGCTCAATTCAGGTGAAGTCTAAGATAGGAGACTAACTTGGGATGGGTACCAGCTAGCAAACACAATCACAGAGAAAAGTACTTGCAAACACAGGAATATGTCAATGTGCTCAATACCTCCCACTGATCAAGCTCCCACTACTGTCCTCTAGTATGTTTCCACTAGCTCAACACAGTTCTTAAAAACCCTCCTGTCCTTTGTTTCCATGAAGTCGAGTTCATCTCTCTCCTTTATTATAATAGTCTTAGATAAATTCTTCCTTGCCTTTATTTGTCCAGTGCAAAATTTTGCTTTGATAGTGGAGAAGGATAAAAATTGGCATATAATTTTTAAAGACTCACTGCCTTATCCGGAGAGAAAACTATGGAACTACTTTCTTTGGTCCTGTTCATTCTTCATTTCATCTTTCAAATATCTCTTCTCCAGGATGCCTTGCCTTACCTACCAAAATAATAATTTTTTTTGGTATGTTGTCATATGTAATTTGTAACTCTTAGGGTATATGTGCTATGGCTCGTCCATTAATTAGAACATGCTGTGAAGATACTAAAGGTGTCTTATTCATATATACACATGTAAAAAGACAGAGTGAAGAACAATTTGAGAACTCTCCAATGACTGCATTACCTCCTAAACCCTGCTCTGCAAGCTACTGTTAACAGTTGAGAAAGAGTTTCTAAATCCTAAAGGAAGCACTGATAGAAATTTACTTCTTTGTGAGACCCTAGGGCTGTCTGGGCAGAATGGGATGCAAGCCATTACCAAAGAGAGTAAGAATCACCAGGTGTGAGAAGAAGTTGCCTTTGAGCAAAGTACATTGTTTGTGAAAGTTGCTCTACTGTTTTCCCAAAAAACTAGTAAGGGGCCGCTAAGAGAATTGCCTGAAGATTTGCAAATCCCTGAAGGAGGAAGTTTTAGAATTTTGTTTTGCTACTGGATTTCTGCTATGCAATCAGCATACACCATTATGTCCATAAGCTGCCTGAGCATGGGAGTGAGAACGGTAGACAGATTGCCTGTAGTCAGATCAGAGGACAGAAGGAAGGGAATCAGGAGTTACAGGTTTCCAAGACACAGACTGAGGCAGTGAAAGACAGAGCCTGAGGCAGATGAGACTTGAGCCCTGGATTTGCTGTGATCTCATCAGAGGACTTCAGTTTACTGCTGCCTGCTGG
The DNA here is from genome assembly GCF_902655055.1 of Lutra lutra. NCBI lineage: Eukaryota > Metazoa > Chordata > Mammalia > Carnivora > Mustelidae > Lutra > Lutra lutra. The sequence goes on along the minus strand of NC_062280.1, from coordinate 149,806,372 downwards.
GGACCAGATGGAAATGTGGGACCACAAACATTTTGGAAAGGTGACCGAGATACTGTCCTATGTAAGCAAGGGCTGGTAAGACCTCCACTAATGCACAGCACACCTTTTGAAAATGAACTAGGTCAGCAGGGATGACAAACAGAAGGGGCCACACAAAGAAAGAATGTTGGCCTTCATAAGGAAACAGCTACTGAAAATGAATTATTAAAGTAGGTCTTATTTTTCCTATTCCTCTCCAACCACTCCAACGTATGCCAAAGACAATGGGAGAGAAAATGGACAGGGGGCATGAAAAGCAAACCATACTCTTCACTCCACCAAAATAATGGAGCCATAGTCTGGTCTGCATGGGGTGAGAGGGTGAGTCTGAAGCAGGACTGACAGTTTTAAGTGGGCACAGTCACTTTCAGTAATAAACATGAGAGTGCATAAAGAATCAAAATTACCTGGGAATTTGTAAAACCCAATAGAAATATCAAGTGATCCTACTACCCAGGGAAAATATCACTATGTAGATCAATTAATTGAGACCTCATTTAGACCTACGACAACAATTTTCATCCCCACCATCCATGATGTTCTTTTACATACCTCAGGAAGTATTTTTTGAATTAATTACTTGGAATACAATAAAGCTCCAAGACTAAAAAACCAATTGGATAGACTCTCTCCCAGCTGTAGGACAGAATAACAAGTAGGATTAATGATCTTGATGAAGTGTTCTATAGGTAGATAGTGCTGAAATAACTGGTTCAATGTGGCTCAACTGCTTGAATCTGTGGTCTTTGCAACTACTGAGTCTTGAGTAAGGGGATGAACAGGTGTAAATGCCTACCATACATATCGATGCAGAAACATCTGCAGAAAGCAAATGGTCAATTTGCAAAAAAGCTAGTATGGCCTCCTCCAGAGATGTTATGTCCTCGAAAAAGAGGAAGTGGAAGATAATCCTGCAACAAAAATAGTAACTGATTCATCCAGACTTTCTCTTAGGAAGCATGCATTCTTAGTTGAATATTTGAATATATATGTATATTTACGTGTATTGAGGACATTTTGCAACAAATGATTTTACCCACATACATGCTTATTGTATTGGAAGGCAACAAACATACAAATCTCAAGTGAACTGAAGCAAAAAGTGCATTTGAATTCCTCATTTCTTTTTCAAAACATTTTTATGGGCTTGCCTGGTGAAACAATGAACTTTGAAGTCACATTCCTTAATTCTGAATGCATCAATTAAAAATGGCCATACTTCCAAGCCCTGCTTGAGTTTGTTCTTTATCTATGAAATAAGCACAATAATGTTCTATTTCACCGGGGTGCTGTGAGGAATAACTAGTAAAAATGACATCCTTTTTAAAATAGAAGTGCTATGTAAATGCTGAAGACCAAGGGTAATAAACTCACAAACAGGGACGTGTTCATAACAAAGCATAATACAATTGAATAAATCAATGACAAGCATCCCATATAGAAACCAGGGAACCTTTAGTGCTTAAGCAGCATTTAATAATTTTCAAGGGAACCCTCTCTGGGGGCAAGAGATTGATATTGACTCCTTTCAAAGATCATTCTTTTTAAGTAAAAAAAGGATTCCATCTCATCTTGACTACTGATAATGTACTAGTGGTAGCCAGAATAAAAGAACTCCTGAATTTGGTTCTAACCACTAACCACAGAAAAAATTAAACTGTCCGTGTGTATTTACCTGCTCTGCCACATGAAAGATCGTAAGATTCTGCTCTGAATCTATTCACAGAGCAAAACGGATTTGCCCATTTTAACCATAAAAGTCAGGCATGTGCAAAAACAGGTATTTTTACAAGTCAGAGATCCTCTCTGTTGCAATGCCCTACTGAGTTAGCTACCTTAATTAACTACCTTCCCATTTTTTTATTCAATTTTGGAAAGATGTAATTCAGTTACGCCAAGCATTGTTCTTACTTAAAGAAAGTTGTATTCAGACAAAACATGTGTTGCAGGAGAGAAGTTTCTCCATGCTGACAGATGACACCATGCCCTTTGCATGTTCACACACTAACGGAAAATGAACTGGACGGGGGTATCGATCTACATTGTGCAGCACGTTCCACTGGTTCAATGTGGTCCTTGGACACTGATATTCTACTATCACCTTAGGTAAGCATTTGCATAAACTCACATTATGGGAAGACTTTGAAGAAGAGCTGAGGCCATCTGTCCTAGAGAGAGAAATTAGGAAGGAATGCACTGTAGAACTTAGACTTCATCACTCAAACAATCCCCTGAAGAAATCTTACAAAGGAGTACTTTTGATGCCACAGCAAAATTGAGTTCAGTATTCCTGTATTTACCTGTGTCTTTTGTCTGAGTGTTTCAAGATTTCAAACGACTTCACAAACTTCTGCACTGTATTTCTTCTACTGCTACTATGATATAGGGGGTGAATTTTCAGGCTTCCCTCTAATATATATTTTTTTAACAGGGCAGAAAAGTTTTCTTTAAAGAATCTTCACAAGGAATGGCCAACTTGTTCAAAAATAGCTTCTCTGACAGCTTCACGCCTTTTCAGAACTGAACGTAAGCTGTATCTTCTTCTTTTTTTTTTTCTTTTAAGCCCCTGAAATAATTGGAAGAATATTTTTATTATACCATCCATCTGGAAAAGGAAGGCTGGGATACTATGAGAAGGGCCATTCTTTCTTGTGGTATTTTTGGCTGTGTCTCAGGGTGGGATGTTTGATATGTCATGAGAAAGATGGCCCTCATTAGATTTCCAGGCATTTGCACAGCCACCAGAAGAGCTCAAAGGGGAAAGATCAGCATCCGGTCAGTAACCTATAAAATCTTGGTCTTTTGACTTCTGGTTCTAATTCTTAAAACAACATTTTTCTTTTTTTGTTAATTTCTTTAGTCTTCTTTTTCCTTTCTCTCTCTTTCTTTTTTTTTCTTTACTGCTTTTTTACACTAAGTTTTCTTAACAGTCGAACCACATGCTCAGGACCATTTGCTACTTGATAATAGCAATAACCTATGTTTATGCAAGATGGTTCCCTCAGGAGCTCTGAGTGCTTCATAGACACCATCCTGTTAAACCTGATAACTTCCCTGATGGATGGGCACATAGTATCTTCCAATCTTCTTGAATTTCTAGACAGGGAACTGAGTTTAGAAATTTGTTCATGTTCATTCCCACCAATACTTTTGCTGGTTTAGTATATAAAAGTATGACATCATAAACAATGTCAAGATAGAAATAATATGGCCTTATTAGCTATGTTAATTTCTTCGTTATATGCATATATGCCATACATTTGGAAAAAATTTCATGATGTCTTGCCTGGTATTAAATAGAAACATTGGTTTCTTTTCAGTAGTCATTATCTAAGACTAAAGCCTATAATTTTTATCTGGATAAATCTCTTTTTTTTAGTTTTCCAACAAACTCAGCTTTGTTTGCAGTGGCTAGCTACACAAGATATTAATGTATGTGAATCAAGCTTAAACAGAATATAAGCAAATTTACATGCAGATATAAATTATTAATTTTTAGGATTTAAGAATAAAATAAATTCACACAGCACTATGTATTCCAGGTGCTGGATCTACTTTAGTATTGTTTCTAGGTAACTATGGCTTAGATATGACCATTGATAGAAAATTGGTACTTGGGTATAAAAACAAAAAATGATAAAACAGTTACTGGTTAAAGGCCATATAACTCATAGTCAAACACAAAAAAATAGCAATAAATGTATATTAAGAACCAGATGTTGATGTGTGTGACATTTTTGTTTAATACCTTATTATTAATGAACTTTTTTGGGTCTTTTGGCCCCATTAATGGTCCTACTCTCTCCCTGCTCCAGTGCCTTCATGACAGGGAGTTCAGGATAATGATTAAGAGAAGGGGCTTCAGTACCACTTGGATTAGCATTGGAATCCAGCCCTACTCCTCAGTGATTATGGATAAAAGGCAAGCTATATAAACCTTGGTTTCCTCATTGACAATAAGAGGTTAATAGAAAACACCACCATAACTACATAGGGTTGTTGAATGGATTAAGCATGTGTTAAAGGATTAATATGTGTCAGGAATCAGTGTGTTCAATAAATAATAACAATAAGAGTAACAATTACTATCTTATTCTCTAGTTATGATGGCTCAGATCCTGACTTGTACTTTCCTTCCCCAGTCAGTAACGCTGCATTCATCTAGTGTCTGTCCCCCTGAATTTCACTGAAATTTACAGTGACTTTATATTATCCTCATGAGGGTCTTTTATGGTTTTATGGGCTATTAGTTAGTCTGATAGCCCTTATAAATACAATAGTAAGTAAAAAACCAAGTAAGACTCTCGGGTCTTTTCTTTTACCCAATTTGTGAGCACATATTTTAAGAAAGGAACTGTGAAGTACATACAAGTAGTCATAGAACATACAGCTAAAAGGAACATAGGTCCTTGTCCCGTAAAAACCCTTCTTTTTTAGTACCAAAATTAAGTCTCCAGGACTTTCTGAGGTTAATAGTCTGAGTATACTTAGGAAGCAGAAACCATGTAATTTTTTAAAACCCTGTCTGTGTGTGTGTATGTTTGTGTGTGTATAAAGATTGTTAATTAAGTACTAAAGAAGTGGCGTCAGAGAGCAAGTGATCGGGGAGGTAGCAATTTCAGGGGGCAGCTTCCAACCCCAGGGCCAAGACAAAGCTAGAATTATTGAAGTTGAAATTTAGGAGCTTCCAGGAAGGATTCTGCAAAGCTGAAACACAGGCTGTTAAACAGAGGATGCCACAAGGTCTGTGTTGCTGCCTCTAGCCTCAGAAGAGGGGCCCCGTGGAGCTGTTAGTCCAAATAGTGGGTTTGCGCTGGTATCTCTAAGGGGATGCAATGAGGCTGGCTCTGCAAATCTTGGACAAACTTCAAAATGAGTTCAACTACTACTAACTGGAATGAATTGCCACTGCCAAAGTGAGGACACACTGCTAGAATAACAGTGACAGAAAGAGGAAGAAACAAGCTTCTCCTCTCCTTTCCAATCTCCTGTTTTTCCCTCCAAGGCCTGCCTACCAGCAGAGCATACTAGGGAGCCAAGGGGAAGAATAGAATGTGGTTTGCAGTCCCAGCCCCAGCATCAAAGGTCATTGAAGAGTGGGTTAAGGCTGAGATACTCCCCTGACTAGCACGAGTAGTCAGTGGAAGAGTCAGATATACTACCAAAGCAGAGTAACTAGGGTAGACCCTGGAAGAGATGGAGGAGACGAGTGTCCCCAACTTGGATTCATTTCTCCATCTCATCTCTTGCCTACGAGGAATCACACAGAATTTTCCAGTGCTCTAAACCCTGTCTGTCCCATTTATGGACTGCTCTCCTTCCACATAAATTATAAGTTAGCTCACCCTTTGACCTCCTCTCGTGCAGGTTAGTTCACGTTGTGGCAGATTTTGAAACCAGACTTTAGTCTCTCACACAATGAATACTCGAAATTTGCTAAGAAGGATTTCAGGTGCTCTCTCACATGATGGTAACTCTGTGAGGAGTTGGCTATGTTAATTAACCTGATTGTAGGAATGATCACACTGCATATATATATATATATATATATCTCAAATCATCATGCTATATGCCTTAAATATATATAATTTGTGTTTTAAAAACAAAAGGAGGGAAATTCTGGGAAGTGAGAAATGAAACATTAAATGGATCTACATCGTAGTTGGAAGAAATTAGACTGGATGCACACCACCACCCAACACTCATGGTTTCACCACCACCCAAGACTCATGATTTCAACACCATCTTTTACTCTCAGAGAAACTCTCCATTTGAGAGCCTCTCTTAAGCTTTGGCAATTCACATCCTTCCTCATGATTCTCTCAACCTCATCTTGCTCCAATATTGTTTTCTCTTTGGATCCCAGGATTTTGCAGACCCAGTTCAGTGGACTGGCATCATACATTTTGACCTCCTCTCCGCTCTAACAAAGATTTCCATAGTGCTGAAGTTCCTGTAACCAGCTGCTTCACACCATACTGCACATGGTTGTCTCTAAACAGCACCTTTGGTTAGGAAACACTTCAGTAATAATCTATTATCCTGATCTCTGATCTCTAGTTTCAGTGTACTCAAATACATCTTTCACAGAAAGTCAGAGAAGTAGTGGTTCAGAGTGCAGTATTACACCTACAATGCCTGAGTTTGAATCCTGTATCTTCCACTTACTCTCTATGTGATCTTGCAATGCCCTTCCATGCTTCAGTGGCTTCACCTATAAAACTTTCACCTTCTTGGTTTGTTCTGAGGAACAAATGTGCCATGTCAGGTGCTTAGAACACTGAACAACATACAGCAAATGGTTAAGAAATATTAGTTATTATTTCACCAAGATCATTGTTATCTTCCAGATCCAAGTGGGTGAAAATTTCTGGCTTTATCATTTACTAGCTATCTGACTTTGGGAATGTTATTTTCTTGATGTTTAGATGCCTTCCATGCTTGAAATGAAAATACTTAGTTTATATGGTAGTTGCTAGGATTAAATGATAGTGCACAAGTGACAAGTTAGAATGTTCTAGCCAGACCAGAGACTCAGGTTGGTGGGCAGCAATACACTGCTGGCGTGACTACTTTTTAGAAGGACCATTAGTGCTCTAAAGAGACCAACTTCTTGAATGTAATGTGAATTTCTAGTATTTAGAAAAATGTCACAGATTGTATAATTTTACTGCAACATTATCCAGCTACATGTTTTGATTTATACAGGGTCTAGGAGTACAGTGCAAAAGAACACGAACTTGTCCTTATTAATAGACCTATCTGAAGAACCAAGAGTTGTTGCCAGAAGCCAGATGAAGGCAGAGAATAAGGAGATATGTCTAGAAGAAATGGCAAAACTTAGGGGCAGGGACTGGAATGATTATAGTTGACATGTAAGGGGTGCACCTGGCCATTCCAACCTGAGACCCACATGGGTTCTTTCTTCTTTTCACTCTCAGGCTCTGTTTTGTTTTGTTTGTTTGTTTGTTTAACATTTTGTTTATTTGACAGAGAGCTAGAGAGCACAAGTAGAGCTGCAGGAAGAGGGAAAGAGAGATGCAGTCTCTCTGCTGAGTAGGAAGCCAGACCCAGGGGTCAATCCCAGTACCCTGGGATCATGACCTGAGCAGAAGGCAGATGCTTAACCAACTGAACCACCCAGGCACCCCTCCCCACCAGGTTCTGTTTACTCTGAAAAAAACAAAGATGTACCATATAGGAATCCTACTCCCTGTGCTGTAGAAACACTTTTGAAAAGGCTGATCACAAGAAGTCAGGAGCATTTTCCTTCAGCATAAATGAAGCAGGCAGGGGCTTACATGCAAAAGAATAGGATGGTGATAATTATATTTGCAATAAGACTTCACAAAATGGCCTAATAGTTACATCTAATGAAAGCATTACTACAAATTTCAGGAATATCAGAGACGAGGAATTCTGGAAAAATATTCAATTTCCTGAGAAATTGATGACTACTTTAAAAAATTATACATTTGCATTAACCATCAGTAAATCTGGAGGTATACCAAGTATATTTAGTAAAATCTTGCACATTACATGGAACAGAGCAAGTGACCAATATCCCTCAGTCCAAAAAAAGTCATAGTAGCAATCAATTTCCATCCTGAATGGACATTTTTCTACGTGTATTCCCTTACTGACATTGTTTCTATGTTTCTAGAATATCTCTACTCAAGTGTAATTTTCTAATTAGGGGAAAGCTCCCTCTTTGAGACACACTTCAAATGCATTCTTTTCTGTACCTTTTCTCCTCAAAGTTTGGTCCCTAAAAAAGCAACATCAGCATTACTTTGATGCTTGTTAGAAACAGCAGATTCTAGTGGTACCTGGGTGGCTCAGTCCTGGGATCAAGACCCACACTGGGTTCCCTGCTCAGCAGGGAGTCTGCTTCTCCCTCTACCCTCCTCCCCTGCTCATAATCTCTCTCTCTCTCTCTCTCTCTCTCTCAAATAAATAAAATCTTTTAAAAAGAGGAAGAAAGAAAGAAAGAAAGAGAAATGCAGATTCTAGGCTCAGTACCATATCTATTGAAACAAAATCTGCATTTTACCATAACCTCTAAATGACTAGCCTTATTCATCTTTGAGAGAAGCCTGAACTTCTGCCCTAATGTGTGCAGGTCCTATTTAGCCTGGTAAACAGATTTCCTTGAGAAGAGCCTTTGAAAAATACCTCTGCCTGATACTTTTTAGAAAGTATTTCATAATGCTTGTTAATTGGATTTAGAATATCTGTCTCACCCATGTGAAAAACTAATGGGGTAGCATCTTTATAAATAATTTTAATCTAAATTAGTGATATTTTAGATGAAATGCTGTGATCAGAACACTAAATAAGAGAAAACAAAAACAGAGCTTGTCAGTGTTCTCTTCCTTTTCCAATAATAAAATTTTATATGTTTGCCTCATAGAAGCAATATCTTCACCATATTTTTCTAACAAAGAGAAATCAGAGACCAAGATACTTTCCTCTTTGTTAATCTCCTTGCCCAGACTAGATTCAACAAATGGCATATTGTATCATATTTAACACTGGTACAACTTAAATATGAAAAAGATATTTAAAATGGAAATCTGAGTGCACATTTTATTTGCACAGTATTTTTTTCCCCAATTTTTATTTGTTTTCTTAGAGCATTATTTTCTTATTAGTGTAATTTCTATTCATTCTTCATTTATGTGTATGTGTATTGCTGGGCTGGAAAAAGCACAGCACTCCTTATGTCCTATTTTTGACATACTATTTTTAATATATAATTGCTCCCAAGTAGAAGAATTTGAGTTATTTCTCTCAAAAGTGTTGTGCTCACTTTCCTTCTAACTTGATAATGAAAATTTCTTTAGGGTGTATCGTTCTAAGGAGCAACACGGAGATTTGTCTGACACAGCACATTGTCGTTCAAATGTAGCATTTCACAGTCTCTGAGATCTTGGAATCTTGTGTTGTTCACAATACAGAAAGGGGAGAGAGAGGTAAAGGGGAGACTTGCTAAATTTCCCTTAACACCTTAAGTAATTTTTAAGCTTATTCTCTGGTGAAATTTTAGTAGATTTCCTGCATATAATGTCTTCATTTCAATCTCATTACTGTTTTACAAAACAAAGGAAATAGGCATTAACACTTCAAAATACTATTCATTTTATAATCTATAAAGACAAGCTTACATGAAGGTTTGTATAAAATTTTCAAGAACTAAAACATGAAATGTGGAATTAAAACAAAAAAGCACTTTCATTTTAAGGACAAGAGGATAATATGCTATGTTATCATAAAAAAAGCCATTCAGTTCTGATCTACATAGAAAACATGCATTATTTATTCACAAAGTATTTATTGAGAGGACATAATGAGCTAGCATTACGCTACCCACAGGGGATGTATTTGTGAATCAATATGCCCTCACGGATCTTATATTCCATTCCCTACACAAAACATAAACAAATGAAAAACAAATAACATGTCCTTAAAATATGATAAAGCAATGGAGTAAACAAAAAAGGTCAAGTAAGTGGAAACAAACTAGTTAGGGAAGAATTTTCTGAGGAAGTCTCATTTGAGCTGAGAGCTGAAAGCTTGAGGTGGGTAACATTTTGGGAATTTTTCAGAAACTGAAATAAATTAGAAGTGGCTTATGAATAAGAATGGTACCAGATGAGGTTTAAAAGTGCTCCACGGGCTAGATTATCCAAGGCCTTGTAGAACACGGTGGTCTGGATTTTATCTGAACCAACTGGCAGCTATCAAAGAAGTTTAACAGGGTAGTGAAATGATAAAATTTATTAGAAGTATTTCCGAGTGTGCTAGTGGATATGAGATTGGAGGAGAGCAAAAATTGAAGGGAAAATAAAAAGATACTGCACCTGTTAATAAGCAAAAAGAGAAAATGGCGTGCTGGATAGAGGTTTGGCAGCGACGACACGAGACACGAGGCTAGGTACGAGACAGATTCAGATTTTGGAGAGATGGACCTTCAGACTTGATTAGATAGGGACAATAAATTAGCTTTAAGGAATATGGGCATCAAACTGGCTTCCCCTTATCTTAATGATATATGATGGTTTGGGCATGGAATTGTCCTTAATAAAGCATAAATTCTGTTAAACCACAAAATCTGGATATTTGGCTTTTGGAACTTCGGCCATTTACTATTTTAGATGTAAGCAATAGAAAGTGACCCCATCCAAATGAAGATTTAATCAGAAAGATGTCAGGGATCTTACTAATGCAGAGGTAAAATTAACAAACCAAGTTTAGATTGTCCTGGTGAAACTGCATTAATAGTATGAAGTTGAGCAAAAAATCAAAATCACTGCACTAAGGCTTCAGTGAAGCTCGATTTTAAAGAAATATTTTTCTTCTCTTCCACAAACCTCCTCTCCTCCCTTCCTAGCCTTTTTGTCTCAGGAGCCCGCACCCCCTGAAAACATGAGGAATGAGACTAGCAGCACACACACAATTCTTGTGTAAACCGGCTAGATCCTGTATTTCCCTGTAAACCTCCCAGACCTTTCCTCTAGGAGGGCTTGTAGTTTTTGAAGACCATAGCCTGCTGCAGCCCCCTTTGCAAAAGAGCTATTATTCCTCTTTATCCCAAACCGTGTCTCCGCATTGTATTTTGGCTCCAAAGCATGGAGATTGGTTTTCAACAACATTGGAAGTTCAGGAAATTATTAGGGCAGGGATGCCAATCACCACAATACCATGGTTAGAATAAAACCCAATCACTTTATCCATCTTTGCCTTGTTCACTTAAGATTCAGTGTCCCATGAGAGAGGGTCTGATTATACATTCCTTTGCAATACTGGAGTTGTAAGGGAAAAGGCTTATTCAAGGAACTGCCAAGGTCCTTTTAACTTCATGGTGAGAGTCAACATAGGCTTTGAATTGCAGTCCAACTATCACTGCATGAAAGGAGGAAGAGAGAATTCGCCCCAAGATGATGGATGCTGGGAAACAACCAACATTAAAGCATCCATGAAAATAACACAATAGTTTATCTGCTGACTTTTACTAGCAGGCTGTCTAGCTTTGATATTCTATGTTGATCTTGAAGATATTTATTTCACCCACAGGATGGGATCTAGAGCATATTCTATAGAAGGTAACATGGAATCATTCAGAGTACACTGAAGAGGGTGCTAATATTTAGGTGAGGAAATGTATCTGTAAAGCCACAGAAATACCTTCTTCCAGCCTTTCCCTATGACCAGGGCTTACTACAGATTTCATTAGTGGTTGATGGTTTCTCAGTAATTCTTGTCTTTATTAAGAATTAAGTTTTCTTCTTAATTCCAGTGTAGCTAACATACAGTGTTATATTATTTTCAGGTGTAATATATAGTGACTCAATAATTCTGTATATTATTCAGTGCTCATCAAGACAAGTGCACTCCTTAATCTCCATCATGTATTTCCCCCATTTTCCCACCCACCTCCCCTCTGGTAACCATCCGTTAGTTCCTTACAGTTAAGAGTAAGTTACTTGGTTTATCTCTCTCTCTCTCTCTCTTTTTTTTTCTTTTTCCTCTGCTCATTTGTTTTGTTTCTTAAATTCCACATATGAGGGACGCCTGGGTGGCTCAGTTGGTTAAGCAGCTGCCTTCGGCTCAGGTCATGATCCCAGCGTCCTGAGATCGAGTCCCGCATCGGGCTCCTTGCTCAGCAGGAGCCTGCTTCTCCCTCTGCCTCTGCCTGCCATTCTGTCTGCCTGTGCTCGCTCTCTCTCCCTCTCTCTCTGACAAAAAAAAAAAAAAAAAAAAAAAAAAAAAAAAAAAAATCTAAAAAAAAAAAAATTCCACATATGACTGAGATCATATGGTATTTGTCTTTATCTGATTGGCTTATTTCACTTAGTATGATACTCTCTAGCTGTATCCATGTTGTTGAAAATGGCAAGATTCCATTCTTTTAGGAATTACGTTTTTTTTTTTCTTAAGATTTTATTTATTTATTTGACAGAGATCACAAGTAGGCAGAGAGGCAGGCAGAGAGAGAGGGGGAAGCAGGCTCCCTGCTGAGCAGAGAGCCCGATTCCAGGCTCCATTCCAGGACCCTGGGATCATGACCTCAGCTGAAGGCAAAGGCTTTAACCCACTGAGCCACCCAGTCGCCCCAGGAATTAAGTTCTTTAATCATTTTTATTTTGCTTCATGTATCTTATATCTGTCTGATTAGTTCAACTCCTCTGTTAAAAGGACTACACACTTTTTTTTTTTTTTACCTTTTCCATCAGCAGTTAAATTTTAAATTCTTTTTGCACACCTTTTTGGCAAATAAGAAAATTAAATTGCTAGGTGAGAAATTAATAAAATGAACAGAGGGGAAAAAAAACGTGCTTCACTTCATTGCTATTCATGCCTTTAAAGATATGTCCAGAATAACCATTTAGAAATCAGTATCAAATAAAATTAAACTACTTGATTACTTGTCAAAGAATAAATCCATGAATGCTAATTTGTTCTTCTTGCTGCATGTTAAATCAAGGCACATTGTTCCTTGAGCCTGATATCCTGGAGGAGGCTTATTAAGGCATATCTGTCCCACAGGGCAATTTACCCAAATCTGGTAATTTAAGTATAGAACATGATAACTGGAAAGTTTTATAGAAGAATTACGCCTGAAAAAGCAACAGTATCAGGACAGTATTGTTGAGGCAGTACAGTGGAGTGGTTAAATGCCTTGTCATTGGATTCAAATATGGGTTTGGATCTTATTTCTTCCAATTATTAACAGTGTGATTTTACAGAAGTTAATTATCCTCTCAAGGTCCCATTTCTGGGGGTAAAATGTAAAGTTCTGTAAAATGTATAATGAGTTTTAAGTACCCGATAATTGGTGGTGATGATGACAATGATGGTGACGATGACAGAAAGGAACATGGTAGGACAAGAATAACTCTGCTGTGACATAAATGGCTGCCCAAAGGACAATCTGTGAATGAAAGAGAAGAGAAGCAGCAGAAATGCAAGGAGAATCGCAGAGCAGCATAGTAACACACTCTCTCAGAAAATTCTTGGGTTTGTCAGTTAATAACTGAACTTTAATATTCTTTGACAAAGTTCATTTTATTCCATCACATTAACCTTCTTCCTCCAGTCAAAATTATTGAGGCAGGTGGTAGGACTGCTGGCCATGGGAAGCTATCAGTACAGTGTTGGGCTATTAGTTACCAAAGGCAACTGAGGAGAATACACAAGTGGCGATTTTCTCCCCCTGGTGAATTTAACAGCATGAAATCTCAGGTAGTCTCTCCTGCCATATCCAACTTCTTTAAAAAATAAAATAAAATAAAATTGTAGACTGTCTTTTTTAATGAGAGTGCAGAATGTTCTCCCCATCAGTGAGTAATCCTTCTCAGGCAGGAATCCTGGGTCTCATTTTTTACATAAATGGGAAAAAAAAGAGTAATCTTATCTCCAGCACTTCCCTCTTGTGTGTTATGCAGGTTTAGTCCGGCTAAAGCTGTTGACAGGAAATCCTCCACTTGGATGAGAAGCCCAGATGAGAAGGGAGGTATCACAATGGTGACGGAAAAGCTTTATATAATGAGACAAATCCCAGCACCTCTAGGGAACTCATTCAGTATGGGAACCATTTCGTGTTTCTTTCATTATGGGAATGATACATTGTCTATTAAAAGTACAGAAGTGAGATTGTCCAGACAGTTATTTTAATAGGGTTACTTGCTTTGGATCGTCATTTGGTTTTGCAAACAACAGCATGTAAGCCTATTTGTCTCCAGCACCATGCTTCAAATAAGTCCAATCTATCGTAGTATGGTGGCGTTAGCACCTCTTATTATATAAACCTGTCAGGGCATTACAACATAAACAACACATTCTGTCCAGCTGCAAAACACTTACTCAAGGAGTCCATTTAGTTTCATAAACTTTTTCTAAGTCTCTGACACCTTAAACAAACTATGACAGGCATTTCTATCGTATGCCAACCAAGAGGAAAAACTCACTATATACAGTGTATCTAGTGACTACCAACAAAAGAAAAAGGTATGAGATAAAATAAGCCTCGGGAAAAAATGCAGATATATTTTAATTCCTAGGGAAATGTTCATTTCTTTTTCCTGTCTTCAAAGCAGACAAAGGATAAAATTTAGCTCAGAATCAGGTATCTATTTCAACTTCGGTTTATGTAATTATTTCCTCACTTGGTAGAACCAGAGTATCCTTTTGGTGTTGTTATGATATGTTTTCCTGTGCTGATCCATTTGATATGATGCTATTTAAACACAAATAGTATATGGGTAAATATATGTAAATTTATATATTATATAACATAAATGCCCATATTACATATATATACACACATATATATATTCTATGACTATAAATGTGTACATAAAAATATGTGTTCTCCAGAAATTATAGGCAGCTTTCTCCCACATGTATGTATGTATGTATATATAATCGTATGTGTGTGTGTATATGTATATATATATAATATTTAAAATAGTAAATAAAATCATATATATATATTTTTAACTATATAAAAATAGTAAATAAAATCATGAAGTAAGGCACACTATTCTGGGCTTACATATCTATTTTCTATAGAGTAATTACTCTTCTCTAAACTGAACTTCCTAACTAAAACGTGCCCTAAAGCAATTCTGCATCATAGCTTTGTGGTTTATAGAACAGGTCCCAATTTCTTCCAACTACACCATTTAGAAATCTCCCCAAGTATTGACAAGATGAGCTACAGCTGTTCACAGAGGAGAGCAAGCTTATATGAAGAGAGACAAGTATACTTTCAAGGGACTAAGATTTGAAATATTGATATAGTCACATTAATTGAATTTTTGCCTTGAGAAGTGATTACAAAAATGTTGCTCCAATATTAATTTGTATCTGCTTTGGATAAGATTAACATTAATTTCTTCACCAGTCCCCATTACTCTTTTATTATTCATTAGCATCTCTCTTTGCATGTGTAAAAGACCTTGATGAAGCATGTTTATTCATAGAGTAACCTTTTTAAATAATTCTAACAGCTCTCTAACAGTAACCTTCCTGGCATGCTGAATATTTTGTCTTTGTTTCATTATTCAATGCTTGCACTCGATCCTCCACTTGAGATGCTGAACATGAATCATACTCCTCTTCCTATTGCTCTCTTCCTCCCACTAAAATGTCCTCTGCAGCCTGATCCCACAGGAGAGCTCTGCTCACAAAATACTGCAGCAAAATAGTCTCCTGGTTGGATCAGGGACACTATAATTTCCACAGATCTTGAGTGCAATTATCGATTTTTTTTTTTTTTTTGGTAGCTCATTACATATTTGTTGCCATGTTTTAGTTCATTGTTCATTTACCTTTGTTAGGATATTAGTTTGAGTTTGCCTTTGATGAGAGTTCTGGAGGTAACATTTTATCTTTTCTTTGTGTATGTAAGCTCTCGGGCTTATTTTTCTGAACAGATAAAATGGACAAAGCTGTGAGAAGGAGAGAAAGAAAACCAGGAGAGGAAAAATAGAATCAGCAGAGTAATTATATTTTTCTACAAGCTGGGACATCATTGTCTTTAAGCTTCAAAGCCTGTATCAACTCTTGAAAATGAGCAAATCTCATTTTTCATTTCCATGACAGATTTAGACATCTACCTTAAAATAAAACCTAGGACAACTTCTCACATAAGATCACAGGTTTTCTTCTTTTTGAGTTTGAGTCAAATTTTTCACTGTGGAACAGACCAAAATATACGTTCGGATATTGCTGGCTGTAAGCACTGTGTTTATGACCCTGAAGAGGTACTATGTGCAAAATGTGTTCAAGAAAATAAACTTCTCTTATCAGTAAAATAATGACCATTTCACTATTTTAAGGAAGGGAATCTCTTATTTTCCTATAATCATTCAAATATATATTTTTTCCCATGGCTATTCCTACTGAGTCACAAAACAAAAATGGAAAAAAAAAATTCAGCAGAGTTGGCAAAAACCTAACAGTTGTCATTTGACAGGTTACAGAAATTGTGTAATATTTGTCCCTTCATAAATGCACTGAATATAAATTTAATTTGCAAACATTCCACTTTTTAACTTCTAATATGTTTGGATAACACTGGGTAATTTATTACTATTAATTGTTTGCTTTATAAGATTTTTTTTGTTTTGTTTTCATGTGAGATTCGAAGCCTATTCTTCAAAGCTCCCACAGGAAGGGCAAGGCACGTTAAATATGATTTCTTTTGACCACACCCATTACAGCACAAGGAAAGTCTTATAACAAAGACCACCTGAGGTTACAGTGAACACAATGTCCTGGGTTTGACAGAACTTTCAAAATCAAATAGTCTAAGGACCTTTTACACCTTGTCATAGCAAAACTTACTTCAATTAAATGATTTAACTAAGGGAATTAATTACATTTACTATTGACTTCACCTGACCCGGGAATAACAGCACGTTACAGGCTGCAACCAAGCAACACACACCACAGCACACAAAGCCAAGCAACCCACTTCCGCTGAGGAACTGCAGGAGATCCACGAACACATTGTACTGGGCCACAAAAGATATGGCAGAACAGAGCCAAGCCAATGAGAAAAATATCGCCCCTTTATTAAAAAGAGAGAGGAGGTTACCATTCTAAGAGCCCACTGAGACGGAAGCTTTCATTAGGAAGTTAATGTTTTTCCTTGAGAGAAATAAGTTTGGGGGCTCCAAACATAGGAAGGGGCTTCACCTGGAAGGTGAAAATCCCAATCCTATGAAGATATTTAAGATTGAGGGGTTGAGTTCAAATTTTAAAAATCCAGGGAACTTAAGTAATTGAGTGGAGAAGTGAATAGCCAAAATAAAAAAAGGACATTCTGTATGAGAGAGACACAGAAACAGAGACAGAAAGAGAAGCACACACACAACATGCTGTGTTAACCAAAATGTACCATGAATATACCATGAAGCAA
The DNA here is from genome assembly GCF_902655055.1 of Lutra lutra. NCBI lineage: Eukaryota > Metazoa > Chordata > Mammalia > Carnivora > Mustelidae > Lutra > Lutra lutra. Next base: position 149,789,403 of record NC_062280.1, on the reverse strand, counting down.
GGACTGCCTTTTTTACTTTGTCTCTGTGTGCCTGTGTGTGTCTATCTCTTGGTGCGTAGGTATACATATATATTTGTATATTGCAGAAATTTTAGTCTATGTTGCAAACAATTTTCTGTATCAGACACAATCCCCTCACATTTAATAATAGCTATATTTTTATTATGTATCTGAAACATATTTGAATCGAACTTCTACTATTGGACAATTCAAGTTCTTTCCCCATATATATATGTAACATATATAATATATCCAATATATATTATAATATATATAATATATTCTCTCTGTCACTGTGTGTGTGTGTGTGTGTGTGTGTGTATAGACTCAACCACAACGAGATTAACAGCCTTAACAGTATACATATCTTTGTGAAATTTATGATTATTTTCTCAGAATGGATTACTAGAAATAAAAATTTTATATTGGTTAAAGAAGATTGAGAGGGAAGTCAGAGCCCAAAGGGCATATGTATATATACAAATTGAACTTTTTTTGAAACCAACTGATGAACACTTTCCCAGAAAATTTGTTACAGTTTATATTCCCCTTTGTTAGTTTATGAGATAAGCTTTCTCCTAACTCCTTATCTGCCCTGGGTTGGTCATTGTTCTCATTTATCACCAATGGCATAATATTGCTTTTTAAATTTGTTACACAATACTTATACAATATACTTATTATACCTGTATGATTTTTTTGGACATTTTACCCTATTTATTTATTTGTGTGCCTATTCTTTTATCAGTACAGCATGTTTATAGTTATTGATTTATAATGAATTTACTACCTGGCAGTGCAAAAATTACCTTCATGCCCTCTCTTTTCCATCATTTATTAGAGAACCTATTTTAATTGTCCTGGATAAGGTTTAGAATTTTTTTTCACAATTTATTTGGACAATTTATTTGAATACCAGAAAGAAAATGGTATCTTGATTGAAAGAATTGTAAATTTAAAAATCTGAGGCAAATTCACTTCTTTGCAACATTTAGAGTACTCATCCAGGACAAATGCTCTTACCCCATTTATATATTCTTTGTAACAATTAATATAGCTTTGTACTTTTTTTAACATAGTAATTTTTGTATATTTTTGCATATTCTTAATACTTTCAGAAACAGTGTTATAGTTATTTTTACATACAAACACTATTTTTTTTGTAAATGCTTTCTTAGTTGTTTTACAAATTCTGTTCTTGTGAATGAGGCTTTTTCCAACTACAATTTGTAACTAATCTTTTCTGGAAATACAGAAGAGATACTAAGTGGTATGTATTGACTTTATAACTGGCTATTTTAGTAAACTTCTTGGTTTAAAAGCTTTTCAATTGGTGCAATTAGGATTAAAGTAATCTTGCAAATTTAAGAATAATAAAAATTTATTTCTTCTTTACTAATACCTGCCGTTCAGATATTTCCCTCCCTCCTTCCCTCTTTCCTTCTTGTTTTCTTGATTGGAATTTCCATATAGGGGAGAAATAAAATGCTTAACAATTCTTGTGACTTAACAATTCTTGTGACTATGAGGATCTGTCTTATTCCTGGCTTTAGTGGATATGCTTTGAGTCTTTTTTTTTTTCAATGGTAACCTGTACTGTTCGACAAGATTTTAATATTCATGTGGCTCAAAGGTCCCTTTTTGTGCAACTTATATGTGGAATCCAAGAAAGAAAAAAAAGTATAAGTCATAGAAACAGAATAGAAAAGTGGCTGTTAGGCGCTGGGGTGGGGTGGGAAGATAGTGGGAAGATAAAGGGGGTACAGACTTTCAGCTCTAAGATCTGAGGATCTAAGGTGAAGTGTGGGACTATACTTGGTAATAAATACAAAAAAAAAAAAAAAACTTACTGTGTCAAACCTTAATTGAACAAAGGTAAAAAGGTCATTTTACTATAAGTCTTCTTAGACCTCTTTACATACACACTTACATACACACGTACAAAAGCACACTCTCTGAGAATGGAGAAACATTTCTCACATGCATTTGAACACATACTCCTGTTTCCCTTTTTTATGGAACATATATTACACCTCCAAAAAGTAGCTTTCTACACTTAGGTATATTTCATCTTAAATATAGTGTGGATAATAGGCTTCAGGATTTTTTAAAAGATTTTATTTATTTATTCGAGAGAGCCAGAAAGAGCACAAGCAGGAGAGGGTCAAATGGAGAGGGAGAAGCAGGCTCCCCACTGAGCAGGAAGCCTGATGTGTGGCTTGATCCCAGGGCCCTAAAATCATCATCCAAACTGAAGGCAGATGCTTAACCAACTGAGCCACCCAGGTGTCCTTTGGCTTCAGATTTTTAACATTATCATGGTAAAAGTATAATACTCTCCTCTAAATTTCCTAAACATTATCAAAAAGGAATAGTGGACTTAATTAAATATGATTTTGCCTATGACTTAATGATTTATGGTTTACATTGATAGGCTCCATAATGTTCAACTATTTTACCATCTCTATAATAAACTCATATAATAAGCTCAAATCTAAATCCCAATCACTTGCAAATGAGATATTTATGAATATGTTGCAAGTAATTTTTTTCAGGTTTCATTACAATTGCAATGCTGGTTTCTTTTTTTAAAAATGAAAGATTACCAAAATTCTGTAAGTTCTTTGTTCTATGAATACACTTTGGTTATTCCCTAAAAATTTTATAGTTTTCAGGGCATCTAGGTGGCTCAGTCAGTTAAGCATCTGCCTTCAGCTCAGGTCATGATACCAGGATCCTGGGATTGATCACAGGGTCCTGCTCCCTCCTCAACATCTCTGCCCCATCCCCTGCTTGTGCTCTCTTGCACTCTCTCTCTGTCAAATAAATAATAAATAATAAATAAATAAGTAAAATCTTTTAAAAATTTTTATAGTTATCTTTCATGAAAGAAATGGAGGAGATTCTATTTAGAGGGATTTTTTAAATATTTATTATTTTTTTGAAATTTCTCATAATTGATTATTCCCGTTTTCTACTTTTGAGTTAATTTTGGTAATTTATGTTTTTCTCAGGAAATTAAACATTTGAATCTATCAGTTCAGGGTTACTCAAAGTGGCAGTTTTACAATTTTTAAATTATATGTATCTGTGCCTCTATGATCATTCTCAATTTTAGTGTTAAAAATTTGCCCTCAGATATATTTGCCATCATATTTAAGGTTGATCTTTGCAAAGAACCAGCTGATCAAATTACTGAATAATTTTAATGTGTTACTGCTTTTTCTATTTGCTTTACCTTACTTTTTACATACTTTCTGCAAATTGTATTATTTTTTAAAAAGTAGCCCCTGAAATCCTATTTTATTGATTTTCTTTTTTCCTGATGTATCAATAACATCTTTAAGGAAGTGTGTTTTCTTTGAATAGCTTAATTGCCTTTTATAAGTTTTGATACATTATGTTTTTAAATAAAGTTCTCAATTTTGAAACATACTTAAATTATCCATGTTATCATTTTCTTGTTTCATTTTTATTCAGAGAATAAAATCTATACATTTGAGATATTTAATTTGTCTCTTCATGATCACTTTTTGTAACTTTTCCAGGATAGTAGCAAACTAGATAATAATTCTAATTTTGTCATAAGTGACAAAAGACAGGTAGAAATATATCAATATTTATGTCTATTAATGTATCTCCTAAAATCAAACATAGTACTTGGCACAAGGCTATTGCATGTTTTCTAAATAAATCTTTTATCTTAATTTTTGGATGCATCATATTTCTATTAGCTTTTTGCCTAGATAATTAAGTATATTTGTTTATATTTAATGCCAAACAAATCTTGCATTCCTAAAATATACTCACATTTATTGTGAGAAAAGGTATTAAGTATTAGAATATTAATTAGTTTTGTATCTTTTTTTTTTTTTGGTCAGATTCTATGGTTCTATGGTTTAATATTTTATATAATTTTTTGAGTGGCATTTAATCAAACTCTCATGACAATTACATCTTCATTGTGAACTTTACATCTATTAATATAAGATGTCTCCTGGAAATTTAATTTTTCTCTAACATAAATATTATAATTTGATTTTTTCTGCTTTATATAACTTCCTCCAGTTTTTAATATTTTGAAAACTATTTTACTTATCACAATAGTACTGTTGAAAAATGGCACACATAATTGTCAAACATTATTTTTCTAGTCTGCGAAAAGTACTTACTCACATATTATGATGAAATATTAAATTGGTGACATTTGGCCATTTCTAACCTACAAAATAACCATAATTATAAATGGTTCATTTAATCTGTTTATGACTGGTGAGAAATTTCAAAGTCCTTTGGGGGTAGAAGGTGAGGGAGGGAGTAGAGACCATGGTCCAAAAGTTAGGAATAATTATTTGTATCACATTATATCCAGTCATCCATGGCTATTTGAGACAAGTGATAGAACATGTCAGGTAGTACTCTAGGAGTGCAAATAGAATAATATGAACTTCCAAAGAAGATTAATATAAGATACTATCAAAGACATTAAATATAACAGGTTTTACCTAAACAATGTTACTGTCTTCAAACGCAGTTTGAAAAGAACACTAAGTTTTTCTCCAAATTCCACTGCTCAGTTGTAACAAGAAAGTAGAAATGTAGACCAGTGAAATTAAACTGTCTCTTAGGCATTTAGCTGGTAGACCCCAGTGACCCGCCCCCATTCACCCTCTCTCTTTCTCTCTCACCTATGCTTCTTCCAAGTCTGCTTGGTACTGTCCTCAATGAACCTGAACCATGGACTCTGACTGCTATACAGAGCAGTATCTTCAATTCATGCTGAAAAAGTACTTATTCTGAGGACTTCAATTCCTCATTTGTAAGTACCTTCTCTACCTCTGTTCAAAGTCACAGCCTATTCATCTTTGAATTCTGGTATAACAGTTTTGAACAGAAATCATTTTCCCTCAGAATTCTATAACCATTGCTACATTGTTTTGAAGTGCCCAGAGTTGCTATTTAAAAGTCTAGTGCCTTTGTTTTTAATCTTGTAAATGAAAAATGGTTTTATAAGTTTTGTTACCTTTTGATTTTTTTCCCTCTAAAACTTTCTAGTATAATGTATTCCCCACTACTCTCTTCTGAAGTTTCATAATGATACTTCTTGGAATATGATTTTTTCATTATTAAACTGGGTGCTCAGTGGATCCTCTTAATCTGGGCATCATACTCCTCAATTCAAGAAAAATGTATTGAATTGTTTCTTTGAAAATTTCTTCCACAAATTTTTACTATTCTTCCTTGCCAAAACTCAAAATATCCAGATGTTACTTTCATGGACTAGTCTATTTTCTTTTTTCTAGTGTTCCCCATTGCTCTCTTTCAGTGCTTTCTGCTCTATAGCCTTGTAAAAATTATATACATGCTATATTATGTCTCTGTAAAATTTTTGCTTTTCTACTTTTAAAAGAAATTTTGGAGAGGTCTTCTCACTCTCTGAATATTTTCTGAGAGATTTAATGAACATGTATTTGTCTTATTGGTGTTATAGTTTCTCATATTGCTCTAAGGATAGTAAATTTTAGTGATTTTTGAGGCTCTGCTTAAGTCTGTGGCTATAATAGTAGAACCTTTCCTCAACTGTCTGGAGATCTTTGGCATCTTGAATGAAGCAGTAAGAAGCTGGTTGTAGATCTCCCTGAATAGGCAAGTAGCTTCACTGTAAAACAAAGTTGCTTAGGGTACTTTCCAAGTTTGTATATGTTTATTGTGTATGTATAAATATTAACTGATACATTCATTGATTTATATAAATCTAAACTTATAAAATAGAAAATGAATATTAATTTACATAGCAATAAATATAAATTGTACATTCATACATATGTATACACATGCACATTTTCTTTACAGATCAGGAGAACTCTTCTAATCCTTTGCTCGCTTGAGGAGTAAGGAAGGACAATAATATATTTGGCTACCAAGATTAAAGAATCCAAGTTAGGAAAAGGACTAATGAATCTTACCATTCAATGTTTATACTTTCTTTTAAACTTCTATTTGCTCGTACCAGGTTTCAACATTCTTTTGCCTGCAAAGTCTGTAAAAGTCTGTAACTGATTATCCCTGGTTTTTTTGTTTGTTTGTTTGTTTTTTTAACATCTGAAATTGTGTCACTCTTATTTCTTCTTCTAAGAACTTTTTCTTGTGAGTTTACTGTATGTGTACGTATCTGTGTATATATACATATATAGTATTTTAAGAGTAGTGGCAAAAGATAAGTTAGAGAAACAAAAATAAACTATTGGGACTATAGAAAAATAAAAAGCTTTTTACACAACCAAGGAAACCATCAACAAAACAGAAAGGTAACCAACTGAATGGGAGAAGCTATTTGCAAATGATATATCTGATTAGGTGTTAATATCTAAAATATATAAAGAACTTATAAACTCAATACCAAAAAACAAAGACTGATTTATAAATGGTCAAAGAAACTGAATAGACATTTTCTTGAAGAAATTAAACAAATGACCAAGACATATGAAAAGAGGCTTAGCGTCACTAATCATCAAAAAAAAAAGCAAATTAAAACTATACGCTACCACCTCACACCTGTTAGAATGGCCAAAATAAAAAACACAAGAAATAACAAGTGTTGGAGAGGATTTAGAGAAGTAGGAACCCTGGTGTATTGATGGTGGGAATGCAAAGTGGTGCAGCCACTGTGAAAAACAGTATGGAAGTTCCTCAAAAAGTAAAAAAAAAAAAAAAAAGAATTATCACATAATCCAGTAATTTCACTACTGGGTATTTAGCCAAAGAATATGAAAACATTAGTTCAAAAAGATACATTCACCCCAGTTTACTGCAACACTATTTATAATAGCCAAATTATGGAAGCAATCCTAGTGTTCATCAATAGATGGATAAAGAAGACATCATTCAGCCATAAAAAAAAGTGTGAAATATTGTCATTTGCAACAAATGGATGGGTCTAGAGAGTACCATGTAAGTGAAATAAATCAGAAGTCAGCCAGAGAAAGATAAATACCATTGGATTTCATTTATATGTGGAGTTTAGGAAACAAAACAAATGAACAAATTAAAAAAGATACCAAAAAACAAAAACAAAAACAAAAACAAAAAAACCAAAAATGCTCTTAACTATGAGAACAAACTGATGGTTACCAGAGGGGAGATGGGTGGAGAGATGGGTGAAATAGGTGGAGGGGATTAAGAGTATACTTATCACAATTAGCACTGAGTAAGGTATAGAATTACTGAATCATTATATAAAGAAAAAAAGAGTAGCGGTAAAGAAATGTGATCAGTTCACTGCTTGGCCAGAATCTCTTTATATCTTTTCATATTTAACCTTTAAATTTTACTATAAAAATCTAGAGCGGTGCTGTTTTAACTTATTGGAGGGCTTGACTTTAACAAAATTATTTTTTTCATTATGTAACAAGGTATTAATATTAATATTTTTGGTTTCACTCCTGTTATTCTATTCTTTTTTCAAGATTTTTTGTTAACAAGTTTATACTTACAAATATTTTTATATTATCAAGTGCACTGCAAACTATTCAGTCTATTTTAATCTTATTAATATTTATATTTACATCTTAAAAATACCTATTTAAAAAATTCATAGCCATGAGAGTAACAGTATTTTGTTTAGTCCCATCTTTTTAGACAAGGAAATTAGCTCAGTTTTAATTCCCTTCACTACCATCCTCTCCTCACATTTGGGTCATTATAAATAAGAGTTAAATATGAATTATTATTATGTTAATATAACAATAAATCTTCACTCTTAAAAATGATTTTTATACTTTATTTTATATAGATATAATGTTCATTGACATTCCACTAAAACCATCATTCCCTCTTCTTGACAGGTTAATTTTGTTTTTCTTTTTCCTTTCATTTTGATGTTGTATATTCAATGAAAAGTTCCAGGAATAATATTGAATAATATAATGGCTAACATACTTGAGAAAACAATTTTCTAATCTTCACACATAAGCTTCAACACTGGATGTTAGATTCTTGGTTCACACCCACTTCTCCATTTTCTTCAGGCATTTAGTTTTGTAGAGGAGAAATCATAGCCAGTTGAAATTTTCCTTCTAACTTTATAAACAGTGTGGTTTTATTTTGTTTTTGTTTTCAACCTGCCTAGAGATATGTTTTATGTCAGAAAGTGGGGGATAATTTTTTGTAGTATGATGTTTTAAAATTTTTGTTGGGCTATGTCTGTAAGTATTCCTATTTGCAATTAATTCACATGGAATTAATAACCTTTCACACATCTTCCTCTTGGTGCAGTCTTGGGGACCCAATTTTTTTTTAAAGGGTCAGTCAACGGCATTTTGGAGTAAATAGTGAATTGATTTGGCAATAAAATTAATTTGAAGTCTGAGTAGATTCCTGAGTTACCAGTGAATTCCATGTGCCAATAAAAAAACTAAAATTCCTGAGACAATGCTTAAGTCAAATTTATTTGCTATTCTTCTCTACGTCTTATTTTTCTTCAATTTAATGGTCAACTTGCAAAACGAAATCTTTGTAAAATACAGTTTAAAAATCATTTCAGGATACCTAAAACAACACATGAGAAATTGACACTGTTAACCTGATTTTTGCCATAGGCTCAGTCATTTTGTACATCAGAGAAATCTTACTGGGCCCTGTTCCTCAAGATTTTTAAAAAATCTTATGTGTTACCTGTGGGGTTCTAGTAATAATTTTTGCCACCATTTTTGCCCTAGTTTCTGGATTTTCTCTATTCCTTTTCAATTCTTCTTGTGAATGACCAATTATTTCATGAATTTATCACTTTCTTGTAGTAACTTTTCAAAAAACAAAAGTGAAAGCCAACACATTGACTCTTCCCAATCACAGTCCCTGTCCCCTAGGTCTGTAGGATCAGTAGTTACTTGATGTGCCTTCTAAGCATCACAAGTAACACTTGTTTGTCCCAATATCTTACATCACATAGGTCTTCATCTTTCACGTCATTAATATCAGTATCTTTATCATGTGTTCCTTGACTACTAAACCAATGCTACAAAATTCAGTGTTAGGCTTGGCAACACCCCATATCAACATACAAATGGCTATCTCACTTTAGGTAATGATAACTCTTTAAAGCTATAAACCCCAAAGCTCAGCATTTTTACATCACAGAATTTTATTCCTCAGTCATTTAAAGTTTGCCTTTGATTTTTCTGATTGGCTCAAAGATCTTATCCAGGGATTCAGTTTCCTTCCATCTTTGCCTCAAGCTTTTTTATTTTTTTGTTATTTTTTTAAGATTTTATTTATTTGTGAGGAAAAGAGAGAGAGAGAGATAACATGAGCTGAGGGAAAGGCAGATGGAGAGGGAGAGGAAGACTCCCCACTGAGCAGGGAGCCCAATGTGGGGATCGATCCCAGGGTCCTGGGATCATGACCTGAGCCAAAGGCAGATGTCCAACCAACTAAGCCACCCACATGCCCCACCTCAAGCTTTTGGAGTGGGGAAAGAGTATAAAGAATTCTACACAAGAGGGTTTTTGTTATTTGTTTTTTTATTGTAGGAAGAAGACTTATACATGATCTACACTCTTAAAATTTTGTGTACAATATAGTATTATGAACTACAGACATGATGTTGTACAGCACATCTCTATAACCTATTTGTCCTGCATAACTAAAACTTTATACTCACTGAACAACTCTCCATTTCCCCCTTCCCTCAACCTCTAGCACCAATCATTCTATTCTCTGCTTCTATGAGCTTGATTATTTTATATATCTTATATAAGTGGAATTATGTGATATTTGTTCTTCTGTGGTTTATTATTTCATTTACCATAATGTTGTGCAGGTTCATCCATGTTGTTGCATATGGCAGAATATCCTTCTTGTTTGAAGGCTGAATAACTCAGTTTTGTGTATCTAAAATATATTCTTTAACCATTCGTCTGCTGATGGACATTTAATCACTTTCATATTTGGCTAATGTGAATAATGAGGCAATGAACACGGTAGTGTAGATATCTCTTAGGGATCCTGACCTCAATTCTTTAGATATACACCCAGAAGTAGTACTGATAGATTTTAGGATGGTTCTATTTTGAATTTTTTGAGGAACCTCCATACTATTTTCCATAGTGGCTGTATCATTTTGCATTCCTACCAATAAAGCATAATTGCTCTACTTTCCACATATCTTCTCCAATACTGATCCTAACAGGTGTTCCCTTGATGAACAGTGACACTGAGCATCTTTCATGTATTTATTGGCCATTTGTCCAGATTAAGGATTTACACATAAGGACTGAAACTGTAAAACTCCTAGAAAAAAATGTAACAAGTAAGCTTCCCGATATTGTTCTTATTAATGATGCTTTTGATATGACACCAAAAGCACAGACAATAAGAGCCAAACTAGACAAATGGGACTATATCACACTAAAAATCTGCATCCCACAGGAAATGATTGACAAAATAAAAAGGCAACCTATAGTAAAAAGCATTTGCCAGTCTGATATGTGATAAGAAATTAATATAAAATAATATGAGAACTTGTATAACTCAATGGCAAAACACCAATAGCCCAATTTAAAAATGGGTAAAAAACTTTAATAGTCATTTCTTCAAAAAAGGATATATGTATGATCAACTGTTATATGAAGAGATGGCCAACATCACCAATCATTAGGAAATTTCACAGGAGGAAGAATTTCATGTCTCAGACATGGAAACATTTCATATTATGTCCATTCAGATTTTGCTGGCCAGAAGTCAGTCATAGCGTCACTTCTCTCTGCAAAGGAAACTGAGAAATGTGGACTAATACATGCCCGAAAAGAAGAAGAAATGGGTGTAATGAGCATTTAGCCAGTCTATCATACTAAATGTCACCATAACCTACCTCAGCTTCTACTTCACCTCCTTCACAGAAGAGCAGAATTGGGGGTTTTGAATCACCAAAATGGATCACTGCCGCCCCTTTGTGGCTCCTTGAGGCCAGAGCCATTGCTGGTCAGACTATTCTCTGACCTTGTGTGGGAGGAATTCGACCTTCAGTTTCAGAGGGCCATTGGCCCTCCGGGAGACCAACCAAGACCTTGTCAGGTATAACAACAAGAAGCTAGACTGAAGCAGATACACATGTATACTTGCTCTAAAATTTTGTTCTTTGCTTTGTATTAAGCAGTTCTCTAAGACCATCAGGCAGGGACAAAAGCACAGTTAAGACAACTAAAAAATCAGGTGTCAGTTTTCTGCACTTAAGACAAAATCCTGACTGGGGAGAATTCATAAGATGTGCAGAGCACCCAACAAGGATCAGACACAGACAAGCCAAATAGCATAAGACAACTTGTCCTGACACAGATTTCAGAATCAGAGGCATTTTCATTTTTAATCCAGCAACTTGGGGCTTCCTAATCAACCCACTCACTTCCTAGGAGGCCCACAATCGACAGGGTTCTGGAACTCATCAAAGATTTATGAGAAAACGGAAAATATATAAGAGATACATGGTTCATCACTCATGTCTTTATTCAGGGAAAAAGAGAATATAAATTCAAACCCAGATTTGTCTGCTGCTGTGGCTGTAAGAACCATCCTGCTTACCAAGGAACAAGCTTCCCAGTGGCCTTTTGGCCAGGAAAACTGGGTCAGCTTCTCTAATAAAGTATGTCTGCTAAAGCATTACTGCTTTCAATAATGACTTTCTTTTATAAGATGTACTATGTGTTTGAGTCTCACTGTCCCTCAGGTGACTAAAACCCTCCAGTTTAGGCACTGAAAATAACTGTTAATATCTTTGTTTTTATACAGGTTTCCTTTCAGCCGCTACTAAATTATAAATAGCCTGTGGACATAAAACCCAATTAAATTTATACCTATCATCTAAATATCATCTAAAGATTTCTAATCAGCTTAAGATTTCTAATCAGACCCTCTCAATCAAAAATTGAAAAATCAGCTCTTCCCTATACAAATAAGCCTTGGTTTTATTAAGAGTTGGTTATCCCTATGTCTCTGCTGATGGCACATTTGATGGTATTGTCTCTCTAATGAATTTAAAGCATCATGGAGTCAGGGTGCGATGCTAAATGTTGACAATCTTAAAGGACATGGCTAGAGGCAATTTGGCTATTCTCATTGTTAAATTTTCAGTACTGACACTGCCTAATTATTACAATTGGTCACTTCACAATTAATCATGAAGACAGACTAAAAGATCAAATCAATAGGCCTTGGACACACAAGGTACATCAAGGTGATAGGAGTCTGCCTTAACTTCCTTCTAAGGACAACTTGTATAGCACTACTCACCTAATAGATACCTAATAAACCCTTGATATTGATGATGATGATGGTCATAGTTGGAAACATAGAAGCACAATGGGCAGAAACAGAATTTTCAGTCAGGGCAACATATTCTGCCTTTTTAAAAACAGGAATGTCATTTTTCTTGTCTCTGAATTTGCTTTCACCCCCAAAGTCAGGATGCCACAGAATTAGCATAACCATCAACACTATTCAGCACTTACTCACCAATAATTTTAGATGTATTTGTAAGTTAAAATGAATTTCCAACATGCTGAGCCATGTGATCTGTCATATTAGCCTTGATGTCAGGTGCCTAAACTTTCTCTGTGAGAAAGTATTTACAGAGCTTTTGCTAAAGAAGTCATAGAGAATTCATGTGGGAGATGATTGTTATTTAAGTTAGTGAATTATAACTATTGTGAACTTCTTAATAAAAACACCTACACTGATTCATTCACATTTCAGATTAAAGTAATTATTTCCAAATTTCATTTTCTCTAATCATATAGGTGTTTGTTGTGGAAACATGGCAAGCTGTCAAGAGTGGGATGTCTTTTTCTAATTCTGACTTAATAGTATAATTTTTCCCTTCAAGATGGGCAGCAAAAATATCCATAGGAGGTATAATTGGCTGGGAAATGAGAGTTGCCTCTGGCAATTGAGGTGACATAAGTTGACTGTTGAATTGTTAAGATCCTATCTTCTGTTGTTAGCTCTTGTTCCTTGTGCTTACCAGACCTGCAAGGGTGAGGCTCATCAACAATCCCATAGTACGAGCTCTGTGGTACAATGAACTTGCCCTTAAGCTCAGTTGCCTAACGTACAAACTTGGAAACTTGGAACTTTACTGCTCTAAGCATCAGTTTCCTCATCTGTAAACTAAGGATAACACCATCTTCTTTACTGAGTTAGCTAAAAAGATTTCAATATAGTGTATATATAACATGCCTGGCAGGAAATAGGCACTAAATAAATAGCAGTGATTATTATGATGCCTTGCCATATTCTGGGAAATAACAATTTACCTAATTTGAATTGCACAGCAAAAGAACCCCACCCTCTCCCAGAGTATAACATTTATTCCATGTCAAATCATTAAATGTCAATTTTAAGTCCTGAGAAAAATTTTATAGCCAGCTATCAACTCTAGAAACGGAAGTTGATAATGGAAGTGCTGACAAATTTTTTGATGTTTTTGGGAATGTAATGGGCTTCTTAAGGACCTGGAATTGCAAGGTAAGCTGTTCACTCTTTTCTGCTAAGGAGGCAATTACGCAGGCCTGTTGGAGAAGTTTATAATATGATTAAACAGTCAACATTAAATCAAATGGTGATTGAATCCCCAAGAGGCAGTTTACCCTCACAGCACTTTTGAATTACTGATTTATATCTTCAAATGCCTTTGCATTGGACAATGAGTGGGGAAAAATAGCCATTGTTTTTAACACAGTGTTAAAACGAAAGTGGGTTGATGGATGACTTTCCAAAAAAATATTCTAATTTTAATATTTACTAAATGAAATTAGTTGCTTCTATTTGCATTTAAAACAAATCTTTAAAATAACTACATTCTAGATTGACTGGTCCAAGACCATCTACTGAACGTTTGCTCATGTTAATTTCCATCAGATTTCTGTTTGATATGCTGCAAAGCAATTCATGCTAACAAATGTAGCTAACAAAGATTATACTCTAAATCTGCGTAACAATTCAATTGGTAATTTATTTCTAATACACTACATATTAGTACTTTTACAAATACTAAAATATATTAGCTATGTTGTAGAGAAAGATTCTACTTATTAACCCTAGAAAAGAAAATGGTGGTATTTACTAGTTGGTAAATAACATGATTTTTATATTTAACATATGAAATGATTTATTTACTACACTGTGTCTGCATGGAATAAAAACCTACAGTCTTCAATCGTCTGATATGCATTAAAACTAAATGCTAACCTCTTTGTCAGTGAATTTACATTGACAATTTTTTTTATAAAAGTATTAGGCAAAGTACCTTCTACTCAAAAGCAGATGTGCTCAAACAACCCAATAATTAAATAAACTTATTATATAGCCGCAATAAACCTCAACTTAGCTACTATCAATTGGAATTAAACAGAGATCAAATAAAACATAATGGGGGAATACTCCAAGTTTTACACAAATGTTTAAAATTCTGATTAAGATGACACAATTATATTTTTGAAAATAAAATAATCCTAAGTAGAGGACATTTGCTTAATAGGTAACACAAAGTAGTGGTTAAAAGCATGGAATACTATAATTACTTGATTCAAATTCCTGCTTTTTCCCAACTAGCTTTGTAATGTTTGTTAGTTTACTTAAACTATATGGGCATTGCTTTCCTCATTTGTTTACTTTGAGGATTGAAGGAGGTAATACTCTTAAAGTTCTTTAAACCATACCTGAAAAAGAATGGTGATACTAAATTTTTAGATGTATGTGTATATGATTTTATCTATTTGAAAGTCTAGGTTGTGTGGGGTTCACTTTCCAAAAATTTCAGGTAGTGCCTCATATTCTTTTTTTAAAGATTTATTTATTTGAGAAAGAAAGAGAGAGCATGCGCAAGGTGGGGAGGGGGCAGAGAGAGAGGGAGAAGCAGAATCCCCACTGAGCAAGGAGCCCACTGACATGGAGCTAAATCCCAGGACCCCAAGATCATGACCTGAGCCAAAGGTAGATGCTTAACCGATTGAGCGACCCAGGTGTGCCAGTGTCTCATATTCTTAATAGACACTAATAACTCAGGTTCAATTTTTCTGTAGTAGGTATGATCCAGAAAAGTATTTTTTATACCAAATCTTAATTTTGGAAAATGAACTCTGAACTGACAGGTATTGGAGTAGTGGCCCTCAAAGGTTAGCTTACATCAAAATCAGATGGATTATTTGTTAAAAAAACAGATGTCTGAACTTCAACACCAGAGATTCTAATCCTAGGTCCTAGGTAAGGCCTGAGAAGTAGCATTTTTTTCACAAGTTCCCAAGTGATGCTTTGGGTACAACACTTTCAGAACCACTGACTAAGAGGACAATTTGGAGAAAGAAGGAACCATAGAAGGAATATAGAATATATATATATATATATATATATATATATATATATATATTTAAATAGGAAAGAAATTACATTAATGCAATTTTTGCTAATATTTCACTGGTTAGCTGACATATAGAGGATATAAATGGTATTAAAGAAAAACGGAATGTTCACATAGGAAAGGAACTTATTCCAATGATTTGGATTCTACTTCTTAACAAGTCCTTGTTGGTAAATCAATGTGGTCTGGAAACATCTTTAACCATACTCAGTTAGATAAAATGCTCAGTTTTTTTGCAGCAGAAGATAACTAATGGAGAACCATTGGATAAATGATTGAGGGTCAAGGATATATTACAGTCTTTCATTGACAGGCTAATAATATTACACTTCAAACTTAAGCAGGGGGCAGCCAAGTCTCCCTGCTTCCAGGATGTTTGACCAGAGGAGTGTCATCTAAGTAGTGTTTCAGGAAGATTAATTTTGTGGTGGAACTGAAAGGAACAGAGATTAAATTAGGCCGGGAAAGAGGCTAGGCTCATAGAACTCTTGTGAATGGTGGCAGAAATAAAAGGAGAAAGAGAGACATCTGGAGGAAGTATTTCAATGGGCTTTACACTGAATTAAGTTTCTGATTCTAAACCAATGTGGCTTGGCTTCAAGGGTAAACTTTCTTTCCCTTGAATCAACCTGGAAGCAAAAATCAGCACTGGTCTTCATGTAACAAATAAAAATCCACTCTATCAGGCATTTTTTCTACCAGGATTTCGGGTCTCCAAAATCCCCTTTGGAAACCTCCATCCATTGCTCCCTCCAGCTTCCAAGACCTCTACTCTTCCTTCTTCACTCTCCTTCCCACACCACCCCACGTGAAACTAACAGTAGAAGGAAGCAGGGTCCAGACAAATGTTAGGTAACTGTTGTTTTTTTATTGGATCTTTATCTTATCTGAATCGTAGAGAACAAGGATGCACTTAGTTTGAAACAAGAGAGGAAAGAAAAATTGAGGTAAGTGAAGAGAAAGAATCGCATTTTGAGAGAACTCTCTCCAGGGTGCATTCTAATTTCTTCTTCTTTGTCATCTTATTTCAAAATTGTGAGGGCAAAACTCTGAGCCAGGTGAAAGGATAAAGTCTGGAATTAGAGATGGAAAAAGACAAAAATCTGGGACATAAAGAGGAGAGAGAATAGTGCTGACTGGGGGAACCTGGTGCTACCTACCCCACCACTTGGCCAGTTTGTGGGAGGACAGAGGGAAGTTAAGGAGTAAGCAAGACTGGGGCGCCTGGGTGGTTCAGTGGGTTAAAGCCTCTGCCTTTGGCTCAGGTCATGGTCTCAGAGTCCTGGGATTGAGCCCCACATCAGGCTCTCTGCACAGCGGGGAGCCTGTTTCCCCTTCTCTCTCTCTGCCTGCCTCTCTGCCTACTTGTGATCTCTGTCTTTCAAATAAATAAGTAAAATATTAAAAAAAAAAAAGGAGTAAGCAAGATTACCAATCACCTTGCTTTGTTCAGGGCCCTGTGGCTGTTGTCAAAATGGTAGAAGCAGTTTCATTATTTAATACCATTTTACACACATTATTTCTGTTGAGCACAGCAAGTCAAAGATGGAATGATGCAGCTGCATTGATTCTTTGGTTTACAAAAGCTGAGGTGTATTGAGTAATGTATTACACATTTGGCACTAAGCTGCTTTTGTTGCTGATAAACAATATGAAGCCGAAGTGCAAAGACAAACATTTAAAAGCAGAAAGCTAAGAGGAAGTCACCAGATCACAAAGCCCTACAAAGAGAAGTTAAAGTAACACCAAAGCTAGTGCCATCCACAGATAGTAAGCATTTAATTGGAGAAATCTAGTCTCCCTAAATTGGGGGAATCATCTTATAATGAGCACAGGAGCTAGGCCTATGTACTATGAGATGATGTCTAAGTGACAAAGCTGTCTGTATTGACTCTCCCTCACTTCTGTGTGAGATATTTTTAGGCGTAAATCTCCATGTCACAGTAATGGCAGCTGATACCTTGGTACTGTTTAGTGTAGGAGTCTTTAGTATGTTGATACCAAATCCATTTTAAAGCTTCATAAAATGCAGCATTTAAAAAAGCACAATTTAACAAAATGCTTGCAGTGTTTCTGCTATATGGGTGCTTTCAAAGCAAAAGTAACAAAAATTTGAAAAATATTCTCTTAATTGCCATTAAGAGACTATCCAAATTTGATACTGCTATAGACTTTTTACATTTTGGGTTATTTCTTTTTTTTTTTTTTTCTTAAAAAAAAATTGTAATTTTTTTTTAAATTTTTAAATCTTAATTGTAAACTGACATCCAGAAATACTTTACACCCATAGAGAACACAATGATGAAATTAATCACCCACTCAGATAGAATTTTTAAAATGTGGTATTTTTCTTAGTGGTAAAGAAAGATATTTGAATGGGAAGGAGAGTAGTATTCTATCTGGAGAGGGGACTGCTTTGACAAATGTCACTTACAGTTACAGAAATAGTAACGAAAATTTTAGCCATCTTTGGAGGCTCATAGAGCAGAGGCAAGGGCATCCACAAAAACGTCATTGCAGGGCACCTGGGTGGCTCAGTCGGTTAGGTGGCTGCCTTTGGCTCAGGTTGTGATGCTGGGGTCCTGGGACCAAGCCCTGCATTGGGCTCCCTGCTCAGCAAAGACCCTGCTTCTCCCTCTCCCTCTGCCTGATGCTCTGCCTACTTCTCCCCTCTCACTTTCCCTGTGTGTCAAATAAATAAAATCTTAAAAAAAAAAAAAAATGTTGTCATTGACCTGAAGGCCCTTGCTCTTTCCAGGACAATCTACCATATCCCTCTGCAGGATATACCCCCTCCTCGCCTCTGCTTCTAAACCTGCTCACTAGGCAGAGAAGGTAAGAGAGGAAAAATAAAGGGTTTCAATCACATCTAATGGTATGGACTAGAAGGAACATAAACTCTCTTCCAACTCTGAGCCTATATTATTCAAATGTCCTCTTCAGCAAATGTATAGAAATAAAGAGTCAAATTATCTTATGCATAAATGAGAAGGTAACAAATTATTTATTGGTAACCTAGGACAACCAGCGTGCCTGTCCTGCTGTGTCGAGTGAATCAGTGCTGCAGGTAGCACATTTGTTTCTAGCATACTAACTAGAAATGTAAAATCTATGTTAGAAATGGCAGCCAAGCATAGTTTGACATAATACTGTCTTTGATTGAGATCTGAATCCCCTAGGCTGGCCTGAGAACTACCATTCACAACATTGTTCCTGCTGAAAAATGTGTTCTGAATTCCAAACAACTGATTTGCAGATGAACTTCCGGTACATTCAAAAACTGGGGTCCAAATTGTGTAGAACAGTACAAAAGAGTTGTAAATGCCTATTGAATGTTACTGTAACTTGAAAAAAATATATACTGTAACTTGAATACATCAGAGTTCAATAAGACAGCAGCCATGCATCATGAGATAATCTTCTGAAAGAGCCCAGCACATGCTTAGTCATTTCCTTACATACCATATTAGCTATCCCTAAGTTTATCCATAACAAGGTCTCTTTCAAGTGCTTATTGATAGTTGTCTGATCTGCTTAATTAAGCACACTATTGACAAAACCCAGATCTTCATTTAATCTAGTCTAGTAGAAGTTAGAAACATTTTTTCAATTAATGAAGCTCAGTTAAGGCATGAAAATAGAAGTCTTAAGGTAACAAGTCAGGTAGGGCAATTTTGGCATTTATTATATGCTGACTCTATGCTACCCCCTTAGCAAAGATCATCTCTCTAATCCTGTGAATAACTTTTGAGATGAGTATTAATTTTTATCCCCATTTTACAGATATGAAAACAGAGGCCAAACTTTTCAAAGCTAGTAAATTGCAAAGCCAAGATTTAGATTCAGACATTTTATTTCAAGAGCCTGCTCTTAATTACTCTGCCATGTTGCTAGCTATTTACATCTGTCTGAGAGGTGATGTATTCACCGTCATCAAATGGAGCATGAAGCAGAATTGAATAGACAGCCTGGAAAATCAAAAATTACTATCTTATCTTCCCCAAATGATTATAAACTGCTTTCAAGGATTGGTGCCTTTAATACATTTTATTGCCTCTCACTACATCTAGAAAATTATTCCATGCTTTTAGGAACTCAGTAAGCATTGACTAACTCTGGGGAATGGGATCAGCATCCCCGTCCTAGAGGCAGAAAGATCACCCCCAAGATCATAGAATCTAGAAAGACCTTGAGACATTTGATTGTGAAACTGATGAATCATAATTTTAGACAAGAGCTCTTGAGAGCAGCTAGGGGGAAGAGATTCCTTAAGCACAGAGGAAGGTCCATCAGAATAACGTCAGACCTGTCCACAGAAACCTGGCAAGCCAGAAAGGGCTGGCAAGACATATTCAGGGCACTAACTGAGAAGAACGTGCAGCCAAGAATACTTTATCCAGTAAGGCTGACATTTAAAATGGATGGAGAAATAAAGAGCTTCCAAGACCAGCAAGGTTTAAAACAGTATGTGAGGGGCGCCTGGGTGACTCAGTGGGTTAAAGCCTCTGCCTTTAGCTCAGGTCATGATCCCAGGGTCCTGGGATGGAGCCCCTCATCAGGCTCTCTGCTCCGTGGAGAGCCTGCTTCCTCCTCTCTCTCTGCCTACTTGTGATCTTTCTCTGTGAAATAAATAAATAAAGTGTTTAAAAAAAATAAAACAGTATGTGACCACCAAGCCGGCACTACAAGAAATATTAAGGGGGTTTCTATAAAAGAAGAAAGAACCCAAGAGTGTCACAGAACAGAAATTTACAGAGACAATCTATAGAAACAAGAACCTCACAGTCAATAAATGTCAATAAAAACATATCTTTCAATAATCACTCTCAACATGAATGGCCTAAATGCTCCCATAAAATGGCACAGGGTTGCAGATTGGGTAAAACGACAGGACCCATCCATATGTTGTCTACAAGAGATCTGTTTTGAACCTTAGGATACATTCAGACTGAAAGTGAAGGGATGAAGAAGCATCTTTCATGCCAATGGGCCTCAAAAGAAAGCTGGGGTAGCGAATCTCATATTAGATAAATTAGGTTTTAAACTGAAGACTGTAGTCAGAGATAAAGAAGGACACTACATCATTCTTAAAGGGTCTATCCACCAAGAAGACCTAACAATTATAAATATTTATGCCCCCAATACGGAAGCAGCTAACTATATAAGACAACTGTTAATCAAGACAAAGAGTCATATTGATATGAATACATTAATAGTAGGGGATCTTAACACTCCACCCTCAGTAACAGACAGATCATCCAAGCAGAAAATTAATAAACAGGAGCATTGAATGACACAGTACATTAAAAAGATTATCCACTATGACCAGGTGGGGTTTATCCATGGGATGCAAGTGTGGTTCAACTTTCCCAAATCAATCAATGTGATAGAATAAATCAATAAGAGAAGAGAGAAGAACCACATGGTCCTCTCAATGGATGCAGAAAAAGCATTTCACACGATAGAGCATCCATTCCTGATTAAAATTATTCAAAGTATGGGGTAGAGGAAACATTCCTCAACTTCATAAAGTCTATCTATGAAAAACCCACAGCGAATATCATCTTCAGTGGGGAAAAGCTGATAGCCTTCTATATGAAATCAGAAACATGACAAGGATGCCCACTCTCACCAGTGTTGTTCAACATAGTACTAGAAGTTCTAGCTACAGCAATCAGACAACAAAAAGAAATAAAAGGTATTTGAATTACCAGTGAAGAAGTCAAATTCTTTCTCTTCACAGATGACATGATACTTTATATGGAAAACCCAAAAGACTCCACCCCCAAACTATTAGAACTCATACAGCAATTCAGTAATGTGGCAGGATACAAAATAAATGTACAGAAATCAGTTTATTTCTTTACACTGACAATGAAAATATAGAAAGGGAAATTACAAAAATGATTCCATTTATTACAGCACCAAGAACCATAAGATACCTGGGAATAAACCTAACCAAAGAGGTAAAGGATCTGTACTTGAGGAACCACAGAACACTCATGAAAAAAATTGAAGAGGACACAAAAAGATGGAAGAGGATTCCATGCTCATGGATCAGAATAATAAACATTGTTAAAATGTCTATACTGCCTAGAACAATCTATACTTTCAATGTCATCCCAATCAAAATTCCACTGGCATTTTTCAAAGAGCTAGAACAAACAATCCTAAAATTTGTATGGAACCAGAAGAGACCCTGAATTGCTAAGGAAATGTTGAAAAAGAAAAATAAAGCTGGGGCATCACGTTACCTGATTTCAAGCTTTACTACAAAGCTGTGATCACCAAGATAGCATGGTACTGGCACAAAAACAGGCACATAGACCAGTGGAACAGAGTAGAGACCCCAGATATGGACCCTCAACTCTATGGTCAAATAATCTTTGACAAAGCAGGAAAAAATAATACAGTGGAAAAAAGACCATCTCTTCAATAAATGGTGCTGGGAAAATTGGACAGCTATGTGTAGAAGAATGAAACTCAACCATTCTCTTACACCATACACAAAGATAAACTCAAAATGGATGAAAGAGCTCAACGTGAGGCAGGAATCTATCAAAATCCTAGAGGAGAACATAGGCAGTAACTTCTTCGATGTCGGCCACAGCAACTTCTTTCAAGCTATGTCTCCAAAGGCAAAGGGAACAGAAGCAAAAATGAACTTTTGGGACTTCATCAAGATCAAAAGATTCTGCACAGCAAAGGAAACAATCAACAAAACAGAGAGGCAACCCATGGAATGGGAGAAGATATTCACAAATGACACTACAGACAAAGGGCTGATATCCAAGATCTATAAAGAACTCCTCAAACTCAACACACACAAAACAGATAATCACATCCAAAAATTGGCAGAACACATGAACAGACACTTAGTTCTCCAAAGAAGACATACAAATGGCTAAAAGACACATGAAAAAATGCACATCATCATTAGCCATCAGGAGATTCAAATCAAAACCACAATGAGATTTTACCTTACACCAGTTAGAAGGGCCAAAATTAACAAGACAATAAACAATGTGTATTGGAGAGGATATGGAGAAAGGGGAACCCTCTTACACTGTTGGTGGGAATGCAAGTTGGTGCAGCCACTTTGGAAAACAGTGTTAAGATTCCTTAAGAAATTAAAAATAGAGCTACCCTATGACCCTGCAATTGCACCACTGGCTATTTACACCAGAGATACAGATGTGTGGAAAGAAGCACCACCTGTATGCCAATGTTCACAAGCAGCAATGGCCACAGTTGCCAAACTGTGGAAAAAACCAAGATGCCCTTCAATGGACAAATGGATAAAAAAGATATGGTCCATATACAATGGAGTATTATGCCTCCATCAGAAAGGATGAATACCCAACCTTTGTATCAACATGGATGGAACTGGAAGAGATTACGTGAGTGAAATAAGTCAAGCAAAGAGAGTCAATTATCACATGGTTTCACTTTCTTGTGGAGCATACGGAGGACATTGATAGATGGAGAGGAGAAGTGAGATGGGGAAAATTGGAGGGGGAGACAAACCATGAAAGACTATGGACTCTGAGAAACAAACTGAGGGTTTCAGAGGGGAGGGGGATGGGGAGTTGGGTGAGCCTGGTGGTGGGTATTATGGAGGGCACATATTGTATGGAGCACTGGGTATGGTGCATAAACACTGAATTCTGGAACACTGAAAAGAAATAAAACAAAATGGAAAAAAAAAAACACTATGTTGAAGAATATAGGGTTTTCAAAGAGTTTAGCAGGATCCTCTCCTAGGTGACTATTTTCTATATCTATGTTCCCCAATGGGCATAGAGTAGAGAGGGGATTCAGGGAGAGATAAAAAAATCTAAAGAACATTTTTAAACTTTTACGACTGACACCCTTCCTATCTTATCGTGAGAATCTGATATCCTCATCTCCAGTTCTACTACAATAATGATAAATTTTCCAAGAGTAATAAATTGTTTAAAAGTACCCACTTTCCCTGCTTTCTCCCACTAAATGTTTTTTCCTTGGAAGTGAGGTGATAAGGCACAGGGGTTCCTCCCACTTTAACTGACCAAGTGTGAACAGGGTAACATTCAGGGGAAAAGAGGCTAAGAACAATCTGTGTAGGCATGTTTGTAGTCTAGACTTAAGCTAAGGGCAACATGAAGTTCATGGACTGTTCAACCTAGAACGCCAAGAAAATAAGTCACGTGGGTATTCAGAATTATAGATCAAAACAAAGCAGTACTCCGGGAGTACACTTGCAATCTACTTTCCTTGGGAACTAGAGAAAATACCTATCTATTCAGAGGCTATGACCTTTCCATTTAAAAAAATGACTGAGGCTTACAATGCCTTGAACATTTTAGGCCTTTATAAAGTTGATGGACGAGTATTACTAAACTTTTCTCATTGGATTCTCGTGATAATCCCTCAAAGTATTAAAAAAATATATGTTTTGCCAATTGAGGAGAAAATGACCCTCTCTAGGAAATTTGGAGAACATTAGTTTGCAAACCAAAGGTATATTAAGCAGAGATGTGTGGAATGAATAATAAAAGTTACGGGAGTAGCTGCGCGGACTGACCTACATGAATGTGGTTGCCGTGAGGGGAGAGTGGGAATATAGGAAGGAGTCTGATGAACTAAGCAAGCTGTACAATCACTAAATAGAGGGCCAGTCACCAGGGGTTATTCCAGTGTACCAATTAACATGATCAATGCAAGATGCAAATCAAATGTGAAAATCTTATGCTAGTATTGAATTAATAAGCCTATAGATGAAAAGATAATTTCATTTATGTGATCAAGACTATTGGGGCTTAGTTTGTTTCTGATTCAGACACAGGTGCTAACTGTAGGTCTGGATACTGTTAGGAAGGTTATGGCCTCTGTGATCTCCAGGCCTGCAAAATCACCCTATGAAAGTTATTCGGCAAATATTCAATTACAACTTGACATTGTTCATAAGACCATGATAAAATCAATACATTTTCTTCATAGAAAGCAGGCTCTCATTGGAGGCTGAATTCCATTTTTTCTCTCATTTTTTATTTAAAAAGTGAACAGATTTTCTATTTGAATGTTGAATACGAAATGCCTAAAAATTTACTACATCTCCAGGGCTAACTTTTAAAAGTTCTTTATATTTAATATGACTTTGATGAACAATTTTTAGTCAGTAGAACTTAATAACCAAAACAACTGAATATTATCAAAAGTGCCCATGATTTTTACAAGCAAATAAAAGCCAAAAGGAAAGAAAAAGACTTTAATATAATTATACCTGCATGTGGAACCAACAGTATAATTAAGTATTTCAATTGTTACAGAAGTGATTTCAATTACATACCCTCAATCATTGTGTATTTGCATTAAAATGCAATATATAATGACTCGTATTTTAAAATACATAGTGCTTCTTTCTTAATTTATTAATAATAAATGTCTAGTCATGCAAATAACATAAAACAAAAAAGTTTTGCAGATTTTTTTGCTTAATGTTAGGTCTTAATGCAAGAAAATGAAATATGTGCATTGACCAACAGCATAGTCTTTGAAACATACAATTTCTGGATGAAATACGGTTTCTTCTGAAACAGATTGATATAAAAATGCATGCCTACTATAAAAGAACAAAAATAAACTGTTTTCTAAAACATTAACTTTCTTATATTCACACATTTGGATATTGGTGAAAATAAACATAACAAGCCACCCCAAACCTGCACAATCCTTTTGTATTCAATCAGAGTGACAGATGTAAGACTGGAGAGCAAATAATCCCCTTTAGAAGACATATTTATAAAGCCAGTGTTGCCAAGATTTTTATGAACTCTCTCATTGCTCAGACCAAAAGTAAAATAAAATGTAAAAACAAAATAAGTAGCTGCTCTTAATTTTTTAATATATGCTATCTTGTCACATGGTTATCTGTTTCTGTCAATCTGTTAGCTTAATTGAATCAATTCTTTTGAGCCTCAACATAAAAACGTACAATTTGGTTAAAATCTGTAAAACAACTTATTTGCATTTCCATGGTGTCCCTAAAAAGCATCACAGTAATTGTGCTCTAAGAAAAAAGTCATGTAAAGCTTGATTTTAGTACATGCAATCTACTTTCCCAATTAATTGTGCATTTACTACTTCACCAATATTTGATGCTCAGAATTAAATTATAATACGACTCATTTCCCTATGAACTTCATGGTTCATCATCTTCTCCTTCCCACACCACTTCCCACAAACCCATAGTAAGCAACCCTAGGGACTCATGATCTCAGTGTTCTCAAAATTAATGTATCTTTTACTCCTTCATGTTTCTTCTTTTTTTTTTTTTCTTTAAGATTTACTTATTTATAAGATGGAGAGCACCTGGGGCGCCTGGGTGGCTCAGTGGGTTAAAGCCTCTGCCTTCAGCTCAGGTCATGATCCCAGGGTCCTGGGATGGAACCACTGCATCGGGCTCTCTGCTCAGCAGGGAGCCTGTTGTCTCCTCTCTCTCTCTGCCTGCCTCTCTGCCTACTTGTGATCTCTGTCTGTCAAATAAATAAAATAAATAAATAAATAAATAAAATAAAATCTTTAAAAAAAAAAAGATGGAGAGCACCTGTGAGTGGAGGGAGGGGCAGAGGGAGAGAATCTTTAAACAGACTCCCTGCTTGATCTCATGACCCATGAGATCGTCATCTGATCAAACCAAGCAACGCTCAACCGACTAAACCACCAAGGTGTCCCATCTCATGTTTCTACTTTCTATTTCCTTGATTTTTTCTTTTCTGAAATTTTACAAAAGGAGAGGTAGAGGAAAGAGATATCAAGATTGGGGAGGGGGCAGATAGGAGTAACTCAATGCAGGTATTTATAGGGTTTTTTTCCCCCTTTATTTTTATCAGAGAGCGAGAATAGTAAAGAATATTCTACAGAAATATTTCAAACTTTCTATTTAGAACTTCTGACAAATGTCTGCTGAATAGTCCAATATACTCTAAATGACTTATGTTATAAGATAAAAATTAGAACTGAGGCCTGGCAGATGGAAAATCAGGCAAAGAAATCAGTCTATTCTAATAATGGGGTGTTTGGGTCATGGGTAAGGTGAGTGCTAGCACTTCAATGTCATGCCTTCAAGTTGGTGGCAAACGTGGCCTCTAACCATGAGATGTGAGATGAATAAATAATATCTTGGATCTCACCTAACTATGGGAAATATCAGTTATGGCCTCTGTGTGTTTACCTGAAGTATGTATGTTGATGTGTGGGTATATATCAGACCCACAGTTTACTTCATGTTAGCCAATGACATACCTTATTAAAAACAAATTTAAAGGTGAGGAGGATAAAATAGAAGATCTGTAGCATTCTCCTATCTCGAGGATTTTTCTGATACCTGGTCGTATTAGAATGCTTATCAACAGTGTTTCAGCCTGAAACTCAATATAACTAAAGATGATTTAAAAGAATTAGGATTTAGATATAGCTATAGATTTAGATGCATAAGGTCATCCTATACAAATGGTCCATTTAAGAGTAGTCTAGGAAGTTTCCATTTCATGCTGAATTCCTTTCCATGTCCTATGTCTCTGCATAATGATTTCAAATTTTTAGACAAACATAAAACACAGTGATAAAAGAGACCTGTTTTTCATATTCTCAACCTGGTCTTGTTTGCAAGACCAAAAGAAGTACAAACCAATAAAAGAAAACTCAGAAAACATTCAGTGCATAAGCTCTGCCAGTGAAAATGCTACCTTCAGAATCTTGGGTCCTTTCTGCATACTTGTCTTCTCCATTTAGAGCTTCTGCATAAGAGGAAAATTCTGCACAACTACAGAGAGATTATGAATATAGCTCAATGGCCCTACCCCCAGTGAATACAGAGGGGTCTTCTCCTCATAAAGGTGAGCCCCTAATGTATTACCATATTTGTGGTTTGGATCTTCAAACCCCTAATGTCTTGGGCAGATAAAGGGAGGGTCTGGGAACGTGGTCTGGGGATGATTGTGCACAAATTCCTGTGTAAGAACCATTTTGAAATATTAACTTTTGTCCTTACATGGTATTTTCTCTTTTCTTCCTTCACACTTAAAAGAAACAATTGATCAGGTGTCAGGTTCCTCTAAAGGGGAGGTATGCAAGAGGTTGAAAACCAGAAAATGGACACTAAGAATCTAGTTTTTATGTCAAAAGTGCAAATCTGTTGCACAGATTTACTAGAGAGTGCTCTAGTTCCTGAGAAGCCATGCAGAGAGGAACAGGGAACACTTTGAAAGAGAACTGCGACTTTTGAGGCAACAGAATATGATGGATCATAATGACATTAGCCAATTCTTAAATAGACAGGTGATTCAAGAGTACCCCCCATCCCAGCAAAGACTTGGCACTATGTAAGCACCAGAAATTAGCCATGGCCTTTTGGAAAAAAGGAAACTCTAACAAAATGAAATTTAACTCATCCTTGTTTTAAGGCTTTAAAATAGTAACTAAATTGCAAAGTCATATTATTTACACATTTTATGGACTGAGAGTCCTACCTGCTCACTAAACTATACTGGACAATTAATCCAGTAAACATAAGTGGAACCCTTTTTCTTAAGGGGTAACTACAGATAGTGAATCTAATATCTTTGCCTGCAGATAGAGTTATATGTAGAACAGAAAAGTAATTACTTAAATTAACATCAACCTCTATGCTCACTTTCCCATACTTCCTGAAACAGGATATTTAAATCTTACTAATCTCGATTACATATATTATATGTAATATATATAATTTATAGCCTCAAAAGTCAGGGAATGAGGTATCGTCTGGTACCTGGGTCATAAGGCATTAGTTTGGACTATGTATAAATTAGATACATGGAAAATTCCCAAGTGCAAACAAGATAGTAAAGTTGGAGAAGACAAATATTTTGGTTCTAATATGCTTCCTCAAAATAAACTTTATCATGCTACTATAGTAAAATTAGGAGGAGGAAGGGGAAAACCGGTAATTTTCATTACTGTGGGGTTTACCATGTACCGTGCACTGTACTAAGTCCTCACAAGCATTATTTTATTTAAACTTTGCAATCATTTTATCTCCAGAGCTCATGCTTCTCATTACTCTTCCACATCGCTGTCCTTAACCACAACCAATCTCTAAAACGGGCTTTCCAAAGAGCAATCACCACTACGTGCCTCAATTGTAATACAGTATTCACTTTTTTTTTTTAAGATTTTTTTTTTTAATTTATTTGACAGATCACAAGTAGGCAAAGAGGCAGGCAGAGAGAGAGAGGAGGAGGAGGCAGGCTCCCTGCTGAGGAGAGAGCCCGATTCGGGACTCGATCCCAGGACCCTGAGATCATGACCTGAGCCGAAGGCAGAGGCTTTAACCACTGAGCCACCCAGGCGCCCCAGTATTCACTTTTAAGGAGCACAGGGTAATACTGCCAGAAACACAGATATTGTTTTAAATCCAGCTTCTCTGCATTTCCTTTGACAATGAAACACGGATATAAAGGGAAGAACACACTATTAGATTTTTTTAAACTTTAATGATTAGCAAATTATCCAGAGGATGCAATCTGCCATTCACATGCATCCACATTAAAAAAAAAAAAAAAATCTACTTCCTGCATGTTACCTGGCATATTGGTGAGAACTTCTAAAACCTGGCTATGTTAAGAATAGAGAGTTGTGGGTATTATACTCCAGACGTGGCTGAAGCATATCTGGAAAGGGGTATCTCATCTCCACTGTTATTTTTATGTGAAGAGTAGTTCTTCACATTTATCAGAATGAAAATTCCATCTGCTCCTTGCTGTATACACAGACTCAGAGCAGAAGCCACAGACCTTTAAAAATGCTTATTTGTTACAAGAAAATACATTTTCAGAATCCTCAAATATTGAACCAGAAAAGATTACAGAAAACTCTATATCAACAAGAGCTAGCAGAGATTACAAACGTTCTATAGAGGGGAAAATAAAAACATCCTGAGTATCCCTATTGACTAAACTGCCTCATTATTTAGTTTTGAAACACGACTTAGATTTTTTTCCCCTCTATTGTTTCTGATATAATTTCAAAGTCAGTCAGATAACTAGAGAGTGGGAGGGCAGAAAGCATGTACTGTTTGTGACAGGGGCACAAGGAAATGAGGAGGCAGGGAAAAGGCAAGAGCAAATTTAACTTTAGAATCTTTTTAGAAAAAAAATGACAATTTATTAAATGAGAGGCAGTTAAACACACCTCCAACATCTCAGAATTCTCAGCAGCTGATAGGGCATTTTAAGATGTTAAATATGCATCGTGGGCTGTTTCTTCAGAAAGTCATTTTAACCATACCCACTGTCTGTAAAAATGAATGGTTAAGTAGCCCTGCAGTTTTTAGAGAACACTTTGGTCATGACAAATTCTCCAAAACATGTTTGCTTATTTGTTTTCTAAATATGTAATAAAATACACATATAGGCCAGCAGACACTGTGGTTGCTTGGTAAATATTTTTTTGACTGGCTTTCCTTTTCATATGTTCATGATACTTGATGTCGTTGCTGAGATATATTTATTAAAAAGTATGGGGGCGCCTGGGTGGCTCAGCGGGTTAAAGCCTCTGCCTTCAGCTCAGGTCATGATCTCAGGGTCCTGGGATCGAGCCCCGCATCAGGTTCTCTGCTCTGCGGGGAGTCTGCTTCCTCCTCTCTCTGCCTGCCTCTCTGCCTACTTGTGATTTCTATCTGTCAAATAAATAAATAAAACAAAAAAAAAAGAAAGAAATAAAAAGTATGGACATGATTATTCTTTACCTGTATTTGGATCTCCTACCATTACCTATTATTTTTCTAGTAATTCTCTTTTACCTATGCCTATGAGGCTTATGAACTTGAAGAACCTTCCAGGAGAAAAAGTTACTTTTATGTGCCCTTGCTTGTTTTTGTTTTGTTTGTTTGTTTTTCCCCAAGAAGGTTTTTTACTAGCCCCAAAGGTGTGCATTGTTGGAATAATTTAGTACTATCCTAGGGCTAGTCAATTGTAAACAAGTCTGCAGTATGGAAAAACTGCCTAAAAATTGCAACTCAACATCTTAGACTATGAAAAGGCACTGGCTGAGGATGTGTTTTATAATAAGGTTACTCGATTCATTTTTTTAAATCAACACTTCCCATTAGACTTTTTGTGGGTTAAAAAGAATGTTAAATTCTGAACTAACGTCATTTAAATAAAAGCAAGGATTTAAAAAAAAATACTTTCTCTGATTTTATAAAGGCAATTCTAGTCCTTGAAGAAGTCCTAAATCCACAATCTACCAAAATTTACAGAAATTGCTTTGTATTTGAGTCTGCTGCCATTTCCCACAATTGAAGTGACCACTAAAAAGTAAAATTCAAATGATTTATCTAGGAGTTGGCAAACTTTTTTCTGTAAAAGACCAGACAGTAAATATTTTGGCTTTGTGGGCCAACTGTCACCACTACAGAACTCTGTCATTACTGTAGCTCACAAGCACCCATATAGACAGTAAATAAACCATTGCACTTGGCTGTGATGCAATAAAACTTTATTTACAAAAACAGGCAGTCACTGCTTTGGCCTATGAACCATAATTTGCCACAGTTTTAAAATGCACTGATTAAAATGTAATCATTCCTTTAAAATAATTAAAAAAAAAGAATCTTGAATGACTTTTTCTAAAAGCAACTGTTTTATTTCAGATATTTTTAGAACATCACTATTCTTTTATCCCATTGTCAACAAATCCAATTTTTTGACCGAATTGATGACTTATGTACTCACATAAAATGGTTGTAAAATTGGGGAAGTTTATTTCATACATGCTTTTCATGCCTTTTTTTTTTTTTTTCTTAAACTGTTTCAGATTTCTAAATTACTTACTGCTACCTGACAGAACAGGTCAGTTTTCTTTTACCTTTAAGTGATTTCCCTAGTCAATAAAAAGCTCAATACAAAGCTCTGAGGGATTGAACCTACTGTTAGTCTTTAAAACCTTCCTGAAAAGAGTCCTTACCCATGCAAATTATTAAAATATTGATGCAAACAGCCTCTCCAGCACATACTACATGGTGAAGGTATAGTACTAGGGTTAAGTTGGTCCGAGGTTGTGGGTTATTGTTTAGCTCTTTATCATGATACTAAGGTTAGTTACAAAATAATCTATGAATAACAAGTTTGGAAAAAGAAACTTCATCTTTTACATACTGTTCTAAGGTGTGTCTTCATTCTTATCCACAACACGGCACTACTGGCAATCTATAGTCTTTAATGGTTCTGCCTACTTCTCTTCACTTTTTTTTTTTTTAAAGATTTTTATTTATTTATTTGACAGAGAGAGATCACAAGTAAGCAGAGAGAGAGGGGAAGCAGGTTCCCTGCCAAGCAGAGAGCCTGATGTGGGACTCAACCCCAGGACACTTGAGATCATGACCCGAGCCAAAGGAGGTACAGAGTCCTTAATACACATCTACAGCTTCATAAAGACTCTGCTTAGGACGTTTTACTAGAGTTAGTTGGTTAAGCGCTTTGGCTTACTTGGGGGATGCTGAATCGCTGCAGCTTGATCCTGTCCTTATACAGACTGTGACAATGTTTTCTTTATAACCTTGTTATTGTTTAAAGTGTACTTTGCCCACTTGCATTAGCAGAGACCCATTGCCTCCTTTCACTAACAGTGGCAAAATACATCTACTAAAACTTTACCAGTGAAAGAAAGGAAGATCTACCATTTAGCTTGAACTAAGAAAGGCCCACTTTTCACCGCTGATTTAGACTCTCGCTTTTGCTACGTCTCATTTACCCAACACGTTGCTGGCAAACAAAGAAATATTGCAGAGCACTTTATGTGTTTCATTTATGGTACAACGCATTCTGTAGCCAACCTGAACCTACATCCCAGAATGTTAAATCTACCTGGCATCAAGCAGTTCATGCCTTGATGATTAATCACAAGCCTAATAGAAAAGATAAACAACCCATTGCAATTGCAGAAGAGTAAGCATACATTTCCTTAATCATGGAGAAATTACTAAATCCTATTCACCACAGGTGTGTAGGTTTATGTTACTAGCATCTGCTGTGAATCACATGAAGTTATTATTTTCATTCCACAGCACCAATGGTGTTTATGGAAATAACTGTACACTATACAATTTTGATTGCACAGAGAGAAAAATAGTTATTTGGAACGCAATTTGGACTGCAATACTTCTTTTTCGTTGCCTCTCATTTGGCAGCTTATCCTACTCAGATATTATCATCAATATGCCATACATAAACTTACATTCATCACTGGTACTTAGGCTTATTAACTAAACAGCAATTATATTGTCGTAGGAGGATTATGGGAATGGGAATGAATACAACTGTGTGTCACAATGTTTCCTTCTTTATAGCACAATGTGTTTTTTGTTGTTAACAACAAGCCGTAATGTAAACAATCTGTCTGAAAATATAAGAAGTGTCACTGAAGGCAAAAGCAGCATTTTTGTGAATATGCCCATTTATAGACATTCTTTTATAAAATTTAGCAACCCATAATGTTCTAACATAAACTTACACTGAACACAAACTGCACAGAAGATTCAATTATAGTATTCAATTTTACAAATTAATCAAGATCTGATTTTTTCTGAAAAAAAGCAAAACAAAACAAAAAATAGGTGATTTTTTAGAGTTATCAGTTCCTACTAAAATAGTATGGAACTGGTTGCTTGTTACACAGATATCTTGATAGCGCTTCCCCTCCTTATGAAAGGATCCTTCTGTTGGGACCAGCCTTCCTGATTCGAGATCAGCAGAAAGCAGATGAGCACTTCTGCCTCACACCACTACAGCAAATTTGTGAACCATATGGTAGGTCCTTGATATTCTCTTAACAACAGCTTCTGTGACAGGGATAAGTTCCTTTTTCTCTTACGTCATATTTCTGAAGAGTGCAGGAGAAATACCTACCTGCCTGCCGCTCAAATGATTAATGTAGTAAGCTGGCTTTCATATCTCAGGAATGACATTTCCCACAGCCTGCAGCATTACAGTGGATTCCTTAAAGTGGATTACTTAAGGCTCAAGGATGTTAGTGGCATTAAAGGTGGTCAAAGGTTGTCAGATTTTTTTTTTTAAGGGCAGAATTCAAAAGGAGATTCCGAGAGCTATTTCAAGGAAAGTAAACTAGTACTTTTGGTGGAAAAATATACTTCTCTAGCCTGATATAAATCTTCTACCAAATGCTTATAAACAAGTAGACCTAGGATGAGAACCACTTTTACTGGGGAGGGAAAAAGAAACAAAAACAACATCATCATCAGCTGCTATTACACCTGTAAATAGCAAGTTGTATTATTTGAAATAATGAGAGCTATATTAAATATTCTCACCCAAATTAACCAGGTTTATTGACCTATGTGCAATTGTGCTCTAATTTGCATATATTAACAGAGCTTTTGTAGTCACTATATAATGGTTTCATAAAACAATATGTGATTAAAGGTGGGACTAGAAATTAGGACTAGCTAATAAGAAACCCCAGGCTTTCTATTCAAGCTTCAGGCAATGACCTCACTGAGTTTGGATGAGCTATTCCCTTTTGTGTGCTCACTCTTGCTAGGTTATAAATTAGAATTGCCACTTTTGTTCTGAAGTTCCTCAGAGGGGATGAAAATATAGGTTCAGATTTTTAATAAATCCTAGAAGTCTTCAAAGGAAGAAAATAGCTCTATATAAAATAATAATGAATCTATAATTTCTTTTTATATTTAAAAATTATAATTACAAACTTGCATTTTATTTTAAAAACTTGTCACTGCTGTGTGGTCCAGATGTTGGGTTGACATTCCCACTCTTAGCAAGAAGTGATTCATTCTCTACATGTGCTATTACAATTCTCAGTCTATTTACTCTTTTAAGACTGCAAAATCCCGCTGACTTTTCACACATTTTGAATAGAGAAAAGCATATACATGAAAAATAAAATTATCACTTCTTAAAAAAGAAATTTAGAATATTGATTCAGAGTACATGTTCCCTAGCATGGCTTTTTTTCTGATTTTAGGCTGATTTTTCTTTTACCTCTCAATTAATACAGTTTATTTAATTTACATTTAAATAATGTATTTGAAAGAAGACTTTTTAAAAACAATCTAGATTGCTTAGATTATTTAGCCTTGTATGGTTTTCTCCGAATAAGTATTAGTTTTATGCAGAAATTTCTACTTATGAATACTGAAACAAAAATATATATATTCTGTCAGAACATATATTCTGAATACATATATTCACAACATAATTAATGATAATGGGCGAGGTAAAGTGACTTTCTTCCAACTTCTGCATTAGAAAACAAAGTTAGGGAAGGCCTCGTGGCGCAATGGTAGCGCGTCTGACTCCAGATCAGGAAACAAAATTAATGACTCCATACATGCACAAGTTGCTACAGTAGTTCCCTCTTGCCTTAGCCATGTTTTCACTTTCCATAATTTTGGTCCTGAAGAAGATGATGCTTTCTCTGACATCACTATAAGGGGAATAGTAGCCTACTGTTAAACAGCACTGTGGGTATACAACATCAAAACAATAGCTTGAAAAACATCTGGAGCATACAGGAAGGAGATTCCACTAATCTCAGAGTCATTGCTAGAGGAGTAGAGATCTCTGGGAGACTTCAATAACAAAAAGAGCTGGCAGGTGCCATTTCCCTCCCATCCCCAAGCCTAGATACATGGACACCTGAAGGAACTGGCACAGCACAAACATTCTTCTTCCAGCTTACTAAAAGCACACGAGGGCCCATACTCTTTTATGGGTCTGCCCCCTCTAACCAGGCCAAGACAAAAATTTTCCCAGGTTGCTGCAGTTCCCATCCCACAACAGACTGACACAGACATTGCTGGTAATGTGTCCTTGCCCCCAACCCCATTCTTCTTCAGACCACCTCCACAGGAGTCCCTTTAAAGTCTCACTACAAGCATGACAGTGTGTGAGCAGCTCCAAGAAGGGCCAACACCACTACAAAGTGACTCCTGCCTGAGGATGGGGGTAATGACACACACTAGTTCTACTGTGACCCCTACATTGGTCTGATTACAGGCCCCACCTACCAGTGAAAGCTTCTAAGAGGACAATACAGGGAGAGGTCCTTGCATTTGGGTGCAAAAGTAGCTCTGGAAAACACCTGTTCTGACTCAACTAAAGGCCACGAGACCACTGTAGAAGGCTAGACTAATGTGGCCCTGCCACAACAGCAGGGCTCATACAACACACATAGGAGACACACCTGGAATGCCAGGTCCTGGTAAATAGGGGACACTGCACTACAGGGCACTACAGAGGTTCTTCTTCATGAGACCACTACTTACAAGAGTAGGAGATGCTGCTGACATTACTAACACATAGAAACAGGCACAGAGAATTAGACAAATGAGGAGACAGAGGAATGTGTCCCAAATGAAAAAACAGGAGAGAATTATAGCAAGACACTGAAATGAAAACAGAAATAAGTAATATGCCTGATAGAGAATTTAAGGTAATGGTCATAAAGATACTCAGTGTACTTGAGTATAGACTGGGGAATCTCAGTGAGACTCTCAATAGAGAGACAGAAAACAAAACCAAAAAAAGAATAAAAAATGAAGAACTCAAGGACTGAAATTAAAATACACTAGATGGAATAAACAGCAGACTAGAGGAAACAAAGAATGGGTCAGTTAACTTGAGAAAAGAGTAATAAAAAACAATCACACTGAATAAAAGAGAGGAAAAAAAGAACAACAACAACAACAAAAAATGAGGCCAGACTTAGGGAACACAGCAATACCATCAAGTGTAATAACATTCACATTATTTTAATCAGAAGGCAAAGAGAGATAAAAGAAGGCAGAAAGTTTACTGAAGAAATATTAGCTGAAAACTTCCCAAATCTGGGGAAGGAAATAGTAATCCAGATCTAGAAGGCACAGAGAGCCCCCAACAAAATCAACTCAAGGATGTCCACACCAAGACACATGGCATTAAAATGGCAAAATGTAGTGATAAAGAAAAAATTTTAAAAGCAGCAAGAGAAAACAGCTACATACAAGGGAAGCCCATATACCTATCAGCTGATTTTTCAGCAGAAACACTTCAGACCAGAAGAGAGTGGCAGGATATATGGGAAATGCTAAGAGAAAAAAAGAAAAGCAACCAAGAATACTCTATCCAGCAAGACTATCATTCAGAATAGAATGAGAGATAAAGAGTTTTCCAGGCAAACAAAAGTTAAAGGAATGCATCACCACTAAATCGGCATTTCAAGAAATGCTAAAGGGGACTCTGTAAGCAGGAATAAGAAAAGCAGGAAGCACAGAAGCAGTAAAATTAAATTTATGTATGAAAACCAGTCAAGGCATTCCCAAAATAAAAGGATGCAAAGTATGACACCATATTCCTAAAATGTATGTATGGCGGGGGAGGGAGTATAAATTTAGTGCTTTTAGAATGAATATAAACTTAAGATACCACCAACTTAATATAGACTTCTACATGCAGAAGATGTTATACACAAACCTATGAAATCAAAACTGGTAATATGCATGCAAAAAATAAAGAGAATGGGTATATCACTGAGTATATCACTAAAGAATGCCAGAAAACCATGAGAGAAGAGAACAAGAGAAGAAAGGAACAGAGAAGAACTACAAAAACAACTATAAAAGAAGTAACAAAATGGCAATAAATATATTACCTACTAATAATTACTTTGACTTTAAATGGACTAAATGGTCCAATCAAAAGTCACAGAGTGGATAAAAAAGCAAGACCCATCTATGTGCTATCCACAAAAGACTCATTTCATACCTAAATACACAGGCAGATTGAAAGTGAAGGGATGGAAAAACATCTATCATGCATATGAAAGTGAAAAGAAAAATTGGGTACAAGTATTTATATCAGATGGAAGAGTGTTTGAAACAGGTAACAAGAGACAAAGAACACTACATAATCATAATGGGAGCAATTCAATCAGAAGATAAGACAATTGTAAATATTTATACACCCAACCATGGAACACCCAAATATATAAACCAGCTAATAACAAATATGAAGTGATTGATAGGAATGCAATAACAGGAGGGGATTTTAACACTCTACTTACATCAATGGATAAACCAACTAAATAGAAAATCAATAAGGAAACTGATTTTGAGTGACACACTGAACCAGATGGATATAACAGATATTTTCAGAACACTCCATGCTAAAACAGAGGAATACACATTCTCTTCAAGTGCATATGGAATATTCTCCAGAAGAGATTACATGTTAGGTCACAATACAAGTCTCAAAATTAAAAACAAAAAACCACTGAAGTCATACCATACATCTTTTCCAACCAAAACACTATGAAACTAGAAATCAATCACAAGAAAAAAATCTAGAAAGAACACAAATATATGGAGGTTAAAATTACATGTTACAAAACAATGAATGGGTCAAACAAGAAATGAAAGAGGAAATTAAAAAATGCATGGAGACAAATACAAAATAATCCAAAATCTTTGGTATGAAGCAAAATCAGTTCTAAAAGGGAAGATTATAGCAATACATGTCTACCTCTAGAACTAAGAAAGATCTCAAATGAACAATATAAGTTTATACATAAGGAACTAGGAAAGAAGAACAAACAAAACCCAATCCCAGCAAAAGGCAGTAAATAATAAATGTTAGAGCAGTAATAGATGAAATAGAAACTAAAACAGAACAGAACAGATCAATGAAATCAGGAGCTGGTCCTTTAAAAAGATAAACAAAATTGATAAACTTTCAGCCAGACTCAAAAAAAGAAGACTCAAATAAATAAAGTAAGAAATGAAAGAGGTGGGGCGCCTGGGTGGCTCAGTGGGTTAAGCCGCTGCCTTCAGCTCAGGTCATGATCCCAGGTCCTGGGTTCGAGCCCCACATCGGGCTTTCTGCTCGGCAGGGAGCCTGCTTCCTCCTCTCTCTCTGCCTGCCTCTCTGCCTACTTGTGATTTCTCTCTGTCAAATAGATAAATAAAAAAATTAAAAAAAAAAAAAAGAAATGAAAGAGGAGAAATAACAACCAACACTAGAGAATTACAGGAGACCATTAGGAAAAATTATAGCCAAAAAATAGGACAACTTAGAAGAAACAGAAAAGTTCCAGAAATATATAACCTCCCAAATCTGAATCTGGAAGAAATAGAAAATTTGAACAGACCAATTATCAGCAATGAAATTGCAACTGCAATCAAAAAACTCCCAACAAACAAAAGTCCAGGACCAGATGGCTTGATAGATGAATCCTATCAAACACTTAGAGTTATTACCTATCCTTCTCAAAATATTTTAAAAGAGAAGGAAAACTTCCAAATTCATTCCATGAGGCTAGTATTTCTTTGATATCAAAATGAGATAAAGACAACTACAGGCCAGTATCTCTGATGAACAAACATGCAAAAATCCTCAATACAATATCAGCAAACTGAATCCAATAATACATTAAAAAACAGTAATTTGGGGCACCTGAGTGTCTCAGTGGGTTAAGCCTTTTCCTTCAGCTCAGGTCATGATCCCAGGGTCCTGGGATCGAGCCCCACATCAGGCTCTCTGCTCAGTAGAGAGCCTGCTTCCCCCTCTCTCTCTGCCTGCCTCTCTGCCTACTTGTGCACTCTTTCTGTCAAATAAATAAATAAAATCTTTAAAAAAAAAAACAGTAATTCAACAATATTGAGTATTATTTATTCCTGGAATGGAAGGGTGGTTCAATCATCACAAATCAATTAGTGTGATTCAACATATCAACCAGAGAAAGGATAAAAAACATCATTTCAATAGATGCAGGAAAAGGATTTCAGAGT
Organism: Lutra lutra; assembly: GCF_902655055.1. Lineage (NCBI taxonomy): Eukaryota > Metazoa > Chordata > Mammalia > Carnivora > Mustelidae > Lutra > Lutra lutra. The sequence continues at coordinate 149,750,170 of NC_062280.1, read as the reverse complement.
ACAACATCCATTCGTGATTAAAATCCTCAATAAAGTATGTTTAGAGGGAACATATCTCAATATATTAAAGGCCATATATGAAAAACCCACAGCTTACATTATACTGAATGGTGAAAAACTGAAGGTTTTCCCGTAACATTAAGAACAATACAAGGATGAGCTCTCTCACCACTTTATTCAACATAGTTGTGGAAGTTCTAGTCACAGCAATCAGACAAGAAAAAGAATTAAAAGTCATCCAAGAGGGTAAGAAGAAATAAAACTTTTATCATTTGTAGATCCAGACAAGACAATACATAGAAAACCTAAACACTCCACCAAAAAACAATTAGAACTTTTGAATGAATTGGGTAATGTTGCAGGATACAAAATAAATACACAAAAATCTTTTGTATTTCTATACACTAATTATGAAGCCCAGAAAAGGAAATGAGCAGTTCCATTCAGAATTTTACTAAAATAATAAAATACTTAGGAAAAACTTGACCAAAGTGTGAAAAACCTGTACTTTGAAAACTATAAAATACTGATTAAAGAAACTGAAGATGACACAGTCAATTGGAAAAATATTCCATACTCATGGATTATGAGAACAAATATTCTTAAAACACCCATACTACTCAAAGCAATCCACTGATTTAATGCAAGCATTATCAAAATGCCAACAGCAATTTTCACAGAACCAGAGCAAATAATCCTAAAATTCCTATGGGGCCACAGAAGACAAATAGCCAAAGCTATCTTGAAAAAGAAGAACAAAGCTAGAGGTATCATAATTTCAGACTTCAAGATATAATACAAAGCCATAGTAATCAAAACAGTGTGGTACTAGCACAAAAATAGATACACAGATCAATGGAACAGAATAGAAAACCCAGAAATAAACCCAGGATTATATGGTCAATTAATCTTCAACAATGAAAGCAAGAATATGCAATGGGAAAAAGATAGTCTCTTCAACAAATGGTGTTGAGAAAACTTGACAGCTACATGCAAATAAATGAAACTGGATCACTTTCTTAGACCATACACAAAAATAAACTCAAAATGGATTAAAGATCTAGGTATGAGACCTGAAACCATAAAAATCCTAGATGAGAGCAGAGGGTGTAATTTTTCTGACAGGCCATAGCAACACTCCTGTAGATATGTCTCCGGAGGCAAGGGAAACAAAAGCAAAAATAAGTTTTTGGGACTACATCAAAATAAGAACTTCTGCACAACAAAGGAAACAAGAAACAAAACAAAAAGACAACCAACTGAATAGGAAAAGATAGCTTCAAATGACATATCCAATAAACAGAACCAAAATCTTTAAAGAACTTATACCACTCAATAGCACAAAAACAACCCAAATAAAAAAATGGGCAGAAGCCATGAGCAGATATTTCTCCAAAGACATACAGATGATCAACAGACACATGAAAAGATGCTCAACATCACTAATCATCAGGGAAATGCAAATCAAAACCACAATGCGATATCATCGCATACCTGTCAGAATGGGTAATATGAAAAACACAGAAATAACAAGTGTTGGCAAGGATATGGAGAAAAAGGAAACTTGGTACATGGTTGGTGAAACGCAAACTGGTGCAGCCACCGTGGAAAACAGTTTGGAGGTTTCTTTAAAAATTAAAAAAACAAAACAAAACAAAACAAAAACCTCATTTGATCCAGTAATTTCAGTATTGGGTATTTTACACAAAATATACAAAAATACTAATTTGAAAAGATATGGGCACCCTATGATTATTGCAGCATTATTTACAATAGCCAAATTATGGAAGCAACTCAAGTGTCCATCCAAAGATGAATGGATAAAGAAGTGGGGTGTGTGCGTGTGTGTACTACCAAGCCATAAAAAAGAATAAAATCTTGCCATTTGCAAACAACACGGATGGATCTAGAGTGTTTAATGATAAGTGAAATAAGTCAGCGAAATACAAATATCATATGATTTCACTCATGTGGAACTTAAGAAATGAAACAAAGAAACAACAATAAAAAACAGAGAAACCAAAAACAGACCCTTAGATATAGAGAAGTGATGGTTACCAGAGTGGAGGGTGGGTAGAGGGATGGGTGAAATAGCTGAAGGGGATTAAGAGTACATTTATCATGGTGAGCTCTGAGTAATATATAGAGGTGTTGAATCACTATATTATACATCTGAAACAATTATAACACTGCATGTGAATTATACTGGAATTCAAGTTATGTTTTGTTTTTTGTTTTTTGTTTTTTTTTTTAAGTTGTTGAAGACCTAACCCCCAGTACTCATGAATGTGACTTTATTTGGAAATAGTGTCTTTGCAGATGATCAACTTAAGATGAAGTCATTAGGGTGGGTCTCAGCCCAAGATAACTGTGTTCTTATAAAAAGGGGAAATTTCAACACGGAGGCACACACACAGGGAAAACACCAGGTAAAGATAAAGACAGAAATCAGTATGATGCATCCATGATTGCAGGCAAACTATATGAAGCCAGGAGAAGAGCATGCAACAAATTCTCTCTTGCAACCCTCAGAATAAACCAGCCCTGAAAATACCCCGAGCTCATTTTTGTAGCTTCCCGAACTGTAAGGCAATAGATTTCTGTTGTTCAAGTCAGCCAGTGTTGTACTTTCTTACGGTAGCCTTAGGAAATTAATACATGGGTCTATACTCACTGAGTGGAATGAGTTAAACAAGGCAGTTAGATATATGAGTTTAAATTTAGTAGAGAAGCCTGGGCTTGACTCTGTCTGAACAAAATTTATATATAGTAAAGTTGAAAAAAATCCTTCCTTATTAAAATGAGGCACACAAATCTATGATTATTTTTATGAGATTCTGAGTTTTAATTATAAAATGACCTACCTCTGTACATGTTTTCAATGCATAATTAATCTCACCATTTTCAAATTAAACCTATTAGATGCTAGTTGAAGTTAGGCCTATCTCTATTTCTGTTACCATCATGCTCCATATAAAATCAACATGAAAACTGCCTTGAAAACATATTAACATATGTAATTATAAGGAACTGGTATTGGCTGAATATCCACTACATGCCAGGAACTGTGTTGTGCATACTACATGCATACTCTTGTTTTAATTTTAAAATATCCTTTATTAGAAAAAGACAAATAAGAATTTTCTGCAGCTATCCAATTTATAGTCTAGTAAATGAAGCAAAATATTAATAAGTGTGATCTCAAACACATGGTAGGTTTTCAGTAAGTGTTAGTTTCCTGACCTTTATCGGTGGGTTATTCATCATAAGAACTACTATTGTTGGGATGCCTGGGTGGCTCAGTTGGTTAAGTGTCTGCCTTTGGCTCAGGTCCCAATCCCAGGGTTCTGGGATTGAGTCCAGCATGGGGCTCCTAGCTCAGCAGGGAGCCTGCTTCTCCCTCTGCCTGCTGGCTCTCCCTGACTGTGCTCTCTCTCTCTCTCTCTAACAAATAAATAAAATCTTTTTTAAAAAGCACTATTATTGTTATCAATAATGTATCAATACAATCAAAATCACAATAGGCCTGTGTCTGTCTTATGGTATATTCAAAGGAGTGTGTATGTATATATGTGTATCAGTTAAGCTTCTTAGTTGTAATCAATAATTGCATTTTGGATGACAGAAGTAGAAAAGTAATTTTTTAAAAAGATTCTAGGTAGCTGGATAAATTAAAAGGGGGTCTATGGAATCATCAATGGAATGTATGGAATCAGATTCGACTTCCAAAACCATGTGCAGAATTCATCTATTAAAAAAATCTCTGCCACCCTTGATTACCAATCACCAGGTAGTGGTGCTGCCACTACTGCAAGAAAACTTGATTCTGTAGACTTCACTACTACAACCATTCACTTGGAAGAGAGGTCTATGGTCCCCTTTTCTGGTATCATTAGCTTCTGGGTCAAAATCAGCACAAATGTCATTGATTGGCAGAAACTAAATCACCTGCTTCAGTCTCTGTTACAAGGAAGTCTGAGACAGCATGAATCTGGCATGCTGAGCTTTTATCTTAGGGAATGATCTCTTACTCCCAACCAGATCCTTATGGTGACACATTCCCAAACATACAAAAGAAACTCAAATATGACATGGTCATAAGGGATGACGATGTCTACCACACTGTGGCAGCAACTGTGTCTTATTTGTCTGTACATCCCAACACTTAACCATATGCATAAAGTATATCAACACTTAATTTAATAAAGCTAAATAGTGAGCATGAAGAATAGTAACACCAACGGAGTGAAGCTCACTTTTATTATTTATCAAAACATGAACCAAGGTTCCCAATTTTGAAGCCATGCCAAATTTCTTAGTTGAACATGGAAGTAAATGAGATCAATAGGTTGGTTCTGTTTAGTCTGACATGGACAAGTACTTAAATTGAGATGTATACTTAAAAATGCAAGTGTTTTGTTCATTTAATGAATAATAGTGGCAAATTTATTTAAAAAACGTTATTCCCTGGCCCCTAAAGCAGTAATTTCTCATTTGAATTCAGTTGTCAGGGAGAGAAGCCTAAAGCAAAAATCAGTGTAATGTCGTTCACTTGGGATAGAAAGTAATTAATAAGTAGATCTGGGAAAATGTTTTGGCCAAACACTCTGAAGAACTAACCAATTAACAGAGTATCTCACTCATGGTCTCCAAACATCATTCATTCATTATTCAGCATCCATTTATTGAAGAACTAGGGAAACATGCCAGGCATACTGTTGGAACTGAGGATACATCCTATATATGAAAGTAAAACAGTGTCTCATTTCTCTCTTTAAGGATGAAAAAGGGAGAAATTCTACCTCCAAATAAATGCTACTGAAGCTCTAAAATGTTGGGCTAATCAGGAAGTTATTTTTGCCTAAATTTGCACACATGTTTCCATGTCACTCCAGATATAACTGTCAAGTGCAGTTTGTGTCTCTTTGCTCTTTGCCATATCCTTTCTTTGGCCTTTCCTTCCATATGCTTGTCTCTCTCCTGCCTGTGGTTTTCTATTTCTGTCTCCCTTTAAAAAAAAAAAAAAAAGGAAGAAAGAAAGAAAGAAAAAGAGAAAAAGAGATACCACTTTGCCTGCTGTGCACTAAACTAAATAAGGAAATGATACCCATCAACTTGGCACCATTCTTCCTAGTAATATACAGCATGCTAATAATTTTCAAGTGAATAGAATGTCCTTGCTACCTGAGGGTGGATATATGAATATAATCTTTCCTTTTGTATGTGTTTCTCACTATTTTGTAGAACTTTCAAGGAAAGAAAATCTAATCCATCCCTTATCTTCTCGTCTCCTAAGAGACAGGACATTAGAGTATTTGTCCACTGGTTCACTGGACCATTGGTTGAAGATTGTCTGGTGGCATTAACTCCTTTTGCATGGGCCATGGGATCAGAGTCAAATAATTTGGGAGGGGGAAGTGAACAGACTCACTGTTCATCTGAACAAAGGTGTGTCTGAGCTCACAGGGAGCCCTCTATCTATCACAGTGGCATCTGAAATCATCAGCAGACCCAGAGGAAAGTCAAATACAAATACTGTTGCATAATATTTAATGCAGTAGCTAATTCTAGAATTTCTCTGACAATATTCATCCAGCCACCAGCTGATGTTGTCAGTCTTATTCCTTGCTAGCTAACTAGGAGCTGAAGGTGCAGTTGTAGCACATGCTCAGATAGACCAATGAGTTTGGGAACAGTCTTCATCTTGTGTGATAGTTCTCAAGTTCAGAAAACCATAAATCCAATCAAACAAAGGCAGCACTGGAGGCATCAGCTAGGAATTTACACATATTTGTTTCTACCGTCTTAAGTATTTTTGTTTTTGCCTACATTTCAAAGGCCAGATACTATAACACTGCCAACTCTGCAGCAAGTGGCAAAAAAAAGAGTGTGATGTCATTTAGAATCCTGGGTGTCTGAACTTACCACCATTTTTGATTCATACCCTATTTACCTGTATAACAATTTTATGTACAAATTCCAGGGAATAAACACTCAAGTGTCTTTAAGGAGATAAAAGGTTCATGTATATGAGTGAGGTAAGCCAGGCAGACCCTATGCCAAACTGGATAATATGTGCTCAGCTATTGGGGGTAGTAGCTGCTTAGGTCCAATCAAATACTGCCATGTAGGACTGAAGGCTCAGTGACAGTGGCTCAGTGGCTTTCTCATAATAAACCAGAAATCAGGATATTTGGGTAAAATCTCCAAATTTTTTAATTTAAAAACATTTTTAAAATATTGTGAAATTTTTAATTTTTAAAAATGTTGAGTAATTTTAAAATGTTTTTAAATGTGCAAAACAAAACACACACATAGGCAAGATTCTGTGTGTGTGTGTGTGTGTGTGTGTTTGCGCGCGTGCGCGCACAGAGGGAGAGAGTACCTCAAGCAGACTCCCCACCCAGCACAGAGTCCAACCAAGGGTTCAATCTCACAAACCTAAGATCATGACCTGAGCCAAAATCAAGACTGGGATGTTTAACCAACTGAGCCACCCAGGCATCCCTATAGTCAAGATTCTTAAGTGCTAATATATACATATTGACTCCTTTTTGTTCAAGTGAGAGGTGACTGAAATTACTATTTTCACTTTTTGTTTATCTATAGAGGAGGCAAGCAAAATATCAAAATTCTAACCTAATCCCTTAAATCAGTGAATGGATATGCCTTTAGTTAGTACCTCTGACAGTTCTAAAACATTTGGTCTGTCCTAAGACAACCAAGAGGTAGGATCTCTGTTCTTTTACTCACCCTGAAGTTCCATTAAACTTCAAAGACCGAATTTTCATTATTCTGTGGTCATTAAGTTAAAAAAGTTGGTATTTTTGAGAATTTATGCCAAGACTAAGCCAACAAAGACTTTTATAGAAGAATTACCTGATCTACACTCAATTCAAGAATATTCACAATCAAGATATAACTTTTATTTTCTTTGGCAATCAGTTGAATATGTAAAACTTGATATATCCAGTGTTTCCTCTGAACCAAGAACATAGGCAAATGCCTTTATTAAAAATTCATGAGCATTTCACTACATTCTGACCAACTGCACAATACCATCATCTTCTTGTCTGTCCCTGTAAATGTCTGTTCCTTTTCACACTTCTAGAATTTCTAAATTCTCCCGGAACTTAGGTATGAAAGTCTTTTTTTCCCCCCATATCACAGCACTAAACATTCTGGATGTTTCTTCTTCATAATATTCAAAACAATAACCATTTAATTTACTTTTTTTTTTGAAAATTATACTCTTTATGTATATTTTTCCCCTGATAGGATGTAACATTACCAGGATATAATAAACCAAAGAAAGGAAAAATGTGATAGTGAGGATGACAAGTTCAACTGACCCTGAGCACTAGGGGCAACAGCAGTAGGGTCAGAATATGCTTAACTTCCAACTCCCATTTTGACCCTGAATCAAATTATCAAGAAATGTGTCCTATATCATTATTATAATCAGAAAATCTATTGAACATAAACCACATGTAACTCTGCTCTGCACAGTAACCTAGTCATACAGGGAAAATCTAATTGAATTCCAAAAATCAGTATAGCTCTTTCTAAAACTCAAAAGCCAGGTACAACATTGTCTCTTTCTGTAATTTGACCCCTACCTGACTAAATCATGAAGATTTAGGTAACAAAGCATAATTTCATGCCTTCTATCTTTGCTTCTATTAGAATATATAATCTGAGGCACCTGGATGCCTCAGTTAGATAAGTGTCCAACTCTTTGATTTTGGCTCAGGTCATGACCTCAGGGTCCTGGGATGAAATTCACATTGGGATCCACGGTCTCTTTCTCAAATAAATAAATCTTAAAAATTGCACACATTTTTATATATATAGTGTATACACACACACACATAATCTACTCTATAAATTCTTTTTAGATCAATTTCCCTGTTTTTGGATAAGCCTTAGTATGATTTTATATACATGCACATATTGAAGTTTCCCAACATGATCTTTACTAAATACCTACTAAAACAATTATTCATATCTTATAGCTTATTACTTTCAGAAGTAATGCCTAAATCACTATGTATATACAGTTTGATAGTTACTGCTAAGCAATTAAACATTCTAGGGGAAGGTAGTATCTTCAGATATACTTAACTTTAAGCTTTTATCTACAGAAGAAAAAAATGATTTAAGAGTTATAATGTCTTATTATCCTTAAACGTTTCCTCCTAAAAACAGAAAAACTCAACTTTGCACAACTCAAACTCCACAGCATTTTTTTTTTCCTTTCATCTCTCTCTTACTCCCTACACATCTTCCTTACTTCTCTCCTTCCCTCCTTCCATTTTTTTTTTCAGCCTTGTTCAGGTATAATTGAAAAATAAAACTGTAAAATATGTAAAGTGTACAATGTGATGATTTGGTAAATGAATGCATTGTCAAAGGATTTCCCCCACTGAGTTAATTAACTCATCCATCACCCTACATATTTATCTTTGGTTCTTGTAGAGAACATTTAAGTTCTGCTCTCTTAGCAAAGTTCAATTATACAATACAGTGTTATCAACTATAGGCACCATGTTATACATTAGGTCTTCAGACCTTATTCATCATATAAGTGAAAGTTTGGACCTTTTTGCCAACTCTCCCTATTTCTCCCATTCCCCCAGCCCTTGGAAACCACTTTTCTACTCTCAGCTTCTAGAAGTTTGACCTTTTTTTTTTTTTTACAGTTTCACATACAACTGATACTGTGTAGTATTTGTCTTTCTCCATTTGGCTTATTTCACTTAGCATAATGCCCTCCAGTTTCATTCACATTGTTGTTGCAAATGGCAGGATTTCCTTCTTTTTAAAGGATGTATAACATTCCATTATATATGACATTTTCTTTGTCGTTTCTCTGCCTCGCATTTTCTTTATCTATTCATCGAGATATGGAAACAGCCTAAGTGTCTGCCCATGGATGAATCATATTTTCTTTAGATTTTGAATCATTACCGATAACTTGATTGTTCCCAAACTGTTCTACATATTGGAATAACCTGGGGAGCTTAAAAAAAAATGCTGATGATTTTGGTGTATTTTTAGAAAACATGATTTAATTGGCTTGGGGTATGTCCTAATATTTGGAGCTTTTTTTTTTTTTTAAAGATTTTATTTATTTATCTGTGACAGAGAGAGTGCAAGCAAGTGGCAGGAGGGGCAGAGGGAGAGACAATGGGAGAGAATCTCAAGCAGACTCTGCTGGGCACAGAGTCAGACACGAGGTTCAATCTCACGACCCCAAGATCATGACCTGAGCTGAAATCAAGAGTCCGATGCTTAACCAACTAAGCACCCAGGTGTCCCAAGATTTGGAATATTCTTAAAGGTTCCCAGAGGATTCTAATGTGCACAAAAATTTGGGAATTGCTGTGCTAACTCAATGTCACGGCTCCTTTATAGAATTTCCTAAGCACTGGCAATCTTGCTAAATGCTTGTATCTCAGAGAAAATAAGTCTATACAGATATTTTTAAAAGTCCAGCTCTTCAAAAGAGTCATGGCTGAGAGTGATTCACAGGAGTAACTATAAAAAGAAGATGCCCAAAAGGAAGTGAGCAGGGTCTAAGAAGCATGGTTCTGAGACAGTAGTCCCAAAGATATCCTGTGTACTCCAGTGAATTCGGTGCCATAAGGCTCCCTTCCTCCTGGATGAAGCCTTAGGCTTATCCACATTATGGTAAGAACACAGCACTAATGCCAATGGACCAATTGAGCACAGTATTTTGAGAAAATGCAGATAATAGTTCTATAAAGATATACAGTATTTATGAGAACATTTCATTTAATGGTATTTAATTTAGATGGCTGTACACAAGGAGGATAATAATTACATTGGTGCTTAATGTACTGGGAACCACATTACAGAATCCTATATAAGGAACAAAGCATTGAAAGAAACAGCTTTATATGCAGTGTAAGGTAAATGAATATTTTATTGCGCACCCTGGGTGCCTGATAAAAATGGAATTTTTTTGGTTATCATTAGTTCAATACCAAAGATAATGTTATAACTATTTGTGGGTGTCATGTCACAATTGTCTCTTTCTTCTACACAGCTTGAAACTCAGTAAATAAGAACATAGCTGTTAACAAAGGAGTGCTTGATATTTATTCATTATCCACTGCTATGTCACTGCCACTCAAACCAGATAAATTGTGAGGGGTATTTTAACAACTCACACTTCAATCAGTAATGAAGATGCTTACATTTCGGCACAGAAATGTGTCACATAAAATGGAACAGTCTTTCAAAGAAACTACTAGTAGATCCAAACTCTAAACTTTAGTAAGCATATGTACATTTATTTACACATTTTAAATTTGGGGGGAAAATATGGAAGAGAATAGTGTAACTCTCTTGTTATATGAGACACTGACTTTCTTACTAAACTGATTTATACTAATGTGCCTTTTCCAGGGGTCTACTTCTGAACTATGATTCATCTGTAAATATAAATTTTAGTTCATCAGTTAAAAGTATACACTACTGAAAGAATTTACATAATTATACACCATACATAAATTGCTAAAATATTTTAAATCATGGTAGAAATGTGTGAACTGATATTCAGTCAGTAAAAATTTGTCATATGAATAAACACCTAGAAGAAACCAGAGAGATCATCTAATCTATTTATTTTCATTTTCAGATTAATCTATTAAACATCAACTGAACAAGTATTTATTGAGACTCTACTGTTAAATGTAGGTGTAGAAATGAGACCCAGAGAACAGAGGTGATTTATCCAATGACCAGACTGAAACAAAAGACTAGGACACTTGGCCTCGACTTTAAGGATCTGTATAATAATTCACTACCTTCACCTTCACTTGCTACCAGAAGTTGCTATCAACTTCTTTAAAACCATCTTTTCAACATTTTATTATTAAAAATTCATATACTGCAAAATGTTAAGAATTTTAAAATAAATTTTAAAGTGAATGTTCATAAACCCACAACATGAATTTTTCACTGACCTTTGCTCAGTTGCTTTATCACATAACTACTCATCTACACCTCTATCATTCCATTACTCAATTGGATTATTAAGTACATTTCAAACTAAATTAGAAATATCAGTATACTGCTCTTCCAAATACTTGAGCGCAGACATCATTAAACACATGTCCATGATCTAGCTTTCCTGTCTGTAATGTCTACATCATACATGAATTCACAGATGGTACTGATCACTTTATCCCACCTGCAAATTTCTGAGCATCTATAGAACACTAAAAATATTTATACATAGGGGCACCTGGGTGGCTCAGTGGGTTAAAGCCTCTGCCTTCGGCTCAGGTTAAGATCCCAGGGTCCTGGGATCGAGCTCCACATCGGGCTTTCTGCTCTGCAGGGAGCCTGCTTCCTCCTCTCTCTCTGCCTGCCTCTCTGCCTACTTGTGATCTCTGTCTGTCAAATAAATAAATAAAAAATCTTAAAAAAAAAATTATACATTTACCACACCTTTGCTTTCCACAGTGAAATATATTTTATAATATATTATGTAGATATATTTATCATATTATTTAAGTATAATATAACATATTTAACATATTATTTTTAATTAAAACAAAACCAAAACACATAGGTTCCAAAATAAGTATAGTTCAAAAAAGACATCTAAACTATCATAATGTGGTGTCTTGCCTACCTTCTGTTTCTTGAAGATTTTCTTTTTTTTAATAATAGGAAAAGTTTCAAGAAAACTGCCATTTTAAAGTTGCAGGCCATTATTCTTCAAATTGTGACTTGAATTCACTTTTGTGAAAGCAATTTGAGGGAGCTCTCAAGTTACACAGATGTAAAGAAAGGAAAGTATCCGTTGTTCTTGGATAAAATGCTGTTAAGTGACCATTTTCTTTTCAACTTCAATGTTAAGTGTTTTGGCTTGATAACGTAATTGCTTCGAGAGGCCAACTGACCACAGCAGTAAATGGTTTCTTGTGGAGGTCCCTGGGAAAATAATTTAATACCTGTTCATTAGAACCTGTACTATAGGAGCCTAGGAAAACTTTTCAAATACACAGAGATATAGTTCTTCAAGCTAGCAGATGGGAGCTCAAGTTAAGTTTTGTTTGAGACTAACAGAAAGGTGGAATGATTGTTTACACATAGGCGAGTGAGGCCTTTCTTGTTCAAGCTACAGTTCATCATCTAGCATACGGATACTACCAACTGTGTTACTTTAAGACAAGACCTTTATCTCTCTTGTACACAGCTGGAATTCCAGTGCTTCAAAGAGTGCTGAGCACACTAGCATAATGTGAGTGCTTAATCTGCTAAATTAACAAATAGATGGACAAATTTATAAAAAATAGAAAAAATACTATAATCCAAGACTAATGGGATACAGCCAAAGCTACAATCAGTGGAAAAATCCATAATATTAAAAACTATCTTTAAAGACAATGAAATTAGATCAACTAAAAGTATTCTATTTAAATATGAGAACATAATAGAATCTTAAGTGAAACATAAGATACAAAGCCCAGAGAAGGGATATCTCACCCCAGTCAAAAAGCTTTCTAAGATGCCAAAACATCCTTGTAATATACAGAACATAAAAAACAAATAAACAAAAAACAATACACAAGCACATTTAGGCCTCTGCTTGCCATGTATCATTCCATGGGCCAAAACAAGTCACCTGCCTGTGTGTGTACACGCAATGAGTTCATGATAGAGGGATGGCTCTCTACTATTTCAATAGGATACTGAAAAATCTATTGCATATCTCAACTGAAAATCCTCAAGCAATTTCCGAAAATACAGCTAAAGCAAAGAGATACAACTGCATCATAAAACAATCATCTTACATTGTAAAATTTTGAAAGCTTTTCATCACCAGTTAAGGTGGTTTCAATAAGGTTTTTCCTATTAGTCACGCAGTTTTGTTTATGTTAGTAACCTCTCCTATTTTTACCACCTTTCTCAATCCCTTTGCTTCTCCATGACATTCTTCAATGCTATCACAAAATCTATGCAAGCATAAGGGGTAAATAGGAAAGCCTCTGTGGAAACACATTCAGGACAGGCATACAATGACATGGAATTGTTCACACTGAGAAGACACGGTGCTACATACATCTCTTCCTGGCAGCAGTCTCCAAGGAGCACATACCCTTTGTGACATTTGGCATTCTTCTCAGTTTGTATAAAAGTTACTCTGGCATTCTAGCAGCTGTGCCTAGATTGTAACTCAAGAATTTTCCTGCAAGTCATTTGTTAAAAAATGTTTCATTGAACTTTGGGAACAGAAATATATTTTTTGTCTTATACAAACATTCACTGAAAAACACTGTATTAAGGGATATATATGTTCCATGAAGCTAGGACAAAAAAAAAAAAACAAAAAAACAAAAAAACAAAGGAAATTCCTCTAGAAGAATGTTAGCCAGGTAGATAGTCTGGGAGTTTGCCTATAAATGTCAAGGGCCAGAATTTAGAGTTGAGGATGAAAATATTATCTCATCTATTAAATCTAGGTTGACATCAAATATAAACTAAATCATAATTTTGTGTACCAATATGAAAGGGAAAACACTGCAATCATATCATTGACCGAGATTCATCATATTGGGGATACTAAAGTCTAAAAAAAAAAGTGTCTTAAAATCCATGCATTAAGGTTTTTTAGTATGGCTAGATCACAGAATTTAGATGTGGTAGCAAGAGATAACGCTGTTGATTTAGCAGGGAGGTTTTGTGCTGGGAAGAATGAGCCAAATGTGTAAACTAAAACCTGGACTTTAGGGGCACCTGGTGGCTCAGTGGGTTAAGCCTCTGCCTTCGGCTCAGGTCATGATCTCAGGGTCCTAGGATCGAGCCCCACATCGGGCTCTCTGCTCAGAGGGAGCCTGCTTCCCCCTCTGTCTCTCCCTGATGCTCTGCCTACTTGTGATCTCTCTCTTTCTCTCTGTCAAATAAATAAATAGAATCTTTAAAAAAAAAAAAAAAACCTGGACTTTAAAACCAAGAGAAATAAAAAGTCACTGGACAGTTCTAAGTGGGGAAATGTCCTGATAAAATCTTCATTTTAAAAAAACGTAATTTTGTCTGCAGGACAGAAAAAGGAACAGGGATTCAGGCAGAACGATGGGATCAAAACTGAAAGGGTTAGGGGCGCCTGGGTGGCTCAGTGGGTTAAAGCCTCTGTCTTCGGCTCAGGTCATGATCCCAGGGTTTTGGGATCCAGCCCCATCAAGCTCGCTGCTCAGTGGGGAGCCTGCTTCCTCCTCTCTCTCTGCCTGCCTCTCTGCCTACTTGCGATCTCTATCTATCAAATAAATAAATAAAATCTTAAAAAAAAAAAAAAAAAAGCCTGAAAGGGTTAGTTCCTAGTTACAAAGCTGGGGAAGCAATCCAGGTGAGTGATGATGGTGGCCTGAACTAGAATCATAGCAGTGGACTTGAAGAAGAGTGAAGATTTCAGACTCACACAGGAGTTACAGCCAGGGCTAAAACCAGAACATACATACATACTTTATACATTCATTCACTCTTCATTCATTCATTCATTCATTCCCTCATTCATTCACTAAATCTTTACTGATGACATCCTAGGTACTGAAGTTACCGAAATAAAAGACATAATCTTGTTCTATGAAGAGCTCTTGGTCTGGCGAACCAAACCTAGCTAGACTGACTCATTTCAGTCTGTCATTATAATAATTTTGCTCCCAATTATTGATGGAAAATGGTCTGGGATCTTCATACTTTGTGGGGTAGAAAGTAGGCCCTTAAAATCTCTACCACTTTCCATAAAGTGGTCCTTCCTGGAGCCGTCACTGTCCTCTAGCCTTCTGGTGGGAAAGAAATAGGCATTTTCATGGTGACTAGTACATGGAAGTTGATGAATGGGAAGGTTGAGCAGAGCTTCACCCCTTTCTGGCCTCACCACTGGCACTGACATGTGAAGTCTCCGTTTGCCCCATATATTCTCCATTTTTACAAATTAGTTATTTGAGAAAAAAAGAGAGCGCGCACAGCATCTGAGTGGGGAGAGGGACAGAGGAAGATCATGCCCTAGATGAAACCAAGAGTCAGACATTTAACTGACTAAGCCATCCCAGTGCTCGCAAATATTCTTCACTTTTAATGTCCCCACCACTGTTAGTGCTCTACTAGCAGCAGAAATAGATGATGGCTTAATTGCAAACGATGGTTGTGAAAATACTAACTAAAATTTTTGTATCTCGTATCTCATCTGCATTCATCAGGTTTCCTTTTCTTTTTTCTCCCCCAGCTGGGATGGGAGAGGGTGGAGTTCAGTTAATTTGTTATAAAATCTTGCTGTTTGACATGAAAAGAATAAAGTAATTTGTTATTATTCCCTACTGCTTCTTCCTGAGGTGGCTGGAGTTAAGTGGAGAAGAGAAGCAGCTGTAGTAAAAGCAGCAGCAATCCCTCTTTTAGACAAATCTAAACATCCTCCAAATAAAAACCCTGTTATCCACATGTTCCATAAAACCGCCACTAATCCACCTGCTCCAAAGCAGCTGAGTTGGCAGTTTCAAGCCTCCAAAGCTAAAAGGTGAGGGGGGAAAATGACAGAGAAGAGCGAGAGACTAATAAGAGAATGAAGCCACAAATCTCATATCGTGAGCCTCTCTGCATCTGTCCGTGTATCTGGAGGCAGAAAAAGACTGTGACTAATCTCATTTGATTCATTAGGGATTCACTGAGCATATCACAGTGTACCTAGCACTTTGCACTCTCTCATCTCCACTGGGAACAGGGGGACTGTGGCCCCGTTTAGGATGAAAGCCACGCCGTGCCCTACATCCACAGGATGAGAGCAGTGCCCACACATTTTCTTCCCACATAAAACAACAGTGTGGCATTTGAGCTAGTGAGAGTATATACCAGCAAAACATGTTGACTCGTCTAGCAAGTGTCACTCAATATCAATGGCAGGGCAGGAGGAGACAGCAAACTCTAGTCCATCACTTGCTAACTACCATGGGGAATGAATTAAAAAAAAAAAAGGAGGAATAAATGAAAAAAAAATGAAAATGTAGTGCCCATTTACAACATGCCAAGCACTGTTCTCAGCATGTTACACATATTATACCACGTAATTCTCACAACTGTCCTGTGAGGTAGGGACAACTTCTGAGGAAATTCAGGCAGAGCGAGGTCAAGTAGCTTCTTCAGGTCACAAAATTTGAAATCAGAACATGATCTTATATAGCTTCCACACCACCAAACTGCCCTTCCCCGTCATTTAAGACAAGAAAGCATCGGGAGACGCTCTGAAATTGTCTCTGCGTGTTCATTTGTCATCAAGCTTGGGGTTTTATTTCATGTCAGAGCCACCCCTGTGTAAAGTTCTGTGATGCAGAGATTATTAAGATTGCTTGAATTAATTCATTTATTCATTCATCATGTCTTCGTTAGTATTCCTACTGCGTGGCCTGCACTTTTCCAGGGCTAAAGCGAAAGCAGTGAGCACTAAGGTTTCTTCCATTATGGTGGCAACTTTCCAGCAGAGTACTGGAAAATCAAGATAAAAAATACAGATGTAAAATATTTGCAATATTTAGGAACAAAGTTAAAAAGTATATGGGACTAGACAGGGAGTGAGGGAGTAAGAAGATCTTTAGGTCAGGTAATCAGTGAAGGCCTCTTTGTGGAGGTAATATCTGTGGGGACCTTAATTAAGAAAAGCTGTGAGCCATGCGAATATCCGGGGGCTGAGCATTTTAGACCGAGAAGAAATAAGAGTATCGACTGCAAGTTTAGACTATTTTTGATACATTCAAGGAACAGTCAGGAAGGCATCTTAACTGGAGAAAAATGAGAAAATGCCTGAGTCGTAAGAGAGGTTACAGAGGTCACGGCTAAATTGCATAGTGTGCCAAAGGCATGGGAAAGGGGTTATTGTTTATTCTAGGTTTTATGGAACACTGGGGGGGGTGGTATGAGTGGTGAATGGATCTGGCTCATGTTTACTAAGATAATTATGGTTGCTTTCTGGAGAATAAATTGTAACAGATATCAATGGAAGCAAGGAGGATAATAAAGGGGCTACAGCCAAATTCCAAGCCATCAATGGTCGTGGCTTAGTCTAGAGCAGCAAGAAGGAATATTACGAGAAGTGCTGAGATTAAGACTGTATGTTAACTATCAAACTGATGGGAAAGGAGAGGAGTCAGGAATTATTCCAATGTTTCTGAGCACCTGGGTAATTTGTGGGATTCTATCTTGAAATAGGAGACCCTTGGGGGCATGCAGATTTGTATTTATGGAGGGAGGCAGGGGAAGGGGGATCTCAAGGGTTCAGGTTTGGGACATATTTGAGACCCCCGTGAGTACCCCAGAATGCAAACACCATGCTTGCAAGGGCTGTCTTACTCCCTGAGATCACACACAGAGCAATGTTTGCATTATTAGCAGCTGAAAAAAAGTTTATTGTGTGAAATGTTTGTTATAAATAAATCTATTAAATGAAAATCAAGATATTATAGGCGATTGGGTCTCAAACTTTGAAGTTAAGAAGGAGTTATTCACATAGGGTTGTTACACAACCACAGGACTGAATGAGATGTTAGGAATCCGCACAAAGAAAAAACTCCAAGGACTACTTCGTAGAGTACCTGATCCAATAATTTTAAAGAAGTCAGAGGAATATCCAGACAAAAACAGAAAACAAAGAATGTTCAGCAAATACAGTAAATGAAAAACAAGCAGAGTGCTATTTCTCAGAGACCAAGAGAAGAAAGTGTTTCACCTGAGAATAGACTTTATTTGAAAATGTGGGATCCATTCTAATTTAAAAAAAAAAATAGTTCTTCTCCAGATATAACTTGAAAAAAACATTATTAATATCTGTCCTATGATAAGTTACATTCCTGTGTTGAAGTTACATACGGCAATTTTTGTTTTCACTTTCAGTTTTAAAATGCATCAAATACACTTAACTGGGGGCTATTAAAAGAGCACTGACTAGAAAATTACTTGATAACATCCCTATATTCTCACAAGAGCGCAAATTCATTTATCCAATTATCTGGTGTAGGGTGACCATATGTGTTCTGAAAACCTTCAGAACAGTTGAAAGTTTCTGAAAGGGGGTTCCATTTTCACCTACGCCGGTGTAACAGGGCTTATTAGTGATTTTCTCAGACAAACCAGGACGTCCGGTCACCCTGGCAAGGTGAGCCCTCAGAGGATACACAGAATCAGGGTCCAGGAAGAACAATGAGGATGTGCATTTCAGTGGGGCAGGGATATATATCCTGGGGGGTCTGCAGTCATCAGCTGGCATTCAGTGGGGAAGAAACCAGGCTGAACAATGCAGGAGAGCTAGGGCTCTGGAGTACTGGTTTGTTGTGATTAGAAACCCAGAAGGGGAAACAGAGAGGTGCCACAGAGTGACCACAAATGCTAATACGTGTGAGAATAAACAATCTTGGGTTAGTGAAAACAAACAGTGACCTTTTTACAGTTCTGTCATAGCTGTTTTCTCTTTCTGATTATCTTTTGTTTATCTTTTACCTCCAAGAAATTTTACATCTAAGAAATGTCACGAGCTGGCTTATTTTTCAGACACCAGACAAGGAGCCCAATATATATTTTCTAGGTCCAATTCTGAGCCTCTAATTCTGCAATCTTCTTCTTCTTCTTTTTTTTTCTTTTTCTAAATGTGCATTGTTTATTGTCTGCCTGCATCCAGCATTTTTCCCATATACTTTTTACCTTTTCAATTTTTTAAATTGTGCTATGTTAGTCACCATAAAATACATCATTAGTTTTTGATGCAGTGTTCCAAGATTCATTGTTTGTGTACAACACCCAGTGCTCCATGCAATACGTGCCCTCCTTAATAACCACCACCAGGTTCACCCATCCCCTCACCTCTCTCCTCTCTAAAACCCTCAGTTTCTCAGAGTCCACAGTCTCTCTTGGTTTTAAGCAAATCACTGGATAGCTCAAATTTCAAATCCTTCCTTTCCAAACCTCAAAGTAAATAAGAACAGTAATATCATTCATAGGATTATGATAAGGATCTGGTGACATTATTTATGTAAACTTCTTAATAATTTATGAAGCCCTCTAAAATTGGGAGCTTCAGTTGGTTAAGCAGCTGCCTTCGGCTCAGGTCATGATCCCAGCGTCCTGGGATCGAGTCCCACATCGGGCTCCTTGCTCGTCAGGGAGCCTGCTTCTCCCTCTGCCTCTGCCTGCCATTCTGTCTGCCTGTGCTTGCTCTCTCTCCCTCTCTCTCTCTGACAAATAAATAAATAAAATCTTTAAAAAAAAATTGGGAGCTTTAGTATATTCTAAAATGAACGTCTGATTTTGATATTTCCCAGACAAAAGACTAAAAGCACCACTTAAAAATTAGTTGTCCCTGCTTCCAGCTGTTCACATTCCCAATAATTCATAAGAGGAATCACAGATTGGCTCCTTCTGTGGCTACAATACTAGGGCATATGAGCTTTCAGAAGTCAGCAAGTAAGTTTCTACTTCAGGACAGACCTCCTCCTCTGTTGATGGATTTTGAATTTGGAAAGTAAAACATATTTCATAATGCCTCTCCTGGTGGGTTCCTTGGTACTTCCTGTTATGTCTGCCCAAAGATTCTTTCCGTATTTCTGTTCATACCTAATGAACTCTTGCTTATGCTTCAGAGCCCAGCTGAACTGTTGTTACCTTTTATCCTGTCAAGACCTCCATTAGGGGCAGGGGCAAGGGCAAGAGCATGGTGAGATTTGGGGGGGCAATGGGTGAAATGGATACCCCAAAGATGTTTCTCTCTCTCTAATGCAGTTTTAGAAAAATGTGGAAGAAATGATGCAAATGTATTATATTGCACCTGAGTTTTTTGTTTTGTTTTGTTTTTTAAACAATTGCTATGTGACTGGTCTTTTGGTCAAGAATCAGAACACCTGGCTCCTAGGTTTTGCTCCAAAACTTGCTAACTGTGTGGTTACGGATAAACTACTTAACTGCCTCTTTAATAAAATGGAGATACTACCCCCGTATCCACTGTCATAGAAGGGACATAAGAATCTCTGCTCACCTCAAAATGGTCTAAAATCACAACCAACTGAAATAATTTATAGACCTTTCTGATTACTTTCATGAAGTGCCTCATATATTAAAAATGATTTTTTTTCATTTAATCTTTTAGAAAACTTTAGAAATAGAGCGGCAAATGATTTGCTGAGGAAATGCAATCAGAAGATAATTTTTTTAACCGTTACTAAAAAAACTTGGCACATATCTATTAGAAAATATACTTTCTATGAAGTATATCTTTGCAAAAGGCCAAGAGAGAGAGACTAACTAGCGGCTGTGTGAATTTTTATAACTAGAATAGTGGCAGCTGGGCCAGGCTACATATCTCGCTTAGAGACCCATAGACAGGAGAAAGGCCAAATGGAAAAAAGATAGACCTCCACTGAATAGACAGGTGAAGCTAAATTATGAGAAGTGGTTCTGGAGTGAGCTATTTGCCTATTTTATATGGATGTGCTGAAAGCACATTGTAAATAAGTAGGGTGCCCAAGCACAAGATGTTGTTATGAATCTTGAGAACCCTTAAGCATCAGCCTGGATGTGCAGAGATGGATTAAAGGAGTAGGTCAAAGGGCAAAATAGCATAATGTTTAATGCATTGGGCAAAAACCTTTTTTTCTTCTTTTTTTTTTTTTGGTTGTTTGTTGTTTTTTTTGTGGAATGCATGCATTAAGGAATGGTGAGCAGAAAAAGAAGAAGCAGCACCATCTAAAACAAAGGACGTCTCTCAAAAGCACAAATCAAGGAGAGAGGTAGGGGGCTATTGGAAATGCAGAGAACAACAACACTGATTTGGATCACAAATTAAGAAGTAAAAGGTGTGTCCTCCTCGGGAAGCTGTGGGAAAACAAATACTCACAGAAAGATGAATTAGTGAAAGACAACTGGCCTAAAGGGATAAAAATAAGAAAGTTTTACCAAAACACATTTGCTCTTTGTCTCTTTCTCCTGATGAAAATTTCAAACAGAGAACAGAGAAATATAGAATGCTGGGCTCAGGGAGAATGCCTTTGTTTTAATGAAAGAGGCATAGATGTAGGGATAGGAATAAAAGTATTTAGAGTTACTGGGTTATCATTCTTACTCTAGAAATACTGAGATTCTAGGATTAGAATTCTATTCTAGATTCTACTAACATATTAACTCTAAGGTTCTATCAATCTAATAACAAAAAGAGGGCATTTTGAGAGGCTGGCCATCAGAGGAAAATGTGAGAAACTTTCACAGTCTTATTTTGTTTGGGAAGTAGGGATTTTGGGGGGGGTACCATCTGTTTGTTATTAACAATTTGGCATGGATGCCCTAAGTCAGTTTTCTCTGAATGCTCTTGGTGAGTTCAAAACTAATGTTCTGTTTCTTACTTTAAGAATCTTCAGGTATGAGCTTAAACTGGTTTAAGGTGGTTTGCTAAACAAATTATTTAAATTGGGGGACCTTATATATATACTTTTACTTTCTGAAATGAGCTTGCTGGTTGGTTGCCAATGCACAGGGCTTTGGTTCCACAGCTAGCAGACCAACTGGGGAGCACGTCTGCTCCAAAGACCTACCAGAGCCTTACCAGCAGTACTCTGCATACCCAACATGAAAGATGCATCTTTTATATTAGCCCCAGAGATGTCTGACCTGACTTCTAAGTTTCTCCTTTCTGATTTACCCAGTTTCTCTCTTTCCTAGAGGTTCTTATGGCTTCTATTAACTGACCTTCCCTGAACTATTTCATAGGTCTGAGGATTCACAGACTTGGATCTCATTAAAATCATGTAGAGAGTTTGTTAAAATACAGATAATCCAGGACTTACCCTCATATTTAAATGCCAATATACTGCTTCTCATTTAGTGTGGGTCCAAGAAAAATTTTATCACTCTTATTCTTATTTTTAAACTATTCACTTATTCATAGGAACAGTTATTAGGATTTTTATGAAACCAATAATAGTAATGGTAGGCATTTATCAAGTATTTATCAAAATAAGTACAAATCAGGAACTCTTCAAAGAATTGTACATATAATCTTTGTTACAATCCTATAAGTATAACTATTATTCCCATTTTAAAAACAGAAAAATCAGGGCAGAACATTTCCCATAGGGTTTCGAAAATAAGAAGTAGAGTAAAGATTCAAACCTAGGATATCAACCTCATTGTGCTGTTAACCATCTTCCACAGTGAAGCGAGGTTCATTGCCAGAGCATAGAGATAATAAAGCAAAGAACTTTCCCTGAGTTTTCTTTGATGACTCATAACTGAGCAAGTCTGATGAGTATATTCCTACTAAATCTTAATAATAGTTCTATGATAAAATATCTTAAGTAAAAACACAATATAGAAACTGAATTTCTATAGACACGATATAGAACCTGAATTTCCCTCACCACAATATGGTGAGACTAGGCAGTATCACTTATTGAGCATATAGCTTGATATCTAATATTTAACTAAAATCAAGATCACCTAGGTCCCAATCTTGTCTTTGTCCCTTACCATTCATGTGACTTAATTCAAGGCTACTTTATCTCTATAAGCCTCAGTTGCCTCTTCTAAAAGAGAAATAATGATATACGCCTCATAATGTTTCTGTAAAAGTGCATGCAAAAGTGCTTAGTAAGTTCTTGATAAATGGAAGCCATTATCATTAGCATTATTATGCATCTTGGAAAGCCCAGAAGAACTCTTAAGGTGACAATAGCCACCAATGACACTAAAGAGAGAAACAAAGGAGAGCTTTTTCTTATTTATGCGTATCAAACCTAAAAGTATTAATAAGGAGGCAACACACAGCAAAAGAGAAAATGAAGACAGAAAGCAACAGATCTATAATAAAGAAATCTCATACCATGTACATGTATTTAGGGATTCTGCTTGTTTATTTCAGACTGAAAGGTTCTATTATTGAAAATGTTAATAAGCATTTAGGAGGGAAAACATAATGCCCAATTTAACAGTTCAATTATATCTAAGTAGTAGTCACTTTTTTTAGTTATATTTAGTTTTTACAGTTTAATATTCTACTTTCTAAAGAATATATGGATAAATATTTTTAGCAAAGTATTTACCATGTGGTTTCATTCTTTACTCAATTTTTTACTCTGTTGGTTACAACCTGATGGCCAGCACTACTGGATATAAAACACACTGAAGAATCATTAAGCTGCTCATCGAAATCCTATTAAAAATTATTTTAAAAGTCACTTGTAAATAAAATATACAATTATGAAGCTGAACACCATTAATCATTTACATTTAATTTATAATTTCTTTTAAACATTAACTATAAAGTCAAAAATGTCAAGCATATTAAAATACTGGCCTGACAGAAGCCCTGAGGGAGAAATAGAACAATGTTCTCTTTTGGTAGCAGATCAAATAATCCAAAAAGGACTTGGTCTCCTGGGACCAGAACTGTATTTCAACTCTCAGAAGATGGACATTTCACAACGGCTTCCCTACAGCAAGTAGTGTGAATTAATAATTGGTTATTATATTAACTATCAAAATGTTGGCAGTTGGAATTTGGGCTTCTAGTCCACATTTACATGAAAAAATTATCTTATTAATAAATTCTAGTTCAAATAGAACAGAGACAACATGAGACAGTGGAGGAAAACTGATGACCTCTGGAGATTGATCCCAGTGTTCTGATCGATTTTGTTCTCTTTCTATAGTAAGACTATAGCTTTTTATAGTAGCACTGGTAGAGCCTACTGGAGGCTTCAGGTCATTGTCTTGTTCCACAAATACCTCCTCTATGGAAGCACTGAGCAAAAATTCAAATACAAGGATGAATAAACACTCACTCACACCAAGGGTTTTGGAGGGAAGGGGTCCAGGGTATTGTGTGAGCCTGGTGGTGGGTATTAAGGAAGGCACGTGTTGCATGGAGCACTGGGTGTGGTGCATAAACAATGAATTTTGGAACACACACACACATACAAATAATAAAATTAAATTTTGTTAAAAAAGGATATGACTTAAAATATAAAAAAAAAAAAATTCACTCACAGATTATTCCTCTTGATGTTTAAAAGTTACCAGGGGAGATTTAATCTATTAGAGAGATCTAGGAAGATGCCCCTATGAAGTGACACTTGAGCTGGCTTATAAGAGGATGTACATGGTTGGTATTAGAAAAGAAGAGCATTCAAGTCAGTGAAAACAGGGGCAAGGACCATGGAGGGAGGAAGTGTGTCAGATGCAAGGAGTAGAGCAAGGTCAGTGGAGCTGGAAGCACAAAGCAGAAAGGGACTTAGTTCAGTAAGGATTGGGAGGAATAGAGGAGGTATGCCACTCCGGGACTGGCAGGGACAAAGGACAACCAGTAAATCATTTCAATAGGTAAGTGAACTGATAAGGTCTGCCTTTGAAAGAATCTTCTAGCTGCTGGAGAAGAGATCCAAGGATGCCAAAGTGAATGCACGTTAATTATTTAGCATCTAAAGGGGCCTTGGCAAGAAGTAATGATGATTCCACCTCTCACAGTGTTGGCAGTAGAACTTTTGGCAATGATGGAAATCCCCTGTACTACCCTCTGTACTACCTCATATAGTAGGCCACTATCTGTAGGTTGGCCATTTAATACTTAAATGTGGCTGGAAACACTGAGGAACTGAATTTTATTTTGTATTAATTATTTCAAATTTACATTTAAAAAGTCACATGGGAGAAAAAGCCACATGTAGCTAGTGGCAAATGTTATTTGGACAGCACTGTTAGGGATTACAATCTCGTGTATTGAATTATTCTAATACAGTGCAATATGTGTGGGCTACTGTACTAAACCGGGGAGACATTAATGTTTAAGAAAATGTAACATCACCCAGCTACTATCTTTTCTTTTTAATATTTTATTTTTATTTATTTTTTATTTTTTATAAACATATATTTTTATCCCCAGGGGTACAGGTCTGTGAATCGCCAGGTTTACACACTTCACAGCACTCACCATAGCACATACCATCCCCAATGTCCATAACCACACACCCCTTCCCCCAATCCCCCTTCCCCCAGCAACCTCAGTTTGTTTTGTGAGATTAAAGAGTCACTTATGGTTTGTCTCCCTCCCAATCCCATCTTGTTTCATTTATTCTTCTCCTACCCCCTTAACCCCCCATGTTGCATCTCCACTTCCTCATATCAGGGAGATCATATGATAGTTGTCTTTCTCTGATTGACTTATTTTACTAAGCATGATACGCTCTAGTTCCATCCACGTTGTCGCAAATGGCAAGATTTCATTTCTTTTGATGGCTGCATAGTATTCCATTGTGTATATATACCACTCTTCTTTATCCATCCGTCTGTTGATGGACATCTAGGTTCTTTCCATAGTTTGGCTATTGTAGACATTGCTGCTATAAACATTCGGGTGCACATGCCCCTTCGGATCACTACGTTTGTATCTTTAGGGTAAATACCCAGTACTTCAATTGCTGGGTCATAGGGTAGTTCTATTTTCAACATTTTGAGGAACCTCCATGCTGTTTTCCAGAGTGGTTGCACCAGCTTGCATTCCCACCAACAGTGTAGGAGGGTTCCCCTTTCTCCTCATCCTCGCCAGCATCTGTCATTTCCTGACTTGTTAATTTTAGCCATTCTGACTGGTGTGAGGTGATATCTCATTGCGGTTTTGATTTGTATTTCCCTGATGCCGAGTGATGTGGAGCACTTTTTCATGTGTCTGTTGGCCATCTGGATGTCTTCTTTGCAGAAATGTCTGTTCATGTCTTCTGCCCATTTCTTGATTGGATTATTTGTTCTTTGGGTGTTGAGTTTGCTAAGTTCTTTATAGATTTTGGACACTAGCCCTTTATCTGATATGTCATTTGCAAATATCTTCTCCCATTCTGTCAGTTGTCTTTTGGTTTTGTTAACTGTTTCCTTTGTTGTGCAAAAGCTTTTGATCTTGATGAAATCCCAATAGTTCATTTTTGCCCTTGCTTCCCTTGCCTTTGGCGATGTTCCTAGGAAGATGTTGCTGTGGCTGAGGTCGAAGAGGTTGCTGCCTGTGTTCTCCTCAAGGATTTTGATGGATTCCTTTCTCACATTGAGGTCCTTCATCCATTTTGAGTCTATTTTCGTGTGTGGTGTAAGGAAATGGTCTAATTTCATTTTTCGGCATGTGGCTGTCCAATTTTCCCAACACCATTTATTAAACTTCCCTGGTGGTCTAGTGGTTAGGATTCGGCGCTCTCTCTCCAACACCATTTATTGAAGAGACTGTCTTTTTTCCATTGGACATTCTTTCCTGCTTTGTCGAAGATTAGTTGACCATAGAGTTGAGGGTCTATTTCTGGGCTCTCTATTCTGTTCCACTGATCTATGTGTCTGTTTTTGTGCCAGTACCATGCTGTCTTGATGATGACAGCTTTGTAATAGAGCTTGAAGTCCGGAATTGTGATGCCGCCAACTTTGGCTTTCTTTTTCAATATTCCTTTGGCTATTCGAGGTCTTTCGTGGTTCCATATAAATTTTAGGATTATTTGTTCCATTTCTTTGAAAAAAATGGATGGTATTTTGATAGGAATTGCATTAAATGTGTAGATTGCTTTAGGTAGCATAGACATTTTCACAATATTTATTCTTCCACTCCAGGAGCATGGAACCATCTATGAAAAACCCACCGCAAATATCATTCTCAATGGAGAAAAACTGAAAGCTTTTCCGCTAAGGTCAGGAACACGGCAGGGATGTCCATTATCACCACTGCTATTCAACATAGTACTAGAAGACCTAGCCTCAGCAATCAGACAACAAAAGGAAATTAAAGGCATCCAAATCGGCAAAGAAGAAGTCAAACTATCACTCTTCGCAGATGATATGATACTATATGTCGAAAACCCAAAAGACTCCACTCCAAAACTGCTAGAACTTGTACAGGAATTCAGTAAAGTGTCAGGATATAAAATCAATGCATAGAAATCAGTTGCATTTCTCTACACCAACAACAAGACAGAAGAAAGAGAAATTAAGGAGTCAATCCCATTTACAATTGCACCCAAAAGTATAAGATACCTAGGAATAAACCTAACCAAAGAGGCTAAGAATCTACACTCAGAAAACTATAAAGTACTCATGAAAGAAATTGAGGAAGACACAAAGAAATGGAAAAATGTTCCATGCACCCAGCTACTATCTTGAAGAGTCAAGATTTTAACCGAATTACTTAGTCTCTAGACCCTATTTTCTCTTATTTTTCTTCTTGTTGTTGCTTTCTCTTCCATAGGAGGTCAACGGTCAAGTAAATTTGACCTTCTTCTACTTCTGATTCGTTGACACAACCTTAGGATATCGGCAAATTATGGATTTCCCAGGGCAGTTAGGTTTTACATTACTTATTCCTGCATGATATTAATGGTGTCCCCTCACATTCTCAATAACATCCTGGTTTGGATGATAAATTATATGCCATCCTAGCCAACCTCTACTGAAGATGTCAGATTTATTGGACAAAATATACTTAGAAATGTAAGTAGTGCAAGATGAAATACAGTCTCAAATTCCTTGGTGAAAGTTTCTACTAGAAAGTTTTAAAACACTGCAGAGAACAAAATGAATTATATTTATCGAATAATAAACTGTAACAATGTATGAAGTTGATGACTATTAAAACTATTGAGTAGTTAAGTTTTGTCAGGTTCTCTTTAGTGATGTCAGTTAAATGTCTTTCATTAATTCTTATTTGCCTCACTTTTCCTGTAAATAACTTATTAACCACCCACTATTTCTTCTGTGACTGATTAAATGGTATAAACGTGGAGGAAAAACAACATGAATGACATAAATGCTAAGAATCGTTTGAAATGTGAAAATATGTTTAGTACAGAGGTTCTGTTTACCACTCCTACAAACATACTTAAGGAAGCACACAGTTAAATAATATCAATAACTAGGATCTGTAGAAATCCTTCAACTTCTTAATTCTTACTCTGTAGCCTATTTGTCGGGAGCTTAATAGAGGAAATGTAGTAGGTCAAACAAATCAAGCAAAGGGCAACATACAGCTTCAAGACTTATCTAGTTGACGTGCCAATGCCAAACATGATCTGAAAATTGAGACAATGCAGAGCAGGAAGGTATAAAATACCGCAGGAAATAATAAACTAAAAAACATCAAGTTCTGCCTCAGTTTCCCATGCTTACAAGTCTCCATTCTTCATTGTTCCTGACTGCATTCTGAACATGGCTGACATTGTTCAAAGTGATGAAAAACATTATTCAGCGAATTCTTTTGATCTTTTTTGTTCAAATGTCCTGTCTCAATTTGAGAGAAAGTTGAGCTTAGCAGTTACAAAGGCAAGGGTCATTATCATGAAGACATGGATTCTTGAGGGGCTATAGAAATTCAGAGAAAAATTATATGTGATCCCAAATTACAATGAGGGCACAGGCAACTTAATCTACATTTGTGTGTTGTGCCTGGGTGGCTCAGTCGGTTAAGCATCTGCCCTTGGCTCAGGTCATGATCCTGGGGTCCTGGGATTGAGCCCTGGAGTCTTGCATTGCACTCCCTGCTTAACAGGGAGTCTGCTTCTCCCTCTCCCTCTCCAATTGCACTCCCTCTCTCTCAAATAAATAAATAAAACTTTTAAAAAAATCTATATTTGTAATCCCCTGGGGGTTTACATCTGCTCATAGGATATAACCATGGGATAAAGGGCTTTTGTCAAGTGAAGAACAGTTTTCCAGGTAGCTCCCAGAAAAAAAAAAAAACTTGTTTTCCCACAGTACTCCAAACATGTACTTCCTACACAGACACATCATACACACATGCACATACAATTTGTTGATTCAAAGGAATCATTTCCTGTGTATCATGTATTTTTGCATAAGCAAACAGGAGTGGAACCAACTCTTACATAACATAGTTTAAGGAAACTCTTGATCCAAATCTGACTTGCTCTGGATGAAATGCAGTGTAATGTACATTGGATTATAATGTGTGAATTCTCTTCTCTCACACCAGCTTTGGTATGAATTAGTGTGAATTGCAGACTGATGTGAGCCACAAAATAGGATCAGCACATCACACATATCCAAAACAAAGGAAGAAAACCTTAGTAAGAACCAGATCAGATTTCCTTGTTATTCATGGCTGTGGCTTTTTTCTAAGTCCTAGGAAGCTGAGATGGGAAATTATGACCAAATCTACCATTGGTGACAGCTATCAATTACTTGTAATCAATGTGCAGACTTAAGCTAGTATTTTGGATGTTCAGGGGTGACTTTAACACAATCTCGTGCATGCACATGATGAGCTGTGAGGAACCAGTGGTAGGCTGAGGTGTCCAGTCTGTCAACTTCCCTCAAGACTTGGACCATGATTTTTCTGTCACTGAACACTTACCTGTGCCTTCTAGCTATGGTGTGTTTTTGGTGACAGTTTCTGAATTTCCTTAGTGAGTTTTAGAGTCTACAAATCAACTTCTGTTACTGATACCATTAGTGATACTGCTTGTGAACAATTTCTCATTTACTGTTTGTGATTTTTTTTTTTTTTTTTTTAGTTTTGCCTCAATGTGACCCCTTTGAAGTTTGGTGCCCTATGAAATGTGTCCCATAGATGATCCTGTTATTTTATATCAATTATGCTTTCTTTGTAAGGATGTATTCTTTAGACACTTGGGGTAGATAAGCAGTACCTGTTATAGAATGGGTTTCTGAGCAGTTTCAGTGTGCAAACATGTACAAAGAAAGGTGAGGAAAAGGGGCAATCCAACATGAGACTTGAGAAGACTAATTTCAGAGAAAAAAACGCTCCTGAAAAGCTAATGAAGAAACTTCTTGTATCTATCATACATGGTATGAATCAATAGAAAATCAAAATAATCCAGACTCCATTTTTTTTAATCACTGGGTGATAGACTATTACAAGAGCACATGTAAATATAATTAAAGGCAAAAGTGATTCATTGCAAGAAGATCAATACAAAAGTGTTATGAAAAGTCTCAGGGAAATGAGAGAACATAATTGAAGATTCAAATCGGACTCTGAGCTGATCCTAAAGTATTGGTAGAATTTTGACAGCTCGATATAAAGTAGAGGAGCATTTCATGTGAAGAGAATAGCATCTCAGAGATGGGAAAGTACAGGTAATGTCAAGTTGTCAGGTTGCACAAAAGCATGAAGCTATATTACAGAAAAGATAGAATAAGAATTGCAAAGGTATACTGAGACCAGGACATAGAAGTTCTTGAATTTTATGCCAACACTTATGGATTTGTTTAGCAAATCACAGGAATCCTTTTATGGTGTTTGACTGTGACCACACATGCCCTTTAGGATGGGGTAGTGACATACAGAATGGATCAGAGTAGGCAGAAAATGAAGATGGGCTGTCTGGATTAGAGATATGGAGGCCAGATCACATTGGTAAGAAGCAGTAGCCTCAAACATGATACAAACTCTTTCATTATACATATATGGTTGTATAAGGGGTTACATAAGGGGCAAGAGAGAAAGAGATAAAGAATCACAGATGAAGCCAAAACCTGGGTACTGGAAGAATAAAAGAATCATTAGTGAAAATGACAGGAAATATCTGGGCTTTAGGGAGGATGTTAATAACACTCTTAGAATGTCATAGATATAACCTGACCCTAATTTCTAAGTTTTCCTATTTTATGTTAACTTAACAATTAAATGTAAGTCACGGCCATTTAATATATTTAACATAGTTCATACAAATATGAATTTTTAAAACACTCCATTTGTACAGTGACTAACTGAACAATAACAGAATTGGAAAAACATCATATAAATGGCAGAAATAGGGGTGCCTGGGTGGCTCAGTGGGTTAAGCCTCTGCCTTCGGCTCAGGTCATGGTCTCAGGGTCCTGGGACTGAGCCCCACATCAGGCTCTCTGCTCAGCAAGGAGCCTGCTTCCTCCTCTCTCTCTGCCTGCCTCTCTGCCTACTTGTGATCTCTGTCTGTCAAATAAATAAATAAAAAATCTTAAAAAAATGGCAGAAACAGAAAACAGCAATTTTAATGAAAGGAAGAAAACAACATTAAGTCATTATAAATTCAACATTTTGAGAACATTGCAAATTAGTGACAAGTTAATAAAACATGCCCTATATTCTTTAAAAAAAAAGGTTTATTTTGGAAATCAGTTGTTTTCCATAAGAATGAGTTTGGGTGTGAAAAATGTAGCTTTTTAAAAATTGTCTTGCTATGACCTTGGTTTTGTTTTTTCTGTACTTTTTGATAGTGTTGATTTGTTTCTTTGAATTTCACACAATAAGAAATTTTATCTTATGAAAAGCCCTATGTCAACTCTGATATGTTGATCAGTTTACTGTTTCCTCGTGATTGTCATTAAAGACAGCTTTTATGAAGTACCCAACTGCTCACAGTTTTCAGGAGAACACAGTTTCTGGTAAATTTTTGTAAATAGAGCAATGCCACATTCATTCTATTTAAGTCTGACAACAAGACCTCAAGGAGGTATAGAAAGTTCCTTTTACAAGTAAAGGGTATGATTTTGAGATGTTGAGCTAATTGCCAAAGATCACTACATTCTTTGCATGATTCTAAGGGCTGCTCACCATTCACCACCAAAGAGATTCACTACCATTGGTGCCCGAAGCTCTTCTTCTAAGGGATCCACCTGTGTGGTGTAATATCACCATGTAATGTTCCCAACATCATGACACAAATGGTCACTGTATAAATAACTATGTGCTTCTTTGGAGGAGAAATCTGTGGACATCTCTGAACCTACTGGGGACAAAGTAGCCCAATTTGAATCATCTCTTGCAAAATAGTCAAGACGATGGCATTAGTAACACCATAATTCTGGAACAAGAAGGGGGCAGTGACTATCAATCATCATTACTTTTCAAAGTTTTAAAATATGTCTATTATGCATTTATAGGAATTATGTGGGACACAGGAATTATATAGGAAAAACTGGAGGAAATTTCGATGTACTATAGTGGGATTTGCTATTCACTTGTTTTGACACTCAAGCACCTAGGTTTAACTTAAAATCTTGTTTCAACTGATTGTGTGTCCCTGAAGCATCACTTAACCTTCCAGAGCCTCAGTTTCCTCAACAATAAAACAAAGGTTTGAATCAGCTGATGGCTGGGAATCAATTCTCTGTGGGTCTGTAACACTTCCCTTACATCTTGCGAGCAAAGGCACTGACAGCCTTTGCTCCAAACTGTCTTTCCAATTATGATTGTATAACAAATAGCCTTGGAAGGCAGAACAGTGTCTTTCTCCAGAAGAATGGTCAGGTGGGCTTACTGCACATAAATAGGTTTTGGGTTTCCTAAACCCATGGTTTCTCTCTTTTAGCTCAACCTACTGTGTAAACAGGTGTCACTTGGCCCTCTTTGTGTTATTGTGAGAGAGCTAGGGCTCAGTGAACTGGCACAAGTTCACTATTGATATCACCGGGAGAATTGAAATCCTTTGTCTGTGACCCAGGAGTCTTCTTGTCTTTGCCAGTATCCATAAAACTGTGACTGGCTAAACAGTTAGCTTGCAGGTACATTACATTCCCAGAACCTTCACAGTCCTTAAACATTGATGGGTACAGTCTTCTTTAAGTCTTGCAAGACTCTATTTGCCCCCAGTCCTCAAATTTCCATAACTGGGCTGTCTAACCACTGTCTTCAGCTCAAATAAGTTAAATCCTGACCTTTGCTGATATAATTTAATTAGCTCTTTTTCAGTAAGTCTGCATCATTGACCTTCCAACATCCCTGGTCTGAGAACTTGTGCTGAAGTTCTAACAAGGTGCAGGTTAAGACAATTTGAGAACTGATGTAGTGAAAAAATCATTGTGCCCTCTGCATGTGTGCTTCAAAATAAAAATCATACTCATCAGCACAGGAAGTGTATAAAGCTGATTACTGTGTATGCGTTTTCTTCCACCTAAACTCAGGCATAGTCCACCTGTTGAATAACTGAGAAGCACTAATTCTAAACCTTAACCCTAAGTAGGAACCCTACTCCCTTCTTTCCCAAATCTATGTTGCATCTCCTCCATAGCTCCCTGTTTCATCCCACTGCCAAGTCCAGCTGCCTCTCTTCTGCCAGCTTAATCTGGTTAGCAATAACTGTGCAACTGTCTGAATGTCTTTCTTTCCTTTGCTCACCTTAATTGGGACAGTCCCATTGCACGAGCAATGCTGAGCTCATTGACTGGTATATTGAAAAAAAAAAAAAAGAGTGGGGGGGACAGAGAAACTGAATCCAGACTGTGAGGGGCTTGGATTGGACCAGTGAAAAGTGTGGAGCTCCCTGCAAGCTGTCAGGAGTCCCCCTCACCCATGGCTTGCTAGGCCACGGTGGAAAGTAGAATCACATTTTAGAATATTAGATTTGGTGGCTGTAAAGCATACATACAAAGGTAGAGATTTGGGTCCACAAAATCAGTTAAATAAAATTCCCCGTGAGAGAGATTAGAACTGAACAAAGCCAATGCTAGTAGGAATGGAAAGAGAGTCAAGGATTCTGGAGAC
The DNA here is from genome assembly GCF_902655055.1 of Lutra lutra. NCBI lineage: Eukaryota > Metazoa > Chordata > Mammalia > Carnivora > Mustelidae > Lutra > Lutra lutra. The sequence goes on along the minus strand of NC_062280.1, from coordinate 149,716,650 downwards.
ATTTTTAAAAACGTGGAGAATCAGGGAGAGAGAAGCATCAATAATGATGTAGGGGTACTAATTTGGGTGACTAGGATACTGTTGATAATGGTGAACCAAGAGATTTTGCAGAGATCAGAGTCCCCTTCCCCCCACAAAGCATTCTGAATACTGCAAACACTCTATTGTATAAGGTATCATCATAATTATTATCGTGTTGTGCTGTGTTAATAGTTCTTTGGGTCTAGAGCTTGAGTTATGGGCCACTTTTTATACTTGAAAGAAACTACACCCCAACTAGTCCAGATAAATATTGCCTATCTTTCTTTAAGAACCTCCAGGGATGAACTACTATAACAAACCCCAGAAAGCCCCTCTTCCTAGCACAAAGTATCCTTTCCAGATGTCTCATCCATAGCCCTCGTCCCTCTCTATGTTACGGAGTCCACTTGGGTAGTTTTTAAAGGGAATTATGAGATTCTGGTTTAAGAGAATCATGGTTCTTAGAGTTGTTTTTTTTTTTTAATTCAAATGTAGAGAGAAAGTAAGTCTTCTGTTTGATCTCAAAAGTTATAAAGATATAAAGAGAGAAAGGTCTATCCTAGCATTGAAATACAATCTGTTTTCACTGGAAACCTGAGCCGACTTTAATCATCTACATTTCAGTCTGGGCCAAAATCTCAGAAAGCTGCAAGTATTGTGAATGCTATCACACTAACAGAAAACCTTTGCAGAAATTTCCCCAGGATACACAGACATATTTTTCTCTTCTCAGTCTCTCTCTCACACACATACACATATAAATGGTCTTTAATTCTTGAATTTCCTTCACTATAGACAGGATAAGTATCTTAACTAATGTAGTATTGTTCATACTAGACATGTTTTACCCATTAAAAAGATACTTGTCGTGGGTTAGTTCAATCAATACTTATACATTGCAGATTTAGGGGGATAACTGGGAAATACAAACAATTAGACGGGAAGAGAAAGCACTGTGTCTTTATTCTTTCTGAGAAGTCAGGGTCAGACTAAAGAAATGCAGAGCACCGCCAGTCAACACACTTTGAAATATGAACACAGCATAATTCAGAGAGATCACCCTTCCAATTTTATTTGCTTTTTTTCGTGCTGTCATTAGAATATGGAGTACTTTTTTAATTTAAAATAATTTTCAAAAAAAAAAGATTTTAAATTTAGAAAAAAAAACCTTTAACTTAAAAAAATCTCCTTTATCACTTTCATGCTTAAATGGCCATCCAGTATGACGTTACCTTTATTGAGAATAATAGCACTTCTATTATTCAGTCTACTGTGAGTATGCGGCACTTAAGTTGAAGGAAGATTATTTCATTTTTATCTTTTCTGGAACACCAGAGGAAAGCCTCAGACATTGTCACATTTCATTTGCAGGTAAACCTGTATTCATCTTAGGTTAACTGGTTACCACTACTCACTTTCACCTAATGTTTCCATATTTTTTCTTATACAGCAATGTCTACTTTTATTTCAGAATGTATCATTTGTGGCTATTTGACTTTTCATGGCTCATGGATTCCTAATGACTATCCAAATTATATTTGTATTACCCAGTATACAGTCTTTTCAAAGTGGCAAGATTTTCATTTTACATGTGTGGCTTGATGTCCTTTCTTATATATTGGTAGGGAATGTCTCCTTGGCTTATTCATGAAGAAATAAGTGATGGGGGTACTTGTAAGCATTTATACTTGATATTTTATTTTATTTTTTTTTTAAGATTTTATTTATTTATTTGACAGAGAGAGATCACAAGCAGGCAGAGAGGCAGGTAGAGAGAGAGGAGGAAGCAGGCTCCCTGCTGAGCAGAGAGTCTGATGCGGGGCTCTATCCCAGGACCCTGAGATCATGACCCGAGCCGAAGGCAGCGGCTTAACCCACTGAGCCACCCAGGCGCCCCTATACTTGATATTTTATTCAGCTTCTCCTAATCAAGAGTTTTTACTACTCTATGAGTTAGAAGAAAACATGGTGGGTAGCAGACTCCTCACAATTCTGTTGTGCACATTTTTATCATGCTTAAACAACAATACCTGAATATTGTTCTTTCAAAAAAACTCTGAAAAATTTAGCAGAGAGATATACTGTTCTCTAGATAAGGTAATACAGTACAGAAATTCCTGCTCACAGGGGCACCTGGGTGGCTCAGTGGGTTAAACCTCTGCCTTCAGCTCAGGTCTTGATCCCAAGGCCCTGGGATCGAGCCCCGCATCGGGCTCTCTGCTCAGCAGGGAGCCTGCTTATCCCTCTCTCTCTCTGCCTGCCTCTTTGCCTATTTGTGATCTCTGTCTGTCAAATAAATAATAAAATTTAAAAAAAAAAAGAAATTCCTGCTTACATAAAACATGTTACAGTGGAATACAGGGATTACCAAAAAGGGTAAGTATGTCACTCATATTCTTTCTAAATGTTCTGGAGATTTAAGCAGTGGAGTGTCATGGGAACCATTAATAGGAACACAGAATAGAAAGGCAATAATAGTCAATGATTAAAAGATAGCAAGAAAGGAAAATAAAATATTCAAGTCACAGCTCCATAAATATATGGTAGTATTTCTAAATTTTAAATGACATTCACTAAGTACTAACTTTTGAGGGCACTTTTGAGGGCAGAGAGTGTAAATTACACAACATGAGAGGTACATTTTTATACTGACACTTAGTCCTTTACTTCTAATACAAATTATCCATAGAATTTATTCACCTAGACATGAGTTTCTGACTTTACCTGCTAATGTCTGTTTTCATATCCCTAGATCTAAATTTGTAAAAACCCATATACAGGGAAGCATGAAGTACTGGGTGTTTAATCATAGCTTCTCAATGAATTCCCTATAATAATCCTTTGGAGACTAGCAAGATGCATTGATAATGAGGTCTTTGTTTGGTGTATTTGGTGTATAGTTGTGTGTGTGTGTGTGTGTGTGTGTGTGTGTGTGTAGTAAATCAGATGTTCAAAATCTGAGCTGCATAGTTTTTTAATGAATAAAAAAACTGAATTTGCATTGATGACTTTTTTACATTGTCCTTTAGATTATATTTTCTCCTTCTATTCAGTAGGAAAAAGATTTCTTATCTCACTGGCTCAATCCCCTTTACATCTCTCATTTCTCATTTCCTTGCTGGGAATGGGAGTGGGAGGGAGCTGCTGGTATGTTTCATTGCTGCCCAAGGCTTGAGAGGGAAAGCAATACCAGAATGACTTGCCTCTATTCTTCCTCATTTATCCTACTCCGAGCATAACAAAATCAAATCTTAATAGTAAGTACTTACCTTGCGCTAAACAGATCAATCTTTTTCCATTAGATTTGTCACATGAGACATGAACTCAACAGTAATTGATTTCAAAGTCATGTGGCACAACAGCCACTATAGTATTTTTCCTATGATAGTCTCAATCGATAGGCCTAGCAGCTTAACAAAAATAATTACATCAACATATCTGCTTTCCTGACACCATTTTGTTCTTAGGTGTTAGAAACAGTCTGGTATTAGAAGAAATCCAATAAGTTAGAAGCAAGAAGGCTGAGTCTGGGTAACTAAGTGCTTACACCTCCTGGGCTTCAGTGATACGGATTCCCTCATTTTCTCAATCTTTTCACAGCTCACAGCACAGTCCATCAGTCTTACAAGCAGTTCTAATAGTTCCTGGATTTGGAGTTTGATGCAGGCTTTGTATGAGCAGATGCTTATATAAAAGCTAAAATAGGCAGGTATTAAAAGGATTAAGTGATTCAGTAGAGTATCTCAGCCAGCCATAATTCAAGACACAATAGTTCAAATCTTTCATTGCTGTTTTCTTTGATAAAATGTAGGTTTTAACCTTTTGGGAAGTCTTTTTCTACAATGTCAGCAGCAACTCCAGACCTGTCAACTCAACAATACTTTACAACTAATGCCTTTCACAGTGTCTGAGGTAGAGAAAGGAATTGCAATAATACCACCTAGGATTCTGTGAGATTGGAAATGTAGTGGCATACAGTGGCTAGTTACTTTGTGTATGGAAATAGGTGAGTTGGCAATGACATGAGGGGAAAAAATACCTGCAGTAGAAAATCAAGTCACTGGAAAAAATAAAGGTAATTTATCAGGAAATGTCTAAGATGAGTACATATGATGTCTGAATTAAAACAATCAACTATTAACATGTCATTTTAGTGCTTATCTCCAGTGTTTTCAAAGGCTAATTTTTATTTACATCAAGGAAGAAAATATTAGTCACTGAATGGTTGAGAATCAATCTGGATTTTTGACTTTTTTTGTTTATACTGGTTACTTATTTATTTTTGGATGTTTATTTCTTCTGTTAACCTCACAGGATGTCAATATCCATTGACTTCAACTTTGTGTCTTTCCTATGCAAACCCTTGAACTGCTATTTCTTTTGCCCATATCAAAACATAATTTTATTGACCAAGGGAAGGATCTTTGATATAGCTCCAAAATTCCTTTATTACTGAGACCTAATTATGCACTGTCCACTTATTTAGGAGGCATTTATTAAACGCCTATTATCTTCAACTATTGCATTAGATAAAAAAATGAACAAACAGACATGGTCTCATCTGAGAAGTGGCCGAAATAATTTAGAACTGAAAAATAAACATGCAATAAAACTTTATAGGAGAAATGATTTGAAGACAAAAAGAATGTTCTAGCTTCTAGTGGTGAGAAACAGCAAGCAAGGAGGAGAAAGCAATTTGATTTAGTCGTTAAAATGGAAGTGATATTTGGCCCAACATGCCTGAACTTGTCCAGAGATTAGCTGAGATATGTTACATGATCTGTAAATTTCCAGAAGGGCTCCTTTCCATATATATATATATATATATATATATCTCATAATGCTTACCTGTTTCAAATTTAATAAAAAAAATCACAGTGGTTAAAACAAATTCTCTTTTAAAATACAGAATCATCTAGAAGAGTAAAATTAATATTGATAGTTATTTGCCCCTCGAGTGAATTATCTTGGGATCATTTAATGACAGTCAAGTGAAAGGAAAGCATGGTTTTCAATGGGGACCAACACAACTCGACTATAGCACTGCTTGGGAGAGCTTATATATCGTCTTCATGGAGAACAGCTTAGGGCAGAAAGACATGCAGAATGAGAGGCTATGACCCAAGGGAGAAACTTTTCCTGCTTGTAAGTTACACAGTCACTAGTCATAGTTATACTAACAAAATTGTGAATAAAATTTATTGTTAGACTTAATTCAAGAATGACACCAGAATTGATTTTAGATAATTTCTTCTCTGAGAAACACAACTCCAGAAAGGAACATACATAGACAGATACATAGAAATATTTCAATGAGATTACTGGCAATATTATTCTCATTGTCCAGTAAAGAAAAGAGTATAGTGGATACATGACTAAGGTAGGATGGCAAATAAATGAAAGATTAGAAGAGACCTTTTTTTTTTCTAATAATGTTTCAGTTCATAATAATGAAAACTTCCTTCTTTTAATAGTGTCCATTTTCTTCCCTGCTCTTCTTTTTTTCAATGTTCTTCTCTGTTTCTGTCATCCCCTTTGGTGTTTATCAAACATATTATAATCATAGACAAACTGTGGAAGGAGCTGAGATGTCCTTCAACAGAAGAATGGATAAAGAAGATGCCATTCATATGAAAAATTATGAAATTTATAGTGTAAATATTTACCACTGAATGTGTAAGACAGAGAAAAAGAATTCTGCATGGAATATCACTCAGCCATCAGAAAAGGATGAATAACTATCATTTTCAATGACATGGATGGAACCAGAAGAAGGTATTATGCTAAGTGAAATAAGTCAAAATACAATGAGCTGAATATGAAATAATATAAAATGTTTAAATAGTTTCTTTAACACTTTATGGACTAGTTCGTTGTGTGGGTTGTATGAAATGCTTTTTATTAGACTTCAGTTTTTAGAGTGGTTTGAATTCATAATTATTTCTAAAAATAATTTTCAACTTAGAGATGGCTGAATATGGGATATTTCTAAATTTTAGAAATGTCAGTGGTCAAATTATTAACAATGATTTTATAACAAAATTAAATACGTATGAAGCTGGAAATTATGCATTATCATACTGTTGATGCTTTTATTCTTTTTTTTTTTTTTTTTTTGGTATGTTGAAATATTTGCAATGTTCTTTTACAATGGAAAACAAATATTTGGAACGTCAGACTCCAATAACTGATACTCCTAATTCAGAGACTGTGGGGCCCAATAAAAACACAGTGTGCTGATTTTACTTATTTCATTTTAAAGATCACAACTACTCATATGTGAAACATAAGGAATAGTGCAGAGGACAATAGGGTTAGGGAGGAAGAACTGAATGAGAAGAAACCAGGGAGGGAGATAAACCATACAAGATTCTTGACTCCAGTAAACAAATGGAGGGTTGTGAAAAGGGAGGTGGGTGGGTGGATGGGGGAACTGGGTGATGGGCATTAAGGGGGGGCACATGATGTGATGAGCACTGGGTGTTAAACTGAACTGACAAATCACTAACATTGTATCAAAAACCAATGATGTACTATACCTTGGCTAACTAAATTTATATAAAACTAAAAAAAAAAAATCACTGAATGGGGCGCCTGGGTGGCTCAGTGGTTAAAGCCTCTGCCTTTGGCTCTGGTCATGATCCCAGGGACCTGGGATGGAGCCCCACATCAGGCTCTCTGCTCAGCAGGGAGCCTGCTTCCCTTCCTCTCTCTGCCTGCCTCTCTGCCTACTTGATCTCTGTCCGTCAAATAAATAAATAAAATCTTTAAAAAAAATCACTGAAGACTTAATTAAAGATATGCATTTAACACAATTAGAAATAGAATAGTTTAACACCTTATGGAATAATTAATGGTGTGGATTATATGGAATGCTTTTTATTAGACTTCAGTTTTTGGAGTGGTTTGAATTCAGAATTGTTTCTAAAAAATAATTTTTAAAAGCTCTTTTTTAAAAGAATTTTGCTTAGCATTCAATTATTCAATAGGTTAAGGTCCAAGAAACTATTAGCTAGAAATCTCCTCCTGAAAAAATTATGAAATTTATAGTGTAAATATTTACCACTGAATGTGTAAGAGAAAAAAAAATTTTGCATTTGTGGCATTATTTTCTCCTTAGTGTATTTCTATAATAAATCTACATTTAGATAAAACTCTATTTCTTTATTTAGAAAAACCTAAATTTTTCTCAAATGTTAAGGTAAATCTTGAAAGTTCTGTTATGTCTAAGAGTTATATTTAGAATTAGAATATAAGAAATAGCTTACAAAGTATTTCAACCTCAGAGTTTTTAATATACATTTTGAAACTAGGTATTGTGTCTTATTTAGATATTTCATTTTATGTTTAATTCTAATCTTCAAGGATATTCTCTCTCGCTAAAAGCATTTTATTTATTTTGGGTGATGATCTGCAGAAGTTCCCTACATATTTTTTTGCAAGTGGCAAGGTTGCATAATGACAATTATATTCATTGTAACACAAATTACAGAAAAAGAAAACCTAAATGCAGCATAAGATTAACCTATATATTATATTCTTTTGTGTTCTTTCAGTGACAAGAATTGGTAATGGGTCCATACTTTTTCTAATAAACATGAGAAGAGTTAATAATGATACACTGAGTTCTCTATGATTGGATCAAGAGGGTAAAAAAAAGATAAACCATTTATTCTAGGTTAATGTACTTCTATTTCCATAATCATTTTAATTATGCATGTCAGAAACAAAAGTTTTATCTAAGGAATCTAATGTTGTATTTAAAGAATATCTTCAGCTTGAAGAAGAATATGTACAGGTTCAAACTTACACTTTTATATGCCATCTCCAGTCTTGGAATGAGAAATGAAGGGTTTTCACAGTCAAGGGCATTGAACGACTAACTTCTTTTGCTTAGCTTTTTTTCTTTTGATAAATATTTTCCAGTTTTAGTTTTCTGTTCATAGCTTTATTTTACATTTCATGTTATTTAAATTTTCTTATTGAAGGGCATGTGAGAGTGAGGTTAAAAGTACTTCAATTTTGGTCGATAATCCTTATTGTGTATCCACAGAATACAATGAATATATGTGTCTGTAATAAGAAACTGAAGAAATAAAAAGCACAATTCCACCTCTTCGAGAAACAGTTTTTATCCATACAGCTGCATCTCACTTTGAAAGGAGATAGACATCTTAAAAGCCCCATGCAAAACAAGTTGTAAACAGAGCTGCAGGTTTAAATGCATAAGAGTTCATTACTAAAGGAGATCCCACAGCCAATTAAAAGTTAAGTTATTTTATTAACCTTATTTAGCTTAGGGACCTTTATATATAGTTACTGACGGCGATATAAGAATACTTAGAGGCAGTATAAGGTCAAGTTCATCAAAAATGGGTCCATGGAGGAGCAATTGATATTACTGAAAAAAAAAAAGAACTGATTATCCAACAGAGATCAATAAGAAACACGTTACAGAAAAATGTTACTGATTTGTCTGATAGAACTCATCTCATAGGCTGTTTTCTTTTCTTTTCATTTATTGGCACTTGGGTGTTTGAATGACCTACTCTTGGAAGTCGGAAAATCTTGGCCCTAGGGGGATTTTGTTTGGCATGAATAGTATTTTTAAAATTTTAATAACTTTATATGGGGCAGAGAATCCCCAGTTTATCTAGTTCTTAGGCTCTATGTTGTCATACATTCAGACTAAAGATATTTATGTTTACTGTCCTTGATTAAAATACTTATATTAGTTGAAAGCCTACTATGTGCAATAAGGCTATAGAAGACGGACACAGTTCTTACCTTCGTATGGAGCTTAAGTCTGTTAGTGGAATAAATAATAAATAAATAATTCCATAATTAAACTGAACTGATGTTAAATACCTCAAAGGAAATTACACATGAAATTAGAAGTTTAACAATAGGATTTAAATGAGAAAAATAATACTTAAGCTAAAACTTAAAGAATTAGTTAGGAAATCCAAGGAAGGACTATCCAGGCACTGTGCCCATTTTCCTAATGAGGAAAATGAGGTCTGGAGAGACTAAATGACATTCATGACCAATTAATAGAGGAAGAAAATTCAGGTCTCCTGGCTCCCAGGATGACATTCTTTTCACTGTCAAATGTTTTTAGCATCCATTTAAAATGATTCAATCCTATAAATGCAAGGCTTTTGTATACTAAAGCTTACAGATGTATGAACTATTTCAAAAAAATTAAATGAGCAGAGATAATTTGATTGCCTTTCACTGTTCTATTGGGTCTTCTCTAATTGTCACAGCTAAAGACCACAGGAAAAAATAATGAGACAATTCATTAATGAGGATTAGTTTTTACCTCCTTTAACTAGTTAAATTATTTGTGAAAGATGCTTCTTTTTTATCACCTGAAATAAAAGTGCATATTCTGTATAAGGTTTCCTTTTTATATTAAAAAAAAGAAACTAAGAAAATTTTAATTTGGACACAGAAAGTAAAACATTCACATGCCCAAACTAGAAACAATATGAAGGCTGTGTTTCAGTGAGCATATGATCTATTACATTGGATAGAACTCTAATTAATAAATATGTCAATTTTTCTTTGCTGTGATTTTGGATATGATACTCATTGTGCTTTAGAACACGTGATTACTGTCTTGTTAATTTGGGCATTCTAACTGGTGTAAGGTGGTATCTCAATGTGGTTTTGATTTACCCTAAAGATACAGATGTAGTGAAAAGAAGGGCCATATATACCCCAATGTTCATAGCAGCAATGGCTACAATCGCCCAACTGTGGAAAGAGTCAAGTTGCCCTTCAACAGACGAATGGATAAAGAAGCTATGGTCCATATATACAATGGAGTATTATGCCTCCATCAGAAAGGATGAATACCCAATTTTATATCAACATGGACGGGACTGGAAGAGATTATGCTGAGTGAAATAAGTCAAGCAGAGAAAGTCAATTATCATATGGTTTCACTTACCTGTGAGGCATAAGGAATTACATGGAGGACATTGGGAGAAGGAAAGGAAAAGTGAACTGGGGAAAATCAGAGGGGGAGACCATGAGAGACTGTGGACTCTGAGAAACAAACTGAGGGTTTTGGAGGGGAAGGGGGTTGGGGGGTTAGGTGAGCCTGGTGGTGGATATTAAGAAGGGCACATATTGCATGGAGCACTGGGGGTGGTACATAAACAATGAAACTTGGAACACTGAAAAAATAAAATTAAATTTTAAAAAATGTGATTATATGTCACACGTTTGATCAAAAGAAGTCAAAATCTCTAGTCTTCCTATGTGCACTTAGAATGAATGTGATCACCCAGAGGCACTATGATAATAATTATTGATGTCAGATTTCTTAAGGGCAGTTTTTCTAGTCTTGGGCTCCTGTTCCTGCCCTAAGAATTCTGTCCATTGAAAGGGCATCTTTAAATCAGTGAACCACTAATAATAACTTTTATAATCTTGTGATTTTTTTTATATAACTTAAACTAACCTGAGAAATAACAGGGTCAATTCCTTTACCCCAGTACTATGCCTGCTTCCCTGATTCAGGCAAATAGTGGACAAAGGTTCTAAAAGCTAAATGTATCCAAATCTACTCAATTTCCAACTTACAAATATGGGATAGATGGGAAAAGACTGTAAAAAAAACCAACAACAACAAAAAAAACTTAATGTGTATACCACTTTTGCTAGGCTTTCTTTTTGATACAAAATGTATGTTATTTATTTATTTAAACTTCATACCAACCCTATAAGAGACATATTATTAACCTCGTGTTATAGATGAGAAAACCAGTGTACAAAGAGCTTAATAAATTACCCCCAGTCTTATAGATTCTGAAGAATTAGAACTCAGGCAGATGATTCCATGGTTGCTGTCCACTGTATACTATTGAAGATATCTTTGGAATCAGCCTGCATGCAAATCTGGATCTCTAAAATTTACCAGTTGTGAGACCTTGGATAATCTAATTCTTTTCTCTGAAAATCAATTTCTTTTTCTGTAAAATGAGAATAATAATACTGCCCACCTCAGATGGTTACTGGGAGAGATGGACTGTGATAGTCTGCGTGAAACACCTTAGCAGAGTGTCTGATAGCACAGAGAGCCCTCAAAGTATTTAACTCCCATAATCACTGTTTTGTTATTATAAGCTGGGGAATGCCTTATCAGGCCTCTGTCCACTCATGCCAAGAAAGATGGCTCTATGTCCTCCAAGAGACCTTGGTGTAAACAGTGATGAAAATTTGAAATATCCTCTATTTTAAATATCCTTAAATTGAAGTCACAAGACATAAAATCATTCTGAGTAACATCAAATTAAACAGACAAACAAAAAACACTTCCATTGATTGACCTAACAGAATTTCAAGTTATAAAGGGGTTTCTTTGACAGGTCAAACCAGTTATTGATTCATCTCCTTGCCTTAAGTCTCTCTTCTCTCCATCCTGAACAAAGATTTACTGTTCTAAAGAAAAAAAACTTAAAAATAGAATTATCATATGATCTAGTAATTCCACTACTGGGTCTTTACTCAAAGAAAATGAAAACACTAATTTTGAAAAGATATGTGCATCCCTATGTTTATTGTAACTTTACTAAATAGCCAAGATATGGAAACAACACAAATGTCCATTGATAAATGAAAAGATAAAGAAGACTAGTGTGTGGAATATTACTCAACCATAAAAAAGAATATCTTGCCATTTGTAACAACATGGATGGACCTACAGGATATAATGCTAAGTGAAATAAGTCAGAGAAAGACAAATGCCATATGATTTCACTCATATGGAATTTAAGAAACAACACATGACCAATGAAGAAAAAAAAAAAAGCCTGACTCTTAAATACATATAACTGGTGGTACTAGAGGGGAGATGGGTAGAGGGATGGGTGAAACAGATAAAGGATATTAAAAGTACACTTATCTTGAGAACTGAGAAATATAGAATTGTAGAATCATACTGTACACCTGAAACTAACATAATACTGTATGTTAATTATACTTCTATAAAACCCAAAATACTTCCTTTTATGAGAGACAGTCCCATTATCCTTATTGTTGGCTCTTGTTTCTTCCATGGTTTGGAGATAACTGCAATGCTCTGTGATAAAGACAATGAAAATACGGAATGTAGCAACAGCAACCAAGAAGAAAAGAAGTCAGAGACTTATTACAAATATGCCTTTGTTCCAATCACTGCGAAGGATCAAGGGGTATAATAGCACAAAGTGAAAAACAATTGATTCTCCTAGCTTAGAAGAACAAATATGTGTTGATGCCAATATGGGAGATAGAAGGACAAGAGAAAGAAAAGATGGAAAGTTAACACACTTTCTTTCGAGTGTGTTGAGAGTCTAATCTCAGAATAAAGTGTCAAGGTTGAAGATTAAGATTGAGGGTTACCAACTATATATGTAGACATCACAGTCAATGGAGTGGATAAAACTTCTTGGGAGAGAGTCCATCAATTCTCACTATAGAATCCTGCACGCTATACAATTTATGTTCATTTATTAAATGGAGTAATTATTCCAGTCCTATCTTTTAGATCCCATCCTATTGGACTCACATAGAAAGGAAAAGAAAAAGAGAGGATCCCAATCATTGCACACTATCCACGACCAGAATATCAAAGCAAAATTTATGGTAATTTTCCCTTGCCAACTTCCATATACCATTCCTTCCTGGCCTTTTATCACTTCTCTTTTCATTAACAGTAAATGATCATCATGTTCCTTTTAACTTGGTTTTACCTATACATCAATTATAATCTATAGAAAGTGATGAGGCATGGATACAGTGTTCACCTCCCTAGTTTCAGAATCCCACAGGACTGGTCTGTACTCCAAAACTTGGGAAAGGAGGGCATATTACTGCTGAACTGATATTTCATTTATCCACAGTTTGACCTATGCCACAGCTTCATCTCATTCCTACAGATGCACAACCCTGACTTTTTTCCTCCTGGCATATAATCAATATAGTAAGGGCATTATTCATGTTTTCCACATCTATGTGAAGTCAAAAGTTCCTAAGTTCACCACAAATCTGCGGGGCCCTCCTGCTGAACAGAACTGAACTCTTACGTGAAGACTGTCCTCTGTTAAAATATTTAATGTAAAGTTGATTTCATAGTGAGGCTCTGGTCCTAGTATCAAAATAAGTCTTCTAAGAAACATGTTTTAAGTGAATTGCTCGAGATATTTCTCCTTCTCTGTTATATAGGCAAAGCTGTTGCTAGCTCTTTAATCAATTTTGAAATAAGAGATAAGTGACTACGATGTACAAAGCCATCCAATCACTTTGTGAGGTTATCCTAATAAAAATAAAGAGCTTCAGTTTACAAATTCTATAATTTGACTGGCTCTGAATTATAAATGCCAATTCTTATCCTACAAATGCAAACTCACTGAGGGAATATCAATGGAAAACAATTACCAGGTGGATTTTTGTTCTCCGGTTCCACAAAATAAAATACATTTAGTGTTTTCAAATCAATGCTGGAGGAAATGTCAAGACAGGGGTATACATTTACTCATTTTGCAGAGATGTCTAAAGCTATTAACTTTCTGCACTTTAATTAGAAAAGCAATGCAAAACTATTCCATTGCTCAAGTGTAGGAAATTCAAGGCATTTGGTATTGAGAAAGAGTCCTGAATTTGTGAAGTCTTATAGATCCCAATATATTTTTAGTATAATGGCAACAGTTACTAAAAATGCATTTCTATTTTTATGGCTACAAGTTTGACTTTTTAAGAATAAACCCTAGGCATACAAAGATAATGGATATTGAAAAAGGAAGGTAATTATAGGAAAAGTGTGATACTTAGGCAGTTTTAAAAACAATACAATTTAAATTTTCTTATACAATGTATGAAACCACTGGGTTTTCAAGTTAGTTTTAGGGTGGGAACTGCCATGGCTGCTAAAGTATTTCTTGAAGATCATTATTAACAGATTGTGAATTCTCCTGTTTGTTTGAATTGCATTTTCTTTTCTCTCATATGCAATTATTTAAGAATGAAACACTGTTCTGATGTTCAGTTACACTGAGAGAATTAATATGCCATATGCCTTAAGCCTGAGACACTTTCTGTTACTGTCAATGCTCGGATATGAGTATAAGGAAAGGGAACTAGAGTATTTTATGCCTCATGGTAATCCTTATTCCTTTATCAAAATTTTCTACTCACATTGTGCCTCACAGATAAGCGACGGAGATAAATGGAGAGCTAAAGGAGATGCAGGGAGAGAAAAGCAAGCAGAAGAAATAATGCTCTGAGACATCTGACACCTTTGGAAATTCCTGTAGAGAATCTCTGATGCCACAGGAGAACAAAAGGGTCACTGCTCCTTTCCACCAATTTTGAAAGTGCTTTTCTGGGTGTTTATTAGAATTCCTTGTTTAACTGAGTGTTGCAAAACAGAGTATTGATTGCTCTCTTTCTTTTGTAAGGAAAAATCCGATTCCTGACCTGAGACTGTGAGATGGAGCAAAGAGATCTCCAAATACACGTCCATGAGAAGAACTGTGTGCCACCTTGAAGATAAATAAAAATTCTCTGTTTAATTCAGTCAAGGTCAGTAGTTACTGAATTCTAGCTGTAGGCCACATCTTGTGTGAGGATGGAGGTAAATATGACAGAGATCCTGCCTTGTAAAAACTTATGTCAGGAATTGTGGTGGAATTGACAAGTGATGCAGCCAGTGGAGTCCAAGGCTGAATTTCTAAGCCTACATTGTTTGCTTACTTTTATGGTTTTGATACCTCAAGTTTAATAGGAACAGCATGGACTTTGGGGTTAGATGGTCCTGATCATTTTACTAACCTTCCTGTAGCATTGGCTTTCTCATCCGTGAAATAAAACTGTCATCTGTGGTACTCTCATGTCGGCTCTACCTGGAATTTTTACCTTTTCTTTAACTACAAAAGTCAAAAGGTTACTACAAAAAAGTAAAAGGTACAAAATAAAAAATTATCATGTAAAGTTCTTTACTTTTGTCACCCATTACATTCCTACTTCCGGAAGTTAACTTTGACAAACAGATTGAGGTGTACTGGAGTTTATTCAAAAAAATCAGACTCTGGACAGATAAGAACTGCAAAATATATCAACCCTGAAGAACCTTTCATTTATTAGAATTAAGTAGAACTCTTTCAAAGTAGAGAAAAATACTTTATTGGTGGTATATATCTTAGAATGTGATAAAAGCAGTGCTAATACAAATATTATGCTTATTGTTTAAAATAGAATTTTCCTTGTATTACTTAAATATGCTTCTCCAAAGCAAGCATCCATCAGCCCTGGATGATGGATGGAGATAGATATGTTTCAGTTTAATGTAGATGTTATCATATGTGGCTCAGGAAACAAGTAGACAAGATTCAGATTTCAACTCCTCAATTTACTAAATATGTGAATATGGGAAAGTTCCTTAGGCTCTCTGTTTCTTAGTTTCCTCATTATATAATGACTTAATCATAACACCTACTTCATAAAGTCGTTGTGAATGTTAAATGATTTCATCCATGTAAAGCAATGGCCTAAGGGAAACACTCAATAAATGTTAGCAATTATTTTCCCTAATAAAATAGAATTGATAAAATTAATGGTGGTCAAATAAAAAATTAACAAAGTTCCTTTTCTCCTTTCTGATACCATAAAAAGTTGCCAATTAAAAAATATTAATACAATAAAATGTTTAAAATATGTGTACAAACCACCATTTAAGTACATTATCTCACATTCTGGAGGATTCACACAAATTTAGTAACAAGGTGGCAAATGGAATATTTTCCCTCTGGGCTCTTACTATAGCTTTTTGATTCATCTGCTTTCATTATTTTTAAAAAGTTATAAATAAAGGTTTTCCTAATGCATGGGTAATGCATTTAAGTCATTAAAGTACTTATGTTCCTTATATCCTTTTGATGTGAAAACTTTACTATACTACTTGATTTTTTTCTTACTAGTATACTTTTATCAGAGAGCTCTTTTTTCCCCTACACCAAATCAAGCAGCTGTCACACTTACTAACTCATGCAACTGATTATAAACTAAGCCAACAATATAATGACAGGGCATCAATCTAAAATTGTAGACAATATGGACATAATAATTTTGTGTCCTTGAATATGGAGAGTCTTTTTTTTAAGATAAGGGATTATTTAGTACTTAAAACTGAACAACGGTTATAACTGTATTTGAAGATAAAAAATATTGTCCTATGTTCTCAGCCTATAGCCACCTTTTACATCTTATAAATCTTTGTACATATAAATATACAGAAATTGTTTTGATGGTTAAAGTAAAAAAAAGAAGCTATAGTTATTTCAATCTGGTAGTTCTCTGAATTTTAAAAGCTGACAATAATTAAAATATAAAGACAAACACTATTTTTCATGTAATGTTTCAACAATATTGTTTTATATACACAAAAACAGAGAACCTGGGCAACTGTGATTCAATTCCTAGACCTACTACTTTCAAGCCATTTGAACTACTTTCAAGCCATTACCTGCTCACTCTCAGGGCTTTTTTAAAATATACAAAATGGAGATGACAATAATATCTATTTGAGCGAAATTCATATAAAGTGTCTAACAGTGATTGAACATACTAAACATGCCATTCATATTTGCTACAATTACTATATTTGCATATATACAGTTCTCTGAAGATAATATTATTACTATTGTTTCTGTTAAAATGAATGATTTTTCACTTAAATTGTTGATAATTTTGTATCTCAGTTTACTGCATCCTGAACTGATGTGCTCCAGCTTATGGACAAGATTTATCAATGTCCATATAGTTAATTACATTCCCAACCTTTCGGTCATTAGTACTTATGACGGTGAATTTTGAAAATCACATTATGAAGTATTTTCTGCTTTGACTTGGCTGCTGAAGTTCAAGTTTTATCCTACAACCACTCTGGTTACATAAGACCTGAGTTCAGAAAGAACATCCCTTGGTAACTGATCATTGAGTTGGAAAATTCCAGCACAAATACTCTGGTGAAGGAAGCTTTTGTCAGTATGGAAAGATAAACATAAAACATTGAAATGTACAGAAATCAGGACATTTTTCAAAGAAGTGAAGGTAATCCATACTGCATTAAAAATCACTGAAATAACGATCAGAAGTCCTGGTAGTATTTGGCTATTACTTACTTCAAATTATCTAAGCCTAATTTTTTCCCATATAATAAACCTACCCCATGGTCTGCAAATTTGCAATAAGTCACCCACAGGACTTGTGGTTCTAGAGCTCAAGAATGAAGTTGGGGCAACATTCTTTCCTTTTGCCTATCCATACAATAATAAGATCAATGTGTAGTCCTTTGGGAGTCACTATGTCCCATAAGAGTTAAAAACTAAAAACTTGTTCATCATTCACTAGCCATCAGGGAGATTAAAATTAAAACCACATTGAGATACCACCTTACACCAGTTAGAATGGCCAAAATTAGCACGACAGGAAACAACATGTGTTGGAGGGGATGTGGAGAAAGGGGAACCCTCTTACACTGTTGGTGGGAATGCAAGTTAGTGCAGCCACTTTGGAGAACAGTGTGGAGATTCCTCAAGAAATTAAAAATAGAGCTTCCCTATGACCCTGCCATTGCACTACTGGGTATTTACCCCAAAGATACAGATGTAGTGAAAAGAAGGGCCATCTGTACCCCAATGTTTATAGTAGCAATGGCCACAGTGGGCAAACTGTGGAAAGAACCAAGGTGCCCTTCAACGGACGAATGGATAAGGAAGATGTGGTCCATATACACCATGGAGTATTATGCCTCCAACAGAAAGGATGAATACCCAACTTTTATAGCAACATGGACGGGACTGGAAGAGATTATGTTGAGTGAAATAAGTCAAGCAGAGAGAGTCAATTATCATATGCTCTCACTTATTTATGGAGTATAACAAATAGCATGGAGGACAAAGGGAGATGGAGAGGAGAAGGGAGTTGAGGGAAATTGGAAGGGGAGGTGAACCATGAGAGACTATGGACTCTGAAAAACAATCTGAGGGTTTTGAAGGGGTGGGGGGTGGGAGGTTGGGGGTGGTGGTGGGTATTAGAGAGGGCATGGATTGCATGGAGCACTGGGTGCGGTGCTAAAACAATGAATACTGTTACGCTAAAAAGAAATAAAAAATAAAAAAAAAACTAAAAACTTTTTAATGATTCTCATTGTTTTTGCCTGAAATCCAAGTTTCTCTGGTCCCTCTTGGTCCCACTCAAGTACACTGGGTTTCTGTCTATTCAACCAATCTAACCTTTTCACATCCAGTTTTTATCAAAATGTATGCATTTCCCCAATTTATATTTATTTACTTGACTCTTTACATTTGACAAAGTATTAGCTCCTTTAGGGCAGTGGCAATATGAATTTTATTCAATTTTATTTTTACTTTTTAGAAAGGGAGTAGAGAGGGAGAGGGAGAGAGAAAATCTTCAGGAGGGTCCATGCCCAGAACAGAGCTCAATGTGGAGCTGGATCTCACAATCCTGAGAGCATGAACTGACCCAGAATCAAGACCTGGATGCTCAACAGACTAAGCTGCCCAGGTACCCCAAGTTTTATTCAATTTTTAAGACATACCTTCAAACACAATGCCTAGTACACCATCAGTGCATAATTTACAATATTTTGAAACAAATTAAGTAATCTACTACCATAGATTTGACTACCAACTTGAAGTTAATATATCCCAAAACTTTATTTGTGGTCCTAGGGTTCTCTCCCAAGTTTGTATTTGTTTATCTGAATTTCCACTAAACTTTTCACTTAAAGGTTCCTCAAGAACCTCAAAGTTAGCATTTCCAAATGAATGTGTAATTATGTCCCCTTTCCTTCTTCTTATATTAATCTGAGTTGGTGGCACATCTATTAAACCAGTCAACCAAGAAGGAAACCTAGTAGCCATTCTTACCTTCTTCATGCACCATTTATATTAGGGAAAGGAAAAAAAAATCACAAAAATCTATTTTGTAAGTTTGACCATAAACTCCGCTAAGTACGATTTTTTCATGGATCTCCAGGAGAAATAAAATGAAAAGGGGCTGACAAATCATCTCTGAGGAAAGCAAGAATCAGAGAACATGGGAGAACTACAATCCACTTTGTATTCCATTTTGATGGAGGGAATGGAGGTAGAGTTATGGGTGGTAGCTTTAATGAGGAAAGAAGAAACAAAGCCTGCAGTGCCCACTGAAATATGAGATGTTAGCCAAGGCCAGAAAACAGATTTTAGGGGAGACAGAATTAATATTTTCAGAGAATTTACTTTGTGTACCAAGAATTTTAAATATATATTACTTCTTTTTCATCACAATAAAGTATTCATCTATATTCCGCTTGACTGAAGAGATGTTGTCCAACATAGTACACCAAGGTTCTAGTACAGTAAGGCAACTTACAAGGTTTCCATAACATTGGTTGAAAAAGCGAATAAATATTGGTAAGAAAAATGGAAGTTTCAAAAGTTTAAGTAATATTCCAGTGCTTCTGCAGCATAAAGTGTTGCAGAATTCAAACCAGTTTCTCTTGTTTCAAAGTCTTGCTTATAATCACTATAATGTATTATATCCTTTAGAGTTAAATACTTTCTATGTCCAAAAGGTTCCAGGCTTCCTGAAATTTCTATACAGAATCATTGTAAATAGCAGTAAATCAGTTCAGGGATTAACTTGGGACTAAAGAAGCCAAACTTATTTACTACTTCTAAACTATTTAATGAGGAGGATGGAGAGTCCATTGAAGGAAAAGGCCAAATTCATGACCAGATTTTTTTTTTCTTTCTGAGGGTAAGGAAATGCATTCTATTACAGATTTTTGGAATGTGAGGCTACAACTGGATATGGAAGTGACAATGTTGATGGTAGGAAAAAGCAGGTTTCAGTTCTAAAGTGATTAGAGCTAAAGATAAGCATTGTGCATCACCAACATGGAGTTGAAGCCATGGAAAGAGACTGATGCTCCTTGACAGGGAGTACAAATGAGGAAGGGAGTTGAGAACAACATTTCAAGAGATAGCTTCATGGAGAGGATGGAGAAAGAAAGCACCAGTAGAGAACACAAAGGAAGACTACTTGGAGATCTGGTGTTGCTTCTTAATCAAGTGGAAACCACAGAAGCTCAGTAGGTTCAAGCCACCAGAGTTTATCAAGTCATGAGTGTTACCACACCACAGGTGTGACTTGTTCATCTTATTACAGTAAGGGAGTGAGATGAAAATAGTCTTCTTAGTTTTAATACTGAATCCCAGCCAGCAGTACTCTCTGGAGTATGCTGTGCCAGCTGCCAAGAAAGAGTCCCTAGATCATCAGTTCCTCTGAGAGCCGTTCAGGTGCTTCAAGTCAAACCCTGAGCAAAATCTGTGCCTTTGCTCCCTGTGGCTTTCTCAAATCTTAGCAAAGAGGCCAGCAGTGAAACTGGCAAGTAGTACAGATGATAAATTAATACACACATGTAGATTGAAGCGGTCCTATCCTATCTGCCAGTCACACTCCGCCTGGCCAGCAGCTGCCTGAAATCACTGAAGAACTGAAGAAGTTGGAAAAATGAACACTTCCATATATCGCGAATCAGAGATTTTCAAACGTTGGAATCACCTGTAGTGTTTGTAAAAATTTTGATTTCTAGGCCTCAGCTCTAGAGATTCTGAATCAATGGGTCTACCGTGGGCCAGGTACCTGCATTCCTAAAGAGCTTATGGATGTTTCTGGTTTTGAATGGCCCTCTGAATATAGATTTTTAAAACACTTTCTTCAATAGCAGATGCTGAGAAAGTCTTGTTGATAGAAGACATATCTGAGCAGGTACACTCTTTTTTGACATCTAAACACCACTTTGATTATTAATGTTTTACCATTATATCATTCACTTCAAAATAAATGATTAGTATGCAAATATTAACTCAACCCCTTCGCAACTTAATAGTATTACATGACATTAAATACACTATTGTTTGTTGTCCTAGAAAAAGATGACAAAAATTAATCAAATTTTGAGAAGATCGAGGACATCATAAATCATGACCTAAACACTCTCACATTTGCACTTTTGATAGATTACTGAGGGGAGCACGTTCAGGAGGCAAGGGCTCTCCACAGAGAATATTCTGCTTCAAATTCGAATCTAAGAATAGATAGATTCCAGCCAGCTGCAACTGACATGACATGGAGTGAGAGATGCGGAACTTTCAGAAATAATTAGGTCCCAACACATTCAGAATGTTATAAATAATAAATGAAACCTTGAATTGGCTAAAGAAACAGAATTGGTGCTAACTTGAGAGCACAGGTGTTTTGTGTTTGGTATTCCTTGCCTTGCCCATGAGGCAAGCAGACACGTTCAATACAACTTAATGAATCTTCTGGGAAGGCCCCAAATAGATTAGCTCACAGGAGCCCAGTGCAGGAAGTGTCAAAGACTGGCTAACTGTATTGCAATGTATAGTTGAGAAAGAAGATACACTCTTGAGCATTATTGACTATAGAGGCAGAGTAATTCATTGTTATGTACAAAAGCTCAGATAGATCCATTAAGAACCTTTACTTAGTATCTTCTCAAACACCAAACAAGATTGCCTGATAGTCACGTTTGTGTGTGTGTGCCTGCAGTTGTTTCTTGTACTTCCATTTTTAAGAGTTGGACTGTCTCATTAAGGTGGTAATCAACTTATTTTACAGACTTGAATATTTATTATGGGCATAATACTAAGTATAATACTAAGTATTATAAGCATAATGATAATAATAATAATAAGCATAATACTAAGTACTTTGCAAACATTAACTTATCTATTCCTTATAACCTTTTTATGGACAAAGAAACTGAAGCAAAAAGAGGTTAAGTAACTCACCCAAGGTCACACAGCAAAAAGTGATAGTAACAGATGTGGGAATCTCACTCCATGGATGGCCAGCCTATCACTTTGCTGTGCTGCCCAAATTCTGATGAACTAGAAGCTTAGTGATTATACACATATGTCCCTATGGACAGAGTGTGGACAAGTAAGTTTCCCAGAATTATATAAAACAATGGGTTTATTAAGACGTTTCCAAAGTGAACTGAATCACACCATAAAATTACACTGGTGCTGATAGAAGGTCAGGAGTCTAGATGTGTCAAACTAATACTGTATTTATCCTCTGTTCTTACCTCTAGGGGTGTTTGTTCTCTAATTAAAGACAAGGTGATACAACAAAAACACTAGAATCAAACTGAAGAGACTCTAATTGTTTCCCAATTCTGACATCTCTGGTTATATAAATCTTGGGTGATTTCTTTGCTAGACAATTAAATAAGAAAGAGATGTAAGTTGTAGCTTGTGTATGCTACTAGCAGCAGAACACTTCCAAAAAAGCAGCCCACACCTTATGCGGAAGCCAATACATAAAATGAATTAAAGCAGAATTGTTAGGAAAGGGGTGTTGCATAGTGACTCAGTACTAAATAATTTGGCTTGTTTTAGACTCTCTTTTCTTAGATGATCCTAAGATGATTCACAGTAAATAACTTCACACTTTGCAGTGAATTGTACACTACACAGAACATTTCTGTAAGTTCTGGACTTCCCTGAATTGTTCTCAACCTCCTCATCTTTACTTGTACTACAGTTTTGTTTCCTGACTATGGTTGGTATTCTAAATTAGACAAGGAAGGGAGTTTTCTTCCAAGAGCTCAGCAACAATCACTGCTAAATTTTAAACCACACAAAAATGGCTATATAGCCATGGCATATCTCTGTGATTTAAATGATTAAAGATATGGCAAAATAACTAAGTATTCTGAGCTTTCCCCCAAGGTGGTATCAATGCATGCTTAACAATATTGAATGGTACCCAAAGCTACAACAAAACTATCTTGGACATGACCTCCATTCATTAAAAGGTTATCACTAAAGATATCAGTGCATCATGCATGAGTGCTAATGACTCTCATTAATTCAGAGAAATCTGGGAGCAATGGAGTTAATCTCCTACTACCATCTCATTGGAATTCCAAAGGAAAGGGTAGGGTAATCAAATTGAACAGTAAAAAAGCAATAACAAATGTCAATAGTCAAATCAAAATTTCTCTCATAGCATATATTCATCCTCATGAAATAATGTTCGAACTTCACTAATCACAAACATTCATTTTTACCCACCAAACCAAGGCTAGAAGCACAGCTGAACTGAGGTTCCATGAGTATTTGGGGATGTTTTTACAATATCAATGCAACTGGAAAGAGGAATGTTAACATCTCAATGGGGACCATTTCGGTATTAAATAAAAATTCAAAAGCTTTTGCAATAAAATATGTCACATAAATACTATTATTATATGTTTCTCAGTTAGAAGAAACTTGAAGAGTTAGAAGAAAAGTCCCTTAGGGTCGATGTGCAGTGAGTTTATCTTTTGATCTTACCAAGTTTTAAATTCTCATGTGTAGACTTTCTTTGAAGAATTATTATGTTGTTAATGATATATTATAGGCACTATCTTTCTTTGAGGTTAAGTTTTAAAATGTTAGTTTTACCAAAAACATAATCTTAAACCAGTCAAACAAGCAATGCACCACAGAGAAGGACCACAGAGAATTGACTACATGGGAAGTCATAAGTACTTCACTTGATTGCATGTATACCTGGCTCTCCAGTGGCCAAAACTGATGCCACTTCTTAAACAAATCCTCTCATGGGTAAACGCCTGTGGAGTTCTGTGGCAAATTGCTGTATAATTCTTTGCACATAAGGGAAGCTAAGCTGGAAGTGAACCACAAAAAGCAAGTTCATGACTTGACCTGACTTCTGGGCTAGATTATTCCCAACTTCTGAGTCTCCAGAATTTTCAAGGAGATTGAGAACTCTCAAATAAACACACGGTGACTAAGCACAGCATTAAAAACCTGTAGAGTGTATCTCGGGGTTTTGGCTTTATTTCCCTTTAGTCATTGGGGATCCCAATGTAGCTATTATATATATTTCATATTTTGGAAACATTAAAAATATTCTGAGGTAAGCTACAAATCCTGAGTAATAGCTTAGAGTTCTTTGGAAGTTAAAATGCTACCTAAATATTAAGAGAAATAAGAATTATTATTTTAAGCTCACTGCATAAAACAAGTATAAATGTATATAAGTCATAAGAAAAAAGATTTAGGCCAAGTGTAAATACTATCTTGGCAGTTAAACAATAAGTAAGCTGTTTTGTGGAATAAAAAGTTTCCTTTCACTGATACTTCTATCTGATGAGCAGAGAAAAAATCTAGAAATAAGATAATTCATTAGTCCTTATATATTAAATATCTTCTGTGTACCAGGGTCTGGGCTAGGTGTGAATATTATCCAAAGACCAGCACCTCAGTCTTCCTTAATGCAACTACCAGTTAGGAGGCAGGTTCTGTGGCTAATAAATACATCAAATGAGTTTTCTGCAAGGGCAGGGCCAACTACATGTGGGTTAGATTCTATGGGTGGAACAGAGGAAATGTGAGCTGTGGACATTGTTTCTCAAGGAGCTTAAAATTCGGATGAAAAGAAAAGACAGTCACACATAAAACAAAATAGTATGAACAGGATCAGTGCTTACTTAAGTAACCAAATGATAAAAACAAAAACTGGTTTGAGAGTTTAGGAAAGAAGAAGTAATATTAGTGGTGCAATTTGGCACAGAATGACTTTTGCTCAAGACTCATTTGCCTTGAATTTAGCAGATAAATGTTCAGCTACCACTTGAACATATCATACTTTGCAATTTTTGGCTTACTCTTGTATTAAGCCATTTCAAACTCTGTTTTAACTGCATATTTTAAATGGTGCTCCAACAGACTGTTTTTAATAAGAGTTAAAATATTATAAGCTTGAAATTATTTTTTGTAAATTTAAATCAAGATAGAATATAGATGCGATGCAAATAGTACTGTCAGTGTAAATGACATAATTTCTTCCTATATATAAGCTGGACATTCCATTGACTATCCCATTTATGTGATGATTACTAAAGTGAAGTGAATTGCATGAATTCTCTATTTCAGATATATTCAGCTCTAGTAAACTAGTGACCAAAAAAAATCCTATCCATTTAAGGTCATTCTTGCCTGTATCAGAGCTCTGAGAGCTGTAGCTTTGATGGCTTGAATGTTGTCTCTTGAATCAAGATGATGCCACTGAGAAATGGGCCTTTTAATACTTTGTTTTACATTTAAAGAAGGGTATTCCTCTGAGGATATAAGCCCAATAACTTCCCAAACTTAAAATTCAAGTTAACTATTTTTACAGCTCTTCTTTATTTCTTGATTTTATTTTCAATTATGATACAAACAGATCTTTGAAATTGTCTAACCTATGTAAATTATAAATTGACTTCATTGATTTTTTTATTTAGTGATCAAAATCTTAAAACACAATTGCTCTAAATCTCTTCATCTGTCTCCGGTGCTAAAACATTTTAGGCATAATTTCACATTGTTAGTACAAGTTCTATTCTAAGCCTTGGAAATAGAAGTAAAATCTTTAACACATTTAAGTCTAAAGGATGATACAATTTCCATTAACAGTTTTCAAGTACAACAGCTTCTAAAAAGGTTTTACCATTGATTTGAAGTTTGGTACCTACAGTTCTCAATGATTTCATCAATAAAAATACTAACAAACTCACTGATACAAAAGACTATATTCATTACATGAAATTAAGAAGAAAACCAGAATAAGTGAGAAAACAAAACTGTTTTTTTCTTAATATTATAACATTGACCAATTCTAATAAAGCAAAGCAAAATTAAAAATAAACAAATATGGCATTTAGATCTCAAACAATATAGTTTTCTTTGAATGGAATCTAGTTTTAATTAATAGAAGGAGGCATTAGAGTATTTCCAAAATATGTTCCTTTGAATATTTATATAATTGGAGAAATGGATTGCACATTTATAGAAATATACAGACTATTGTCATAAACAAAGGCATATAATTTTATATGAGGGCTTTTAAGTGGTTCTTAAAATGCTCATTAACATAATAATAGTGATACATATTTTGCATCATTTTTAATGATTTGGCCATATATATCATTTGAAATATTTTCAATCACAAGGAACAAAAAACAGAACTGAGCATGGCTTAAAAATTAAGGTCAGGAAACTGGTTTCTGGCTCCTTATGTAACATAAAGAGTTTAGAAGCTGTCACACTGTCCTCAACAAACTGGAAACTCAAAACCCTTTTTGAATCTCTAAGAGCAGGACACAGGGCAAACCACCATCCCCATGACTGGAGAGACAAAGAGGAGAATTTAGAAAGCCATGGCTAACTAGAGCTGATACAACAAGAAACCACCCTGGGAACCAGTACCATGGTATGAAAACCTGAACTTTAATTACAAATTGCTGGAGGCTCAGTAGGGACAACTCTGAGAGTTTAAAACTCTCAGCTGGGGTGGGAGGGACAGTCATAGAGGACCCTCCCTGTAACATGAGGAGAGTCATCTCAAGAACCTTGACAAGTTTTTTAGGTCAATGTAAGAGAAAAATCCCCTGAACTTCAGGCACAGGGAAGGGAAAATAAACCATTCTGAATTACACCAGAGCCTTCTTTTTTCTTCTTATCAAGGTCTTATCTTGGGGGGAAAAAAATTTAAGCAAAGTATACCATGCTGGGGTATTCACAGAGCCCTACTGACCCAGAGAAGGGAAACACCCAACTCCACCATTCCAGCCAAGCCATGAGAGAGAAGGGAAATACTAACTTCAGCCCACTCTAACCATCCTGTTCCACTTTAGGGGTAAGCAAAAAATAGAAACTTTTATGAAGCTCACAGTTCAGAGACATGGGACTGAGACCTAGTAATAGAATTATAGAATGCCTTTCCCCATACATCAGGACCACATTACTAAGGCCCATTTATGGCAGTTCTTTTTCTTTCCTGTACATGATGCTTGGCTATCAAGAAAAATTAAAGGCATACCAAAAGGCAAAAAGAAAAAAAAAAACAAAACAACAAAACAAACAAACAAACAAAAAACAACCACACACATAGTTTGAAGAGAAGAGTAGAGTATGCATCAGAACCAGACATAGCAGGGATGTTAGAATTGTCAGACCAGGAATTTAAAACAAATATGATTAATGTGCTAATGGCTCTAATGGGTAATGTAGAGAGCAGACAAAAACAAATGAGCAAGATCAGCAGAGAGACAGAAACCCCAAGAAAGAAGCAAAAATAAATGCTAGACACAAAAAAATGCTTTAACAGATTGAAGAATGTCTTTTATTGGTTAGTTAGTAGGCTAGATACTGGTGAGGAAAGATTCTCTGACTTAAGAAAATATTTCCATAAAATCTTTGAAAACTGAAAAGCAAAGAGAACATACTGAAAAAAAGGCAGACTATCTAATGACTGTGGGACAACTACAAAAGGTATAACATACATGCAATGCAATTATTAGAGGGGAGAGAAAGGAACAGAATATTTGAATCAATAATGACTGAGAATTTATCCAAAATGTCAGACACTAAACCACAAATCCAGGGAGCTTAAAGAATAACAAGCAGGATAAATGCCAAACCAAATTATACCTAGGCATATACAAACTACAAAAAAAATTAAAGATGAAAAAATCCTGAAAGAAGCTAGAAGGGGGAAAAAACAGACACCTTACCTATATAAGAATAAAGATAAGAATTACATCCAACTTATCCTTAGAAACCATGTGAGGAAGAGTAAAATATTTAAAATGGTCAGAGGAAAAAAAAAACACTAACTTAAAAATCTGTATCCTGAGAAATTATTCTTTGATATTGAAGGAGAAATAAGGACCTTATCTCGCAAATAAAAATTGAGGGAACTTATTGCCAGACTTATAAGAAGTGTTGAAAAAATTTTAGAGAGGAAGAAAATAATGTCAGAAGGTTTGTTCTACATGAAGGAAGAGCATCAAAGGAGGAAGAAGTGAAGGTAAAGTAAAAACTGTTCCTTTTCTTATCCATAATTAATCTAACACAAAAGTTTGTTCATAATAATAACATCAACAAATGTGGTTGATCGTGTATGCTTATATATATATGTATGTATGTGTGTGTGTGTGTGTGTATATATATATATATCTCACAAATATACATGTATGCTTATTCATGTTTACATAAAAGTGAAATGAATGATAGCAATGATACAAGAGATGGGAGGGAGGAACTTGGATCATTTTGTTATTATAAGGTATTAATGTTATATGTGTTATTTGAAAGTAGATTTGGATTAACTGCAAATGTATATTGCAAACTCTACAGCAACCACTAAAAAAAATAAAAATAATAATAATGTAACTATTATGCCAAAATGAGAAAATGCTCAATATAAATATAAAATGCTCAATTAAAACCATAAAAGACAGAAAAAAGTGGGAAACAAAAATAGAAACGAAGAACAAAAGCAACAAATAGAAAACAGTAACGAACATGGTAAATATTAACCCAAGTGTTTCCATAATCACTTTGAAAGTCAAAGGTCTAAATGTACCAATTAAAAGACAAAGACTGTCAAAGTAGATCAAAAACAAGACCCAAATATGTGATGATTATATGAAACACACTTTAAATATAAAAACACATATGAAAGAAAATACACAGGGAGGAAGTACACCATGCTAACCCTAATCAAAGGAAAGCAGGATTAGCTACATCAATTTCAGAAAAACTTGATGCCAAAGCAAGGAAAGCTATCAGGGATAATGAAGGGTATTGCCTAATGATTAAGGGATCAATTTTCCAATGAAATAGTCGTTAACATGTATGCACCTAACAACAGAGCAAGGAAACAGTTACATTCAACAATACCATCCATTAACTGGATATAATCGACATCTAGAGACTACTTCTTCCAACAACAGCACAATACACATTTTTCTTAAGCCTGCATGAAACAATCACCAAGAGACAACATTTGGTGCCATAAAACACACCTTAACAAACTTAAAATAATAGAAACCATACAATGTCTGCCCTCAGACCACAAGGGAATTATACTAGAAAGAAATAACAGAGAGAACTGGAAAATCCCCAAATACAGAGAAAATAAAAAACACTTTTAAATAACACATGGGTCAAAGAAGAAATCTCAAGAGAAATTTTAAAATAACTTAAATACATGAAAATGAAAACACAATCTATCAAAATCTGTGGGATACAGGAAAAGCAGTATTTAGAAGGAAATTTATACCATTTAAAGCATATATTTGAAAAGAAAGAGCTAAATTCTATAATCTAAGTTTCCACCTATAGTAACTAGAAAGAAAAGGGCACATAAACTCCAAGGTAAGCCAAAAAAAATAAATAAATAAGAATAAGAATTAGAGCAGACATCAATGAAACTGAAAACAGGAAATCAACAGAGAAAAATCAATGAAACCAAAAGCTGTTACTTTGACAAGATTAATAAAATCAATGAGCATCTAGCCAAGCTGACAAAGAAAAAAAAGAGGAACCAACTTACTAATATCAGAAATGAAAGAGTGGAGATCACCACAGATGCTATGAATATGAAAAAGAATACAAAGGAATATTATGAATAGTTCTAGTCCCACGTATTTGATAACCTAGATGTAATAGACTAATGCCTTGAAAGACGAGATTTGCCAAAGCTCACACAACAAGAAACTGACATCTGGATAGGCTTATATTTATTAATCAGTAATTAATTACCCAGTAATCAATGTCCATTGAATCAATAATTAATAACCTTCCAAAAGAGAAAGACAAAAACCTAAATGGATTTACTGGGGAATTCTAGCAGACTTTTAAAATAAGAAATTATATGAGTTCTCTACAATCTCTTTCAGAGGACAGAAAAAGAAGGAATGTCTCCTGACTCGTTTTATGAGGCTAGCATTACTCTAATACTCAAGCTAGACATATATTATAAGAAAAGAGAGTATCTGTATCTTACCCTCAATTTTGCTGTGAACTTTAAATTGCTCTAAAAGGGGCACCCAGGTAGCTCAGTAGGTTAAGCTTCTGCCTTTGGCTCAGGTCATGATCCCAAGGCTCCCTGCTCAGCAGGGAGTCTGCTTCTTCCTCTTCCTCTGCCCCTTTCATGTTTGTGCACTCTCTCTCTCTCTCAAATAAACAAATAAATTTTTTTTAAAAACTGCTTTAAAAATAAAGTATTAATAAATAGCGCACACCATATACACATACACACAAAAAACTAAGGTAGTTTATCATCTCAATAAACAAAGTCCAAAGGATAGCAGTTATGTTTGGTTTTATGACTCAATAATGTCATAGTGGAGTCATACTTTGTTTTGTTTTGTGATCCTCAGCTCCATTATCCTTAATGTGTCAGAATTTCCCCAATTTTGTTTCCAGCATGACACATGGAAGCAAGTGTTCCAGATTCAATTCTAAACAAAATTATGTTCAACTTTTTACCCCACTGTTTTTATCTTCTTTGCTTTTTCTTTTCCTCTTCCTCCCTCTCCCCCTCCTTCTTCATCTTCATCTTCTTTGTCTTTTTTCCTAAGGAATGTGGAAATCTCATCCATCCTTTTGGCCTATTTGTTCAAATTACACCATATGACCACTGGCAAGGTCAGAATGACCACACTGGGTTTACACTAATCTGTGCTGTGATGAGGGCTTTTGTGTCAACCACTTGCACCGCTCTTTCCTAGAGCAAGACTCAAGTTCTATGGAGTTATTTGGAGACAATAAAATAACTAATTCATAAGAGTCTGCTCCTGTGTTTGTACCTGGAGACCTGGAATAATGTGCTTGGTGATATGAAGTTAAGTATAGGCATCTGGTAATTTACCTATTCGAGAAAGAAACTAACAAATACAAAGAGCATCTTTGGATATTTCTCTTTAAAAGTCATTATCTATTTTCTGTTTATGTACAGTTGAACATAGTATCATCATATTTCCATTGAAACCTACATGGAGGAAAAGGTGAGATGATAGAAAAATTATGAGTGAAAAACATAGTTCCGTTGCTGGTTTGACTCCACTCAATAAAACATAAATATTTAATGCAAACATCTTTTACATATTAAATGCTTTCCTGGGAGATAAATTTTGAAATTTCTATCACTTTTTGACTACTATTCTAAAATTGGAATTCTATTCATATAGGAAGCAGATGGTCCAAACATTAAGAAATATAATTGAGAACACAATAATTGTCTTAAAATAAGAAATTTAAATGGATTTTTTAACGAACAACAATGTTTTAATCTGATTACAAGCAAAGATACTGTATGTAAATACATAACACTGTATATGAAGTGTGGTTGCCTTAGTGGCAACCTTGTGGCAAAAGGATCTGCATTCTGGATATTATCAGGTTCATTCAGCTATTCTGGCTCCTCTCCCTTACTGGATCATCACAAATTTATTCACTGATTAGTGGTAGCATCCCTTCTATAAAATAGGTCTTAATCCCCTCAGTCAAAGAACTGCTCCATCATCTGGAGTTATCTATTTAAAACATATACTTTGAATATGGGATGAATTATTGCATTTAATATAAAGAGTCTTGCATTAAAGTGGGATATTTTAGAATACATATATTTATCTTTGTAATATTACATACTGCATAAAACTATGAATATAACAGTTACTTAAAAGATATTTGAGAATTCATTCTCTATACTTAAAAATTTTAGGACTTTAACTTATAGTTAAAGGAATTTATCTCAGCTAGTTTATCACGTTTTTCTTAAAATAAAAGTCGTTTAATGTAATTCAATCTTATTACAAACATTAACATGATTGCTTTGAAAAGTCTTCCCCTTACTTCAGAGAAAGAGCCACTTTGTGCTACTGTTACAAAGATTTGACTTATAGAATGATGGTCCATGGACAAGAGGAGGGTGCTTAGAAAGTTTTATGGGAATTAATATATAAAAGGATACTTAATTATGTTGGAGAGAGGTTCCTTCTTGAATTATGACAATTTCCATAAACAGAGGAAGTGGAAGCAGCAGATATTCAAACAAAAGTACAATGTGGAAGTAAGATGATTTTCCTTAGAAAGATGGCCAATTCAGTACAGCAAGGTTTGGAAACAAGATTTGGACTGAAGATGAGATGGGAAATGTTCACTGAGGTCAGGTTTTGATGACCATGTATTTGGAGCACATGACTGGCTGTCTTAACATTCCTACATAAATGCAAGCAATTAATTTTTTTTTATCCTTCACTACTAGAACATGTCATTTGCTGTCACATGCTTTCAATAATTTTTGATAAATTCTGATATTCTTTTATGAACTTGAATATCTATTATTTTCACATTTCTCTGATTCTTTTTTTTTTTAAGATTTTATTTATTTATTTGTCAGAGAGAGAGAGGGAGAGAGAGCAAGCACAGGCAGACAGAATGGCAGGCAGAGGCAGAGGGAGAAGCAGGCTCCCCGATGAGCAAGAAGCCCGATGTGGGACTTGATCCCAGGACGCTGGGATCATGACCTGAGCCGAAGGCAGCTGCTTAACCAACTGAGCCACCCAGGCGTCCCTCTCTGATTCTTTTTGGTGTATAAATTCCTCTTGGTGTATTTATACCTGTTGATGTGAACAGAAATACTAGTAAAAAGTGTTTGTGATTTTGTGAATGTACATATAAGGTAACCACAAAACATTTTAGTTAGAAATAAAGTCTTTTTGTTTTTTGTTCAAATGATTATTTCAACAAATTGAGGGGAGATTTACCAGCAAAATCTTACTATAATCAATTTTCTAAGAACAGGTTCCCTACTTCCTTTTTTATAGTCCTTTTTCTAACTCTACATAGATGATGAACAGACAGGAAGAGAAGTTGAATATGGGGAAGAAACACTAGGGGTTCAGAAATAGGTTTAAATATAATTTCCTCTGGATCAGGCCTAGGACAAAATAATAACCCAGCACTTGCAATAAAATAATGAAAATATTATTTACATGAATATGTTACAATGAAAAAACCTCTGCTTATAAAGAGGGAACTAGTTTACTATCTGACTGACTTTAAAATAATATTAGTTGGAAAAAATAGATTGTCTTTCTTAATGTTGAATTGTGGTACTAAATACTTTATGCTTAAGTAGTACTGTCACTTTTTATTTGCAAACGTATCCATTTTACCTATAGCATTTTTGCTTATCCATTCATTTCTAGTCAACCAAACCAGACCTTAAAGCTTTAAAGACCTTAAAGTAAGATGCTTAGGTTCATAATAAAAGAGAGCTGAACTCACCTGCTCAGAAATGATATTAGATAATCTTTCATTATTCGAACATAACAAATGAATCATATATTTTTAAATCACACTAATTCTATTAAATATATATATTTAAAATATATATATATTATATATATATATAAATAAATATTTAAATAAATATATATAAAATATATATAAATAAGGTGCATTTCTACTAAATCATTTAGGACACAATTAAATTTTGCTTGACACTCTTGGCCCTTATACTCTTTTTTTCAAAGGCAACTATTTTTCTTCTTTCTCATGTTTACCATTGGGTCTGGTAATCATGCAATTGGGTATTATTTTAAAATTTTACGTGTTGTAAAAAGCTGTATGTATTAAAATATATACTTCAGTGTTAGCACAGTGAAAAAAATGAGAGCCACTCCAAATATCTAATGACAAGTTATGATGAATTAAAGTAGGGCACAATCTCAACATATACTCTGACCCACAATTACATAGATTGTATGATCACATATCTAAATAAATTCAAACTGGGCAAATTTTGGATAAAAATTCTGATGGCAATTATATACATTTTGCTATAAAAATGGTTATAAGGATGCTTTGGAAAATGGAGATACTCATACACAATCATAGAGAATGATAAAGACAGAAAAAGAAAAGAAAGCAACATAACAACTGTGTTTAAAATGGTAAAATTAAAAAAAAATCAACATTTTCTCATGTTGAAATAAGTTCATGTTTAAAGTAGCTAAAATGATAGTGATTTTTTACAGTTATTTACTGTTTTCATTGTGCATTTTTTATAACTGTGGTATTTGATGACTTAAAGATTTGGTAAATAAAAATGACTCTAGGCGGGGCGCCTGGGTGGCTCAGTGGGTTAAGCCGCTGCCTTCGGCTCAGGTCATGATCTCAGGGTCCTGGGATCGAGTCCCACATCGGGCTCTCTGCTCAGCAAGAAGCCTGCTTCCCTCTCTCTCTCTCTGCCTGCCTCTCCGTCTACTTGTGATCTCTCTCTGTCAAATAAATAAATAAAATATTTAAAAAAAAAATGACTCTAGGCAATTCTTCATATAATTATTGAATGAACTGTAAAATATGACACCCACTTTTTCATCGGGAATTTTTTGATATGTTAGTAGTGTTAAACACTTGGAAATCATTTTGCTATTATTGTTGATTATGTGTCTTGAGGTTGGTTTAAGATGTTTTCATAACTTAAAGGCAATAAAGACCACTTACATTTGTGATTATCGAGACTGGTTAATGGTAAACACCCAAGGTTAAATGGCTGAGAAATGGGTAAGATTTCAAAAGAAATAAATGTTAATCTAGGGCCAAATGATGATATTTTATCTTTAGCAAGGCTATTTTCTTTAATAGGACCATGGTATGACACTTCCCCTTTTGTCTAGGACATACCAAATTAACACTTTTTTTGAGGTATAATTATTTTTTTGAGGTATAATTATTAATAACACCATGTTGCTCTCTCAAAATGTACAAGTCTAAACGGTAAATAATATGGTCAACTTATAATTCTGTTTAGGTAATTAAAGATCACACAAAGCATGCTTGGACTTCATTTGTGGAATGGAGCAGAAAGTGATTTTGAAAGTGTGCAAAATTATGAGAAATATAAACTTGGTAGATTGCTGCAGATGTTCTTAGAAAGGTCTATTTCAGATCCAGGTCTTGTTTACCTGATTTCTGACAACCTTCTAATGGGGGTTACATTATGAGGACCCTGCTTTTTCAGCACCGAGCTCTCTGTCTTTGAAGTTGCTATGTTTCACTTTGATCTTGAAATCATTTTTCACAGGGTTTTGATGATTACTAATGGTTAAAGTCACAAAGTCAGAACATGGCTTTACTCATTCTCTTTTGCAGGCTTAATGGGAATGTCATAGCTAAACTCCTGAGTTCTTCTTTGATAATATAGCTGAAGTTGTTTTTTTCAGACTCATTTTTCCATCTTACGGAGAATAAAAGTAAAACACATATACACTTTTGTGGGAGGAAAAAGAAACCAAAAAGAAGTTTCCTTTTTCTTAGATGGAGCTATGTTATCATGAAACATAGGCAAAGTCCTAACAGAAACAAAATATACAAAAGACGAAACTATGTTTAGCATAGTTTTAGCTGTCAGTCACAGAGCTAGATTACAGAAAAATCCAAAAAATTTTTCAAACAGAAGCCTGCAGATCTAGATCTATGATTAAAAAATCCTTGAATATGTTTCACAAGCTAACATCTCTTAGGTTGAAGTTTCTACATGGTCTGACAAAATAGTCCATTTCCTGTGCTCTGCTTTTGTTAAGACAATTTCAAGAGCTCTCCTATACAAAAATGATGGGTCATCATCATTATCAAATGGGATACAGTTCCCGTATAACTCATAAAACTGTGCTATGATCTGAGAAGTAGATTAAATAAAGTCACTGCCCTGTTAGTACTTCAACTCCAGGAGGCAATTATTGGCAAACAGTGGGAAACTGTGATGACTTTCCACTGTGGGGAAAACAAGAATGCAACCAATGCCCATTTAATTGTGTTTACTATGTTTCTGGAAATGCCGAAGAAGTTTCTTGGAATTAAAAATTGTTTGGCTGAAGAGCCTCTTGATTGAGAACTCTGTCTGGGAGAGATGAAATTTAAAGGAAAAGGTATGCGAAGCACAAAAAGCAGAAGGTGTATGGATTAAACATCAAGTTAACAGCATACAAAGTAGGGAAAATTTGTGAAAATCAGCAATATGGGGTGTCTTTCAATAAGTGAGGCTGCCATGACACCCAATATAGCTCATTGTTTCCAAACAGATACACAGGATAAAGATAAGGGGGCACAAAAGAACCCATAGAAATTACCTGTCCCTGCTTCTGCTTAAAGCCAATTATCCCACCTATGGCATTGATCTCAACCTCTGCTATGTCCTCTGGGGTTTGCCTCCCTTATCTTCAAATTTGCTCTTGGTTCTGTATCTTTTCATTCTTCTATAAACATTCTCAAGTCTATCCCATACTTCATCTAAACAAAACAAGACACTCCTTTTTTCACCCTGCACTTTAGTGTCCTGTCTCCATCCATTTTTGGTGACGTTGCTTACTGGTAGTCTATCTAAAACTTCCCTCTAGAATGAGTGCTCTATTTCTTTGTATTTTTACTTTATTCTACTTTGCAGAAATGTATGCCATTTCAATTAGTTTCATATTGTTAACCATGTGATAACAGTAAGCAAGTACTCTTTCGACCACTTCGTAGTTAATTTCCATAATAACACATTGGAAAAAGGTACTCTTTTTTTTTTTCTAAAGATTTTATTTATTTGTCAGAGAGAGAGAGAGCACGAGAGAGCACAGGCAGAGAGGCAGGCAGAGGGAGAAGCAGGCTCCCCGGCAAGCAAAGAGCCCGATGCGGGACTCGACTCCGGGACGCCGGGATCATGACCTGAGCCGAAGGCAGCGGCTTAACCAACTGAGCCACCCAGGTGTCCCGAAAAAGATACTCTTATTAGCCCCATTATAAAGATGAGAAAAATGAGGGCCAGTAAAGTTAAGTATCTTGCCTAGTTAGTAAATTGTAGAAGGAGGATTCTAATCCCAAGAACTCCAGCTCCAGAGTTCTGAACCCCTCTACTGAGCTGTCCCAGAAAATTCTCTATCACTGCTTTAGAAACTGCCAAGCTGTCAAGAATGTAGAAGCGCTTCTGGAGATCTTCATTAGTTGATGCTAAGGAATTAAACAAGGCCCAGACCACACTCCTTTCTTGGCTACCCTGGCTACTCAAAAATCTATCCTTAAAGCAGTGAGAAATATGGGTAGGCATTCGGGGCCTGACCATCTGTGTTTAGGGCACAACAAAATATTTGAATGACACACGAGTTGAATGCCACTCTATGTAGAGTGCCAGGCACTCTATGAACATAAACTGGTGTCTCTTTGCAGTATTCCCTCCACTAAGATCTCACTAGATTCAAGGACCAGACCACTACGGTCTGTAGCCTCTTCTGAAAATGATATTCACTAGCCATTTATCCATTCATCTTTGTATTCAGCTACTGAATGCATAATTACTAAGTACCTAATAAGAACCAGTAACATGTAAGATGAGCCCAAGTTCATATGGTATAGGAAACCACCTTGATTTTCTGAGTTAAAGGGAGAAAATGAGCAAGTTATATATTCCATCCCTCACCTCTCACAATGTACTAATTCATTCCCAGCTAATTATAAGGAGAAGCAACCTAGCAGTGTTCCTATTGCAGGTTCCCTTGATGTGTTCAAATTGAATGCATTCTCCTCTAAAGTTTTTTGCTCTCCTTTTTCTACTTGCCAATTCTTCCTCCACATCCCACCTTTCAATCAAGGTTCTGTGTCATTGTCTGTTGAACTTGGGTATTGATCCCACTTCCCTAAGGATGACTTTCATTATTTCCCAGTTTATTGCTGAAGTCTCCTTGATGATGACTAGTGCCTCCTTGTTGATTGCTCCTGTTATCCACCAACAAAGTCTGAGGGCCATTTCATGCCTTTGGAAGTTTTCTATAGTTGCGAAGTATCTCAGAGAACCTAACAAAAAGGAGCAGGGGAAAACTGACTGAATTTTAATTGGCCTGGGGAAGGAGTCGCACAATCACTTATCTCATTGAAACTATAACCTTTTATTGGTTTGTCTCTAGGAAAATGAAAAAAAAAAGTATAGGATAATAAATGCATTATGAATCAACATTATTTCCATTTTATTCATATCCTATATATTACTAATTCTGATAAAAATGTTTTTTCCCTACTCAATTTTTCTCTGACTTTTCATTATATATAAAAGAAAACACAAAATACTCCTCAAAATGAAAACAAAAACAAAAACAAAAAAACAACAAAACAAAACAAAAATCCCTTAATCCCAAATAAGTTCATTTTCTTAACTCAGGAACAAACCTTGCCATCTCCCCTTCTTCTTTTATGATGTCCAGTCTGCTGATAGTCCAATTCTCTCCTCTCATGACTGTTTAAGCCTATAATTTTTTTCAAGGCTGAGCTCAAA
Source organism: Lutra lutra (assembly GCF_902655055.1). NCBI lineage: Eukaryota > Metazoa > Chordata > Mammalia > Carnivora > Mustelidae > Lutra > Lutra lutra. Next base: position 149,678,385 of record NC_062280.1, on the reverse strand, counting down.
TCCTTCCTGCCTATCAATCCTTTCAACACCACTCCAATTCACAATGATCTTGTTCTTAGACATTGTATTTATTTATTTTCCACTCATATTGGCACTTAGCTCTACAGTCAGAATAGCTGTATATAATAAGTTGTTTCTCAAGCAGTGGGGTCGGCAATATATTTTCACATGTGGTCATGACTTATCTGTCCAATTTTATTGTGTCATCAAAGATAATAAAATGTGCTTATTTTGAATCATCTCAATGACCAACTTTTCACCAAATATTGCCTAAGAGTTCATGGTCCACACTTACATTTTGTATTTACAATTATGCTGAGGCCAACAGAGCACCTATAGAAATGGCAGTTTCAAGATACTGAGAAGCATATCTTATTCCCCATGGTTCTAATATTACAATGATAACCACCCATGTTTATTATTGTATTGATGTAATACTTTACCACTAACAAAAACTAAACTTGTTTTACGTGCATGGTAACATAACTTCAAGCTATTTTAGAGTGTAAGTTTTCAGATTGGGAATTGTGATAGTCATTATTCATACTCATCAATGAATACTGTAATGTCATTCTTGAGACCTGCAGCATTCAGCCCTCTTAGAGTTAGATGGGGTCCCATGACTAGTTCTTAATAATATTTAAGGGTGAGGCAGGGAAAATTATTCCATGTATCAAACCTGCCCTAGGGAGACAACTGACATAGACCATGTGATAGAATCTTATGTGTTAAGCCCCTGAGATTTGGAGTTTGTTATCAATGTAGCAAAATCTACCTATGCAGACTAACAAAGCACCTGACTGATAGCTATCAATACAGAATTCACATTTTAGTACTTTCATTTTAAAAATAATAATGTATCACAATAATGCTGTTAATTTGAATGATGCTATGTATCTTTAGTTTCTATTTGATTTGTAAAATTTAAAAAAATATTGCTTTATTTTTAAGGTTTCATCAATCTGTAAGTACAAGAATTTCACCACTATATTTATATGTTTAATTATCATTATCATAATGTTAATTTAATTCTACAGTAGATATCTTCAGAAATATTTTGACATTTGATTGAGGGTACACATATTACTGAAATTGAACAAGCACTCATTGATTTTGGATTAAGATAGACCTGATATATATTTTAAACAATGGCTTTGCCATATGGGCTAGGGTATAATTCAAGTCACAATATTTTGGAGACTGAATTTTTCTCCATAAAACTGATATATTGATATCTTCCTTCTATCAGACTTATAAGGAATAAGTGAGATATTTTTGAAGGTTAATTATAATGCATGTGAAGGTTAATTATAATGCATTGAGTAAGTGCTCAATGAATGTCAAATAAAAATAACTTTACCAGTTTACTTCTGTCTTCTTTCTAAAATATTCTATGAGAATTTTAAAGATGTATCAAATGTTTTGTATATTTCTGTTTTTACATTTTTATTATACTTCTCACAATGCTTACTAAGGGGGGTGCCGTAAAATAAGCTCTGTTTTCTAAAAGTTTATTGTATTTAATTGAAACATGACTATTTCCCTGCAAATACACGGTATCACCCCTACCATTTACTCTATAATTCAGCTACTGCCTCAGTACTCTGAGGGGACTTGTCCAAGTCCAAAAACCTCTCAGCTTTTCCTCCATTTCATTTTCTCTCTTTTTCAATTTTTTTATTATGTTCAGTTAGCCAACATATAGTACATCATTCGTTTTTGATATAGTGTTCAACAATTCATTTTCTCAAAGCCTTATTTTCTCTACCAAGACTTAAAAAAAAAAAAAAAAGATAAAATCCACACTTATATGATAGTCAAGGTATGGATTCTCAAGTTAACAAAACCCATTCATTCAACAACCATACTAGGTGCTAAAATTAAAGTGCTGAGCAAAAGGAGAAACTGCCCTTGCCCTCATGAAGCTTACTATGGACTGGCAGAGACTAAAACAAAGAATCTCATACAAAAATGTTAATTATAACTGTGATAAATACAACTAAATAATGTATCTAAGAAGAGGTGTATGGGGCTAAAAGATCTTATTTTTGGATGAAATTTGTTGTCAGAGAAGTCAGAGAGAGTTCTGCTGAGGAAGGAACAACTGACCCAAGACCTAATAAGGTGCATGAACAGGAGGGGCAGAGGGAGAGGGGGTGGTAGACAAGATGGGGGTTTTACAGGGAGAGGACAACATAATCAAAATCCTGGTGGTGGGAAGGACCATTGTGGGAAGCCCTCCATTCTCTCTAGAATGAAGAACTGAATGGAGACCAGTATGACTAAAGGAGACAATAAAGAAAAGAGGTATAATGAAACTGTAGAAATAAGCTGTGTGCTATATTTGTGACATTATGAAGCCTGAATATTCTTTTCTATAAAATTGATATATTAATATATTCCTTCTATTAGATTTATGGGGATTAAATGAGATACCTTTGAAAGTTTATTATAATGCATGTCCATAGTAACTATTCAATGAATAACAAATAAATAAAAATAACTACCAGTTTATTTCTCTCATGTCTAAAATGTTTTAAGAACTTTTTAAAAGACTTACAAGACAGAGGTTTTGCTTGTTTTTTAATATTACAGGGTATTTCATTTATCCCAAGAGCAATCAGAAATGACTGAAATGTTTTAAATAGGGTGGAGAAAAGTGACATGGGTTTGCTGTATTTTTTTTTTTTTTAAACTGAGGCTGTAAAGAGAGGATGGAAAACAAAATGGATCCATTGAACAAACACAGCAGCTATAAGCTATAGTCCAGGAAAGAGATGGTGATAGCCTGGAATAGGGTGATGGTGGTAGAGATGAAAAGAACATAACATATTCAAAATCTGCTTAAGATGGTAAGCTGACAGAACTTGGTGATTGGGGAAGAAGCAGATGTCAAAAATGGCTCCTCCATTTCGGATTTGTGTGTATGGCACTGGCGCATTCATCAACTTAGAGGATGTTGGAATGTAAAATGAAGGGAGTAGATCACAAAGTACATTTTAGACACATTGAGTCTGAGATGTCTTTGAACAGTCAAACAAAGACCCTAGGTAGGCAAATGGACATACATTTTGGTGCTAGAGATAGAAATCTGTGCCAGTAACTAAGTGTGGATTCAGATGAGACTGGCTGAATATGAGATTTTCTGTAAAGATTCGAGTGGACCCACATCCAAGGTGTAAGGAACTATATAAAATTTAATGTCCAGGAAGAAGGTACAAAACTGCAGAAGCCAGTAAATAAGGCAATTGGTATTAAAGACTATTTAATCAAGAAAGGAATAGTCAACAGAAGTCAAGTAAGATGAGTAGTGAAAAGTGACCTTTGAACTTCCAGGCACAGACACATTAATCAGTGATCTGAGAGAAATCTATTTATTTGAATTTTAGGAATGGAATTCAGACTGACATGGGTAGAGTGGTGAATAGGGGTAAAGAAATGAAAGGAAAGTATAAGTACTTCTTAAGTTTAATGGAAAATATGAGGAAAGGATCAGAATTTGTAGTAGCTAAAGGAAGTCTTTAAACATTGGTATTAAAGCTCAGGTGTGTGTGTATGAATGTTTACTAAAGTAAAAACTTTTTACTTTATTTCCAAATTAATTGCATCTCATCTTACATAATAGGTATATCCTTTAAAGGTGAATATGAATATGAGTTTTGTCAAAATGTTAGATATGACAGGAAAAGGACTGGAAGATAATCTTTTGATGAATTGCTGATTACCATGGGGTTTTGCTTGTTTTGTTTGTTTTTAGAAGGAGAGAGCATCCACACAAGGGGCAAGAGTTAGGGAGGGAAAGAATCTTAAGCAGGTTCCACACCCAGCATGGAGCCCCACACGGGCTCACAACCTGAGATCTCACAACTTGAGATCATGACCTGAGGCAAAATCAAGAGTCAGATGCTTACCCAAATGAACCATCCAGGTGCCCCAAACTGCTGATTACTTTTGAACAATTTTCCACTAACTTCCATGACTATTTAAGAACTCTGTATTACACTTATTTGTCTAGCTTTCCTTATATCAGCTACATCCATCAACATTCATGTTCACTAGACATTAGCTTTGGTAAATGCCATAACTTTTTGTGCTATCTAAATTGTCACCTGAATTTATTTACTATTAAAGTTAAACTCCATTCTATTATTGATTAGTGATGTGTTTTTACATTCCAGCTAAGGGTTAATCAAACAATATTTTTAAATTAAGAAAAAAAAAAGACTAGGCTTCCTTGGAAAACTATAGAAATATGATTAAACTGCTCTGATAAAGGTAGTATAAAGGTATTAACTATTATTAATATCCTTATATTTTATCTTCCTACACACATTTTCTAAATGGTTTTTAATATCAAAACAAAAGGAATCCAATTTCTCATCCTAGAAATAGGTATATAATCTTGAACTACAACAGGGAAATATGTCTAACCCTTAAAAATGAAAAAAAATTTAATGACTAAATAAAATCTTACATGTAGAATTTTGAGGACAAGCTTAAAGAAAGCCACAGATTTGATCTTGGTAAAATATTACCTATCGATAAAAATTGATATATGGATACAAATTAGTTCTTGCTTATATAAACCTGGAATCCTCTATAACTTCTACTCATTGTCCCTTAGGGCAACAGAATGAGCCTGCTTATTTGTCACCTATTGAGTGGATCTCTGAATATTTTAAGACAGTATTTATATGCTGTATCCCAAGTATTCTTTCTTGATGTTAAATATGACTGCCTTCTTAAAAGAGAGCTTCCACTCTTCTCTATATCTTGCTCTTTCACCTTCTGACATGTTTCAGTGTGATTTAGTTCCCAAAATATGACACTCAAAACCTAAGGTAGTAGTCTATTAATTAATGAGTTATCATTAGAACTGATAAATGAATTAGGTAAAGTCACAGGACACAAAATCAATGTACAAAATTCTTTTGAATTCCTATACACTAAGAATGAAGCAGCAGAAAGTAAAACTAAGAAAATAATCCCAATTTTAAAAAAATCTACAAATAAAGTTAACCAAAGAGGTGAAAGACCTACACTTTGAAAACAATACAACACTGATGAAAGAAATTCAAGACGACACAAAGAAATGGAAAGATATCCCATGCTAATGGGTTGGAGGAAAAAAATACTGTTAAAATGTCCATACTACCTAAAGCAATCTACAGATTTAATGTAATTCCTATCAAAATACCAATAGCGTTTTTCACAGAAATGGAACAAACAATCCTAAAATTTGTATGGAACCACAAAAGACCCTGCATAGCCAAAGCAATCTTGAAAATGAAGAACAAAACTGGAAGTATCCCAATTTTCAAGATATACAACAAAGCTGTAGTAAGCAAAACAGTATGGTACTGGCACAAAAACAGACCTATAGATCAACAAAAGAGAAAAGAGAGCCCAAAAATAAACCCACCATTATACAA